>NC_136061.1:185257244-185857244 GCF_964261635.1 Lissotriton helveticus | reverse complement strand
TAATTGTTCAAGCGTAGTTTCTTCTTAGCACAAAGTCTTTAGTATCAAAAGCAACTCTTCTTCTCTAAAACACAGTTCTTGGCAACAATGTAACCCACACGGGAGTCACACGACGTCGAGGCAAAGATAATCCAAAGGTTCGGCGTCGACCGCGAGGAGCGCTACGTCGAGCCCGGAGTCGCACAGACCCCCACAACACATTACCTTGGAAAAGTGAAGCACTCGATGATCAGCGGCGTCGAGATGTCCGGCGTCGCGTCTTCGGCGTCGATCGGGCCTCGGAGTCGGGGCGATCTGCAGGGGCGTCGACCGAAGTCAGGCGGGAGCAGCGCTCACGAGATGAAGCAGGATACGGCGTCGTCGATGTCGATGTTGCAAGAGTGAGCAGCGCTCACGGCGTCGAGAGGGCTCGAAGTCGATGCGATCAGCAGCGGTGCAGACACGAGGTCACTTGGAGCTGGAGCCGAACTCACTACTCACTGTTGCTGGCGTCGATCGGGCCCGGCGGCCGGCGTCGAGGTAGCGGGACACTGGAGCCGTTACTCACGATGTCGAGCTGGATTCGGCGGCGTCTGTCGGCGTCGAGATTGCTGGATTCTTTCAGAGGTGCTGGATTCACAATTTCCAGCAAACAGCACTTTAAGCAGATGAAGTCCTTTAGCCCTGTGACTTCAACAGGAGACTGGCACTCTTCTTCCAGCCCTTGGAGATTTTCTTAGCAAAGATTGAGAGTACACACACAGTTCCTCTCTCCTGGTTCCTTGGCAAAAATAAAGAAGCAACTGCAGAATTCCCCCAACAAACAGCACTCTGGCAGAAGGGGTAGGAAGTCCTTAGATCAGCAGGCTTCTTGTCCTTGGTTCAGGTTTCCTTGTCAGAAGTGATCTAAATTCTTGGTTCAGGGGTCCTTCTCTTATACCCCTTTTTGGCTTTGATCCCTTTGTCCATGCAGGGGAATTTCCCCCCATCTTGGGTTTGTTGTGGGTGTTGCCAGGCCGAAGCACCTGGCCTATTCACTGTGCAGGGCAGAGTCTTCAGCCGCCCAGCAGGAGCGGAGCCAGCATTGTCACTGGCAGGGGCAGGGCCATCAGTTGCCCGGCAGGAGGTGGGCTAGGAAAGTCCCAGGCAGGCACAGAGTCATCAGCCGCCCAGCAGGGGGGCGGAGCCAGCATTGTATCAGGCAGGGCAGGCTATCAGGAGCTACTCTTCCCCTACTCTCAATGCAAATGCCCCACTCATCCCACCACTGCCACCAATGTTAGAAGCGGCTGTCTCTAGTTGGCAGAGGTATACACTTCTGACAAATAGGGACACACCTTTTCTAGTCAGGGCAAGGGGATCACACACTTAGATAACCCCTGCTCACCCCCTTGGTAGCTTGGCAAAGCAGACAGGCTTATCTCAGAGGCAGTGCGTTAAGCATTTATGACCACATACAGTAATAAAGTGAATACACTACTGTGTCGTGTCCATTTGTAGTGTATTCACTTTATTACTGTATGTGGTCATAAATGCTTAACGCACTGCCTCTGAGATAAGCCTGTCTGCTTTGCCAAGCTACCAAGGGGGTGAGCAGGGGTTATCTAAGTGTGTGATCCCCTTGCCCTGACTAGAAAAGGTGTGTCCCTATTTGTCAGAAGTGTATACCTCTGCCAACTAGAGACAGCCGCTTCTAACAATCAGTTTGATTATAATCCATTTCCAGGGTGTTTCCAGGAAACTTAGCCTCTGATGATTCAGACTGCGACTCCCCATATTTTTGGGCCAGCCTGGCCGCAGAGGATTGCCTTGAATGCCTCCCAGAGCAGGAGGGTAAATGTTTCGAACTCCTTTATTCTCAGCAAAGTACTTTTCTGAGATGCCACTTAGGTTGCAACTATTTCTTGGACGCAACAGGGGATAATGGTCTTATATTCAGCAAGCCAAGTATTCCAGCTCCTTTAGTTTGGAGAGGCTGCAGCATAGAATAAAAAAAAAAATCTAGTTCGGTATTGAAAAAGAAATAATCTAGAGGTTGACAGACAAACCCCTGAATAGAAGAAGTCCCTTCAACAAGCAGCATCGATGCCAAAGGCACTGCAAGTGTCTCCTTGTACACATCCTGATACTTTCCGCTCTTTGCCACTCAGTTACTTAATCATGCTTTGCCTCCCTCCCGACCTTGGTGCCAGGACAGGATGCCAGACAAATACCACATCTTGTTGGAGCGATTTGCCACCAGGGATAATTAGCAGTTTCCACACAACTTCTGGCCAAGCCCTGAGGTCTGTGGTGCAGGAATCAAGACCACTAGCATGTGTTGTCAGCTTCTTGCACCTGGACAGAAGCATCAAACCCTTCTGCTGCTGTGTCAAATTGGGGTCGCTGAGTCCCACCCTGTCTTCTACAGGCCATCTCAGCGACTCATTGTTGAGGTAGGCCCACAGCCACAGAATGTATTGCACAAAACAGGAATTAACTGTAACTCAAAATGAGTAACGAAATGAATAACCTGCTTCATGTGTATTTATACCGTACATCCCACTCTACCACTCAAAAAACAAACCTTATAGGTTACAAACAAAAAATCTATAAATGGTAACAATCCTCCTGCACAAATCCTGCGTGCTTTGGGTCCTGACTGTCTCAATCTCTCACCCCCAGTCTCCTTAGCTCTAAGTTATGTAATGCTTCCATTCCATTGTGCCACATAATCTTTCTCTCTCTCTCTTTATGCTCGTTCCTCCTGTTGTTATTCTAGTGGGCAGCATTTCTCCTTTTTCTGTTTTCTCTTTTTTTTCTTGTGCCCCCATGGTCTTGTTCTCTCTTATCTTCTGGATCTCTCTTTGACCTGTATACTGGTCCACCTTTGTTGGGGAGCCTGTCGACTTTTAACAATTTGTTTTTCAAAGTTAATACTGAATCGTAATTTTTTTCTAAATATTTAACTGAACATCAGTGGGACACAGTGAATTAAGAACTCATTGTATCTACAGACCTTTCAGTGTATATGTACACATACTTAAGCTTTATGCAGTGCAGGTGAGCACAACATATAGGTTAGGATGATTCTACCCAATAAGAGCCCAAACTCTATAACTTGTTTCCTATCAGAGGCAGCAGAGGACATACTTGATCCACTCAGCTTGAAGTTTTCATTATTATCTTTACAGGGTGTCTTTTGCCTCCTACCTCAGCCAACTCCCTCCCTCGCCCAAGTAAACAGTGCCAAGAACTGGTAGCTAGCTCACCACAATCATTCTGCACACAAATGAGCAGAGTTTGCACCTAACATGTGGTTGTCCCAAAGACAATAATTAGAACGAACACTGGTACGAGCTACCTGAACTTCGACATGTTTCTTTACTTCTCCATATCGGTTAGTGATTTGAAGCATTCTTATTTGTTTTAACTCTTGCGTTTCACTAACTTTTTATGGCTTCTCTTCTCTCTCTCCTTTTTGGGGGGTCCCCATAACTAGAATGTATGCTACAATTCACCTCTAGACCCTTAGTATCAGGTACCCTTCAACCCACCGTTGTTCTGGACTTCTATAACTAGCCTCTCCCCCCCCTTCCTAAGAGGAGTTGTTTACCAGCCAAATTTAGTGTTCCTCCCCAATCAAAGTCAATGTGGCTTGTCAGGATGCACTCCTTGCTCATCAGAATAATATATTCTCATCCGTATCACACAAAATATATGCTATACCGCATGAAGGTCTCAACTGGGAGACAGGGTGGGGAACGGGCGACAGACTGGTATTCTTTTTTGACCGCCTCTAGCTCCCACTGGCCTCAGCCTGGCATGCCTATGCAAAAACTCTTTCTCCGAATAGTGTAGTGTGTTTTATCTAGGTACCTGAAGATATTCCTATTCTTTGCCCTTGTCCGGTTATAAATCAATAATATCCCTACAACGGCATAGAAACCCTTTTCATAATTCAGTCATAGCGCATGCTGTCACATTAAGCAAGCCTATTCCTCCAGCCCCCTAGAAAGCACACCGAGTTCTTAAACAAATCCAAGCCTCCAGCAACCTGGGAAATCCCCGCTGCTTTGTTTTGATTTTGTCCGAGAACTCCTGTAAAACACTGTAAGAACGACCAGTTCTTAGTGACATCTTTATTGACGTCTTATGTCCAGCCTTACGTCAAACCCGGCACCTTTAAGGTATAAATATACCAACGTTGCCTTAAGCAAACACACGGTGGTAATCCTGGAGCAGTGCAGCTATCTACTTCCGAAGAGCCCAGCTGATGCGAGAGCCCATGGACGCTGCCCCTCCCTTTTGTCGTGCTGAGAAAGACGCTGTCTTTTCTCTTGCCGAGAAATCCAGTCTCCGGCGTTTCCAGCCTACCTTTGCGGGTGACTGGGATACCGAGTCCTGAGAGAGAGATACCAGCCCTCCTGCCTTCTAATACCCAGGTACTGAACTGACTAAACCCTTACAGAGAATTCTTGAGTCAGATTCTTGGCAAAACAAACTTAACTTAAACTGCTACTTACTTACTCCTTCCCACGTATTAGGCTTAGGTCAGGTACACCGGGGTAGGCGTAGGTAGAAGCACCAGTTGAGTACGATTAGTCAATGTATATGTATGTATCTATTTTATCCATTTTAAAGAATCATATGGCTAAGAAACCATATCAATGCTTTTACAGTATTATTTCATAATCCTGCTTTTACTGTATGCACTTTACTTAACTATAAGTATTGCAATTGTAGCAATTCATTTCTCTTGTATGAGGAAAGAGACTGCTCAATAAATAACATCTTTTATTGAAAACGCCCGTCTCTCTTTTTCTCTGCAATCTGGTGAAACTAAGTACGCACCTTTGACTGAGTGAAATAGCTGTCTTTTGTTTTCACACGACTCTAGAGATATACTCTTATTCAGGGAGAGCAAAGTTGTCATGTTTTATGGTTGTCAGAAACTAAATCCCTTCTTGTCTATCCAGGGAGGTTAAACTCCTCCTCGCCTATTCGAGAAAGTTTCTAGTGAACTCTGAGCTAGCTGGCAAAGTCTTAAGTCTAATATAGTCAGTAGAGACCTAGTTAACCTCAGTCCTACGTCTAAACTACTGAATATATTATTCCAATGCGCAGAGCCTATTGGGACTATAGGAACTACACTACATGGCGCCCAACGTTTGGTAAGGCGATAAATCTAACGCAAGACGTTAGAGTAACTCAGTCGTGCTTTTTCACACAGACCCTTTCTCCCGTAAATACTCCAAAGACGTCTGGAGTGGGTCAAAGGTTAAAATCCGCCGGAACTTAGTAGAAAGAGATTTCTATGTATAGTTTTTTGGTTTATTCAACGTTGAAGGATACAGTGTTCCAAAATATTGTGCACCTAATCTTTGTTTCCTGGAAAACTTGATCTGCAACAAAAAACCTTCCTGTAAGTAAAATGTTAGACAATGAAGGAGATAGGGAGACAGCTAGAATAGCAGCTCAACTCGTAGCGGAAGACACAAGTCTCCTACAGCAAGACCCGGATGCAATACTCATCCCGGTCAGCATAAGAAAAACTATAACTCTTAAACTAATAGAAAATGGACTAACATCGAGAGGTGGTACAGTCATATTCGTAATTGAGGCACATGAATATCGGCAGACAGAGGTATTCTATTCATGGATAAACTTTCCAGCAGCAAACGCTGTCACACATGAGTTCCACTATTACAAAGTAGAGGAACCTCCGGAAGAGTACACCCCTTTCGAAGAGGTGGAAATCCCATTAAAATACCAAGACCACCTGCTCTTGTTTAAAGGCGCCCTAAAACATAATAATCACATCACCAGGCTCGGTCCACTAGGTAGACCAGGAGCAACGTGGCCGGTTCTAGCCAGCTACACACCACAACCTGACATTTATAAAATGTCAAGTGAAGAACTCTTAGTTAAAATAAATGAATTAACACAGGCATACAGAGAGTTGGTTCAATTGGCAACTGAGGATATAACTTTCCTCCAGAAATTGAAAGAAACAGATATAGCAGAACAGCCATTTGAACTTGCCAGAATCATAGAAAAATACTAGGAAGAACTAGGAAGAGATAGTTTGGGTGGGAAACCAGTAAAATCCCAGCTAACTGAAAATCCTGAAAAGATATTTATTAAAAATAATCTAAACACTCCAAAAAAGAGCTGGGATGGAAATAAACAATCCAGACTACAGACACCTTAACTCATGTTGCAAAACTTTTGCAGTACAAAACTCACATAGTGCAGCACTACTGAATAACATCGTGCGCAAAAAATACAAAACAACATTAGATATCTCTAATGGATTCTTTTGTCAAAACATAGCACCTGAAAGCAGGTATTTGACCGCTTTCTCAATAATGGGCTCGCAGAAAAAATTCTGTCGACTCCCACAGGGGTTCAAGAACAGCCCAGGATTATTCTCAGCAAGAGTAACAGAGTTACTACAACTGTATGATGATGAGGCATTATCTTATGTCGATGACATCTATCTAACAGATGATGACTTGGATACTCACTTGAAAAGAGTGAACACCATAATACTTGGGTTCTTAGCAGAGGGTTACAAATTCAACTTTAAAAAGTCACAAATTGCCCATCTAACTGTCCTGTTTTTAGGATATGAATTATCAAGTGAAGGTAAAAGCCTGGCAGACAACTTCTTAGAGAAGTGCGCTGTAATCCAAGCACCAAGAACGCTGAAAAACTTACAATCAATTCTAGGTTTCCTGAATTTCGGAAGAACTTACATTCTAAATTATGCAGAGAGGGTTAAACCTCTCTATGAACTAATAAAACCAGATTTTAAAACAATCAAATGGACTGAAAAACACACAGAAATTTTGAGATCATTGCAAACAGACATGTTAGCTAAAACAAAATTGCAAACACGCAATAACACACGCAACCTTGTAATCCGAGTCATCCCAGGAAGATGCGGATTCACATACCTGACCTCTAATGAGGGAGAAAAGGTACCAATAGCATACAAATCACATTTGTACACAGAAGCTGAAAAAACATTCAGTATTAAGGAAAACATTGTACATGCGGTTCAAACAGCTGTAGCAAAAGAAAGAGACCAAGCTGACGGCAGACAGATTACTGTTAGAACAGCAGAATCAGCTTTTGAGGCATTAACAAGCCCATGTAATTTACCTACTGTGGCATTAAATCCAAAATGGATACAATGGGAAAATTCTCTTGCTACAGACAAAGTGAAATACTATTTTGACCCGGAAATGAAAAAATTAAAAAATCTAGAATATAAAAGAGAATATCCTCTGCCAATCGACATTCTGCCCATACAACAGTACGCCTGTGTAATATATACAGATGGAAATGTACAACCCTCAGTTTGGGGAAAACAAGCCTATAACGCCACATGCGAGATTGTTAAATACGTGTGGCACGGAGGTAAATTGAGACCTCTGGTAACAAAATCACACTCTGTAGAAAATAATTCAGAAAAACAAACTGAAGTAATGGCGTTAAAAATGGCGCTAGATAATGCCGATCGCGAATTCCCGACACTAATAGTGTGCGATTCGTATTACTGCGTCAAATCATACAATAACGACTTGCAGAAATGGTTTTAAAACGGTTACAAAGATGACACAGGTGCCCCAATAAAGCAAAAATCGCTTTGGGAACAAGTAGTTCTTTTACAGAAAGAACTACCAAAGACTCACGTGATACATTCATTGAGTCATGAACGTGATGGCGTTCACGTTTCAGGGAATTCATTGGCTAAGACAGCCACAGCGGAAGCAACTAAACCGGCTTCTGTAGCTACAAAAAAGCGTTCAGAAAAATACGTAGACGGGGAAACGATGCTGGCAGTAAAAACGTCATCAAAAGGCGACTGTTCAGCGCTACCTGTCAACTATCCACTCAATTATACATACATAATCGATGCAAACTACGTTCCTTTTGCTCAAATCCCTGGAGTGGGGGATAGGGTAATTCCAAACACGAACAGGAGAAACTTATTAGTGGCAGACGCACATATGGGTGAGGGTCTAAGACACCTTAAAATTAAGGAGTCTCTGAAAGAATTACAATCAATATACTGGTGGCCGGGAATGAGCCTACAACATCACAAATTCGCAATAAACTGCCCAGACTGAAACAGAGATCGTAGTGGCGAACCGGCCGGTGTATTGCCATGGCCCTTCGCTTAGAGAGAACAATGCCATCTATATGCAAAAACCCAGAAATAATGCGTCCCATTAATATTATTTAAGACTAGTTTCACTTAAAATGTAGACCCCAGCTCTCGGCTGATGTCTGAACTGTTATAAAAGATTTGCGAGTCTATAGCGGCATAGACGCAATTGGCATGCTACATTCTGACCATGGTCCTGCTTTTAGCTCTCGAGCTTACGAGGAGGACATGACCAGCATTGCGGGAATCTTATCACTTCCTTCCTGAGGGAAATGGGATGGTGGAAAGAAAAAACCGAGACATAAAGCAATCTATAACGGCAAAGGTATTAGGTTCGGGGGTTGGGTGGGTCAAACATTTAATAAGTGTCCAACGTAGTCTCAACAATCTGCCAAGAAATTCTCTAAAAGGTTTCAGTCCGTACGAACTATTGTCCGGGACTAGAATGCATATCCAGGACCTCGATAGTCAAACTTCAGTGGTAGAAAGAAAATGCTTTGATATCAAAGATAGTTTGGCTATTTTACAGGACTTAAATGAAACAAGAAAAGACCTGAGCAACATAAAGTTGAAACAACAGCCAACAGCCACTGAAGAGAAACCACCTGTCCCAGCAAGGCCTGTCTGGATTCCAAAGATTGGGGATCTGGTCAGAGAGAAAATCGCGGTGAAGAAGGAATTTGGGCCTTCTTACAGAAAAGCAGTACCTGTCTTAGCTGTCAACGGAACAAGATCAGTTGTACTACCGCCCCTTGCTGGTAAAAAGGAGAACCGAGTTGTATCCATCAACCTGGTTAAACCACAATCATGTGGCCAATAATAAGTAGTAGGCCCAGTGGACTCCCAAGAAGTAGCAGAACACCAAAGTTTGCTACAAATCAAGAGGTTCAAACTGAGAGACTAATCACATTTGATAAACCTACAGTGAATCAACGAGGACTATGCAACAAAGACATGGAACTTATGCCTCTTGAAACCCAAATTGCTACAATTCGTCAAGAAACACCTGTCTACAACGATGTAGCCACAGACTATACTAATAAAACAAAGAAAAATCCAGAAGCAATTCCAATAATTGACAGAACTGCGTCAGGCTACTTCATCAACTTCGATTACTTTTCTGAGGATCTGAACGAACCTGACGAACAGCCAACAAAAACAAAAACTCTTAAAGACAAAACTAAGGAAGTCTTTCATCAACTAAAAGAAACCTATCTGATTTCTCCATGGATTGAATTTTGGGTGGTGCTAGGTGTACTTTTCCTCCTGCTTTGGCTCATCATGGTGCTATGCTTGGGACACTTCATTGAGGGAAAATATGTTACAATGGACACAGCAAGCCAGAAAATCAACCTGGTCCTAAAGCCACACAAGTCTTCACACATCGAGAAAAGAGAACTTTCTTCAGTAAACTTCACAGCCAATCCATTACCCGGTGGGGTAGCATGGGACAAAACAGATTACGATATATATGGCCCGGTCGAGCTCTTGAAGTATCCTCATCAATTTAAGGTTTCATTAAGTGACTTTGTAAAACCGAGCACATTCTCTGATGATTGGGACTTTGAAAGTATTAATGATATGATGTCAGACTTAGTTATGTCAGCAAAATTTACAGAACATGATTATTTACAGGGTTCATCAAATTATGAACAGATGTACTGCTACAACCACTATGGTAACCATTATTTGCATAAATCTGCTCAACCTAGAAATGTTTTAAATTATAATCAATGGGAACATTGTGCAACTCCACCAAAAGGTAGTTCAAAAACATTTTAGGAGAAATTTCCATACTTCTCAGGGTTTAACACAAGTGAAGCAGAAACATTTTATTTCAAACTGTTGAATAAGACAGGAATGAAAACCATGCTGACAAATACAAAATTAATCTATTCAGAATCATTTTTTTAAAAAATGAATACATTTGGTTTTGATTTTTGGAACAATAACATTGAGACAAAAACGATCTGGGGTACTAAAGATTGGCAAGTCCAAGGTATAGAATCATTATTCAGAGCCTGCATGATCCCAGAACAAATTATATTTTTGAATGACACAATTCAACAAATAACCTGTCTTGGCCTAGCCAAAATTAAAGACTTAAACAAACCGTCTATTCCAAAGTCAACACCTGACAGTAATAGCACTACAGAGGTTGAGATAGACGTATCCCATATTTTAAACCAAAACAGAACACATCCCGATTGGAAAAAATGGTTGATCTGGCCCACAGACACAAATAACTGTCAAGATAGATTCCTGAACAAAATACAGGGGTTCAAATTGACCAGGCCAGACCCTAGATACTCCCAGTGACAACATCCAGGGATTGTAACAACATACAGTGTAGGAAAACTCTGCCTTGAATGGCTACATACATCCACACTGGCAGAAATTAAGCAACACTTAACTTTACTTAAAGAAGGTGCTGACTTGTGTGATTTCATTATGGGACCACGCAAACAGCGTCAAAAACGTTTCATAGCGGCCTCTATATATGCAGCTTATAACGAAGTTTGGAAAGAAACTCAAATTAAAACAGCAGAGAAAATACGGGAAATTGACCGTATTAATTTGGAAAAATCACTTTCTGTTGTGGAGAATGGGTTAATGACTCTGTCTTCCAGAATATATTCACTGGACAGTATTGTATCATCTGCAATCGATATAATAGAACAGGACATGCTAATGTTACAACATGGTCAGTCCCAATTGCGTTCTATTGTACAGCTTGGCTGGACGTTACAAAATCTGCGTTCAGGCTACGTGCCTTGGCGCTTTATCAACACAACGTCACTATTCGCTATCTTTAACTTTACTGATATACAAATCAGCTAGGCACAAAAGGGAGCAGAATATACAATTCTGAGCATTGAAAAACTTGAGAGATTACCATTGACAATGTCAGAACGACCTGTCATTGAATGGATAATACATGGGATAATAACTATTCCGATAACAACTTTTCCAATTTCGATACTGCCAACAGTATATACAGGCAGGCCAGTATGAAAGGTTGGGTAAAGGATACATCAAGTCATCATGGAAATTACCTTACACTCACACAGGTTATAGTGAAAAAGGACAGAATGTATTTCTTAGTGGTGATAATTGTGAAAAGTCACTAAGTGGTACACTTCTGTGTCAGGGTATAATTCTACATGGGGCCTGTGAGGGGACTTCATATAACCTTTCATGTCACCAGATTGGTACACCTGCAACTCGAATAGAGCCATTCTTTAGACGGCTTTCAAACGGGAGATACATTCTAATAGTGGACCACAGATGTTGTGGCCTGGTGCCAGGAAAAGCTTATCTCGTAAGCGTAACGTCCAGGGTCACTTGCTGTATGCAAGTATTATATCCCAACGACACTCCAGACAGGGAGGGAAAAATTTGGCCCAGTTTGAAAATCTCTTCTATTCGAATTGAAACTTTAAGCAGAATGAAGTCTGTTCTTCTACAGACGCCAGTGCACTTGACGTCATCAAAAGAAACGTATGATCTCCAAGTTGCAAGGACAACGGCAGAGATACATAACCTTTTATCAACAAATTGCCCCCTACACTTCGCAGAAATGCTAAACGAAATCTTAAACATTTCTGATACGAATGGTATCGCGAGTGTATTTAAGACGATTTTTTCGGGACTGTTGACACCTTTCAAAGCAGTCCTGGGCATCTTTCCTAATTTTGTCCATTCACTCTTTGGCGGCCTTACACTTCAGTTGGGACTCGTAGCAGGCATTTTATTTTTGATACTACTGCTTCGTTATGGCAAGCCATGTCACAGACAAGACTCCAGCTACAATGGAAGAAACGATCCTAGCTATACGCTATCGGGACCGCATAACTAAAGTCCTTGGATTAGCCCGGCTAAGAGATCTGAATATGACCTGGTTTCTTTCATTCAGACCCATCTGGCAGAACTGTATCTTACCTGTGTTAAGATGTATGCTGTGCGGAGAAGAATGCGTGTTAGACGTCTGTCTTACTCTACAATCAGAAGTACCATTGGATACAGATACTTTGCTAAGCCCAGTAAAGGCTCACGCATCGTGTTGTCCCCAGCGGTTACCCATCCTGATGACGGCATTCGTTGAGACTTCACCACTGCGATTGAAGGGTAGTGAAGTGCAAGATGAGAGCAGCATCAACCAGGTACGACCTTCTGTGAGCACTGCTGATCCTGTCATCAATGGTAGCAATCATTCTCACGACTGCACAGTTGCGGCATTTTCCAACTTGGTCGAACTTTCACCTGAAGCGGTAAACTGCTTTTTTGAAAGTCTGTCTGAAATGATGTTTTCCCCCGAACAGAAAGAATAAACTTTTAAGCAAACGAGCACTCAGCGTTCCCTGAACTCTGAATTCGGCCTTCAGCTTTGAAAAACAAAAGCTTCTGAAAATATTTGGAACTGTTTTGACTTCTTCCCCTGAAAAACGAAATGATTTTTTCCCCGATTCCAAAATATTTACTTTTTTTTGGCACTCATCCTCTGCTTAAAGTTGAACTATTCTTAGAGAACAGAGCTTCTATTTTTAGGACCTCTAGAGACAATATATTACCTCAGCCTCTAGCATATTTACAAATAACTGTATTTATATGTGATGAAATGGTCTCGCACTTTTCTTTTCTGTATTAAGAGCCATTTCATGTGTCATTTTCGCAAATCATTCATGATGATATATATATGCATCCTTTTAATGAATGATTACACTGCTTGAAAGCATACAGTACCTATACTCATTTTTCGTGTATTTCGCATATGCCATTTCAGATGCAAAAAATGTATTTTGGGGTGGATCGGTATACACATGCACCGTTAGATATGTTTACTATTGCTTAGTTTAGTAATTATGTACATGAATTTGTGGAGTGGGTGGAGTGTGTTTTATCTAGGTACCTGAAGATATTCCTATTCTTTGCCCTTGTCCGGTTATAAATCAATAATATCCCTACAACGGCATAGAAACCCTTTTCATAATTCAGTCATAGCGCATGCTGTCACATTAAGCAAGCCTATTCCTCCAGCCCCCTAGAAAGCACACCGAGTTCTTAAACAAATCCAAGCCTCCAGCAACCTGGGAAATCCCCGCTGCTTTGTTTTGATTTTGTCCGAGAACTCCTGTAAAACACTGTAAGAACGACCAGTTCTTAGTGACATCTTTATTGACGTCTTATGTCCAGCCTTACGTCAAACCCGGCACCTTTCAGGTATAAATATACCAACATTGCCTTAAGCAAACACACGGTGGTAATCCTGGAGCAGTGCAGCTATCTACTTCCGAAGAGCCCAGCTGATGCAAGAGCCCACGGACGCTGCCCCTCACTTTTGACGCGCTGAGAAAGACGCTGTCTTTTCTCTTGCCGAGAAATTCAGCCTCCGGCGTTTCCAGCCTACCTTTGCGGGTGACTGGGATACCGAGTCCTGAGAGAGAGATACCAGCCCTCCTGCCTTCTAATACCCAGGTACTGAACTGACTAAACCCTTACAGAGAATTCTTGAGTCAGATTCTTGGCAAAACAAACTTAACTTAAACTGCTACTTACTTACTCCTTCCCACGTATTAGGCTTAGGTCAGGTACACCGGGGTAGGCGTAGGTAGAAGCACCAGTTGAGTACGATTAGTCAATGTATATGTATGTATCTATTTTATCCATTTTAAAGTATCTTATGGCTAAGAAACCATATCAATGCTTTTACAGTATTATTTCATAATCCTGCTTTTACTGTATGCACTTTACTTAACTATAAGTATTGCAATTGTAGCAATTCATTTCTCTTGTATGAGGAAAGAGACTGCTCAATAAATAACATCTTTTATTGAAAACGCCCGGCTCTCTTTTTCTCTGCAATCTGGTGAAACTAAGTACGCACCTTTGACTGAGTGAAATAGCTGTCTTTTGTTTTCACACAACTCTAGAGATATACTCTTATTCAGGGAGAGCAAAGTTGTCATGTTTTATGGTTGTCAGAAACTAAATATGAAAGAATCAAGCTGAACAGCTTGCCATCTGCGCACAGTAACTATTACCCTTTTGGATTTCAAATAGTCATGCTAAACATTTTACATGTAAAATTCAAAAATAAACACAACACCAGCTGTGGTTTCAATCACATTAAGTTGTATTCTCGGTACTTAATCACAACTGCATTTACAACTATCATGTGGATTGTACAAAGAAATTCATTGAGTTTTAATGTTGTAATCACATCTATCTATTGCTTTTATCTTACAATTTTATAGCCATAAGTAATCATGCCCAATGCATTTCGGGCCACACGGCCCTTCGTCGGGGGCAGTACCTGAAAGAAAACATAAATCTTGTTGTAATCTAATATACTGGTCTGACATCATACAATGTTACAGTTGGCCACAACAAATTAAAGACATAATGAAACATACATGATAATTAAGTAGGTGAGGTCAGAAAATAGAAAAAATATTTTTTCAAACAACTCTAAGGAATTTAGTCATGACAATACATTGTTAATGAAATACGTTTGACGGAAAATATGCATTTTAACATTTTAAGCCTTAAAAATGCATACAGCACATAAGGTAAGCTATATCACGCAAAGTGTGAAATGACTCACTTGTTTGGCCTGAAATAATGCAGAAGTCAGGGGGTTCTGTAAGATGGTGTTTTTAAAACGTGGTCAATCAGAGCTGCATTGTTTCTATGTACTGAAAAAAAGTGACGAAGAAGCGGATAAATGCACCCACTCATAAACAGTATATGTGAAAAAACGCGATAGTTTAGGTGCTGAAGAGTACACACTCACGAGAAGTTTAACTGTGGTGTCCTCAATTTGGCGAACCGAAGTGAAATGACGATTATTTGAAAACAACTCGTACCTCCGACCTAAAGAGAACGAAATGAAGCATAATTGAAACGTGCTCACTTCTGTCAGTTCAAATGAACTCAACTCCGTGCTGTTTTTAAACACACGTAGAAACGCGGTCTTCACTTTAAGGACCAGTGCCGTGATACAACTATGATTTAATTACGAACTGACCTTAGTGTTAGTCAAAAAGCAAAAAGCAACCAGCGACTTGTTCTGAGTACTTTTCTTCAACCGACTATCTATAAGACGGAAGAAACCACAAAATTTATGCGAACACTAACGTTTTGCGCCCTACGCCCAAAGTAACCAAAACACACGCTATGTACCTGAGCATTTCATCGAAGAGCTTCTACCAAACCGGTCCGCTACCACCATTCAATCCATCTTCCCGGACGTTGCACGACGTCATTAAATGACGTGCTCAGAATAATGAAAATAAACGACGGACCCAAGATCAAAACTGAGAAAACGCGATGTTTAGTGTAGACTGTGAAACAGAGTTTACAGAACTCCATGAGCGCCATGTTGTAATGGAAAAATACATGTAAAGAGTGAGTCATGTGAAAAGTGGAGTGAATGTATATCCATGACAATGATATAACAACATACAAACAAAAAATGGAAAATATACATAACCCTGAAATTTATATGTACTATTTCAAATGCCCTTCAGCATACAGTAATTATGCAGTATCCTATAAAAAACAAATAAGATCCACTCGATCATTTATCCCTTTGGGATCTTGTGTTTGCAATCTACGAATCCCAAAAATTTCCCTCTGTAAAAGAGTCTTGGTGAGACTTTTGCCCGGTGTTGGAGTAACCATTTTGAGGATCTGGAATTTAACCTGTGCAATCGTATGTCTATGGTTCTCCCAATGTAAAGCCAAACTACTCTTGGGATTCTTGTTTCTGATGGTACTCTTATGTTCCGAAATGCGGGTTTTAATCTTTCTTTCTGTCTTGCCTATGTACAAAAGTCCGCATGGGCACTTAATAGCATAAATGACATTGGCTGTATTGCAGTCTGCACTTATTCTTACAGGGATTGTTTCTCCTGTATGAGGATGTTTTACACAATCAGTCACGATGACATTATTGCAGTGCACGCAATTTTGACATTTTTTCATGCCCTTATGTGTTTTAGATGGAATCATAGGGTGACGTTTCAACATTTCTTTTAGGTTTCTTGAACGTTTATATGCAAAAATAGGCTTGTCCACAAACAAATCTTTGAAATCAGTCTCATGCCTGAGTAATTCCCAATGTGTGGTAATGCTCTTTTTGATCTCATATGAACTAGTGGAATACTTAGAGACGAATACCTGGCGATGTTGTTGTTTCTTCATTTTCGGAATGAGCAGAGAATCACGTGATAATTTATCAGTTTTATCCATGGCTGTTTCTAGCACAATAGGAGGGTATCTCTTCGATGCATACTTTGCGTTGATAATGTTCAAGTTAGTTTGATATGTTTCTGCTTGTGAGCAGATTCTTTTGGCTCGTAGCATCATGGAATAGGGTAAGTTGTTGATAAGGTTCCTGGAATGAAAACTGTTATACATCAAGGCGGTATTCTTGTCTGTGGCTTTGTGATACACTTCAGTTTGTATGGTGTTATCTTCTATCTTCACCAGGACATCCAAAAATGCAATCTTTTCTCGTTGTATATTGCAAGTAAATTGAATATTTTCATCATACGAGTTCATTTGATCAATTTTTTGTTGGAGTCTGTCCTTTGTGCCCTTCCAGATCAAGAATATATCGTCTATGTAACGACAATATAAAAGTGTGTTATTTGTCCATTCTTTGTCATTCATTAGAAACGTATCCTCATACCTTGCCATGTATGTATTGGCATATGCCGGCGCACCAGAAAAACCCATAGAGGTACCCTTATTTTGCAAGTAAAAAGCACCATTCCACTTGAAATAACTGTGGTGTAAACAAAAATGCAAAAGTTATAACAAAAAGATTTTTTCTGCCGGTATCTCCTCTTGTTTCAGCAAGGCCCATTCTACCGCCTCTATACCCTCAGAGTGTGGGATAGAGGTGTAGAGAGCCTTGACATCTAGCGTGCAAATCCATACATCTGAAGTTAACTGGATGTCCATGAGTTTTTTCAAAAAATGAGTGGTATCCTTAGTATAAGAATACCAACTTTGTACAAAGGGTTGTAAGAACTGATCTAAATATTGACCCAGAGGCTCGAAAATGGTGCCGCACCCGGTGACAATAGGACGGAACGGTGGATTTGAAAGATCTTTATGGACTTTTGGTAGCATGTAAATTCCCGGTTGTTTTGGAAAGGAAACTGTTAGGAATTGGCGGGTTTTTTTGCTGATCCATTTCATGCATTCTGCTCGTTCTAAAATGCTTTCCAAGGTGGTCTGTAATTCTTTAATCGGATCTTGATCCAATTTGAGATAGGTGTTAATATCGGATACATGTTCTAAAACTTTGGAATCATAGAATATTTGATCCATGACGACAATTGCGCCGCTCTTGTCTGCTTGTTGGATATGTATCCTAGAGTCTTCCGCCAATTCTTTAAGGATCATTTTGTCATGTTTAGAAAAGTTGAATCGACAACTTCTCTTGGTGTTGATTGATTTCAGATCTTTGAGTACAAGATTTTCAAATGCGTCTAAAATTTTGTTTGATGTTGGTGCCTGAAAAGTTGATTTAGACTTGAACTCAATGTATTCAGGAGGATCAATCTCTGTTGATGGTTCAGGTAGAGTTGAAAAAAAATATTTCAGTTGCAAAATCCTCATGAATTTAAAGAAATCCACTTCTATTTCTAGGGAGTTTGTTTGATAGGTCGGTACGAAATTGAAACCTTTGTTGAGAACTCTAGTTTGTTACGTGGTCAACTCTTGTGAGGAAATGTTGATCACTAAGGGGCTCATTAGGATGGCGGACGGAAGAGCCACCGCGGCCCTGGAGTAGGCGGAAAAAGCCTTTTCCGTGTCCGCCTGCCGCGGATACTCCGTCCGCCATATCAGGATAGGAAAACGTGTCAAATTTCCGTCCGCGACGGAATAGCACGCTCCGCCGCCGAACTACACACGAGACCGTGGCGGACGGAACACATCCGGATGCCCCGCCGTACGTACTGACGTCGAAGACCGTCCCCCAAATCAAGATGGCGGAAAATACACATAAAACCGCAGCGGAAAAACAACCTGTCTGAACACGGCGGAATCCCCACTGCGAAGACAGGTGACATAGCAGAGATACCCACCGCAAGCTGACCAACACCATGGACCCAGCGCTACACGCTTTCCCGATGCTCTTCGCGATCCACCACGTCCTAGTCATGGCCCACCATGGACGACGACGCAGGTAAGGCACAAACCATTGGCCGTCTGCAGGGGAATACCAGTAAGGGACGTGACGTAGGGAGGGGGAGTGTCATGTTACCGAAACCACTGATGAGAAGCAAATACAAATACACATTAGTAGTACGCAAGCAGGAATGACAACGACAGACCACGAGACCTGATAGACTACCTTTATTGTACAAAATAGGGGTTAAATCACAGTGTATGCGTGAGCATGGGCAAAGTGGGCACCACAGCAGCTACATCATTGGCAGTCAACGAGAGGGCAGTATGCAGTATCAGAGCATCAACAGGGCATTGTGCAGTACAGAGCAGGTACATCATAGGCAGGTAACGAGAGGGCAGTATGCAGTATCAGAGCATCAACAGGGCATTGTGCAGTACAGAGCAGGTACATCATAGGCAGGTAACGAGAGGGCAGTATGCAGTATCAGAGCATCAACAGGGCATTGTGCAGTACAGAGCAGGTACATCATAGGCAGGTAACGAGAGGGCAGTATGCAGTATCAGAGCATCAACAGGGCATTGTGCAGTACAGAGCAGGTACATCATAGGCAGGTAACGAGAGGGCAGAATGCAGTATCAGAGCATCAACAGGGCATTGTAGAGTACAGAGCAGGTACATCAGAGGCAGCACGTGAGAGGGGCTAAGTGCATCAACAGTCCATTGCACAGAGCAGGCCCATCAGAGGCAGCACGTGAGAGGGGCTAAGTGCATCAACAGTCCATTGCACAGAGCAGGCCCATCAGAGGCAGCACGTGAGAGGGGCTAAGTGCATCAACAGTCCATTGCACAGAACAGGCCCATCAGAGGCAGCACGTGAGAGGGGCTAAGTGCATCAACAGTCCATTGCACAGAGCAGGCCCATCAGAGGCAGCACGTGAGAGGGGCTAAGTGCATCAACAGTCCATTGCACAGAACAGGCCCATCAGAGGCAGCACGTGAGAGGGGCTAAGTGCATCAACAGTCCATTGCACAGAGCAGGCCCATCAGAGGCAGCACGTGAGAGGGGCTAAGTGCATCAACAGTCCATTGCACAGAGCAGGCCCATCAGAGGCAGCACGTGAGAGGGGCAGTATGCAGTATCAGAGCATCAACAGGGCATAGTAGAGTACAGAGCAGGTACATCATAGGCAGGTAACGAGAGGGCAGTATGCAGTATCAGAGCATCAACAGGGCATTGTGCAGTACAGAGCAGGTACATCATAGGCAGGTAACGAGAGGGCAGTATGCAGTATCAGAGCATCAACAGGGCATTGTGCAGTACAGAGCAGGTACATCATAGGCAGGTAACGAGAGGGCAGAATGCAGTATCAGAGCATCAACAGGGCATTGTAGAGTACAGAGCAGGTACATCAGAGGCAGCACGTGAGAGGGGCTAAGTGCATCAACAGTCCATTGCACAGAGCAGGCCCATCAGAGGCAGCACGTGAGAGGGGCTAAGTGCATCAACAGTCCATTGCACAGAGCAGGCCCATCAGAGGCAGCACGTGAGAGGGGCAGTATGCAGTATCAGAGCATCAACAGGGCATAGTAGAGTACAGAGCAGGTACATCATAGGCAGGTAACGAGAGGGCAGTATGCAGTATCAGAGCATCAACAGGGCATTGTGCAGTACAGAGCAGGTACATCATTGGCAGCACATGAGAGGGCAGAATGCAGTATCAGAGCATCAACAGGGCATTGTAGAGTACAGAGCAGGTACATCATAGGCAGGTAACGAGAGGGCAGCATGCAGTATCAGAGCATCAACAGGGCATTGTGCAGTACAGAGCAGGTACATCAGAGGCAGCACAACTACGTGTCCCTACCAAACCGTCACAGGGACCACAAGAGTGCCACACAGTTCTCAATGGACACACCATGTGAACTAACATTTGAGTGAAGTGTACAGCACCTCACATCACAGAATCAGGGGGACTGCGTGAACTACCTGCCTCGGACACACTGGCAGCACCAGCAACAGGAGTGTGAGACACAGCCACAGCCCGAGTGACACACACATGGGCCACGGACCCAGACACACTGGCAGCACCAGCAACAGGAGTGTGAGACACAGCCACAGCCCGAGTGACACACACATGGGCCACGGACCCAGACACACTGGCAGCACCAGCAACAGGAGTGTGAGACACAGCCACAGCCCGAGTGACACACACATGGGCCACGGACCCAGACACACTGGCAGCACCAGCAACAGGAGTGTGAGACACAGCCACAGCCCGAGTGACACACACATGGGCCACGGACCCAGACACACTGGCAGCACCAGCAACAGGAGTGTGAGACACAGCCACAGATGTAGTCACTGACACGTGAGCCACTGACCCAGACAGACTGCCAGCACCAGAAACAGGAGTGTGCAACACAGACACAGATCTCCTAACTGACACGTGAGCCATAGACCCACATACCCTGCCAGGATCTGCAACAGGAGAGGGCACAACTGACACTGTGCCACCATCTGATACATGAGAGTCAACTGCACCAGCGCCACTGGGACTACTGAAATGATGAGCCACAGGGCTGTATGGGCCAGGAGGCAGGGTGGGCCTGGGAGCTGGGGATAGCTCACCTAGAGCCAAATCGGGGTTGGCAGGTGTCAATGGTGTGTGTCTGCGTTTCTTAGGGAGGTGTGAGTGCACCCTGGACAGGACAGGACTGCCAAGTGGTGGGGACTCCAAAGAATCACCACCCAGCATAGGTGGAGCAACTGCTGCCGGGGATCTTGTTTCGGGGGACGTGCTGGAGCCTGCCTGCCGTTTGCTCTGTGCCTGCCGCCTGGACTCGGAATGATGTGTAATGGGGGATGCAACAACAGGGGACACCCTCCTCTGCTTGTGACTGGCCTGGATGGGAGTGGAGGTATGGGGGGACTCCGCCGCGGAGACATCAGTTTGGCGTTTAGTAGAAAACATCAGCCTCAGTGATGTATGCCTGTCCTTGATAGCGCCATTGTCCATGCGAGATGCCTTGTCCGTAGGATGTGCCTTATCCTTAGGTGGAGTGTTGTCTCTGGATGTAGCCTGTGCCCTGCTCGCCGCCCTGTTCCTGCCAGCAGACTTGTCGTCTGTGGTGCACCTGTCTCCAGCAGACACCTGCTCTCTGTGTGTGTCCCTGCCCTTGGGAGTGGTCCTATCCACTGCTGTGGGCCTGCTCTTGGGAGTCTCCCTGCTCTTAGTAGGTGCCTTAGTCTTCTCACTGTCCTTGGGAGTGTCCCTTACCTCTGCTGTGGGCCTGCTCTTGGGAGTCTCCCTGCTCTTAGTAGGTGCCTTAGTCTTCTCACTGTCCTTGGGAGTGTCCCTTACCTCTGCTGTGGGCCTGCTCTTGGGAGTCTCCCTGCTCTTAGTAGGTGCCTTAGTCTTCTCACTGTCCTTGGGAGTGTCCCTTACCTCTGCTGTGGGCCTGCTCTTGGGAGTCTCCCTGCTCTTAGTAGGTGCCTTAGTCTTCTCACTGTCCTTGGGAGTGTCCCTTACCTCTGCTGTGGGCCTGCTCTTGGGAGTCTCCCTGCTCTTAGTAGGTGCCTTAGTCTTCTCACTGTCCTTGGGAGTGTCCCTTACCTCTGCTGTGGGCCTGCTCTTGGGAGTCTCCCTGCTCTTAGTAGGTGCTTTAGTCTTCTGACTGGCCTTGTCCAAGGAACAGTCCATGGACATGTGAGTATCCCTTGCCTTGGGAGTACCTTTCGTGTTGAATGCCTGTGTAGCTCCGGAAGGCATGTCCCCCAACAACACTTGTGGATCCTGTGTGTGTACTCCAGTGCATCTGACGTCGTCTACGTGAACAGAGTTAGCTGATCTAGGGGATGGGGTCTGTGCCCTGCGTGCCCTGACGTGCTGTCTGACGCTGCTTCTAGTGCAATAACCTGTATTTGAGTCCTGCTCAGAATAATCACTACCCCCTGAGACATCCAGCGGTGTAGATGGTGAAACAGAAGTAGCACCCTGTTCGTTCGACTGTACTATTGCAGACGACACACTGCTTGCCAATGACTGCACTGTCCTGTGTAGACCTGCAAGATCGCCATGCATCCCTTCCATGAATGCCACCACCTGCCCCAACTTCCTATCATGGTCCTGGAAAGCATTTGTCATATTGGTCTGCCCCACACACAGCTGTCGCAGCAGATCAACGGCCTCAGCACACAGTGCATTTTGGCTCACCGTGGCAGGGGCAGCGGTGCCTGCACCGAACGCCACTCTGCTCCCCCTACTCCTCCGGCCACGAACAGTACATGGTGCAGTTGGCGGAAGTGTGGGCCCTGTGTGCTGTCTTACGACAGAAGGTGATGAGTGCCCACTCCCAGTCTGTGTCAACAGTGCAGGCTCACCACGAGTGTCCGACGAGGAGGACGATGGTGTCTCCACATGCGAGTCCTCAGGGACGGTCCTGTCCCCCTCTCCGGCGCTGGCCTCCTCCGTGTCAGTCTGCGTGTGTGCGAAGTCTGAGCCGGACTCATTTCCTCGGCTACTCTCCACCGTCTGTGGCTGAGTGTCCTCTGTCAAAGCTGAAATGCACAGAAAAGATGTGTGAGTCATGGGCACACTCACGTACAGAAGGAACAGGATAGCCAAATCACATAGCAGACAAAGGTTTAGGAGCCCTCATCCTGCACATGGCCCACCCCTACCAGTCATCCTCACATTTTCTGCCATGGGGCCATGGACCACTAGGGGATGTGCTTTTACACTCAACTACTAAGCAAGTGGCGTGTCAACATGGCGGACCTGGATGTCAAATGAGTACCACCCAATGGGACCAAAATGGCTTCACAGGCATACATACGCAACACGGAACTCAATAGTGTGTCTGTGCACCAATACATGCATAGCACTCACAAGTTTCCTACACAGACAGTATGCTCACCGCTAGTTTGCTGTTGATCGGCACTCAGACGTTCGGCCAGTTCAGGATGCGTCACTGCAATGATACGGTGCATGAGAGGGGTCATGGAGCGTCGGGACAGACGGGGCGTCCTTGGAATCAGGCCCAGTGTTACTTCCGCTACATTCTTGCTCAGCCTGGAAATGTCGTCCCAGCGTTTGTGGCAGTGTGTATGTCGTCTGTTGCACACCCCCAATGCCCGTACTTCCCGTGCTATGCTCCTCCACAGGTCCTTGCGAAGGTGCAGCTTGACCTACCATGATGGGAGACAAAAGGGTGTAAGTCAGTGGACAGGTGGCCTGTCACACACATAGGGGCAAGACGTTACTGTCAGCAGCCATGCACAATCAGGAACATATGTCTAGCCCACACTACACAGCTAAGATAGAAATAGGCCTGATCATTTGGCCCCCTCATGCACACCAACATGTCCCACACTGCACTTACCACCCGTCCCGGTGCGCCGTAGAGGCGTCCATAGTTGCGGAGTACACCGTCCACGAGGACATCAAGCTCCGCGGCGGTGAAGGGTCGAGACCGGATCTCTTTGCCTCTCGACATGGCAAGATCACGGAGTATGGCACTAGAGCAGCAGTCGGTGGTCAGCTCAGCAGCAGCAGCAGGTCGAGGTGATGGCACTAGAGCAGCAGTCGGTGGTCAGCTCAGCAGCAGCAGCAGGTCGAGGTGATGGCACTAGAGCAGCAGTCGGTGGTCAGCTCAGCAGCAGCAGCAGGTCGAGGTGATGGTCACAGGCAGCAATGGTCCCCAGGGTAGGAAGTTTCATTTTGGCCAAGACACATATATAGGGCCCTCAGCACGTGTCAGTGGCATACGTCGCCAGCAATTGGTCAGCCCTGGAAGCGTGATCGTGAAATGGGCCAATGACTGGCCCTGTTGTAGCGGTGCACAGCTTCCGCTACTTGCGATTGGCCGTATGCGGCCAGCGTCCCTCTTCCCATTGGCTGCATGTGCAGGGACCGTCACGGGCCCACATCGGCAACCGCACGTGCAAGCCTCAGGCACGGATGCTTCAGTTGCAACAATGTACTATCACTGGCGCCTCCATGGCGGTGCACGTACACAGCGGGGGAGGTGCAGGCCTATACACCCTGTAGATGTACTCAATGGACATGCCAGTTCATGACCCCCCTTACAGTCACCTTGCATCATCCACCGTACACCGGCCGGAGCGGCCGGCCCTTCCACTACCGCCGTGCCAGGCCCTGCCCAGGACCGCCGTGCCGGCCATGCCAACCACCGCCATTGCACGGCCCTTCCACTACCGCCGTGCCAGGCCCTGCCCAGGACCGCCGTGCCGGCCATGGCAACCACCGCCATTGCACGGCCCTTCCACTACCGCCGTGCCAGGCCCTGCCCAGGACCGCCGTGCCGGCCATGGCAACCACCGCCATTGCACGGCCCTTCCACTACCGCCGTGCCAGGCCCTGCCCAGGACCGCCGTGCCGGCCATGCCAACCACCGCCATTGCACGGCCCTTCCACTACCGCCGTGCCAGGCCCTGCCCAGGACCGCCGTGCCGGCCATGGCAACCACCGCCATTGCACGGCCCTTCCACTACCGGCGTTCCCTGGCGGTCCGTGCAATGGCGGTTGTTGCCATGGCCGGCACGGCGGTCCTGGGCAGGGCCTGGCACGGCGGTAGTGGAAGGGCCGTGCAATGGCGGTTGTTGCCATGGCCGGCACGGCGGTCCTGGGCAGGGCCTGGCACGGCGGTAGTGGAAGGGCCGGCCGCTCCGGCCGGTGTACGGTGGATGATGCAAGGTGACTGTAAGGGGGGTCATGAACTGGCATGTCCATTGAGTACATCTACAGGGTGTATAGGCCTGCACCTCCCCCGCTGTGTACGTGCACCGCCATGGAGGCGCCAGTGATACAACATTGTTGCAAATCGACCATCCGTCCCGGATCCTTGCACATGCACTTGCCGGTGTGTGGGCGTGACGGTCTGTGCACGTGCAGAAAATGTGAATGTCGAAGGCGGCCCGCGTATGCCCAGACGTAAACAGCGGATGCAGTGCACCGCCATGGCGTGGTCAATGTTAGCATCTTAGCCGATGATGCACCTTGTACCATTGTCTGCAGCTGCCTGCTCACGGTTGTGTGCGTGATTGCGTGGCTACACATGTCATGCTCCATCCCATGTGTGTCCATACCATGGGCATCGGTGAGCCACAAGTGTCCATCACGTGTGCATGTCCACATCGGGTAGTACCCTACACAATTTTGTCGTACCTCACATGTACACAGTAGATCCCGTATGTATGGGCACCTGTGAATCAGTTGTCAGTGAGTGGTATGTGTCAGATGATGACTATGGTGGGGGTTCTGTTGTGTACTGTACATGTGTGTTGCCTATTGTGTCCCCATGCATGTGATGTCTGTATGCCCACCATTCCTGGTGTTGCCATTGGTGCATCATGATATGGGGGGGTGGGGGGGTGTTTAATTTAGTATGTGTGCATGTACTTACATGTGTGCATGTGATGTTGGGCCTACACATGTGGGTCATGTCACATGTCTGGTTGGCAGTGATGTTGAGGTGAGACAGTGTGCATTGCACATGTTGCTAAACATCATGTTGCTAGTGGATGCACATTGTTGCCACGTCGATCCATGTTGTCCTGACAATCAGAGGAGTCACACATATGACAAGCATACACTGGATACTACATGTTGGTAGAGGGCGTTGACATGTGATTGAGGTGCACACACATGCGTTGTATGTGATTTGACTTCCATTCCATCTACTCCCACACAGGAGGGCTCCAAATGTCCATCGCCCATACACTGTGCTGGAGGATATGGTGGACGAGGAGGTGATCCGGAAATTCAGGCTGGATCGCCGTCGATTGTTGGAACTTGTGACCCTATTGTCTCCTCACCTGCAGCCGCGAAGAAACTATCCAGGTTCCATGACACCCACGCAAAAGGTGATGGCGGCACTCCATTTCTTTGCAACAGGCACATTCCAGTACACAGTTGGAGATGCCGGGGGAATGTCACAGGCCATGTTCAGCACGGTACTCCGGGATGTACTGACAGCCATGATGCTGTACAAGCATGACTATATACATTTCCCTCAGGCGGCGGACTTGGCAGCGGTCAAAGCTGACTTCTATGCCCTGGGTCGTATACCACACGTTGTGGGTTCCATTGATGGCACGCATATCGCTCTCATTGCACCACGGGCACGTGAGCAGGTGTATAGGAATCGGAAACACTTCCATTCCCTGAACGTGCAGGTGGTGTGCCAGGCCGACAACATCATCTCACATGTGTGTGCAAGATTCCCTGGCTCTGCACATGACGCCCACATCATGCGGAGCAGCATGGTCCCCCAACTGATGGCTAATCTGCGTCCGGCACAAGCGTGGCTTGTTGGTGAGTATGCTGTGGTGACAGGAGTGATATCTGTGTGGCATGGTGTGCCCCACAATGCAGGTTGTGATGTTTCTCTCTCTCTCTCTTCCACCAACACAGGCGACTCGGCGTACCCAAACAGGCCTTGGCTGCTCAGTCCCTTACGCAATCCCACTACAGCTGGAGAAATGAGATACAATGATGCCCATGGTAGGACACGTCGAGTGGTAGAACGGACATTTGGCCTGCTGAAGTCTAGGTTTCGGTGCCTGGATAAGACTGGAGGGGCCCTGCCTTACTCACCAGGCAAAGTATGCAAGATCGTGATAGCGTGCTGCATGCTTCACAACCTGGCTGTGCGCTATAACATTGAACTGCTCTTGGACCCTGATGAACTGCAAGTTCCTCGCCCTCCCGACCCAGCCATGTCAACTGATGAGGATAGTGGTGAGGAGGAAGGTGTGGACCAGAGGCGCCAGATCATTGATCGCTACTTCCCTTGATTGTGAGTGTGCTCCTCTTGTGCTGCTTGGGTATGCCCTGTGAATGTGTGCTGGTGTTGTGGCATAGTGGTGTGCTTCATCTCTGTGTTCTGCTATGTGATGCATGCATGTGTGTGTGTGTGCTAAATTGTGGCCAATGCACGTCTCCATGATGTGTGTCGTCTCATCCATTACTGTTGTGATGCGTGTGGGTTGTTATATGTTGCACTGCAGTGTGTTCTGATGAGTGTGATCATGTTTCCTGACGTGTCTTTGCGGTTTCTATTTTCCCTAGGTCACTCCCGCAGCGCCATGATTCTGTACCAGTTGGATACCTGTACCTAGTAACATCTGTTTCTGATGCATTCATGTGAATAAACATGGAGGCAACACATGATTGAGTGAGTAAGTGGCTTTTATTTACAAATTGTGCATGGGTGTAGGTGCATATTTACAAATGAGTGAAGGGGTGGGGGAGTGAGAGTAGAAGGTTATGGCAGATGAAAATTCCGTGCGGACACCACATAGGGTGGTGTCTGCCTAGTACAGCAGGCCTGTGGCAGGTGGGACCGGATAGTTGCCAGGGTGAATGGCATGCGCAGGTACTGGTACAGTCATTTTCTGTTCCTCTTGGAGCGTGTGGCAGCTGCTTCCACACTGCTGTCGCCCACTTCCTGCCTCGGACGGCCCCTCCGTCTTTGTGCCGGTACGGAGTCAGCTGGTTGCGCTGGGGCATCGGGTACCACATCCGCCGCAGGTGGCGGTGGCGGTGGCGTTGTTTGTGGCCTGATTGTCCTGGTGAAGATGTCCACTAGTTGGCCAAGCCGCCTCTCAATGGCCCCCAACATTGCAGTGTTATCTACAAAGTCCTGGTGGGCCCGGTCTGCCTGTGCCTGACCACGTTGGTAGCTCACCTCCACCCTGCCCAGTGCCTCCAATGACTGTTGCACTGGATTGGGTGTGTTGGTATCCTCCCGTCTTCTTTGGCGTATGCTCCTGCCTGCCGGATCTGGACTTGCATCTCTGCCTTGCCTCACACTCTCCCTGCGTGGCTGGCATGGCGCTGGCACGGCGTTGGCCGTTGGGTTGGGCAGGGTGGCAGGGGCAGGAGTGGTGGTAGTAGTAGTGGTGGTGGTGGAGGTGGTGCTGGTGGTGGCTGTGCAGGTCACAGTGGCCGGTGTTGTCACAATGGCAGAGGCCGTAGTTGTTGGTGCAGGGGTGACCTGGGAGCCAGATGGCCCTGGCTGGCTGCTTGTGCCGGGATCATCCTCTGCCCCGGAGGTGGCTGGCCAATCGTCCCCTGAGACGTCTGTGATTGGCGAGTCTGGAGGGCGGGTGTTGCTTCCAGCTGTCAGATTAGGATGACCTGCAAAACAAAAATGTGAGGATGAGTAATGTGGACTTGACAGGTTGTTTTCACTTTTTTTGCCGATTCTGTCTGCACTGGTACTCACCCCACCCACCACCACCACCGCCATCCCTATGGACATGGGGGCCTGTTGGGAGTTGTAGTTCCATCCCCTCACACCCACCACCACCGCCATCCCTATGGACATGGGGGCCTGTTGGGAGTTGTAGTTCCATCCCCTCACACCCACCACCACCACCACCACCGCCATCCCTATGGACATGGGGGCCTGTTGGGAGTTGTAGTTCCGTCCCCTCACACCCACCACCACCGCCATCCCTATGGACATGGGGGCCTGTTGGGAGTTGTAGTTCCATCCCCTCACACCCACCACCACCGCCATCCCTATGGACATGGGGGCCTGTTGGAGTGATTTCGACGTTGGTGAGTATGTGGACTGCATGCATGGGTTGGGGTCTGGGAGATGTGTCTTCACAGTTGTGTGAGGCACACCATGTAGTAGTGCTCGTGGTGCTTGGTTTGTACTTACCAGCCTCTTCTCCCTCAGGAAGTCCATCAAGGCTCTCAGGGTGGATGATGGTCATCACCTTGTCCTCCCACTCGGTGTAGGGTAAGGGCTCCGGAGGGGTTCCACCGCCGGTGTGATTAGCCCGGAGATGGTTCTTGGCTCGTATGGCTTTGACTCGGGTCTTTAGATCGTGCCACCGCCTCTGGATGTCCTGCTTCGTCCTCGGGACGCTCCCGGAGGCATTCACCCTGGTGACTATCCGGTCCCACATGCTGTTTCTCCTGGCTATGCTGGTCTGCTGCACTAGGGCCCCGAATAAGTGGGGTTCCACACGGATGATCTCATCTACCATAACCTTCAACTCGGTGTCAGTGAATTTGGGGTTTTTTTTTGGTGCCATGGTGTGTGGTGCTCGGGGTGTGGGTTTGCGTGGATGGGGAGGTGCAGGTGTGTGGTGTGTAAGAATGGTGTGGTGGAAGTTTGTGTGGTGGGTGTGTTTGGGTGTGGGTTGTGTGAATGCTATTTCTCTTTGGTCTCAGTTCAGTGGTGTGTCCTGCTAGCAGCTATGCTGTGATGCAGAGGAGTTGTGGAGTGGGTGGGAGTTCTTTTATGGTGTGTGTCTAGACCGTGTCTGAATGGGTATTGGCAGTCAGGTGCTAGGTGGGAGTGTTGCCAGGTGTGGATTGTGTGGTGCTTGGCGGTGGATCATTGTGTGTTGTGATTGGTTTGGATGTTTGCGGTGGGTGGGCGTTTTTTTTCGTGTGTTTGGTGATTAACTTCCGTGCCAATGTATGGCATTGGTTTGACAGTAGGGATGTTGTTTGTGTTGTCGTTCCGCTGTGGTGCACGGATTCTCGGTGCATTTGTACCGCTGCGGACGTGGATGGCGGTGACTACCGGGGTACTTGCGGAGTTATCCTAATAGCGGACACGGACATTGCGCAGGTATCGCGGGGGTGGTGGATGTATTCGCGGTCATGTGCGTACGCGGCGGTCGGTGTTTTTACTGTTCCGTCCGCCTGCCGCGGACTCAGGTGTACTCCGACCGCCGCGGACGGGGATTGGTGTGCTCCGTACGCCGCGGTCGGCGTTTTTTGCATGTTTTATCCTAATTGCTGTTGCGGATTTTCCGCGGACAGGTCCGGAGTATCTAGCCACCTTCCGCGGCGGACGGTACACGTTTCCGTCCGCCATCCTAATCGACCCCTAAGTTTGTTTGGTGCTCCTCAATTTAATATTGCAAGAAATTGGAGTGCCTTTCCCACCACTAATTTTTGTCAGAAACTAAATCCCTTCTTGTCTACCCAGGGAGGTTAAACTCCTCCTCGCCTATTCGAGAAAGTTTCTAGTGAACTCTGAGCTAGCTGGCAAACACTTAAGTCTAATATAGTCAGTAGAGACCTAGTTAACCTCAGTCCTACGTCTAAACTACTGAATATATTATTCCAATGCGCAGAGCCTATTGGGACTATAGGAACTACACTACAATAGTCTCCCACTTCTTTTTTTCAGGCGATGCACATGCACTATTCCAGTGCTCAGTATAACAACTGGCCTAATAGGACAGCAACAGAGCACCCCAGCCATCTCGGTATGCTGTCACTGATCAAAACACACACAGCAAAACACTTTTGGTTAACAATTTCAACTGTTGCCAAACAGATTTCAGTTCCTGTCTTTCTCCTGCAGCGATAAACATTCGCAACAGAGTGCAGGCAATAGTTCTAGAAGGCACAGATGAGCAGAGCTCATAAAAACATCCAATTTCCCAGTCCACTTAGCCATGTCCTCTGAGAAATAGTGTTTGTTTATATAGTGCAAACTTAGCCAAAAGGTAGTGCAGTGCTCTAAAGGGTTAAATGCAAGGCATAGCCAACATATGATTGGATGGGGTAGCTGGGTTCTAAGAGTGAAAGAGAAATATTACTGCATCATGATGTAGTCATGTTTAGAAAGGAGTGCCTTCAGCTCTTTTCAAAACTGAAGGGTTGGGCCACTCCTGATGGATATGGGGATGTAGTTCCAGATCACAGGTGCATGGAAGAAAGCCTGCTGCCCTGTTTTTTAAATTTGTTTTCTTCTTCCTCTCCAGTCTCATGGCGTCCTCTCTGCTGGTGTGCCAAGAGCCAGCAGCGATAGTGTGCTCGTCAGCCAGATAGGCGGAGGTGCTGGTTGGGATGGCTCTTTGGCTGGCCTAAGCGGGCAAGAACAGCCAGTGGAGCTCCATCAGGGTGGAGGTGATATAATATGTTTGGTTATAACTTGCCACTCTCTTGAAGAGGTGTGCTTGCTGTATGCAGGAGGTCGTTAAGTGTGGAGACTGGTGGTCAGTGGAGCAGGGCCCTGCCACCGTCCAGATATGAGTGCAAGAACTTGATCAGATGTTCTGAAGTTATTTTCAGTTTCACTTTTTTATGGTTTAACTCATTTTTTTGTTATGTATCATTTAACACACATGCCGACTTACAATCAATGAATGGCCAGTGGGGGTGAGGCTCGGGTTAGAAATGGTAAAGGATAAAGAAAGAACAAGGCCAACTACAACATTTCCGAATAACCAGAAGAGGTCCCCTATGAAGCATGACTTGAACAATCGGTATCGATTGGCACAGCACACACCCTTCACTAGCCAGGGTTTCTTTCCTGTTCGAGTAGCAACTACCCACAGTCTGAGGAGTAAGCAAGGAGTCAATCAGTGCCTTCAGAGGTATCGGGGTGTTTAGGTTATGTGCCGAACTTTCAAGCACCTCATGCAAGGAAATATCAAATATCTTTAAAAAGTCTCAGGCCAAGAACAACATACAAGGGCCCCCCACTTTCTCAAAGTGGTGTCTGACATGTAGTCTAGGGCCTCTGTGATTTTTATTATATGTCAATGAGGTCCCAGAGCTGGTTCAGCCAGGATCTGTGATCTGGGCTTTCGTCAGAGTCCCATAGTACTGTAATGACTTATTTGGTTGCACATAGGACCAACGCTATGGCTTTTCCTCCGTTTGGCCTTAGAGGGTAGGTCTGCCCGTTAAGAAGGCCAAGAAGAATATAGACCTGGAATTGATGAATATGAGTCTCAAACTTTGTACTTATATCGGCCAAAACATCCTGCCAATACCTCTTTAGACTGGAACATCGCCAAATCAAGTGGGCAGATGAGCCTGTCCCTCCACACCTCCTCCAGCATCTCTGAATTTGTGGGGTTCCATGAGTGTATTCCTGCTGGGGTGTAGTACCAGTAATGCAATATGTTTGATGTAGCCTCCCTATCCGCCACCGTCTCTGCTCTAAGGCATGCCCTGTGATAAATACTGGCTCAGTCTACCTCTGGAAGGGAGCTCTGATTCCCAACTCTATTGTGTAGGGGTCTTGCCGGAGGGGAGTCTATCCTCAAGGAACCTGTAGATGTCACAATAGGAGTTTGTTGTTCATATTGATTATGAAATGTTTTGCCAACGGTATAATGGTGCTACTAACATGGAGTTTAATTGAGGATTGTGCAGCTGAGTGTCTCGGTGTCTAATATGTCAATAACTTAGCCCTTCTTCTTCGAGGACCCCAAAGCTAGCCTTGATCTATTCAAAAGATTGTATCTCCGCTGTGTCATACTTATCCCCAACTCTAACAGTTGACTTTCCACCATTTGATGTAAACTTCCCTGCCATTCGATGTAAGCTTCCCTAGACACTACAGGCGGGAAATTGCTGTTCCCTATGATAGGTGTCAACAGTGATGGGATAGAAGGGAATCCCCTCGAGCAAGTTAGCCTTTCCCAGGCCCGTAGCATCCATCTATTGACCGGAAAGGAATAAATCTTTCACAGCCTGTGTTTTTTGACTAACCACTGAACCATCAATATGTGGATCCCAGTGATGTGCTGGTCTGTAAAACACCAATGCCTTTTAGATTTGTTTCTGTTCCATTAATAACAATAATAATAATCCACATTTGTAAAGCGCACAATCACCCGTAAGGGTCTCTAGGCGCTGGGGGCCGTCGGGAAGATTAAGCAAGCTATTGCCCAGAGTCACATGGTGCTGGGCAAACCTGCCGCCGGAGCCGGGGATCGAACCGTGATCCCCAGATTCCAGCGTCAGTCGCCCTGGCCGCGGCGCCACACCTCTCCCCTCTTCCATTCCTCGGTGTACCCACTTTAGACCACGAGGTAGTAGTTAGTGAGATTGGGAATCCCCAAGCCTCTCATTTCTTGGAGCAGATAGGCAGCTTTCCTCTCTAAGCAAGGATTCTTGCCCTCCCAGATAAAGGTTTCCATCAGTTTCCATAGCTCATCTTGTATTTTCAGAGGTGTTGCAGTGCGAGAGTCCGAAACACAAAGCATCTTAGGCAGAAGAGTAATTTTAATTCTGCAGTCCTGCCCAGCCAGGAAAGACTAGACGTGCCATGACTGGAGGTCCCTATGGATTAAGTTAAGCGGATCAGTGTTATTCAGGGCTGCAGTTTTGTCTAGAAGGGATCAGACTGTAATTCCCAGATACTGTGCTTTTTAGGGTGGATACATTAAATATCTGTCATTTCTGGTGATTCATTTTGAAGGCTGATAGTGCCAAAGATGTTGAGCTCAGTCAATAAGACTGGGATCAATTGCAGCAGGTCTAAATGTGAAACGAGGACACCATCAGCGAATAACACCAGTGTGTGTTCATGCTTGTCAATAGAGAGCCCAACAATCACAGGACTGGCCCTGATTTTTTCAGCCAGAGGTTCCACGTAAAGCACAAAGAAAAGGGGGGACAGGGAAAAGCCTTGTTCCACTCCCCTATACACCGCATAGGGGCCTGAGAGCACACCATTGGCCCTAACCTTGGCTAGGGACTAAGAGTAGTCACTCGGAACCTAGGGTTTGAATTTGGGGGCTAGCCCTAGTTTGTTAGAATATTTTATAAGAAGGGCCAGTGTACGAGATCAAATGCCTTCTAGGATAATAGGCAGGCCAGAATCTTGGTACGAGAACCATTGTCTAAAATTTGCAGGATTTGTTCAGAGTTATCACTGCACGAACACTCTAAAATAAATCCTAACTGGTATAGGTATATTAGCCTCCCAATAAATCGGTTAATGCGCTGCACTAAGATGCCTGTGAAGATCTTGGTGTTAACATTGAAGAGTGAAACAGGCTGATATAAGACACAATATGATGGGTTCTTTCCAGGCTTTGGTATCACTGTTATAACAGCTTCACTCATGGAGGCAGAAAGAACGGCCTATGTTGCCACAGAACTGTAGAGGTCTATTTAGACTGGAGCTAGCGTGGAACAGATGGTTTTATAAAACCTCGCTGTATAGCAGTCAGGGCCCGGGCTTTAAAGGGCTGAAGTTTAAGGAATCTGGGACTTCCTCGAGGGTGATATCTTTTTTCAAAAGACCCTGCGTGGGTTTGGATCAGGGAGTGCATTGCAGAGGACACCAAGTTAGGCTCTGTAGCCGACTCTGCAATGTACTCAGTCATGTGAGATCTCCCAATCCGTACGAAGCATATTATCATGGGGGGGGGGGGGGTAATAATCTGAAATATCATCTCGCTGTGTATCTTTGCCCTTAGTTTCCATGCCAAAAACGTATCGCTTACTATTACCCCCTTATAATATTGTAGACTGGTGCAGAGAAGAGCATACTCTGCGCAGTCCATATCAAGCACCTCAAGTTGTTGTCTAAGGGGGACGGGGGTTAGATTTCATCATGTCTTGACTTTCCCCTCCAGTTCAGCCCATTTAACTTTCACTTGATTGTTAAAATTTGTAGAGAGGAGAGTAGTATTACCCTGACAACTACTACAGTGTCCCATACTGTAATGATGTGATATTACCCTTACCACTACTACAGTGTCCCATCGTGTTATAGTATGTGTTATGATCATTCCTTAGGAAGCTCTGTTATCAATCCCCTCTGTTCAGTTCAAGTGCATTCCTCCCCAAAGGGCGGCCATTCAATCTCAAGCAGTGACGAGTGGCTGTCGCTCTAGGATCCTGTAAGATTATGGATACTGGAGAATTATCAAAGAGGAGAAACACTCCAATCTCAACCTGTGCTGTCCTAGATAGATTGTGAGATAGGAAATGATCCAGAGGCTACAATAGGTTAGTCTAGAAGCAGAGTATGTTATGTTATGTTATGTTATATTTGTTTTTATATAGCGCGCGGCTACTCAAAAAGAGTGTCCCGGCGCTTTAGCAATAAGACCTACGACGAGATAACACAACACAGCAGTAAAAACAAAAAGAGGGGAACCCAATAGAAGAAAAAAGAGGAAAGAAAGCCTAAAGAGTAAACAACCAGGTCTTTAAACCCTTCCTGAAAGCAAGTAAGCTGGAGGCACCCCGAAGGGTCAGCGGCAAAGAATTCCACAGCTGTGGTGCCAGCAGTCCAAAGGAGCGACCTCCAATGCGAGCTCTTTTTACACGTGGCACCACCGCAAAAAACAGTGACTCCGATCTGAGAGCGCGGGCCGGATGATAAAAGGCAAGTCTCCTTTGAAGGTACTTCGCTCCCCCAGCATGGAGGGCTTTATAGGCCAGAGTCAGTGTCTTAACCCCTTCGACGCTGATGACGAGCTGGGCTCGTCATGAGGTAGCCTCCTCGCACGCTCATGACGAGCCCAGCTCGTCACGTAAAGTGCGCTTTTGAAAAAGTCAGCGTATGAGCGGAATTCCGCCCGCACGCATGCGGTTAAAGGTGATCCGCTTGCGGATAGGCAGCCAGTGTAGGGTCTGCAAAAGACCCGCAGCACTGGCTCGCCTATTTAAGCCGTAAATGGCTCTAGCCGCAGCGTTCTGCACCACATGTAGCCGCTGCAGCAGGTACTCTGGCAGGCCCAGGTAAAGGGCATTAGCATAGTCCAGCCTGGACCCGATCAGAGCCTGCACGGTCAATTTCCGGTGTTCTTCCGATAAAAGGGGTAGAAACTTCCTCAGCACCTTGAGGAGGCCAAAACAGGTACCCGTCACCCCAAGGACCTGAGATCTCATCGTCAGGCCCTTGTCCATCTTAACCCCCAGGTTCTTAGCAACTAAAGATGGACAGGATGGTGGAAACATGTTGATGGGCCACCAAGTTTGCCAGTCAGGATCCGACGCACACCCGAAGAAAAGAACTTCAGACTTCTCCGAGTTGCACTTGAGGCCGCTCAGATGAAACCATCTGAAGACAGCCTCAAGGCAATCCCGGATTCTCTCTCCATTAAAATCTCCTCCACTCTTACAAGAGAAGAGGAGCTGTGTGTCGTCGGCATAGGATACGATCCGGGCCCCAAAAGACTCCGCCAATGCCGCCAAAGGGGTCATAAAGATGTTAAAGAGGGTCGGGCTCAATATAGAGCCCTGCGGGACCCCGACCCCCAGTGGCGGCATCACGGCGGAGTCCGGGGAGGCCCAGACCGTTTGTCGGCGGTCGGCTAGAAATGATGAGAACCAGCTGAGCACCGTCCCCCTCAGGCCAATCTCATAGAGTCTAACGAGAAGGCCCTCATGGGGAACGGTGTCGAAGGCCGCCGACAAGTCCAACATGACCAGCATAGCCTTACCCCCAGAGTCCAGGACCCCTTTGATGTCTTCCGACACCTCCAGGAGCGCTGTCTCTGTGCTGAGGTTTGGGCGGAAGCCGGATTGGGAGGCGTGCAAAATCTCGTGCACTTCCAGAGTAGAAAGTATTATCATCTGTGGTGGGGTTTTGATGCTCCAAAGATTTATCAGCCCCAGATCCATTAGTCACTTTTGGCAGTCACGGGACAATGCACTATGTTGACATGTTTTTTTTGTCAACCTACCCATTTGCTTGTCGGAGACCATATTTAGGTTGCCTCCCTAATAGTATCTCTTTGTCTGGTGATGCTAGAACTCAGGGCAGGGCATCCCTAAAGATCTGGTCTTGGTTTTCAGGGACAAATGCAGGGCCAGATGCTTCCATCCCAATTCCACAATCGTGCCCAGTACTTTCCCCCTGAAATACTATAGAGTAGGATAGTAGGATAGGTGCTCCTGCTTTTCTTTGTTGGGCTACAATAGAGGAATTGTTTGGGAAGCCATTACGATTTCAAGCAGCTCCTATCACATTTGAGCAGGTGTATCACAATTAGGGTCCCTGGGTATATTAAGGAGTGCTTAACGTTAGTCTCAGTATTTAGACCCCTCACATTTAACTCAGGATTTTAAGAATGGAATAGAATAGAATAGCTTTATTGTACAGTTAATTAAAACTCACAATATTAAAACTTCCATCATTAAGAATCATTTTAAGCTTGTTTTCACATATATTTATATATATAAAACGGAAGAAAAGTGTTTAAAAACCCTGTAAAGTCATCATTCTCATTTGCATTGTCTATGTGGTCCTTCTCTTAGTTTAAAAAGTGTGGATCAGTTTGCTGGCACATAATTTTGGCTTGACCGGATCCTTAGCAGACTGTTCCTTTATTTGATTAGCAAGCTGTTACATGCTGTTTTTCGCTGCACCATGTGGTTGGCTCTTGAGTCTTATGGCCACAATGTCAAAGAACTTTGTCAGTCTGCAGTTTAGCTGGACCTCTTCAGGTTTAAAGCATATCATCACGGCTTGCCTACAGCTTGTTATGTCTTTTTGGTTCCATAATGTTCGAAGTAGGGCGCGCCTTATGTCCATCAGGTTAGGGCAGATGCAAATTATGTGTATTGAATCCTCTTTCCCTGATCCACAGACGGCAAAGATGATCTTCTGATCTCCTTTTCCAAGGTGCCAAGTGACGTAGAATTGGACGGACGCCAAAGCGCAAGTTTAGAAATGTGTCTTTTGTCTTCCGCGTTAGACCCGTTTTCAGGTATTCCAGCGGTTTGGGAGCTTTGTAGTCTTTCAGCACAGCCCATCCATGTGCCCTCTTGGCCTAGGTTTCTTTGTCGTCAAAGGATGAAATCAGTTTAGTTACTTTTGTTACCACCTTTTTGAAACTATTGTTTCAGAAGTTTGTTAATTCTAGGTATTCTAATGATTCTAGTAGATACTTCTTGGCAGGTGAGTTCGATCGTGTTGACAGTTCAGACCAGAGGCGGGCGTTTAGGGATCCTTGCTCCGCGCCTTTGATTTTGCACCAGCTTGTTATGTAGGCGCCTCTTCTCTCCACCGTTTGTTCCTGGAGACCAAATTCAAGGCGGATTTGGGCAGGAGACACATAGTTCGGCAAATTGCCCTGTACGCTCTGCTGATTATTTTGTCTAGAGCATTTGAGTCTTTCCCTTGCATGGGCTAACTTCTGTATGTGAGCATAGGCTATAGACGTGCTCTGATCACCTGTAGGAGGGGGTCCAGTGAACAATCGGGGAGAAATTGCTTCAACGGCTTCATTGAGAAGTAGAATGTTGTACCCTTCCGTGTAATAGCCTCTAGTTGGGGTTTGAACGAGCCACTGCTGTCTAATAATACGCCAAGGTATTTATAGTTGGTGACTCGATTCAGCCTATGTCCGTCCAGGAACCATGCCAGTTTCTTTGTTTTGTTGTTATTCACTGACATAACGTTAGATTTGTTTAAGTTCATTTTTAATGCATTGTTTATTGAAAATTTGTTGGTGGTGTCTGGGAGATGTTGAAATCCAATTGGGGATCGACTTATTAAGACCAAATCATCAGCGTATAGGAGGTTTGATAACAAAATATCTCCCAGGCGTGGGGCGTGTGATTTGGTTTTGTCCAATTCACCGGGCAGGTCTGCGAGAAAAAGGTTAAACAACATGGGGGCTAGGACGCATCCTTGTTTTAGACCTTTAGTGATGTTAATTTGCCTAGAAAGGTGCGTCCCGCTTCCAAGTTTGACCTTGACCCAAGTGTTGGTATGCAGTTATATCAGCTGCTTCAGGAGCGGGCCGGGTATCCCCCAATTGTCCAGTTTCTGCCAGAGTTTGCTTCGGTCTACATGATCAAACGCTGCGCTATAATCTATAAAACATAGAAATAGTGAGCACTTGGCTGCCTTGGCAGCGTCAACCAGTAGGGTTAGCGCCATGATGTTGGTGATTGTGCCCTGACCTCGGCAGAATCCGGTTTGATTTACTGGGATGATTTGTTTTCGAGTTTCCCAGGATGTTAATTCCTCCAGAAGGAGACCCGCATAGTACTTTGCCCCTGTGTCGATTAGGGCACTGAGGCCTTAATTACTAGGATTGCTCCTTTCGCCCTGTTTGTAGATCAGACTTAATATTGATCCTCTCCAGGTTAGTGGACATGTCGCCGATTCCCTGATTTCCAGGAAGAGTGGAACCAATGTCTCACTCCAGAAGTCAGCGTTGTGTTTGTACATTATTGGCGGGACCCCATTGGGGCCAGGAGCTCCTTCCAGTTTCCCTTTGGACATTTATAGCTTGATCCTGGCCGCCGTTGCGATGTGGTTTATTTCCTCCCTGCCCGGAGGTAGTTTAAAGCTTGTAGTTCCTTCCTCCTCCAGAGTTGCTGGTTTGCACAAGGTCTCCACCTGATTGGTGTCTTTGTTTTTCTTCATGATTGATTATAGCTATTTTTATTAATCCTTGTGTTCCTCATGGTTGTCAGGGTCTTTCCTCTAAGTAGGCCCCCCTCTGGATTTTTATCATTGAAGTGATTTTATAGGTGGTGTGCCCATTTGGGTTCAGATATATGTGAGTTTATTCCATTGTGACCTGGACAATGGCGACTATGGATTGTTTTCCAGAACCTGGCGCTGTTCTTCTGTTTTGAGTCGTATGCGATTTTCACCCAGAGTTCCTCGTTCATTTGCCTTTTCTTTTCCCAGATCAGCATGTTTTGCTGAGCTTTTAGAGATTGCAGCTCCTTGTGCAGGACTTCGTTGTTCGATTGTTTGCGGACCTGCCTAAGGATCTGGTTTATTTTCCGTTTTAGTTTTTTTTCATCTCTCGTGTGGTTACTTTCGCTGTTGAGTTGATAGATGTGCACCAGTTGTTGATTTTTTGCTCTGTGGCGTATTTTGTTCCGAGTTCCATTACAAATTCTTCCCAAGCTTCTAGTTGGTTCGTTGAAGAGCTTGTGTTCTGGTGGATGATTGTTTTTGCATTGGTTGTTAATTCTTCTACTTTGTTGGTCTTGCACCTTATCCGTCTGAAGTTGGTGGTGTACTCCGTGCCGACGTTTTTCTTACATCCAAGTCATTCCCACTAGTAACGATTAGTTCCACTTCTTGTGGTAGATGGTTGCTTTGACCGTTTACACCAATCTTGAATGAACTTATAATGTCGAACAGTGGGAGTGTTGCGAGGGTGAAGCCGAGGTGCGAAGAAGTCGTTGAGGAAAAGTAAGTGAGTGCAAGCGGTGTGTCCTCTTTAAATCGACCATTTAGTACCCTCAGGTTTAACTGCTCCAGATCTTTTCGTAGCTGACTTGAGCATTTTGTTTGCTTGTTGAAAGTGACTGGGGGAGTAAGTGCTCCATTTCCCTTTCTTCCATGAGTCTTGCTAGCTCGGTGACCAGTTCTCTCGCCCCTTTTAATCTAGGCTTGGGGTGTAGGTATATGTTTATTATGTGTAATGGTTGGGGTACCTGGTTGTGTTCGATCGTTATTGCTATTGCCTGTATGGCACTTGGGGGAGTTATTTTTACCTTTATCTCTTCCATTGTTCCTGTTGCAAGTATTGACGGGAGTGATGCCAGGCCTCCTGAGCTGCGACCATAGGATGAACATCTGGTGGTAGGATGGATTTGAGTTGTATATCCTTGTAGGGATAACTCTTTCTCTTCCAAGGTTTCTTGGAGTAAGATCAGGTCGAATGAATTTAAATAGTTTGATGTTTTCTGGGTCGTCCAGTTTACTGATCAGACCATTTATATTCCAAATACATATTTTAATGTTTGAGATGTCAACTTTTGTAGAAGACTGGCTTGATGCCCTTTGTCACTTTGTATCTCCTACGGTTATTGTATGCCGTATGTTTGCCCAGTTTGGGTCTGGTTGTTGGGTTGTCAAGTGTATTAAGTTAAATATTCGGTCCTGGGGAGTAGCTATGTGCTCCTTTTAGAATCGATTTGACTCTTTGTGGGATTTTAAGAATGGTTATCCATGGGAGTGCGGCTCACATAACCTGTGGGGCACTGCAGGTTAGCTACAGGGAGACCAAATATTTCCACAGCTTGGGGATCTGTGGCATATGTATGGGCTCTTGGAATCAGTCACCATAAACTCAAAAGAACTCTTAAAACTGCCCCTACTAAAGCCTTTACAAATAAGATAACTCTACCTCTGTAGATTGGAGGGGTAAAGAGTATTCCCAACTACAGCCAGCCGACATGAGCAACTGCTCTCTGCTCCGATTCCAAGAACCTATTTGAAAAGTTCTAAAAAAGGCCCAACTACTCTACTTCCGAAGTGTAATCTGCTCACTGCACATTGTGGGCTTGGGTATCTGGACCATGGGACGCACACAGCCCACAGCCCACACTCAAACTCAGTCAATAATATCTGTGGACTTTCTCTTTGTTGACTGTCCCGGTCACCTGCAGCTTGTCAATGATGGCCATCTTATGGGTAGGATTTCTACTGTTGAAGGCTAGTGGGCATTTTTCTTTGAGGCCACCGTAGTTCATCTTGCCTCTCAGAGGATAGAAACACTTGTTAAGATTGAGCTTCTGTGGGTTACGTACTTGGGCAGAGCTCATTGTTCCAGATGCCAATAAAGCTAAAAGGGCAGCCACATCTGTATCTTATTCTTTTGTCATTTAATAAGGCTGTTGATTGTCGGGGAGTCCATGTTTGATCACCATGGAGTTGGACAAGTCTTGATAAATCCAGATTATCGCTCCCTAAAAGTAATCCCATCCATTGAAAGTGTGCTCTCATTATGTTGTCCTTTTGTTAAAAGTGGTGAACACTGGTCAGGACATCTTGGGGTTATCTTGCCTTGGGACCTGGAGGGATGCCCTTCTTCATATGTTCTATTAAAGTAGATGTCAGATTCTAGCGTCTCTGTATATATATATTTGAACAACCTTCTGGCATACCCCTCAATATAACCCCTTTCAGCCACTGTAGGCACTCAAAGAATTCTCATGTTAGATATCCTGGATCAGTATTCAAGGTCCTTGAGATGACATTGTAGATCTATATTGTGGTCCTACTGTTCAAGGATTTTCTGCGAATGCGGTTCTTACTGGCATACCCTGATCGTCCAGGGTCGATAGTTGTCGTTAACTATCTCATGTCTTAGATTTTACAGGTCCTTGGCAACATCTTCATGGTGGGACACAAAGTCCTCTCTTTACTCATTGAACAGATCCTCTATGACTGAGCGGGTGGGTTTGGGCTTCCAGAGCCTTGTGCAATGCCCCATGTGCCAAACTGGAACTTGCTTTGACCTTCTCTGGCTTCAATGTGTTCACTTTAAGTGTGAAGATCATAAAAAGATTTATTTTGTGTGTATATCATGCAGAGGCAATGTACATTAACAAGTTCAATATTTGTTACACATTTCCCCAAAATTAATTTGAAAAGAAGGACCACATTCTCTATAACGGTTGTCCCTAAATGGCTATAGTAATTATAGCAATTAGTTTGACCTCGGTAGAGTAAGGGACAACTTTGAATGTGCCACAAGAGCGACATAAGGCAGACAGTTTTTCATTTTAACACTGGAACAATTAATGTAGTGTAGTGTAGTGTTTTAACTATTAATACTTTTGTATTGGTAATCTATTATACACATCATCCGACTCATGCTGCTGTTAACATGCCCAGGCTTAGTTTAACAGCAGAATAAGGTTTCTCGTGCATTTTTGTTGCCAAACGACTCTAGTTTGAAGAGGAAGAACACAGAGATGCCAAGACCACTCAAGAGGAGTACTGGCATACTGCCTCTGCATAGACACCATCCTGAAAAACACACAAGACATATGATAAAGCAAATTCTATCTTTCTTACAATGCACTGTGACAAAATCATCCTAAATGTGTTTCCTTTATGTGGGAGAGATATGTCTCTGGTTAAACAAAAATTATATGCTCAGGCTTCGCTATCTCTCAGTTTACCCATAGGTCAAGAATGAGACATCCGAACTAGCCCTCCAGTGACAATACTTCATCTCCAAAGGACAAAAGCCACAACCCATCATTTCTGCTCGATTTTATTTAGCAAATGTGCCATGAGCCCTGTGTTTATTGCCAGAGGGCACCCTCTAAATATATTAAAAATCTATTCATGCAAAATATAAGCTGAACTGTGGTTACTTATAAAATGCAACAAATCCCCAGGGCATCTTGGTGCTGAACTAACAGCATAGGAAAAGATATGAAGATAATAAATAAAAACAGATGACTTTTAAGTGCCCTATTAAATATAGGATGGTCCTATGTTTTGTGCAGGTCAAGACTGAGTATATTACAAATAGAGGAAGCAACAAATGAGAATAAACATTCCCTCTACCATTACACCCCACACACCAATATGGTCTTTACTAAATCAGGGGACTGATAGCAAGAGGGAAGTGCCAAAATGAAGGGATCACTTAAACTTGGAAGCAAACACAGAAGCAAACACATAAGCAGCATCTTGCCCGTTTCATAACAGGCACTGTGGGCAAAGCAGAGTGCCACACTATGGATCCTTCAAGAAAATGGCAACAAATGCAGCTTAAGGCGAGCCTTGGAGAACCTAGCAAATTCATGACAAGTCGCGCTGCATTATTCTCAACGCTTTGAAACTTGTAAATAGCTGACTTAGTAAGCAAGGCAAACATAGCAAGCGTTGATATAGTTCAAGCTAGAAATTATGGTAGCATTAACCGCACACACTTTCAGTGGCATAGAATAAAAAGGTTTTTCCTCAAGGTCCTCACTTTTACATTCTGATGGAACCTTGCATTCTCAGTCTTTTGCTGAAGCTAAAGTGCGGTGAATTACCCTTTCGACCCTGTTGATCTACCCCCAGGTGCTTTAAGTAGCCCACCACAGACCAGTTCTCTCTAATAAAAAAAAAAAACACCCATACTACGCAATTACGAGTTAAAGGCCACAGAATGGGAAATGAAAAGGTTCTTGGCTACAAAGCATCTTTTTCCCAAAGTGAGTTTATCTGCTGGATTTTCTGGTCCGTAACCTAGGGTACGTTGTTAACGCAATCAGTAAATCTGGGAGCAGGAACATTGGATCTTTTATGATTGTGTGGAACGGATTTCCACTTGGGAATTCTGCTTCACACAATTCTCAAACACGGCCCTTGCCTTTTGCAGGCACCTGCAGGTGGGCTGAATAGACAAAGTGAAACACCATAAGGCATGAGAAGCAATGAAGCAATGTCAGTCAGTCAATAAAAACTTTATTTGTTTTTTTACAACCATAAAGGTATACAAATACAGCATTTCATCCAATTAAAAATATAAGCAACTCAATATCATAAAATATGCAATACATCTTCTGCATGCCTAAATAACACATTTTCTTTGAAATAAAAAACAATTATCATCTTGAGATTTAGTAAGACCAAGTATTCTGTTATTGCGCACCTAGTCCTCCAAGTATATCACCCACACTTCTGTTATCCTTTAATAACTCATTTTCCTAGAGATCTAAATTTCATCATTACTCTTTACATTTGAGGAACACTTTAACTTTATGAATTTCCCCATGGCACAGGCAATATCTAAGTTTGTCATTCCCACTAAAAGGTTTACAGCCTGCATCCCATTTTTAATCTCATATTTTTTTAAATCAGACCTAAAAACTCTCTACGTATATCTAAAATCTTCATGCAGTCTAATAAAATATGTAAAATATCACAGGTGGTACCTAAAGTGCAAGTGCATTTACCATTGCAAGCTATCATTGACTTTTTGACCCTTTATTCGCATAGCAGGGGTTTATCCCATTTCGCAATCTTAGCACTTCACACCTTAATCGGCAACTAGGTAATCTGTCTACATAGGGGTAATATAGGTTATTTTCCCAGGCCAAGATCATATGGGACACTGAGGTTTTCCGCGAGAGGTACTCCTGGTCATGTGTACGTGACATTTCAGTTCCCAATTACCTGAGTTCTTTCTTATCTATCGTTAAATGAAGTGACTGAGGGCACAGCTTTAATTTAAACACTCCATACGCTTCGCTTATTGAGGCTCTTGTCTCTTATGCCCAGGTCATCTCACTGTTGGCAATTTCACTTTTACACCACTGTGAGATTTCTTGATCCTCACCTGACCCTAGACGCTGCCAGAAACGTAATAAAGCCATGCATGCTGTTATGGCCCATGAGGTGGTTCCCAATTCTAATCTTGCTGCTTGTACCATTGACGATCTAGGCAGTGAAAACAGGCTTTTAAGGATATTTCCCTCCTCTTTGTCCCAACCTATTTTGCCACTTAAATAGAGTACCTCTGCGCCATACAGGAATTGTGGAAGGACCATTGCTAGGTAGGCCTTTATAACTGTCCTATCAGACATTTCTCCATATATACTATTAAATCTTTGTAAACCCTTCACAGAAGCCGTTGCCCTAATTTTTAAAGCGTCCAGGTGGGTATACCATTTCAGGTTACTAGCAAACCACATCCCCAGGTATCTATATTCTGTTACTTTCTCAAGCAATTCTGTACCTAGATACCAGGAAAACTTTATTTTGCTTCTTCCAAAGCATAGGAATTTGGTCTTCTCCATGTTCACCACTAATTTTTTATTTAGGCAATATTCTTTAAACATGTTTAGTTTTCTTTGTAGACCAATCTCCGTCTGGTCCATGATTACCAGATCATCTGCGTATAACAAACAGGAGATATGGTTTCCTCCTAGTTTTGGGCTAGCCCCTCTAACCTCTCTTAATTTTAGGGGCAGGTCGGCTATACACAGGGAAAAAAGCAAGGGGGCAAGTAAGCACCCCTGCCTCAGGCCATTACCAATCTGGATCCTCCCAGTCAATCCTCCTTCCTCATCCAAAATTATCTGGGCCCAGTTTTCTGTATGCAGGGCCTGAATCAAGGCCAATAAATCGCCTTGAATTTTATATCCTACCAAAGTTGTCCACAGCTGCTCCATACTCACAAGATCGAATGCTGCGCGGAAGTCCACAAAACAGCAGAACAAATTGCCCCTCTGTTCAATCGACTTCCGCGCAATGGACCAGAGAGCAAAGCAGTGATCAACCATTGAGTGTCCCTCTTTAAATCCTCCCTGTTCTGGGGGCACTATCTGTTTTTCATCTGCCCAATCCTTGATTGGGCCCAAAATTACTTTGGCGAAGACCTTTTCGCCAATGTCCAAGAGATTTATTAAACGATAGTTTTTAGGGGAATTTACATCGCCTTTTCTATGTTTAGCCCCTTTCCAGCTATTTGGCATGTTTCCTGTATTAAGTATCCCCTGGAACATGTTCGAAAAAAACACCGCCCACCACTCAGGATTTGTTTTTATAAGGACAGCGGGCAAGTTATCTGGGCCAGCAGCTCGAGTTAAATTTAGTCTGGCTATTATACTCTTGATATGGCTTGGGGAGAATTGCTCTTTTATTTCTTCCCTGACGCCTGGCCATCGATTGGCACTTATTTCCACCATCCTTGGCCACTTCCCATAAATTTCCTCTAGATAATCCACCCACCTATCCTCCAGTACGGAGCACTGCAGGGTCCTTACAGCTTTCCCAGTACATTCTTGTATTAATTTCTAAAAGACTTTCACATTTTTTTCTTCAATTGCCTTAAGTAATTTCACCCGACACTTGTCCTTATAGGTTCTTTTTTTTATCTATAATGATAGTCTTATATTTTAGCCTTAAATTCTGAAGGTTAAGTAATAGCTCGTTGTTATATCTACCTTTAAGGCTTCTTTTATTTTGCCTAATACAGGCTTTTACTTTGCGGCAGTCCTCATCAAACCATGGCTTGTTATTGGAGTGTTGTTTATCCTGACTCATAATTACCACGTTTGATATTTACCCTGAGGCATTCTACCAATTGTCTTATTTTGTCTTCATACCAGGTAATGTCCTCCTCACGTATAGCAGGATGTCGTCCGCATATAGGGATATCTTTTCCTCCCAGTCCTTTTCAACCGTGATTCTGCCGATTAGGGCATCTCCCCGGACCCAGGCCGCCAGAGGCTCTAGGGCTACGGCAAAGATCATGGGTTATAGGGCATCCTTGTCACGTGTCCCTACCCAGTTTAAATCTGCGGGAGGTAAAGCCGTTCACCCGCACTCTGGCCAGTGGGGAGTTTTATAGTAGTCAGACCCAGGAGCAGAAGCTGGGACCGAAACCCAGCCGGGCAGTACTGTGAAGATGTAATCCAATTGATGCTGTTGAATGCAATTCGTGCGTCTAGGGAGAGAATGGCTGCTTCCTCTAATTCCTGTTCTGCCATCAGGTGCAGTACCCCGTACAGGCGTCACAGGTTCAATCAAATACTCCATCTCGGAATAAAGCCAGATTGACTGGGTGAATCACTGACGTTATGACCCCCGACAGATGGTGCGCAAGGACCTTGGCCAATACTTTGGGTTCAAAATCAAGCAGAGAGATAGGGCGGTATGAAACACAGTTAGTTGATGGTTTGGCCATTATGGGGATTAATACTATAGTGGCTGTCCTCTGGTCTTCCAGGTCGCTAGTTTGCATGCTTTATATTTTGTATGAAGCTGCCTGTAGGTGAAAGGCAAACAAAATAGTTGTACAATATTTTGTTTAATTTTTTTAGGCACGTTGCTTGCCCCGCCACCATTCCACTCAGTTGTCCCACTATTTTTATGCACTCCTAATACTTTGGAAATACTTTGAGGCTGTCATTGAGGCCCCATCTCCATCGCAGTCCAGGACATATCAGCTAAACATCTGTGTGTGTTGTGGAAGCTGCAGCAGCCCAGGATAAGAGACATGATCCTTTCAGCCCAATGTGCACTGCATCTTGTTGCAAGGATTCTGCTCAGGAACAGAACTATGCTTGGGACCATAGAACATCAGTAGATAGGTACTAAGTCACCATATCACCACAGTGCCAGGAGCCCGAGTCCAACTAGCTATTGTGCCTCACTTGCACTCCTACTCAAAGCCAAAGAGACAAGTGAATTCACACCTCAGAACATAATACTCCCGCCCTCTCAGGGATCGTAGTAACAGGTCATCTCCTTTCGCTCACACACTCGTACTCGTCCACAATAAGAAATGACAGAGACACAAAGGAAGTTTGAAATGTTTATTTAAACTATCGTGCTCTAGAATGCAGTATATATGTCACAACAAGAAAACAACTGCCTAGCAAAAACACTATCAGCATTGTCAATAAACCGTATATTATGAAAAGCCCTGTCATATTATAAGACAGAATAGACTAACCCCTCTCCCCTTCTACAGAGGCAAACTGATTATACAGCAAAGAACTCTGGGGTTAGCACCGGACCCCATACCTTAGCATGCACAGATGAATTGTTCTTCTTCTCAGATACAGTTGTGATCTTCTCTCAGAAAATATCTGTCTATCTGTGTGTGTTACATTGCTGAGCATACCTATATGATCAGGGATGTGGAATTCCTATAGCCTGACGCCCAGGGCATATTGTTTGGGGTCAAGGGCAACAAGTTTTCATGTGTATTTTGTCCTTGGGACAAGTAGGCCGAACCCTGCAGTACAAGGCCTTTGGCTGCCAGTTTGAGGTACCCCTTTATGGATCAAGGAAGGGCACTGTCTACAGTTACGGTAATATTTGTGTCCATGTGTTAATGCTGTTCAAACTTGTAATTATGGTTCATTAATTGAAAGCCTTTACTATTATGGTCGCACTCTAAATAAATATTGTAAGCTCTGACTGCACTACGGGCAGTGGTTGCAGTGTTAAATTCAACGTTTAGCAATATGAAGCTATGTATAATGCTCCCAGAATGCTCTCTGATTTGCTGCAAATATTTGCAGAAGCTTGAAAGCAAGATGGTTGATTCTTTGCTTTAAAAAAAAAAGTTCATAAAAAATGAAAGCTGGAAAAAACAATTACGCTAAATTACTGTAAAATTTCAGGTACCATTTCTTTGCAGCATCATTTAGTAACATGTATTGATGCATGATAGTATTTCACAAAAAAAATCATAATGGAAAATCAGTGTCACCAGTTCCAATAAGATTATGGGAAACAAAAATAAACAAGCATTGGCAAAGCCAATGGGTCTCAAATTGGTGGTCCGCTTTTTAATTTTGTTAATGTGTCAATTGTTTTGGCATTGTTTTTGTAAAACGTTATTGGTGTGGAAGCTGTCGGGCCCTCACCATTATAACAAACATTAGCAAAAGCAAAACAAGTTTTGGGTCTCAAAAAGCACACACCGCCACAGTAGTTACTGGAACTAAACAAACCGACTTTGTGTGCCTATATGCTCTTTGTGAAAGAGCAGAATGCGGTCACTCACAGTGAAGCCAGCCGATTCAGAGAGCGAGACTGAATTTTAATAAACGCAAAAGGTCATGGTCGATGCCAGACCAAATTAGGGGATAAATTATTAAAGCCTCAAAGGTGCACCCATGGTATATGTCCTCGCATTAAGTAGAGCTACATGGCGTTCGTGAATTCCCAATAATTTACAGAAGCAGGAAAAGAAATAGTACTCCTAGAAAATATTTGGGAACTGCATTTTAGCATGAGAAAATATGTATGTGTAGATTTGCTCATGGGAAAATCTGAGTGTTCGCAGGTTCACTTTACCTCCACCCACTTTTTTCCCCAACTCTGGAAAAAGGTTTAAGGAGTATGGCCCAGATGTAGGTAATAGCAATTTTACCGAATGGTAGATACCGAATTTTACCGATTCGGTATTTACAATTCGGTAATTGCTATGTAGGTAAATAATTCGGTAAAAATAATTACCGATTTGGTAATTACCGAATCAGTATTTGCCATTGATTCCTATGGGCCTTGAAGCCCATAGGATTCAATAGCAAATACCGATTTGGTAATTACCGAATCGGTAAAATTAACGATTTTACAAGGGGGACAGGGTGTCACTTTGACACCCTGTTGCACCCCTGTTTCGGGCTTGTGTGCCATGTGACACACAGACATGCCCTTAGGGCATGTCTATGTGCCACATGGCACAGGTGTACATGCACAGATGTGCATGTACACTGTAATTCGTTATTTACCATGGAATAGCATTCCATGGTAAATAACGATTCGGTAAGGGCCTGTGGCACTGATTACAGTGCCACCTACATATTGATTTACAGAATCTGTATATTTACCGATTCGGTATTTTACTGAATCGGTAAATATACCGATTCTGTAAATAATATGCCCCCTACATTTCAAAACCCAAATACCGGTCGGTAACGGCCGAAATCGGCCGTTACCGACCGGTAAAGGCCTTCCTACATCTGGCCCTAAATTTCCAACATTTCTCAGTATGGGAAAAGATTAGAGAAGAGTTGTGGAAAACCCTTAAACATGCAAGTTAGTAGGTTTACACAGACTCAAATGGGCATTCTAACCCTGGAAATATTGCTTACCACTACTTTCATCCCCAGTATGTGGATCACCGGAAACGTGTCAACATAAGGGGATTGCAAGTATTCAGGCACTATTATGGTATGAGCCCTGGCATAATCAGAGAGGCTATATAACAGCTCTTATATAATGAGATTGCTGCCATAATTTGTCGCCGCACTACATGGCACCAATGGGACAAGTGGATTTTGCTACAGGACAAGTAGATTTATGAAGCAACCTGCCCCATGGACAAGTAGATATTTTATTAAATTCCACACCCCTGTTATATGACAAGGTTTACATGTTCACAAACAACAGCTGCATTTCTGTGTTGTGTCTAGGTGTGAGTGCCTGACCAGAAGAAAATAACAAGGGACATTGTTGTTGAACCATGTCTGCTGTTCAGACTAAATCCCAGGTAAGAATAGAAAGAGAACAAAACTGCAGGTTTTGTGTGAAACTATAATGTGGCACAGAAGCAAACATGATTACATAGTAATGTGTTCAAAGTTAATGCAGCCTGGGCGTGCACAGTTAGGCTAAAATAGGGAACATTTCAATGGGCCCTGCACAGAACACATGACAGTGTGTACATCAAGATTCCAATGCAGGTCGATGGCAGGGGCGGCTACTCCATTTGAGCGGAGGAGTGTTGCCCCACAAGCCCCAGAGATGAAAAATAAAATGGTAATAACGTTTATTTATTACCATTTTATTTTTTAGTAACCTGTCCCGAACTAAGTGTCAGGACGGAACGGGCCATTGCTGCCGAGTGGCAGCAACAGGCAACTGTTCGCTAAAGTTTAAAATATGCAAGTTTCTTTGGCCGGCTGTCTTGCAACTGCCAAGGAGACATGTACATTTTAAACTTCTCAAACCTAGCTGTCTTAGACAGCTGGGTTAGAGAAAGCACAAGTCTCCAATGCTCATGGGAGCGCTGAGTGAGGCCACTCCCTCCAATCCTGGCACTGTCTAGTGCCAGAATTGGGTAGTGCAGTTTCCAGGGTCCGCAGCTTCAAGAAGACCCGGAAGAAGGAGGAAGTCGTGCTACAAGCCCAGAAGGTAAGTCTAATTTATTTATTATTTTGGGGTGTTTTATTCTTCCGTCTCACCACCCTTGGTACATGCCAGCCTTCACTGGTCAATGGCCCTGTGGGTGGCTGGTCCACAAGGTGGATGGTCCAGTGCATGAATGGTCCAATGAGTGGATGGCTCTGTGCAAATAATGCCCGTCTATATCATGGTTCAGGATACATTTAGCATCCACAGCCAGAAGGCCAAGTCTCCTAAAGGGGTACTATGCACTTTACCCCGGCAAAAAAGGTTTCATCCTCAATGTCTGGACGATACAGACAATATTGTGTAAGTTCGCACCATACAATTGCCTCATAATCACTGTAAATTAACTCTCAGGATCTAAGTGCTTACTAGGCACCAGCAAAGGTGGCAGCCTCCCACTCAACTCAAAAGGTACTATGTAAGCAAACAAAAACCAATGCAGGGCTATATCCTCAAATAGAAAATTAATAATCAACTACCACTGGCGAACTTATCTAATATAATTTGTTAACTTGAAACAAGCTCTTTACAAACAGAGCCATTAATTAGAACTCCTATACTACTCAGTTATTAACGCAAATCCATAGTTATCAGCTACTGTTTAGCAGCTGACCGAAAGTGTATGAAACAGATCTATTCTGGAGATAAAGCATACGCTGACGAGCTGCTCAATGTATTTCTGAAAGGAAGAAGAAACAATAACACAAAAACATCCCTTTGTGAAATTACTAGTCAGTATTAACATCTATGCCTATGGAGTGTTGTACGCTGGTGATCAGTATTCTATAATCCAAAAGGCACATTTGAGGGATAGCCGGTGTCCAAGTGGGGGCTTCACGGGGCATGGCCTAGTTGCATTTGTTTTAGAACAGCTCTCTTTCACCTCCCCCAGCCCAATAAAGCGAGTCATGCTGCAAATTCAGCCCCAAGTGGGTTCTTGGATAACCTATTACTGGGTGACAGAGACAAGGGATCCGAGTCACCAAAGATGAGAGAGATGCAATTCCAACAGTGACAACTTTGAAGAACAGCATCAGCGCAAGGCATGCCCTAAATGGTGGCCTACCTATACAGCACACTGATGGAGCAGCACAAACATTTTATGAAATTACCACGTATTGGTAGCATGCTCCGCAAAGAGGTGGGTTTGGGACAGGTACACTTTTATAAAAATGCCTTAGAGGGTGTTGTCTTGATGATACACAAATACATATTCTTCGACAATCCCCAAGCTACAGACTTATTGGACGAAGGTCCTTGATGCAATTGACAATATGTTTCAAACAGCCATCCCCAGACTACCAGCCTACTTTCTTCTAGGGATAACCAATACAAAAACATTTCCACTATCCCTCCAAGAAGGAAAAGATGGCATCACTTTCCTTATGCCTGGCGAAACAGACAAACGCGTCACAGTGGGGTAAAGCACACGCGAGGACTTGCATATATAGGATTTCTTATGCCCTGGGAATGGAAATAATACAGAGGGTTGGGTACATGTAGGAGGCTAGCTTATATATATGGTGCACACTTAAAAGAGGGATGCACCTTGCACTAATACAGGCAACCCTCATGGTGATTTTAGTGCTCTTTGATACCCTTAAAAGCTCTCAAAGGGGTAGCTGTGGAGAACAGCCTTCACACTTATCTCGAAGGAGTGTAAAGCAGCTTGTTGTACCACATTTAAACAATAGTATAGACTGGATGAGAAGGGACTACAGAGTGTTTATGGAAAAAAGTCTGTTTATTAACACAACACAATCACTATCACTTGGTATATGTCCTAGATGGAGATATCAATAATACACATAAGAATACTTCAAAGAAATTAGGTAAGTAGCACAAATATACACTAGTCTCCCTGGGGAGACCATACCGTATACTAAATAAGTGGAATGCGAACCTTCAAAGGAGAACAGGACTTGGACCAAAGGACCCTAATGTAGTTTGGAGAATCAGAAACCACCCAAGGTAAGTACCCAAGAACCCCAAGACGGCTGTGTGAGGAGTGGACACACACTCGTGTGTCCAATAGAAGTCAATGGAGAAGTGACAGTTGCAGTTTGAAAGAAAAAGGACCTTTGCCAGAAGATCCCGAAGAAACCCTTTGGCGGTCGGAAGGTTGGAGAGCCACCCTACCCGTGGATGCTCCAGGATTCAGGTTACCTGCGCCAGGGAAGCCGTATGCATAGGGATGACGTGAAGTCTGAATCTCTCGTAGGCAACAAAGGGCGACTCAGGAAGAAAGGCCTCAGGAGAAGCCTGTGAAGATGTGTGGTGGAATCCAAGACTGGATTCTTGAAAGAGGAGAACCTGCAAGCAGAGGGGACAGAGTCTATGCCCCTCCGAGGGAACCAGGATGCACGGAAGCACAATGCCCACCATTGGCAGGAGATTCAGAAGAGTGACGAGGACCTTGTCGCTGTAGCTGTGGTGACCTGGCTTTGCTGTGGTAGACCAGGAGATGTACATAAGCTGTTCCACGTCGGATGTCGGTGTGCAGGTGGTCGGTGTCTGGCGGGAGCACCAAAAAGCCTTGGTAGCTGCAACTGGTGTGCAAGACAAAAAAAAGAAACAATCATTAGGACCAGCAGGGTCCAAGTGACACACCACGTGCAGCAGAGTTAGAGCAGGCCCTGAGCAAGGAGGGAAACCCACCAAAGCAGAAAAAGGCCCTTGAGAGGACCCACAGGCCAAAGGCACAGGAGACGCAAAAGGACCTCAGGCAGTTCACCAACGTTTGCCCACGATGCAAGGGATGCAGGTAGGATGCTGATCTTAGAGGGAAGAGATGCTGAAGGCCGGAGCTTCTTGTAGCTTGAAGATCTCTGCAGTGGACAGCCAACAAGCCTTGGCAATGCCAAGTCAAAGTGGTACACATGGGTAGACCCAGCGGCTCCGACAAGGGATACTGTCCTCTAAACTGCAGGGAAGACAGTTCAGGTCTCGGGAGAACCCCAGATCCACCAACTGTGTTGCTGAGCCTCGGGAAGTCTGTAGGATGACAGGAGCAGCAGACCGGCAAGCTTCAATGCGGTGCCTGCAGATGGAGGGGAGTGACTCCTTCACTCCAAGGAAGATTACTTCAGATGTCCTTGATGCCCATAGGTCCCTGAAGATCCTGAGAAAAGAACAGTCACAGATGAGGAAGAATACTTGCAGAACAGTGAAGCCAGGAGCAGCAGGAGTCTTCCTTGATGTAGTCATGGTTCCAGGCAAAGTCTAGTGAAGTCCAAGTATCCAGACGGTCGAAGAGTGTCTTGGTTTCAGAGGTGAGCCTTGTTCCATGACAAATCTGAGGATCCGCCCACGGGGGAGCCCTTAAATATCCAAGGAAAGTGTTGGAAAGACTCATGGGCCCCTCCCAGAAAAGGGGGCTGGACAGAGGGGAGGATACTCTCCTGTCCGTTGTCCAGTTTTGCACCAGAGCGGGAACCAAGGGTTTGTGAACTGGCTCATACAGGTGTATGCAAAGAGGGCAGCAAATGTGCTCTTCAATGCAGTCTGGTGGCCCTGAAAAGCACCGCCACTACACTAAGCCCTCTCTGGGTGGTGGTCACACCTCCTTGTGACAGGAAACCTATTGTTCTATCTTCCCTGCTTGAGCTCAACTCTGCAGCAGAAGGGCAGAACAGTGTCTGTGGCCAGCTGCAGCACTAGCTTGCTGGCAACCCCTAAAGGCTGTAACTGGGAGCACAAGGGGCTCCTCTAAGGGGCTCCCCAGTACATGGGATCATGCCTCCAACACCAGAATCGGTTTGGGGACTTTATTCCAACATGTTTGGTATCAAACATGACCATGTGTGGCGCAGTCATTATATAGTTAGACTTCTTATAATGACTGATGTCCACTAAATATCCTAAAATGGTTGACCGCACTCACAAAGCTTTGAGAATCGACTTCGGGGTTTTTAGGGGTGTCCTGCTCATGAAGGGGCACCCTCACACTTATAACCAAGCACCCTGGCCTCAGGACTGAAAGGCCTACCATAGGGGTGGCGTATGGGTTTTAAGTGCAGTGACCTCAAATATAAGAAAACGTATATCTGTTGTAGGAGGTGCAAGCACCATCTCACACAGGCTGCAATGGCAGGCCTGTAGTCAGAGTTTAAGTGGACTCCCATGGCTGGCACAATACATGCTGCAGCCCATGGGAGGCCCATGGGAGACCCCTGGTGTACTTATGCACTGGGTACCGTCGTACCATATACTAGGGACTTACAAGGGTACACCAGTAGCCAATTGTATAGGTATCAAAGGACTTACCAAAGCCATTTTGGGAGAAAGAGGGCACAGATGCTAGGGTCCTGGTTAGCAGGATCCCAGCAAACTACAGTCAAAACATACTGACACCAGGCAAAAAGTGGGGGTAACCATAAAAGAATGACCCTACTTTCCTAAAGTCCACAATTACAAAACACGATGCAAGCGATTCTTGTCCAAACTATCAACAGAAATGAGGGAACTAATCAGTCCACACTATTTGAGGGTTCTAAGGATGCACCAAGCCTGGAGAACCAAAAGACAAGACATGGCATGCCTTTTAAAAGCCCTACTGATTTCATACTTGCAACAGGGAGACTCCGATAACAATGTAGCCTACCACAAGGCAATTTTATACTTAGGGTACTTGGTGTTGCACATTGGAGGCTTCAAGATGGTGATTTTACAGTAAGATAAAACCCAGTCATTAAATGCTCATTTACTGGCGGCCCTGTGGTGTTAATGTAGAGACGCCAAAAAAGGTTTCCTATTTAGGAGAAACCCACCACCATCAAAAAGCCAGGACTGTGGTGAGGAGAATGAGGCTAGTGATGAAGCATGCCACCTTAGCGTGAAGACCCAGCATCCAAGAAGTTTGAGTCAATGCAATGGTTTTCATCGTGGAGGATATGCACGTCAAATTCGACAGTAGGAAATTGTGTTTCTCTGTTCTTGAGCCTTCAGTACCTTACATTACTTATATTCTGTCTATGACACCCACCAACGTAACGACCAGTGTTACAGATAGTGTAGCCGTCTTTCAATTCACTACTGCATATATTGAGCATGTAAACTCATTGCATCCATGCACACTGACACATCCTTATTTTAACTCCACCTGCCTGCTGAGAGTTTAGCGGTACTACAGGCAATTTCAGCCCCCTTCTAGGGTGCGTGCCACTAAGGCTCCTGCTCACATGCGTTAACTTGAGAGGTCCACACAGTTGACAGGTTGGGCAAGGGAACTGTAGCAGGCAAGTGAATGGTGAGCCTGCGTAACAAAATACCTAGTTCCAAGATGCCATGCATGGAAATTTATGAAAAAATAGCGTTTTACTGCTTCATTGGCACGTGCCACTGTAATATGACAGTAGGTGTGTTTTCCAGCCATGGCTTCAATTGTGCTTGAGATCAAGCTGCAAAAAATAGTAGAAATCCCAGACAGCCTTGTCAGGAATCAGCAACAATCGGGACCCAAAGGGCATTTTTTAGGCAGTATTAGAAATATTTCTGATTATGAGCCTGAGGATAAAAAAACACTCTATTATCAGTGGCGGTTAGCACGGATTGGGGCTGGCGTGCGGAGGGGAGGGAAGAAAACGAAATACACTTACCTCTTCACCGCGTCTGTCTTCTGTCCTCTCTCTGCGTCTCTTTCCGACGAGTCCACCCGGAACAGAAGCAGGAAGCACACTGGCTCCCCTAAGCTAATCACAACGCTGCTGTCGGCAGTGTCATGATTGGTCAGGGCAATGGTTTGGCACTCAGGCAGGGACTAGGAGCCTGTGCACGTTCTCCACCCAGGCTGTGCAATACAGCCTGGTGTAGATTATGCTAAGTGTGCACCCGAGACGGCCGGCCAAATCGTCATGCGCACTTCCAGAGTGCCCACCACTCCTCCCCCTGCTCTGTGAGCAGAGCACCCAAGCCCCACCCCACAAATCTTCCTCAGCAGGGAAAAATAAAATGATATTAACATCGTCTTATTCATCTCCAAACTTTGCATTTCTTCAGCATTGAATAGTTTTACCGATGTCATGGTTCACAACGCAGGGCATCCCCAATCTCAGTATTACTTAGTTAAGGCCAGGATTTTAATCCAGGAATGTTTCTTTCTTTCCTTTACGTAGTCAGATTCACTTTTAAAATGGTAGACATGTACTACTTCTTGGGTAGTTTCCTTCTATTTTCAAGTTAACAGATACCCTATTGAAGGTCGGGTGGGTTCCTCTTTGCGTAGTAACTTAGCTTGCACCTGCTAGTTGCTCACTAGGGGCTTAGCAGCAGCTGACATGGGTGAGGTATGCCCTCCACCCGAAATGTTGGGAGTAGTGGTATGGTCCAGAGGACTGTGGGAGACTTTGGGCGATTTTAGTAGGTGGGGCCAGCGGTTCTGATATAAAGGGGGAGAGGCTGGGCTACTAGCCACCATTTGGTAAGTTGGACACTGTGACTGGTACCACAGAGTCAGGTGAGGTGAATAGTTTTGGGTTAGGGCTAGTGTCAGTCAAATATGGAGGAAAAGGTTGCATTAAAGCTCTGCCTCTTGCATGAGACGGGGTACGAGCAGGCACTAGTCAGAGGTGTGAAGGGTGGGCAGGAAATGCAGTGGGGCCAGCCCTCATGGCAAGCAACGGAGGGCAAGGCGATGTCGATCTTTGCCTGCTTGCTGCCACGGCCCAAAATCCACAAGGAGGTGAGGCGGGGAAAAGGGGCCCCAGCGTGGAGCTGGTTTAGAGGTCTCTGGTGGCTGCCATGTTGGAGTGGAGTGCACGACCTGGTAACACAATGGGGGAGACATGGGAAATTCGAAGAGGAGGATTGGCAGGTCGTGGAGGGGTTGCTTGAGCCCTTGAGGGTTTATGAGAGGTTGTCAAAAGATAGGTGACTATTCCATGGCAAGCAGGGGAACACACTGGGCAGGCCATATGGGTATGGCTGAGAGGACGTGTGGCATGCACAGAGATAATAAGTAACAGGAAGGTTTGGAGGGATAAACACATGGGGCAGATAGGATCCAGCGGTGAGGGGAGGTGTGTATGGGTGCCTGAAAAGGGGGTAGAGGGAAGAAATGGGGGGAGAAAAGCCCCACCGGGTTTCATTGGGTGTGACTGGGTTCCAGGTCAGGACGTCGTTCCAGGCTTGAGAGTCTCTAGTGTAGCTTGCATGCCCCAAGGGGGAAGTGATGGCATGGTCCCAGGCGGCTGTGCCAAAAGTGTCATTGGATGGTACCAGAAGGAGATGGGGAAGGTCTGGTGAGGCCTCCTCTTGGAGGAAGAGGAGGTGGTGGACAGCGGTGAAGAGGGTTCATGAGATAATCAGCAATGGTGGTCTACGGGATGGCGGGCTAGAGAGGACACAGTGAAACAACCTTCTGCTAGTGTGTTGCAGGGCAGTGCACTAGCGGCTGCTGTGGCAAATATCAGTGCGAAGGAGTAGGCGAGACTCGTGTGGCTGCACGCTTTGGTGCGAGCGCCAACCTTAAGACCAAATAAGCAGTTCAAGAAGAATCACAAACCCTTGCAGAGATTCGATTCGAAAATGTAAAAATCACGGTGCTCCCAGATTACACCAGAGAAGTGCAGAAACAACAATACACCTTCGATTCTGTTAAGGATAAATTACGAGCTCTCCAATTGAACTACATGGTGTTGTTTCCCATGAAGCTTAAAGTTATGTTTGAGGGCAAGCCATTTTTCTTTCACTTACCAGAGGAAGCCTTGGGCTGTCTGGAGGAGTGTCCGCAACTGCGGAAGATAGGGGATGAGCAACATGGTGGGGGTGGTTCCTATCCAGTGGGACCCGACTTAAGATGTGCCACTATGGGAGACGGAGGCGCAGCCGAGCTGATGGACCTTGGCGTAAGGCAACCCCAATGGTGGAAGGAAAGCGGGATTGGTGACCAGGGATGTCCTCGGACACCGAGTACGATGTGCCCTTGAACTACAAAAAGTCTAAACCTGCTCATGAACAGAGCGGCCAGACTCTGGATGTAACAGACAAAAACCTCTCTTCAGATACAGATGGCCTGCACCCCCTGGCTCAGGAGATAGCACGACTGGAACAGGGATAGGCAGATAACATCCCCGTCAGGGAAAATTGACACAGTGGAACAAGATGGGAGTGGTGAATGAATGGCAGTAGTGAGTTAATATCAAAAGTAATGGGGTGATTAGAACCTCTATCCCGCCCCTCCAAGGAATTTAGACGTTTCTGGAAGAGTGTTTGCTCTTTCCTCCTATCTTGCTTTGTTCTCCTAATTTCCTTCCCTTTTCAGGAGCTTCAAGTTCACTGTTGCTGTATTCCACATTTGGAAGTGGTAAACAATGGTTGTACAGAGGGCAACAGACCCTTCGTGCTTTCTTAATATGTTTGTTTGGCCAGCGGTTGTGGCACAATGCTGGGGGTTCATTAGGACATAATGTTCTTTGTTTGGTTACATATGTGGGTATGCGGTCACAATCATGTTTCACTGGACACACACATAAGAACAACAGGGACACATATACTGGATCTTTCCTATGGCACAATGTGGCCCATTAGAGGACCTGCAACTTATGCTGCTGACCTGGAACGTCAATGGTTTGGGCAGCAAAATTAAGAGAGGTCCGGTGGGGCAGTATATCAAGCGGGTGCACCCCGATATTGTTTTCCTACAGAAAACTCAGCTACAAGCGACCCACTGCAGATTTCTGAGGTGGGGTGGTCTACACTACCCTCACACACGCAGGATTCTCTCTTCAGGAGTCAGGGGGTGGCTATCTTAATGAAAAAGTAACTTCCCCTTTTGGGTAAATCAGACGTGGGTGGACCCCCATGGCAGCTATGTAGGAGTGCATGGCTGTAGAGGACAGACTAAAACGACTTTACCTCGTGTATTCGCCACACCCTCCCTCCCCCCGAAACTACAGGCCCCCACAAGGGCCAAGATAACAGATATTCTTTTAGATTCTACCTCCACGCTCCATATTGTATGCAGGGACTTTAATGATGTCAAGACCCATGCCCTTGACCAATCTGGAACACGGTCCGCACGCCCCAAGATCACTGCATGAGGGCAGTTTGATGATGGGCTGGGACTGGTTGACCTCTGGCAGAATGTACATAATGTGGACAGGAAGCACTCTTACTGCTCAGGGGCCCACGGTGTACATTCGCGCTTAGATTAACTTTATGTGCTCCGGGGAGAAATAGGTGAGATACAGCATGCTGAGTACTTGGCGAGGGGTTTATCCAACCACTCACCCCAACTGGTTCGGGTGGAATGCTTCTGAAGCAAGCAGACGACAGAGTGGAGGTTGAACGAATGGGACCTAAAGGACAGAGAAGTAAAGTGGAGTCTCAGAGTTGATGCCGAGCTTTATTTTAAGGAAAACAAAGGGTCTGTAGAGTTCAAGATTAACTGTGGAAAGAGTTCAAGACAGGGTGCCGTGATAGGGCCCAGAACTGAATTAGCCCGCTACTATGAAGAGTTTTATGTAGCTAGATTGCTTCAAGATCCAGATGCTATTTCACAATATTTCGCCACGATTCCCACCCCGGTGTTAGATGCAGAAGCCCGCAAATTTTAGGAAGAAGAGTTGACACTGGATGAAATACAAGCCGGCCGCGATCTCCAAATTGAGATAGGTGAAAATCCCAGGGCCCAAAGGGATCCCTGCAGAAGTTTGCAAAAAGTATGAGAATATCCTCGGGCCCCACCTGCTAAATCTGTTTATAGAAGCCAAAAACTTGGAGGAGCTCCTCCCAGAACTGCATAGAGCCACTATTGTGGTTTTGATCAAGGAAGGGAAACCCATGGAAAGGTGCAACTCTTACCGCCCGATCTACATGATTAATGTTGAGACTAAACTACGGGCCCCAATCCTGGCCACTTAACTGTTACAGGTAATCACCCCCCCTGATACACAGGGACCAGTTGGGATTCACGCCTAGCAGGTTGACCCGCCTCAATATACGACGCATGTACAATTGGTAAAACACAGGAAAAGCGCATTCCACACCTCATGTCCTTCTCTCCCTAGTTGCGGAGAAAGCGCTCAGTGAGGTCCACTGGCCATTCCTAGAACAGAAACTTCTGAAATTTGGCTTCAGCCCCAACTTTAGTAAGTGGGTAGCGGTGCTCTAGAAGTGTCCAGTTGCAACAGAACATTGGTCAAGTTCCCAATAGGTAGGGGGACTAGGCAGGGCTGTCCTCTATCCCCGCTTTTATTCGCCTTAACGACTGAGTCCCTGGATTGTGCGGTGCGGTTGCACCTTGGAGTTGGAAGGTTTCTTATATCCACCATGGATGGCCACGAAGAAAAAAGATCATTGTATGCTGACGATAGTCTCCTTTATATAACTAATCCAGCAACAACAATTCCCACACTCTTTTAACTTATGGTAGAATATGGGGCCCATTCACGCTATAGGATTAATTGGGACAAATCAGTGCTTTATACACCTACGGCCTCCCAGACTCATTACTGTTGCCACAGGGGCTAAAGGTGGTCGGCGATGGTTTCCAATACTTGGGGATATTTGTAAAATAACAGGGAACTCTGTACGGACCGAAACGCTGAGAGGATGCTTACAGCTTTTCAGGCTGATGTTGCAAGATGGAGGGGCTTCCCTCTTACCTTGATGGGGGGGGGGGAGAGGGCGCTGTTTAAAATGATTATGCTCCCCAAACTCCTCTATACACTACAGAATACCTACTGGCCACTGCCCCAGAGGGTGTTGGCTAAGATTAATGGAGAATTGAGGACCCTGTTGTAGGATAGGCGCCACCTAAGAATTTCGCTCAAAACATTACAACGTAACCAATATAATGGATAGCTAGCTCTCCATTATACTGAAGGTTACAACTGGGCAGCCCACTTAATGAAATATAAATAATTGGATATGGGTTTCGCAGGATCACCCCACGTCTCGTCTTGAACGGGCCAAGTTAGAACGAAGAACCCATCTACATTATCTCTATTGGGGGAGGGCTCTCAGTCACTGCCGTCAGCAACACAGGTCGCACTGGGATGAAGCAACAAAAGCTCTTGGTTCAGCTCGTAAGATCACCAGAGAATCGCCCATCTGAAAAGGGACTTGGCTTTAAGAGCTCACCAAATTGCGGGGCTTAAACAGTGGGATATTATAGGTATCAGCAAGGTGGGCAATACAAAAGGGGATGATGGACGGAGCGTTTGAGCAAATCAAACACTCACCCCCAGTCAACTGATCTGGGTTTAATCCATCACCATTCTTTAGCCCACTCAGCCACCCCATTTCAGACATGGCCATATGCAAATCAGTCTGACCCTGTGCCTCATGGGAACAGTACAGCCCGAACTGCCAAGCCATGTCTTCCATGGACCGGAAACAAGCATCCTGGGACCGGTTTCGGATTCATAATCCTCATCAGCCAGGCTATCTTGAATCCAGTGGCCAAGTGAGCAAGGGACTCACGTCTGAGCATACCCTGCCACACTTAGGGCGAACAAAGCGATACAAAAGGGGATGATGGACGGAGCTTTGAGCAAATCAAACACTCACCCCCAGTCAACTGATCTGGGTTTAATCCATCACCATTCTTTAGCCCACTCAGCCACCCCATTTCAGACATGGCCATATGCAAATCAGTCTGACCCTGTGCCTCATGGGAACAGTACAGCCCGAACTGCCAAGCCATTTCTTCCATGGACCGGAAACAAGCATCCTGGGACCGGTTTCGGATTCATAATCCTCATCAGCCAGGCTATCTTGAATCCAGTGGCCAAGTGAGCAAGGGACTCACGTCTGAGCATACCCTGCCACACTTAGGGCGAACAAAGCGATACAAAAGGGGATGATGGACGCAGCATTTGAGCAAATCAAACACTCACCCCCAGTCAACTGATCTGGGTTTAATCCATCACCATTCTTTAGCCCACTCAGCCACCCCATTTCAGACATGGCCATATGCAAATCAGTCTGACCCTGTACCTCATGGGAACAGTACAGCCCGAACTGCCAAGCCATGTCTTCCATGGACCGGAAACAAGCATCCTGGGACCGGTTTCGGATTCATAATCCTCATCAGCCAGGCTATCTTGAATCCAGTGGCCAAGTGAGCAAGGGACTCACGTCTGAGCATACCCTGCCACACTAAGGGCGAACAAAGCGATACAAAAGGGGATGATGGACGGAGCGTTTGAGCAAATAAAACACTCACCCCCAGTCAACTGATCTGGGTTTAATCCATCACCATTCTTTAGCCCACTCAGCCACCCCATTTCAGACATGGCCATATGCAAATCAGTCTGACCCTGTGCCTCATGGGAACAGTACAGCCCGAACTGCCAAGCCATGTCTTCCATGGACCGGAAACAAGCATCCTGGGACCGGTTTCGGATTCATAATCCTCATCAGCCAGGCTATCTTGAATCCAGAGGCCAAGTGAGCAAGGGACTCACGTCTGAGCTTACCCTGCCACACTTAGGGCGAACAAAGCGATACAAAAGGGGATGATGGACGGAGCGTTTGAGCAAATCAAACACTCACCCCCAGTCAACTGATCTGGGTTTAATCCATCACCATTCTTTAGCCCACTCAGCCACCCCATTTCAGACATGGCCATATGCAAATCAGTCTGACCCTGTGCCTCATGGGAACAGTACAGCCCGAACTGCCAAGCCATGTCTTCCATGGACCAGAAACAAGCATCCTGGGACCGGTTTCGGATTCATAATCCTCATCAGCCAGGCTATCTTGAATCCAGTGGCCAAGTGAGCAAGGGACTCACGTCTGAGCATACCCTGCCACACTTAGGGCGAACAAAGCGATACAAAAGGGGATGATGGACGGAGCGTTTGAGCAAATCAAACACTCACCCCCAGTCAACTGATCTGGGTTTCAGCAAGGTGGGCGACATCCTTGAACAGGGAGCCATCCTGCCCTTCTCCTCGCTACACAGGGAATACCATATACACCGAACACAATTGACCAATTGAGCCACGCCTGGCGTGCCAAAGGGATAGAAGGGACAGAGTTACCTGAATATGCCCTGCTGGAGAACTAAATGTTAAAGGAAGAATTGGGGAGGAGAGCAATTTCCGCCATGTACAAAACGATCAACAACAACATGCCATATACCCTGGGTCAGTGGTGAGGGAGGTGGCAACGGGATGTGGGTAAACTTGAAGGCATAGAGTAGGAGGCGGCATTGATGCAACTCTGGGAGGTAGCTATCATATCACGCCTATGTTTCATACAGTTACATACTCCATAGGGTCTATTATGATTGTCACAAACTCCATACTTTTGGGAGGGTGCCTACCACGAACTGCTTGCACTGTGCTGTCGCTATGGGTACTTTTATTCATAAGCTCTGGGACTGTTCCACCATTCAATCATATTGGACACCGATCCTCCAAGAACTTTCTGCTATTTTGGGGGACTCTCGCGTAAATATCCCACGTTTTCAGTTGCTTTTTAGTTCGCTGGGTTTGGTGGTGGCCAAGAGAGACGTTACCAGGCACTGGGTTGCATCAGAGGTGCCCTCTACACAAGAATGGAAATGAGGGATGGACCTTTACATGGTGGCAGAAAAAGTAATGTACAGTAGTCAGGGGTTGTCCTGTAAATTGTACAAGATATGAGGATGGTGGAGGGCCTATTATGGGTTGTGGACCCTGGAGGGAGACCATGGAGTGATGTAGATCCAGACTTTAGATGTTAGGATGACCTGCAAGATTTCTTTACAAGACTTGTATTAAATATTTTAATATAATACTGTATACAATTGACAATTATATCCTGACAGTGATATGCGAAATGAGTGACTGTAATGCCTCAGTTGGTGTGTGCATCTCTATATAATCCGAAAAAAATATATATAAAAAAAAAAGAAGAATCTCAAACTGGTGGTGGGATATACAAGGGTAGATGCTAGGGACTTAGTTAGGGGAGCTGGCAGTGTGGAACTGTTGAGGACAGGGTTTATATGACAAAGTTGGGCCAGACGAGCAGACAAAGATAGTGGCGGTAAATGGAAAAGGCAATGGGGGGGAGGTGTCAATTACAGGGGGAAATATCAGGGACTGCAGGGGCAGTAGAGGTAAGATAGAAGGACAAAGAAGGGTGGGATGGGAATGAAGATGACTAGAAAGAGAGTAATACATTGAAGATTAAGAAATTGCCCTACATGGGCATTATGAAACCCTTGAGCTCTCCCCTCATGGCATCGACATAAGAAAAATAATTGTAAGGGGGAGTACATAGAGGTTTTTAAGTTGCTACATAGTTATGGCAAAAGAGGGATCCAAGGAAGAGAAGTATAAGTTAGCCAAAAGTACCTGTCGCAAGTAAGAATTCTATGCCAGGACCAGAGGCTCCGGATTATGCTGTACTTTCAATGCCTTATTAGGTCTCGCACATGGCGATGCAGTCGCCATCGAGACCTACTGTTGCCGTCTTGCCTGCCAAGTGATACAGCTAGGGGCACGCGCCGATTGGGGTCTGTAAACGCGCTCAAGACTGCCTCTCGCCTCTCTCAATCGCGCGCGCACACACACAGCCACACTCACGCATGTTCACACACACACGCATGCACACACACACACACACACGCGCAGGCACACACACACGCAGGCCCACACACACACAGGCACACACACACACACGCAGGCACACACACACACGCACACAGGCACACACACACACACACATCCCCCTACAACTAAGCCCCACCCGCCCCACTCACCGAGCTACAGGCTCCGTCACGCAGGGCTTCCCTCACTCCTCCTACATGCCTACAGCGTTCTCAGCCTCCCCTGGGGCGGGACTTCTGCCTACTCGTCCAGTCATTTTGTTGGCGCGGGCTTCCCGGAGAAGGCGGAAGTCCCACCCCAGGGGAGGCTGAGAGGCATACGAGTTCTGGAGTCTCTCGTTTTCTTGTTTCTCCACTGGAGTCGGAACTCACGGGGAGGAACGGACACCCTCATACCACGTGAGATCCCCCTACCCCCACCCCTGAGTGGATACTGCAGAGCCGTGTATGTTTATGAGTGAGTCACACCTCTCACGGCGCCCTCACAGTGCGCGAGATCCCCAGGGCCCTTGCCAGTCTGCCCCAACCCCCGAATGGATACCGCAGAGCCCCTGCATTCCTCGCCTGGAGTGAAGGTCAATGTCCGGGCTGGAACCTTTTCCAAACAGTCCAGGCGACACCCAACTTCCTCGCAACAGGGAACCAGGCCCCCAGCCCTGCGGCAACAGTTTGCCTCTCAATCCGTTCTCGGAGCATGCCAGCAGCTCATCCAGTGGGGAGGGAAGGGACACCGAAACAGCATGGCAACAGCCATCTACACTCTTCCTCCCAGGTGCGGGGGTCATGCCGTCGGCCCTGCTGTTAGGGGCAAGGGCACCAGAGCAGTCCACACGGGCCAACTCACCCCAGTCCTCTGGGCCCAGGCAGATGCAGCAAGGCCCCCAAGGCAGTACTTCTAGAGTCGGTCTCCCTCCGTGACAGGACTCCAAGGGGTCATCGCCTCAGACTCGTCCTGCTCGTGTTGACACTTGCGGGTTGTGAAATGTGAGAGGGCTGTGTAATTTGCGTCTCCTTCCCCATGTTGGCAATACGCTCTATGGTCTGCAAATGTTGTGAACCATTATACAGGAGCTCGCTGGCTATGTAACCCCCACTCCCCCATCCCCAACCCTGGGGTGCGTGGGGTGCATATTCACCACCCGTGATTCTGTTCTCACACAGCACTGCCCCTTTCCAAGCTCTGGAACCGGAATTTTCACCCTCGGCCCTCTACAAACCCACCTCGCCCCCAGCCCTCCTCACACTTCATAAATAATCTTCATCTTGTTAGGGCGCTTTACGTTTACCCTCCCGCCGCCCTAATGCATTTACATCGTTTTGCTGCTGCAGATGTAGGACACGGAGTGAGTGTTAATATCCGCGTGTCCTGTCAGTTTTACAGTACAGTAATTGATGTGCTTTTAATGTGCTTTGCTGCTGAAAGAAGTTACAAGGGCATTGCCTCTTGGGGCGCCGCCCACAGATTAAAGGCCGTGTTTTTGCCACTGACTCTTTCAATGAATCTCTTGTTAATTCTCAATGCAGCCTTGGGCATTAATCCTCACTGTCTTGTGTCAATCACTGCTTGCAGTCAGCTATGAATTGCTACATTGAGATAACAACCTTCTTGTGTGTTTCTCTGTGTGTTTGAATTTGTCACAGTAAGAGTTTTTTTTCCTTAAAGTGCCTATCTGTGTGTCTTTGCAAGTTTGTGGCTTTGTGCGTCAGTGTGTCTCTCTTTGGGTGCCTGCGTTTGTGTGAAAGTGCTTCTGTGGGTAGATGTGTGTCTTTGTAAATTAGTCTGTGTGCATGTGTATGCCTGTGTATGCCTATGTGTGTTTGTAGGCGCACCAAGTTGTAAACTTGCTATGACCTGTTTCCAGTTTGTAAACTGTAGACAATATCTCAAATGGCACATGTGGTTACGTTGTTAATTTGGACACATTAGTTTAGGAAATTATGTGAGCAGAGTGATAGAGTTAAAGACATGTTCCCATATTTAAGAAAAGCCCCCCTACCCCCCTTTGCTAACCCTGAGACTCCATGTAATGTTTGTTACACATGTTCTGCTGTGTCAGCTGTGGCTGTTTTATTACCAGAATGTCGAAAAAATAAAAGAGGGAAAGCAGGGAATATATACAAGGGGTGTAACATACAGCATAGGAGACACAATCTGATCATTACTTTTGTTCTATCCATTTTATTAGTTTATCAAACGCTGGCAGAACTTGAAAGATGACCAATAGTTCAAGAAGTTGTGGAGTATATTTGTAGGACACTGTTACATCTTACTTAAAGATGCAATAGGCCTCGCATTTGCGAGAGTTTAAGCTATTGGCATTGTAAATGATAATGCCTTTTATTTATGTTTAAAAACCAACACATAAAAAAAGGCGTTGTCATTTACAATGCCAAGAGCTCAAACTGTTCCAAATGCGAGACCTATTGCATTGCAAATGCTTGTTCCAACAGCAGCCATTTTAAAACTTGAACTGAGACCACATTTCCAAAACACACTTCTGGAAAAAGTGGTCAACAAAAAAACAAAGAAGGGACACCATATCCCTCAGTCCAAATAGCCAATACGATCCAGGATCCACAGCCCAGTCTGTCGTCATCCCCTTGCTCAACCTCTTTCTTTGCTGCTCGCAGCCATAAAATGAGTGTTTTTCGTTTCTCTCTGTATAATTATACTAATATTTGATTGTGCCGGCAGCCGCGGAATCGCGCTCCGCGTTCCGTGCCTGCTGCTTTGTTACAGATGGTTTGCTATTCATTTATGCCTTTTTCATCTATTTATTGTGACACAATTTAGTTTTGCTTGCGGCGCTGTCGTGGCTCACCTCAGTTGGGGAGAGTTGGCCTCTGAGGGGCCGCATCAGCGCACTACCGTCTGCTCCAGGGCTGTGAGCAGCCCAGTTCCAGCGTCTTCACTGTGCTTTTGTGCGGTGTTTGGATCTCACCGTTCGGTCGCACCCGTGGTCCGCGCGTCCGCTGTGCGGCCTACGCGGGACCATTTATGTTATGTTATTTGTACTTATAAAGCGCACTGCTACCCTGAGGTGTCCTGGCGCTAAGTACTGGTGACCTGGGAAGCATTGACCCGCTTAGTGAGAGAAGAACCATGTTTTTAAGCCCTGGCGAAAAGAGATGAGGTCTGGAGCATTTCTGAGATGGAACGGCAGTTCATTCCATGCCTTGGAGGCGCAGTGAAAAAAGCTTCTGCCTCCCCAATTGGTTTTCTTAAAGATAGAGATTTGGAATAGTTTAGAACTGGAAGAACGCAGGGTTCTGCTTGGTACGTACCATGTAAATCTGATTTTTAGAAACTCCAGGTCAATCCCATCTTCCTGCTTTGAGGAACGATCTTCACCCCTGACCGCTAGGGGCGCTCTATCACGTTTCAAGCGCGTCAGCTCCTCTCGCTGGCAACGGCGCGTGGAATTTGACCACCGTGTCATGTTCCCAATATTCCGCCCGCCATTGCCTGGCTGCCTCACACCCCTGGAGACTTATGCCCTCGTTGAGGGTCTGTAGAGCTTGCTCAGGCCAATTATGATGCTCGGATTCTGTCGAGTAGGTGTACGTGAGTGTGTGCGGTTCTCGGATGCCCGCTGGGTGTATTTTTTTCTTGGCATTTTGTCTGGTTGAATTGGGGCCTGCAGGGACATAGTCCCAGGGCTGATAATAGTGAATTGAATAAACAGCTTTTTACAGTAGGTGCAGGGTGTCCCAAGCTCTTTACGGTGCCTTTTATCTGATTGGGGGATGTGACCTGTTAAATTGGCTGGTCCCCAGCAAGTGATTACGCAGTCTATTGACGGTTGGGGTGCCACTAGGCTTAAGCTTCGGAGCCTGGGGGTGGAGTCTTAGTACCCTTATCATTTCGCAACAGGGACATACACTGGGAGGAGGATCCTCTTGACCAGTTACCATGGGATGCCGATTTTTATGACACGGTGGATGCGTCCATCTACCGTGCCGTAGAAGAAGTCATGGCTCCCATGGAGCAGTATTGTTCTAAATGGGCCCCACCTGCAGGGACCACTCCCACTACACCGCAAGCGGTTTCCAACAGCGACCCAGTGCCCGCTAAGCATCCTAAGGTGGACGGCGTGGACCAAGGCGCTTTCGAGCACTTGAGAGAAGCCTTTCTAGCGCATATTTATTTATTTTAAGGTTTTGTAGAGCGCGTAGTAACCCTCAACAATCCCCACACTTGACCCCCTCTCCTTCCTCTGTGACTATTGATCCACCCAGTCCCTCCCAGGGGTTTGGGGATGACGCTCACGGGGATACTGACGAGGAACCATGTCCCTCTAGGCCGTGGCATCCTGCTCCATCCCCCCGCCCTACGGATCCGCAGAGTACCAGTGGAGAATCTGATATGCTAGAGCCTGAGTTGTTATTGCACCCAAGGTCCTCTGAATGGACACCTTCAACCAAGGTGGCCGGTTATGTAGCAAGCAGGATCCGAACGCCGATGGGCAAGGAGGCTCGCAGCCGCCTTTGCTCAGAATGCCCTCGCCCCTCTCTGGACAGGAACGTTGCGCAAACACCGGAGATGGATCCTAGGATGGTGACCTTTCTCGCGAAATTCATCAAAGATCCTAAAAAAGGGATAGATAGGTCCTGGAGAGCATGCCAGGATAAGCTTCTGGATGCCCTGGGCCCCTTCACCATGATATTGGACATGGCGAAGGATGCTAAGACTACAGGGGCCGTAATCTCTCCAGACGCTATCTCCAAGGGTGGTAGTGTTTCTGCGGAATGCCAACTGTGCGCTCTCAACTGAGCCTAGGAGGTCTTTTTTTATAAAATTGGACCCACAACTAAGAGACTTGGCTGACTCTTTAACCGGGGCGGTTGCCCAGGGAGGTTTGTTTGGAGAACCGTTTATAAAGGAGCTGGGTACGTTTGTGAACACATTCCCATCTTTGGATAAGGGCCAGTCTTCCATTAAGAAGGTTTTTCCCTCCCGAGTTTTCCGCGAGGCCGGTCGAGGAAGGGGCCGCTCGACCGGCCAGGCCCCCAACAACAACAACAACTTCAGGGGGCAAGGCTCCAGGCAGGGGCAATACCAAAACCAGGCATGGTATTCCAACTTCTATCTGTCCCGAGGCGCTGTCTCAGAGGCCAAGGTTTCCATGGTGGAGACAACACCTCTAGCTCGGTAAGTGTTTCCACAACTTCTCTGGTGCAAGTAGGTGGCCGTCTGGACGAATTTTTGAATGTGTGGAGGACAGTCACGTCCGATGCTTGTGTTCTGCAGACGGTACAGGGTTTTCAAATAAGAGTTCTGTGGCGATCCCAAGCAAACGTTTCGGCCCAACCCTATTCGGTTTTCCCAACAAGAGGAGGCGTTAATCAATGTGGAGGTCTTTGCGCTCTTAGACAAAGGCGCTATTTGTCCCACTGTCTTGCATTCGCAGAGCTTTCTGTTCGTGGTGGACAAGAAGGATGGGGGAAACGGCCGGTTCTCAACCGGCGCGATTTCAATGAATGGCTGGTGTACCGCCATTTCAAGATGGGGGGTATTCACCTCCTGCGAGACGTGCTCAGGCAGGCAGATTGTATGGTTTAAAGGATGCCTACATGGCCATCCCTATTTTTACTCCCACAGAAGGTTCCTGCAGTTTCTCTGGCGCGGACAGGCATATCACTTCACCACTCTTCCCTTCAGTCTTTCATCTGCCCTGTGGTGCTTCACGAAGGTTCTCAAACCAGTAGTGGAATACCTGAGGGCGAGAGGGACGCGTTACCATTGTTTACCTAGACGATATGTTGTTGCTGGCCCAGGCTCCCGGGGTGCTTCGCGATCAGCTACAACTTGCAGTCAGTCTATTGGAGAGTTTGGGGTTTGTCATAAACTCCAAGATGTCCCTGTTGGTGCCAGTCCAGTGAGTCACCTTCTTGGGTTTTGTGATGGATTCCATGGACGCGACCCTCAGTCTCCCGGCACGAAAGTTGGCGAAGATTCACCACGAGCTCAGACGCAACCTGGCCAGAGGCACAGTGCCCCTTCGGCAGTTCGCCCGCATTGTAGGATTGCTCTCAGCCTCGATCCAGACAATATTCCTGGGCCCGCTACACTATCGGGCCTTGCAGCGCCTGAAGGCCAAACATCTGCGCAAAGGGCTCCCATACCCCCTTCCAGTCTCCCTGTCGGATGAGGCGCTAGAAGAAATTCACTGGTGGCTCTCTCACATGGAGGCCTGGAACGGGAGAGCGATTTTCGGCTCCGCCCCAGACCTAGTTATAGAGTCAGACGCCAGCAGATCATGCTGGGGCGCAAGGTGTGGAGAATTCTCTACAGGCGGTTTATGGTCCCCGCAGGAGCTGGAACTTCACATCAACTGCCTGGAGGTTCTGGCGGGTTCCTTTGCTGTGCATTGTCGGACGAAGAGAAAGTCCAGCACTATGTCCTCCTAAAAATGGACAAAGTATCAGCGGTCCGATACATCAATCACCTAGGGGCCACTCGCTCGAAGGTGCTTTCGGAACTGGCAACAAATCTTTGGAAGTTCTGCCTCGACCATCACATCTCGTGACAGCGGAATATCTCCCAGGTCGAGAGAATCTGGTGGCAGACTGGCAGTTGCGACACTTCAAGGATTTAAGTATGTGGAAGTTGCATCTGGAAGTTTTTTCTCAGGTGCAGGGCCTTTGGGGTCCTTTTTCCATGGATCTTTTTGCTTCCAGGTTGGATCATCAGCTACCTCGATTTTTCAGCTGGAGGCTGGATCCCCTGGCTCTAGCCACGGATGCGTTCCTGCCAGATTGGCCATGGCCTTATGCGTTCCTGTACAAAAGGGGGTGGTGATGGACGGAGCATCCGAACCAATCAAACACTCACAACCAGTCAAAAGATCTGGGTTTAATCCATCACCGTTCTTTAGCCCACTCTGCCACCCCAGTTCAGACATGGCCATATGCAAATCAGTCTGACCCTGTGCCTCATGAGAACAGTCCAGCCCGAACTGCCAAGCCATGCCTTCCCTGGACCGGAAACAAGCTTCCGAGTACTGGTTTCTGGCATTTCAGCCGTCTTCAGCCCGGCTTGCTTGAATCCAGTGGCAAAGTGAGCAAGAGACTCACGTCTGAGCATACCCTGCCACACTTATGGCGGCCAAAAGCGGTACAAAAGGGGGTGGTGATGGACGGAGCATCCGAACCAATCAAACACTCACACCCAGTCAAAAGATCTGGGTTTAATCCATCACCGTTCTTTAGCCCACTCTGCCACCCCAGTTCAGACATGGCCATATGCAAATCAGTCTGACCCTGTGCCTCATGGGACAGTCCAGCCCGAACTGCCAAGCCATGCCTTCCCTGGACCGGAAACAAGCTTCCGAGGACCGGTTTCTGGTATTACAGCCGTCTTCAGCCCGGCTTGCTTGAATCAATTGGCAAAGTGAGCAAGGGACTCAAGTCTGAGCATACCCTGCCACACTTATGGCGGCCAAAAGCGGTACAAAAGGGGGTGGTGATGGACGGAGCATCCGAACCAATCAAACACTCACACCCAGTCAAAAGATCTGGGTTTAATTCAACACCGTTCTTTAGCCCACTCTGTCACCCCAGTTCAGACATGGCCATATGCAAATCAGTCTGACCCTGTGCCTCATGGGAACAGTCCAGCCCGAACTGCCAGGCCATGCCTTCCCTGGACCGGAAACAAGCTTCCGAGGACCGGTTTCTGGCATTACAGCCTTCTTCAGCCCAGCTTGCTTGAATCCAGTGACAAAGTGAGCAAGGGACTCACGTTTGAGCATACCCTGCCACACTTATGGCGGCCAAAAGCGGTACAAAAGGGGGTGGTGATGGACGGAGCATCCAAACCAATCAAACACTCACACCCAGTCAAAAGATCTGCGTTTAATCCATCACCGTTCTTTAGCCCACTCTGCCACCCCAGTTCAGACATGGCCATATGCAAATCAGTCTGACCCTGTGCCTCATGGGAACAGTCCAGCCCGAACTGCCAAGCCATGCCTTTCCTGGACCGGAAACAAGGTTCCGAGGACCGGTTTCTGGCTTTACAGCTGTCTTCAGCCCAGTTTGCTTGAATCCAGTGGCAAAGTGAGCAAGGGACTCACGTCTGAGCATACCCTGCCACACTTATGGCGGCCAAAAGCGGTACAAAAGGGGGTGGTGATGGACGGAGCATCCGAACCAATCAAACACTCACACCCAGTCAAAAGATCTGGGTTTAATCCATCACCGTTCTTTAGCCCACTCTGCCACCCCAGTTCAGACATGGCCATATGCAAATCAGTCTGACCCTGTGCCTCATGGGAACAGTTCAGCCCGAACTGCCAGGCCATGCCTTCCCTGGACCGGAAACAAGCTTCCGAGGACCGGTTTCTGGCATTACAGCCGTCTTCAGCCCAGCTTGCTTGAATCCAGTGGCAAAGTGAGCAAGGGACTCACGTTTGAGCATACCCTGCCACACTTATGGCAGCCAAAAGCGGTACAGAAGGGGGTGGTGATGGACGGAGCATCCAAACCAATCAAACACTCACACCCAGTCAAAAGATCTGGGTTTAATCCATCACCGTTCTTTAGCCCACTCTGCCACCCCAGTTCAGACATGGCCATATGCAAATCAGTCTGACCCTGTGCCTCATGGGAACAGTCCAGCCCGAACTGGCAAGCCATGCCTTTCCTGGACTGGAAACAAGCTTCCGAGGACCGGTTTCTGGCATTACAGCTGTCTTCAGCCCGGCTTGCTTGAATCTAGTGGCAAAGTGAGCAAGGGACTCACGTCTGAGCATACCCTGCCACACTTATGGAGGCCAAAAGCGGTACAAAAGGGGGTGGTGATGGACGGAGCATCCGAACCAATCAAACACTCACACCCAGTCAAAAGATCTGGGTTTAATCCATCACCGTTCTTTAGCCCACTCTGCCACCCCAGTTCAGACATGGCCATATGCAAATCAGTCTGACCCTGTGCCTCATGATAACAGTCCAGCCCGAACTGCCAAGCCATGCCTTCCCTGGACCGGAAACAAGCTTCCGAGGACCGGTTTCTGGCATTACAGCCGTCTTTAGCCCGGCTTGCTTGAATCCAGTGGCAAAGTGAGCAAGGGACTCACGTCTGAGCATACCCTGCCACACGTATGGCGGCCAAAAGCGGTACAAAAGGGGGTGGTGATGGACGGAGCATCCGATCCAATCAAACACTCACACCCAGTCAAAAGATATGGGTTTAATCCATCACCGTTCTTTAGCCCACTCTGCCACCCCAGTTCAGACATGGCCATATACAAATCAGTCTGACCCTGTGCCTCATGGGAACAGTCCAGCCCGAACTGCCAAGCCATGCCTTCCCTGTACCAGTAACAAGCTTCCGAGGACCGGTTTCTGGCATTCGCCATGATCACCAGAGTGTCAGCTCAGATCAGGCGACAACAGGCCAGCATGGTTCTCATTACACCCATTTGGAGGTCGCAAGTTTGGTTCCCAGTTCTTCTGGAACTTTCTTGGGGTTTTCCAATCCCACTCCCTCACTTTCCAGAGCTTCTTCTCAATCCCGACAACCATCCTCATCAGATGGTCCTCGACGGCTCTCTTTGCCTCATGGCGTGGAAGATGACAGGGGTAGATGGTCACTCCTAGGCCTTTGGGAGTTCGCTGAGAGCCTCTTGTCCAAGGCTTGGTCGGATAGTACCATCAATCGTTATCTCTCAGCCTTGGAACGATGATGTTGTTGGTGTGAGCGATAGGGTTGCGATCCTGTGGGCACAGATTTAGTCCACGTTTTGAATTTCTTGGCGAATATGGCCCAGCAGGGTTTGGCTTACCAGTCGGTGAACATTTTCCACTCGGCAATCTCAGCAGGGCATGCCCCGCTGAACGGCAAGCCGATGGGAGAACATCCTTTGTATGCAGACTCTTGAGAGGCCTCCTTTTGTCACTTTCTCTGGAACCCCTGTACTCGGAGCTGTGGGATGTTAACAGAGTGCTTCATTTGTTTCTTTCATGGCAACCTGACAAGTTTTTATCCCGGAAAGAGCTATCTATGAAACTAGCGATGCTTCTTTGTTTGATTTTGTGCCACAGAGTGTAGGACGTACAGGCCTTAGACATCACGGACAGAGTTTTTTCCCCTTTGGGGGTGTCGTTTACTATCAGTCGCAGGCCCAAGAGTCATAAGCGTGTCATTGAGTCCCCAGGGTTTCCATACTCTCCCAAGCTTTGTGTGGTGCGCTGTTTGAAAGCTTATGAGATATCTTTGGAGCTCAGACCGCCTGGAGACAGCTATTAATTGCTCTCCGGAGCCACATAAGGCGGTGTCATCGCCCACTATCGCACACTGGATGTGGTGGGTCATGCAGGAGGCAGGCATTAGCCTTAGTCAATTTGGAGCTCATTCCACACGAGGTGCGATGGCCTCCAAGGCTTTCTCCCTGGGAACTCGTCTTGAGGACATTATGAATGCAGCAGATTGGTCCTCAGATTCAACCTTTAAGTGGTTTCTATTTTAAGCCTATTATCGATATGGCGCCTTTGGTAGTAAGTACGCTTTGAACTAGCATAATCCAAAGCCTGCGGTCCTGACATAGAATGAGAAATTTCCTAGCTAACGTTTTGATTCTATTAAGGACTCGGAGGTGAGGATTATCACACCTACAGGTCTCTGCAAGATATCCCGCCCGTTGGGAGTAAGTAGTTTCTTTATGGTTTTTACTGTGCATTTTTCTTGTGTATAATTTTGCGTAGGTATTCTGGTCATTGTCTGATATGATGTTATATTTGCCTTCAGTATTGTTCTGGCTCCTTTTGTCTTCTATTGTCGATACCCTTGTTTGCAAGTTTTGCTTTCCCCTCTGGCAATTCGAGTCCTGATGTTGTTCTTTGATTTCTAGAAGCAGACACCGGGAAACAGGACAACTCGAGAAGGATTAATGGCACACTCGCGCAAAGAAAGAGGATGAGCAAGGAGCTGAGGACGGACTGGGCTGTGAACCCTGGATCCTGATTGGCTATTATTATTATTTAATACATGGACTTGATATGGAAGGGGTGGGATCAGTGGGTAGGAGAACAGCAGATCAGTCGAGGCATATTGGGCATTCAACAGGGGCTCTTATGGTGGAATCTACAATGCTCCCTTGCACAAGAGTTCTATGTGTGGGCTTGACACCCGCTCATACATTACGGAAGACTCATGGGGGCAGCAGGGAACACAAGGGGGTCTTGGCAGCAACCGCCTGCAAGAGGAGGGCAAGGTGTGATGGGACCTGCAGGAAAGGACTATTATGCTTATGTGGTATGGCAAACTGGAGTATACTGACTTGATGAGTGAAGGTATTTGACGAAGGGCGTTGACTGGGATACAAGGGACCACAAGAGAGAAGCTGGGTGGAATATTTGAGATCTGCAAAAGAACAGCAACAGGCGGTGAGGGACAAGCTTCAGAAGGAGATATGGGAGGGCAGGATGACAGCCCCTTATGAGGGGTGGCCATTAGACAATGTGATAGGGTCCCCAATAGAAGTGGTCCTGATGAAAGAGTTCCAGCTGATACAACATTTATTGTGGCCTTTAGGCGAATTGGTGAATGATTACATAATTGCTGAATTGTCATCAGTTGATGTGGTGAATTCAGTAGGGAAAGGAGATCGACTGAAGAAGAGCACAATTAAATCAGCTCAGATGGAGAAGAGCAACATTAAGTCAGCTATCCGTCTGCTACTAAAACACCCTCTTGATTTTAAACTCCTGGGCATACAATTCTAAGGGCAGTGCTTGGTGGATCAAGAATTGCCTGTGGGCTTCTCTATCTTGTGTGCCTTGAGTGATTCAGTACCTTTCTAAAGTGACTCTTTATATTTGTGACAGGACACGGGACAGTGACACATTATTTGGAAGAATTCATTTTCTTGCGGCCCTCGGGTCCGACGAATTGTCAGCAGAATCTGACTAGTTTCAAAGAGCTAATGGAAGACATGGGGGTGCACATGGCAGACAAAAAATTGTGGGAACTGACACAGCAATTACGTTCTTGGGGATAGAGATTGACAAGGTGAGGATGGAAGCAAGATTACCGGAGGACAAGATAATGGCAATGATAGCCCTTATTGACATCATGCTGGCCAAGAAAAAAGTAGAGGTGACGTTGGGCATGACGAAAGCAACATGGACAGACATAAGTATTTGGGTGGATATTGTGCTCTGATACTGGACCTCAATTCCTAATATGTAAAGGGTTGTTGAATGTAAACTTAATGACTTAATGAACAAAGTTTTTTTTTAATGTTCAGATGAGGGAGGTGCCGGTACTGCTGGGGAATTCGAATTTTGCGTATAGGGTGGTCAGTGTGGGTATGACTTTCTGCAGGAGTTTGGGCCCAGCGGGGGCAGCATACCACAGGCTGAGAATGTCAGCTGGGGTGTAGGAGGATTTGAGGATTTGGCGACCATTTTTTAAACAGTTTAATGGCATTCCGTTGGAGAAAGTTGGGGACAGAACAGAGTGGGATATGCAAGTTTTATCTGATGCAGCGGGCGGGTGGGTTTTGGCTTATATTGGAAGGGGACTGGTGCACATAGTTATGGCCCCAGACATTAAAGAATGAAGGAGTAGGTTTGCTTTTTTGTTGTTTTCCTGTTAGTCGTGACTCTGTCTCTGTGTGTGGGATGATCAATTTGCTAATAAGACAGTTTGTTCAAAGTGGACAACATGACAGTGGTGCATGTGGTAAATAGAAAGATAGCTAGGGACAGGATGTACTTAAGCTTTTACGTGTCTTTGTACTGGGCTGCCTAAAGTGCAGCATTATCTTCAGAGTGCGCCATGTCCTGGGCATTGACAATAATATAGAAGACACTCTGTCTCGTATGCACTGGCAGAGGTTCTGTGAGCTTGGTTTGGAGTCGATGAAGACAAGACATCGATGCCTCAGCAGCTATGGCAGATAGGCGTCGGAGGATTCTGAGGCTGGTATTGCTGACGAAGACCTTGAGGCAAACATATGTACAGGTTTGGTCAGAGTCTGTGGAGTCAGGGGTACAGCAGAGAGAAGAAGAGAAGTAGTGGCTGGTATTGCTGACGAAGACCTCGAGGCAAACATATGTACAGGTTTGGTCAGAGTCTGTGGAGTCAGGGGTACAGCAGAGAGAAGAAGAGAAGTAGTGGCGGAGATGCAAGGATGTGGTACAGTTTATCATGGATAGGGTAGACAAGGGCCGCTCACGAGTTAGAATCAACGGTAAGTTGGCAGGCATTGCGTTTGTGGGAAAGCTGATGTGGGGATACGACCCTTGAGCAGATGAGTTGGGGAGAAGTTATTGGAATGGTGGAACAGAGAGACTGGCAATATGGGAAGAAAATGAAATCAGCTATTGTGGTCAGGGTTGCAGAAGGTAATGGGGGAGCTGCCCACAGTGTGCCACAATGTTCCGGTGGCAGAACTGTTCAACTGATTGATGAGCTGGAAGGTATTTGAGTGGCAGAATTGTTGGGGAGGAGAAGCAGTTGAGGAATTTGTTGGGACGATGTGGACATAAGGGGAGACAAGATTGGGATAAGACCGTGTAGGTCCAAAACAAACCAAAGGGCTAAAGGCAGGTCAATAACATTGAGGGAATGTTTGCCAAGTGTATCTATGCAAAACAATTAAGACAGGGAAGAGCAGGTGGCAGGGTTTCTATTATCAGGATGGATCAAGTGTGACTTTGTTTCAGTTGTAAGGGGTCCTTAGGAAAGCCATAGCATGACTGGTATTGCCATCAGCAGAATTTGGTGCGCATTCATTCCGTACAAGTGCAGCCATAGCGGCAGGAGGGTCAGGATTCAGGAGTTGGGTAGGTGGTCGTCCTGTTGGTACAAGCAGTATGTGAGGGTGATGAGGGATAAAGAGCAAGTGGATGTTCTGACTAACTGAAATTATGCGGTTTTCTGCGTAATTAGGCTCTCTATTTTTTGTAGGCTGTGTACTGTGCCAGGAAAGAGAGGAATTATCAGTGTAGATTGTTGGCTATTCATAAACAAAATGGGCATAATAACAAGCTGTCAACAGACTTCATGGAACTCAGTTGAGTTTTGCTGTGGAGACAGCAAAGGTTCATTGGTGTCGGAAAGGAGGAATGTTGTGGTGTGAGCTACTGCCATCACTAAACTGGTTTCTGGACGGGAGAGTATGTCTGCGTGTTTTAGCCATGAACTTGGGGAAGAAAGTCCTGGTGCATGTAAAAGGCCTGGCCTTAATAAAGGCAATGAAGAGTGCCTTGAAGGCAGTTAAAGAAAACTGGGTGAGTACCTTTTTTGCTGTGGACAGAAGTGATACCAAGGAGGGAATGATGAGGAGTTGAAAAGCGAGCGGCAACTGACAATGTCAGGGGGAAAATAAACAGGGAGTTATGTAAATTTTGTAGGGAGGAAGGGATTAGCAGGATTGTGCACCAGGATTTGAGATCAGAGGCAATGGGTTTTTAACTGCAGGATGGGTTACATTTCTCTACGATGGGCATGGATTTATACTTGATGCAGGAGAGAGAGGCTTTAGTGGATTTCATGGGGGGTGAGGCTATGGCCATCCTCTTAAGTGGGTGAGTGGTGACAGAGGACAATAAAGTGAGAAGAAAAGGGGAGGATTTGGTGGGTGGGCAGAAAAACCCATATCTGCCCACATCAATGGGTTTTTTGTGGATGGCAATTTGCTGAGAGGTTGGCTTGGTTGAGTCTGTTTATCACTGTTGGGGTGGGTGAAGCAATTTGAAGGGGCGGGGGAGTATGTTCACAGTTGCTGAAAGCAGGAAGTTAAAGGTTTGCTGTTCTAGGAAGTCAAGTTAGCAGAATGTAGATACGGGGCAGGTAAGATGGTTGGGGTAAGCATGGGGGACATCTAGGAGTGGGGGTAGGATAAACAGTAGATGAAGACTGATGTATGGTGAGGACTGTAGTTTTGTAAGGAACTGCCTAGGGATTTTAAATGTTTGTGATGTACACCTGTTTCAATCACAGGTAAGTAGTCTGTGCTGTACCCTCTAGCACAGCGGCCCGGCAAGCCTTCCCTGGCGGCCCGCGGACCTTGCAGACATCGTACCCGTGCTTTAAAAAATAAAATTTTAAAGAGTGGCTGCAATCACTGCCAGGTGCAGCAGCGACACCCTGAGAGACTCTGCTGCTCTGTGGGGGCCGGGCGATTAATTTCAGCGATAGTCAGAGTAAAGCTGCAGGGGCCTAAGAAGAGGTGAAATCAACAAAGCCCCATTAACATACAAATGGTCTTTTAAAGACCTGTGAAGTGCTCGGGTGCGGCTGTGAGTGTGTGTGCCCGGGAAGCTGTCTCGGCCCGGGCTGACACACAGTCATGTTAGCAGTCTACTCAAGGTGGCATTTTACCACAGAGATGCACTGCTCCAAATTTAATGCAGCTAGTTCCTTCAGTATTGAGTCAAGGTAAGTTTCCGATATGGTGGTGGGGGTCATGCGCTTCTTCATCCTGCTTGGGAGTGCCCAAAAAGAGCATTTGTCTATGCTGCTTTTGGAGAGACACGCAATGATTTTAGCATTAGAATATAATGCATCATAGTGTGGCAAGGGTCTTGGAACACCTCAGGGTTCACAAGGTTGGTGGCACTATGTATGGAGTGAGGGCACGTAAGAGATACTACTTCCAGAAAGTGAAGTGAATCAAGATTAGCCACTGCTGAGAATTAGTCCTACTGAATAGGAGTTCATGGGGCAAGAGCATTCTGAAGCTAGTGAAACTCTTTACGTCGTTCGAGGGAGGTAGAGGGAGGGAGGGAGGGAGAAAGAGGGAGAGGGAGGGAAAGGACACCGAGAATTGGAGACAGACAGAGGGAGGAGGGCGACAGAGGGAGGCAGAGGGAGGGAGGTGGAGTGAGGGAGGCGGGGGAGGGAAGCAGAAGTGAGGGAGTGAGGGAAGTGGAGTGAGGGAAGGGGAGTGAGGGAAGGGGAGTGAGGGAGGGAGTGAGGGAGGCGGAGGGAGCAAGTGTGGGAGGCAGAAGGAGGGAGGCGGAGTGAGGGAGTGAGGGAAGGGGAGTGAGGGGGGAGTGAGGGACGGGGGTGAGGGAGGGAGAGAGGGAAGGGGAGAGAGGGAAGGGGTGTGAGGGAGGGAGAGAGGGAAGGTGAGTGAGGGAGGGAGAGGGGGAGCAGGGGAGTGAGGGTGAGGGAAGGGGAGTGAGGGTGAGGGTGAGGGTAAGGGAAGGGGAGTGAGGGTGAGGGAGGATGAGTGAGGGTGAGGGAGGGAGAGGGAAGGGGAGTGAGGTAGAGGAGAGAGGGAAGGAGAGGGAGGGATAGGGGAGGAGAGAGGGAAGGAGAGGGAAGGTGAGGGAGGGAATGAGAGGGAGGGAAGGAGAGGGAGGGTGAGGGAGGGAGAGGGAGGGGAGAGGGAAGGAGAGAGAGGGAGACAGAGAGAGAGGGGGTGAGACAGTCAGAGTGAGGGAGAGTGAGGGAGAGAGAGGGTGAGGGAGAGAGAGGGAGAGGGAGAGGGAGTGAGCCGGAGTGAGCCAGTCAGAGTGAGTGAGGCAGAGGGAGACAGGGAGAAAGGGAGAGAAAGGGATGGACGGAGGGAGACAGGGAGATAGAGGGAGGGAGACAGAAAGAGAGAGAGATAGAGGGAGGGAGACAGAGAGAGAGAGTTAGAGAGAGAGAGGGATAGACGGAGAAAGTGAGATGTGTGTATGCCAGGTCTGGTGGCTCAGTGGACGAAGGCGTCCGCTGCAGGGACCTATGTTCAACCTCATGGTCACAGTTTTTTTTGTTGCTCTAGCCCCGCCCCTTCCCCCACCGTCCCCGCCCCCACCGGTGCGGCCCTCGGACCCAAACCACGCTGTAAATTTGGCTCAGAGAGAAAGTTTGTGAGTACCCATGCTCTAGCACAATCCAGCTGATATCCATCCATTTTTTAATAGTTTGCTGTCCACTGAGATGCTCAACACATTGTTCTAAAACCAGCTATACCAACTACAAATGAGCTAAAACTGGGTATTTACTGAAAGTTGTCGGTGTAGGAAAGGATGTTGATGTATGTGCAATGATACTGGCCAGAGAGATCATGTTATGTATTGAAGATGTTGGGGGTGAGCGATGAACCTTGAGGCACTTCTTACATGAGTTTGCAGTCTTCAGAGGAGTAAGGTGCCAGACTGATAGCTTGTTATATCCATTTAGGAGTTGGACTAGCAGAAAGCGGGTCCTTAACCACTTGGATGCTAAGGCATGCCGATCATTCCCATTGACTTTCCATTGAAATCAATGGAAACTCCATGATGAGTTACCCTTGTCATTAGCACTGAAGGGGTTAAATGCCAATTTTGTGCAGGCACTTGGTGAGGATGGACTGGGAACTACAACCAGCCCTGGCAGTTTGCTGTTCGACCGGTCCTGGGAGCGAAGGGGGGGAGATAGCAAGAAGCACTGCTCCTGCTTTTGTTATAGGGGGCCGTAATTTCAGCACTGCTGAAAAAACGGCACCAAGTGACAAAACCGCCCCTCACGGGCACCAAACCGCCCCCCACCCCTCACCCCTCCAGCCCACTGGGGAAAGGCCAGTCCGGCCCTGTCCGGCCCTGTGTGTGAGACAGTGTCCAATGCTGCTGAGTGGTCAGGGAGAATAAGGGCTGGTGTGTCTTGTCTATCAAGGATTATGTCGATGTCATCTGTGGTGGCGATGAGTCTGTTTCTGTACTGTAGTTGAGCCTGAATCTTGACTGCTTGGGGTCGAGGATCTGGTTGTTGCTGAGGTGGTCGGTAAGGCGCTGGTTGTTTAGTTTCTCTAAGACCTTTGCCAGGTATGGTAGGAGGGAGATGGGTCTGCAGTTGGAAAGTGCGGCTGGGTCAACGGATGGTTTCTTGAGCATAGGCATGACAGAGGCATGTTTCTAGGTGTCTGGGAATGCAGATGAGTCGATGAAGGTGTTTAGGATGGGTGTTTGTGCTTCATTGATCGGTAGGAGTCCTTTGGTGAGAGCATGGTGAGGGCAAAGGTCAGATGGCCCCACAAGCAGATGGACTTCATGGTAGCAGAGATTTCAACTGTAGGGAGAGCAGGCTATGAAGTCAGCATTTTTTTCTCCGTCTGTGATAGGAAGTTGAGTTGCGAGGGTGACAGGGTCTAATTAAGGATCGAAGATGCTGTGTATGAAAGTGATTTTGTTACCAAAGAATTCAAAGGGCTTGTTGCTAAGATCTTGCGCAGGAGTGATGACGCTAGAGGTGGTGACATCTACCCCTATATAACATGGCACATTGTACTTCTGGCTTGAGAGCACTAGGGTGTGATTCCTAATCCTGGCAGTACTCGAAACTAGATAGTGCTCCACCTCACACAGATTATATTGTGTGTCTTCTTCTCTGTAAGGCCCAAACTCAGACTCTAGATAGACCTACATAGATTAGGATTGTTCCATTAAAGTAGGGGAGAATGCAACAATATCAGTACAGAGTTGAAAGGAAACCATATCCAGCTTTGAAAAACAGATTATTTAAAAGAGCAATCTGTTCTTCGAGACTGTTGTCCTATAAAAGGAGGTGCAATGTAACTGACCTTCTGCACAAGATGATGAGGTGTAAGAGAATCTCAAAAGAGCATAACTGTCATGTTGGATTTTGATCCTCAGGCTTATTGCTAAAACAATAAAAGTGTGTGAAAACAAAACAAAATCCTAACAGATCTACCGATCTACTCTTCATTAAAATGGCATCCAAGATTATCTACTTCGCTGGCTTGCTTTGTGTGTATGGACTGATCCCTCAATCCAGACACTTCCAACCTCACATAGCTAATACCATCAGGAAAACAACAACCTATCAGACTTCTACCATTAATTCCATGCACTCAAAGTCAACACACCCTGAAGCAGGGACCCCCTACACCTTGTATGACCTGGCCAACAGTCATTGTAACATCCCGGAGCACAGTTGTAACAAGGCAGGACTCACCCAACTCAATACCTCAGGCTAACCAACCACCTCCAACCAAGAATCTCATCAACCTTAAGTCATGAACCGCCTGACCTGTGCTCAACAGTATATACCAGGGAGGCAAACTTTGTATGTGCTCGAGTCAATTCAATTCAATTCTATTCAATTTTTATTATGATTTGGAGCTCCTAAGAGTTCCACATACAAGTATACAAGTAAAAGGCTCTGATATATCAAATCATCCAGAGCTTAATACCAATGACAAGATGAAATACATACAAAAACCTTAAATTCACCATTTTCATTAAACAGTTCAAAATGCAAGCAGCATACTAGGAATAAAAAGTGCGAGTGTGCAAATATTAGGCCAATTTCACCATTCTATTAAAAATACAGTGCTAGCTAAGGCAATACAAATCGAGCTGTACCGTTAAAGGATCCACTAGCTTTAACTACATTATACAAACATCCAAAGATTCTATAATGTAAAATAGATTTGCCCTGAGAGGATCCTGAGCAAAGTATACAGTTACAGGTTTCGTTTCTACGTACAGAATTCATAGCAGCATACCAGATAACTAAAGGTGCAAATGCATAGGTATAGTACCAATTCCAAAGATCCTGTTAATTTTCTCTGAAATATATTTAAAAATTGTTTTAGGGGGAGGAGCCAAGCTCGCGTCCGAGATGGCCGCGTTTTAGCTCGGCTCCGTTCGCTTTCCTGTCTGGAACGTCTATCCTGTGTCTTAAAATCAAAAACAAAAAATGAAAAGGGAGGTCTCCTCACAATCCGTAGGGGACGAGGAGAAAGACAAACATAACAAATGACACAAAGTCCCTAGTTGGCCTATGGATCAGGCTGAGAGGGAGATTCCTCAATGCAAATGGCAAGGGGTGGAGGGGAGGGAGGGAGAGGCTAATTAGCCAGCAGAAGCCATAACCACATGAAAAATAAATCACAGATATTGAGGGAAAATTATCTAAACAAAATTCAAATCACAAAATATATGTACTTGTACAAATTTTTAATTTACAATAAACAAAAGTTAATATACAATACCAGTTTAAAAAACATAAAAATGTACTTGTAGGTGTACATGGGTGCAAAGAAATAATTTAAAAACACAAGAACACAAGTTGTCGACGCAGCGTTTCGGTTTCTATGATTTTGACCTTCATCAGGACAGGATTTCTAGAAGAAGAAACATCTTATTTAGAAAGAGATCTGTTCCATTTTAATCATCAGTTTGTTCATACATTGTTAACATTAAAAAACCCATATTCTCTGGTATGTTTGCTTGACAAGTACAGTGTCATAATATTCCTTTTATATAGGTGGGCGCATTTCCGCCTCTTTTATTAAACATGTGGTATGGTCTTGGGGGGGGAAAAAAGGGGGGGGAAACACCCTTCGAAGAGTAGGGTTTGTAAAATATTGCACAGACCCAGTGATTAGGGTAGGGGTAGCACATGACTAGTAAGGTCTTGTATTGTGGCCAGTTTTTTTAAAAAATTACTGGGGCAAGTAGTGGTTTACAGGTTTACTGGTGTTCTAAAAACCCTTAATGCTGGAGTTGTACCCGTACCTTTGGAAAGAGAAGACAGGATCCTCTCTATTGGGTTCTGTATGCGTGTTGTTACAACCAAACGTTTGAAGGCACGTTCCCTTGAGTGATGTGGTAGTTCTAAAAAAAATTATTTTTTATTTATCATCTCAAGTCATCATAGGGTTTACTGCTACGTTATTAAGACAACCTGAAATAATTACCTTAGCTGTTAGTCTTATTGGTGTATTCTTTAGTTCTATACACCAATGGGATGGTTCATGTGCGAACTCTGTAGTGGCTATCTTCTTCAATTAGATAGTCTCTGTCGGGGCCCTGTGTTGTGGCAAAGGACAGATAAATACACTGTGTGTTCTTTCAAGTAGTATCTCGAGACTTTCTGATAGGAACGGTATGTAAGGTTACCTTAAAAGAATTCAGTATTCCTGGTATATGTGTTGATATATATCGTTACTCTGGTTGATTAAAAGGATCTCTTTAGAGGTTACTTTCTTCAATTAGCAATGCTCTGTCGGAGTCCAAAAGGGTCCACTCTATTGGGAGAAGCCATATATACACTGTTTCACTATTGTGATTTAGATTAATTTAACATGTCTGTAGTCCTGAACTTTTATAATCATTACCTTGTATCTTTATGGAATGAAGTGGGAGAGAGCAGGTAGCCACCGATAATTCATTAATCTCTGGTCATTTCTGGAGGGAAGGTGACGAACACTCAGTTAATGATTTGAACTTTGTTTGTATTCGCTAATAGGTAGGGTCAGAATTGTTCAAAACTTACCCAAGTATGTATCACTTTGAAAGATATTTTGGTAAATAAATATATAGTGGTCCAGGAACTGATGTTGCGTCGCAGGAAGTAACTTGCTGCGAGGAAATGATATGTCTCTCTGCGCTGGGTAAATAATATCACCAGGCTGGAGAAAGACGTGCATGGTATTAATATATGCTGTTTTTTTAATTACAAAAGTTTACAGTATACTAGTTGACTCAGTAGTACTGAAACTACTTCTTCAGCATGTTAAACCACCCTATTTAGTATTGCAGTTACTTGAAAAGGTGATTATTAGATGGAAAAAATTAGTTAGGGCAGACATATTTATTTACTTCGTGTCTGCACTTTAGCCAGAGCCTATTACTCCGCCTCGTGCTTCGTTGGGTTATTTACTTGAGATTAACTGCTCCGCATTGTCTATATTAAGAGCTTGCTGCTAAACGCTGCGCTCAGTATTATTATCCATTCTGGTTAGCTGCCCCAAATTACCTTGATGTTGTTAAAACAACTATGGTAAAAGCAACTATGGTAAAAGCAGGTCGTTACTGCTTTGTGTATCTATCATAGTTTCACCCTGCCCTCTGAAAAGTCTTACCTTGAGGATGCGTTTCGGTCTCCCTGCTACCTCGCGTCTCTCCGTTTCCGAATGCAGGAGGACGGCGGTAACCCTCTTTTTATGTAGCGGATCGGCACTTAAAACAGCCGGTGTTAATTAAGGGTAATTGATTCACGCGCCTTTTTTGACGTACATTGGACTACTCGTGTAGTTCAAATGAAAGAACTACTCGTGTAGTTTTCCTCTCTGACTTATAGCATCACTTCCTGTCAGGCAGGCGTGCCTTGGGACGTGTATGCTGTCGGAGTACCGCGAGTTTTCTACTGCGCCTCTGATCACTCCTGTGGTTCTGATGGAACTACTGGAGTAGTTTGTTATTGAGATTTCAAATGGAGGCTCCTCGCTGCGACCTGTTAGAAGTCGGGGGTTGGTCCGCAAGCGATGATGTATGTTTGTAAACATCACATTGACTACCGATTGGTTGGCCTAAGTGGCAGTACATTGTTAGCGCTTCCTGGCAATATCAATTTTTCTTTATCTTTAGTCTATGGGATTTTTGTGCATCTATGTCGTTATCACTACATATTAGATGACAACTGTTCCTATTTATCAGGGTGCACACAGGTAATTTCTATTAGATTTATGCCACTGATGTACAATTTTGTGCCTTCGGTGCATATATTGTCAGGTTCTATAGATATATATACAACCACTGTTTCAAGCTTTGCAGGTCTACGGGGGTACCTATATTTGTTGCGGGGCCATATTAAATTAAAATACGCTCCCAATCTTCTTTATTATTAAGTCCCTTCTTTACTGTTTTGAATTTTGACATGAAAAATTGCTCTCTTTTCCTTCGCTTTGTTTCAGTGTCGCCTCCTCGGGCACTCATGTGAATTTGTTCCAACACGCACCAGGATAGGTCTTCCAGTGTGTGTTTGGCCTCTTGCCAATGTTCAGTGAGAGGTGCTCCTTTCTTTTTAGTTCTTATGGCAGACCTGTGTTCATTTAGTCTTAGACGGACCTCTCTAGATGTTTCGCCTATATATGGCAAATTACAGGGGCACTTAATTAGGTATATTAGATTTTTTGACCTACAGTTCATCATTGATTGAATTTTGTGAGTGTTATTGTTTACATTTATACAGTCGCCTTTAATTATTGACTTGCAGTTGCCACAATTACCACACGGAAAAGTGCCTGTGGGCAATGGAGCATTGTTCATGCTTTGTTGTAGATCAGGTTTTATTTCCCTATACGTATGAACTAAACTATTTCTTATAGTTTTGTTGCGTCTGAACGCAAACATGGGTTTAGGTAATTTTTCTTTGTTCTTATTGGTAACAAGGTGCCAATTGCGGTTAATGATATTCTTTATTTTGTTACTAACGGAACTGTAGTTGGTCACAAAAATAAGAGGTTTGTTTGCTTCAGTTTTCTTTTGTTTGTTCTGTAGGAGGTTGTCCCTATTATAATATTTTGCTCTTTTATAAGCGTGTCTGATCATACGTTTTGGATAGCCACGGTTGATAAATTTCTCGGTGAGGATTTTAGCATGTTTGTCGAAATCTGGCATCTTGGTGCAGTTTCGTCTCAACCTGAGAAATTGGCCGAATGGTATATTATCTTTCTGGCACGGTGGGTGGAAGCTATCATAATGCAACATGGTGTTGCGATCAGTTTTTTTAGTGAACAACTCAACTGATAGTTTATTCTCGTCAGTCTTGATCAAAATGTCTAAGAATTCACATTGCTGGCTGTCATAATTAGAAGTGAATTTTAAATTACTATCACCTAAATTTAGCCATATGATGAATTCTTCCAATGTTTCTAATGGGCCTGTCCATATAAAGAAGACATCGTCTATATACCTAGACCAGTTGGAAATGTTCTCATAGAATGGTGCCATGGTATTAAAAATGTGGTTATCTTCGAACCTGGCCACGTAAAGACATGCCAGGCTCGGCGCACATGTGGCTCCCATACTGGTCCCTTTGGTTTGTTTAAAAAAATCATTTTGGAACATAAAAATATTATTTTTCAAGACTAATGTCACACAGTCGACTATGAAGGTTTCTTGGGCATTGAGGTCCCTCTCTTGGCTTGCAAAAAGGCTTTCTATCATTTCGATGGTATTGTCTTGGGGTATGTTTGTATACAAAGCCTCTATGTCGAGGGTTACTAAAAATTGGGTGTCACTGTTAAAAGGAATTCCCTCAAGTTTCTGGATAATGTCTCCTGTGTCTTTCACGTAAGCTTTTTGGTTAATGACATACGGTTGGAGAAAAATGTCTGCATATTGGCTTAGAGGCTCTGTAAGGGAACCGATGCTGGACACGATAGGTCTCATTGGTGGATTCAAGATGTCTTTATGTACTTTAGGTAACCCGTAGAGGGCCGGGATCACTGGATTTTCGTTGAAGAGGTATTTATATTCTTCGTTACAAATCACCTCATCTTCTAATGCTAGGTCTAATGTTCTTTTGACTGTGGTTTTTAATTGTAACCAGTCTTCTCTTTTGACCTGTTTATAGTGATCCTGATTGTCTAATAACAAACGCATTTTATCAGTGTATTGTTGCGTGGACATAATCACTATGCTACCGCCTTTATCCGCGGGTTTAATCGTCAGTGTATGGCAATTCTGCAGTTTTTGTAGCGCCTGTTTTTCTTCTTTTTGTAAATTTAAATTGGTCCAATTCTTTTGATCTAGGAGATCAGAAATACCCTTCTCCACTACTATCTCAAAGGCTTCTATGTTTTTGTTTATTTGGCCTATATTAGGGGTCCATGAAGATTTGGGTTTTAGCCCGGATTTATTGGAAGAGGGTATTTTTTCTTTGTCTTCAAAAAAAGTTAGCAATCTAACTTTCCTGAAGAAAGCCTGAAGATCTCTCTCCAAGTTGAACCTATCTACTGGGGATGCAATAGCAAAGCCTAAGCCCTTTTCTAAAAGTTTTATTTCTGTCTCTGTTAGATTCATTTCTGATAGATTAATAACAGGTGCTTTTTTTACGTTTCCCAGGTTTTCTGGCTCCTTGTCTGATATCGGTGGTTGTATTGAGGTCGAGGGGTATAGTTGTTCTTGCCCCTCGCTCTCCCTCGGTTGTGGGAAAAGTTTTGTCGTTGCTCTAAAAAAGAGAGGGTATCTCTCGATTGAGCTCCACTCATATCTTTGTCTTTTAGGGAGGAATGTTGTCCGTTCTCAGTAACCTCGGTTTCTGAGTCAGAACTCGTATATGAGGTGTCGAAGAACCTCACCTTTTTACGTTGGAAGTTTTGTCTTTGATTTTGTGGTCCTGGTCTGCGAGACTGGGGATATTCACGTGGTCGCTCATAATAATCTTTCTGCAGATAGGGATAAACGTGTTCCGGATTATATTTTTCTATATCTTTCTTCAGTTTATTACTCTTTTTGTTTATCAAGTAATCCCTATACCCATTAACATCATTTTGGATGTCTTCTAGTTTTTTCCGGGCTTCTTCCAGACCAGTGCATTCTTCTAGTTTTTTCTCTAGGTCTTTTAGTTCCTCTCTTTCTATAATCAAGATATCGGTTGCCGTTTCTATTATTAATAGCATCCAGTCTCTGCTGCACCTGTTTGCTATAAGGGTCCAATTTTTGATAAATTTTTGATTATTTATGAAGATACCGGGCTCGTTAGTCACCTGGAGGCCTTTAGGGATAGTCCCATGTCTGCAGTAGTCTATTAGGAAATCTGAATGCAGTTCTGTTCTTATTATTCTCTTTTTGTTGTTCCACAGAATGCGCCATTCTTCCTCATCGCTGTTACTAGTGTTGATAGTTGTAACATTTTTGATAGTGCTGTTTATGATCTTATTAAATTGATCCTCACTATAGCTGAGTGTTTTTAGGCCTTCCATAATGGCCTAGGGAGCTGAATTTGCTCTGAGGTATGTAAAGAACCACCTCCCCGGTTAACGAACCGTATAAAGTCAAAAAATGAAAAGGGAGGTCTCCTCACAATCCGTAGGGGACGAGGAGAAAGACAAACATAACAAATGACACAAAGTCCCTAGTTGGCCTATGGATCAGGCTGAGAGGGAGATTCCTCAATGCAAATGGCAAGGGGTGGAGGGGAGGGAGGGAGAGGCTAATTAGCCAGCAGAAGCCATAACCACATGAAAAATAAATCACAGATATTGAGGGAAAATTATCTAAACAAAATTCAAATCACAAAATATATGTACTTGTACAAATTTTTAATTTACAATAAACAAAAGTTAATATACAATAATATACAATACCCCAAGACCATACCACATGTTTAATAAAAGAGGCGGAAATGCGCCCACCTATATAAAAGGAATATTATGACACTGTACTTGTCAAGCAAACATACCAGAGAATATGGGTTTTTTAATGTTAACAATGTATGAACAAACTGATGATTAAAATGGAACAGATCTCTTTCTAAATAAGATGTTTCTTCTTCTAGAAATCCTGTCCTGATGAAGGTCAAAATCATAGAAACCGAAACGCTGCGTCGACAACTTGTGTTCTTGTGTTTTTAAATTATTTCTTTGCACCCATGTACACCTACAAGTACATTTTTATGCTTTTTAAACTGGTATTGTATATTAACTTTTGTTTATTGTAAATTAAAAATTTGTACAAGTACATATATTTTGTGATTTGAATTTTGTTTAGATAATTTTCCCTCAATATCTGTGATTTATTTTTCATGTGGTTATGGCTTCTGCTGGCTAATTAGCCTCTCCCTCCCTCCCCTCCACCCCTTGCCATTTGCATTGAGGAATCTCCCTCTCAGCCTGATCCATAGGCCAACTAGGGACTTTGTGTCATTTGTTATGTTTGTCTTTCTCCTCGTCCCCTACGGATTGTGAGGAGACCTCCCTTTTCATTTTTTGACTTTATACGGTTCGTTAACCGGGGAGGTGGTTCTTTACATACCTCAGAGCAAATTCAGCTCCCTAGGCCATTATGGAAGGCCTAAAAACACTCAGCTATAGTGAGGATCAATTTAATAAGATCATAAACAGCACTATCAAAAATGTTACAACTATCAACACTAGTAACAGCGATGAGGAAGAATGGCGCATTCTGTGGAACAACAAAAAGAGAATAATAAGAACAGAACTGCATTCAGATTTCCTAATAGACTACTGCAGACATGGGACTATCCCTAAAGGCCTCCAGGTGACTAACGAGCCCGGTATCTTCATAAATAATCAAAAATTTATCAAAAATTGGACCCTTATAGCAAACAGGTGCAGCAGAGACTGGATGCTATTAATAATAGAAACGGCAACCGATATCTTGATTATAGAAAGAGAGGAACTAAAAGACCTAGAGAAAAAACTAGAAGAATGCACTGGTCTGGAAGAAGCCCGGAAAAAACTAGAAGACATCCAAAATGATGTTAATGGGTATAGGGATTACTTGATAAACAAAAAGAGTAATAAACTGAAGAAAGATATAGAAAAATATAATCCGGAACACGTTTATCCCTATCTGCAGAAAGATTATTATGAGCGACCACGTGAATATCCCCAGTCTCGCAGACCAGGACCACAAAATCAAAGACAAAACTTCCAACGTAAAAAGGTGAGGTTCTTCGACACCTCATATACGAGTTCTGACTCAGAAACCGAGGTTACTGAGAACGGACAACATTCCTCCCTAAAAGACAAAGATATGAGTGGAGCTCAATCGAGAGATACCCTCTCTTTTTTAGAGCAACGACAAAACTTTTCCCACAACCGAGGGAGAGCGAGGGGCAAGAACAACTATACCCCTCGACCTCAATACAACCACCGATATCAGACAAGGAGCCAGAAAACCTGGGAAACGTAAAAAAAGCACCTGTTATTAATCTATCAGAAATGAATCTAACAGAGACAGAAATAAAACTTTTAGAAAAGGGCTTAGGCTTTGCTATTGCATCCCCAGTAGATAGGTTCAACTTGGAGAGAGATCTTCAGGCTTTCTTCAGGAAAGTTAGATTGCTAACTTTTTTTGAAGACAAAGAAAAAATACCCTCTTCCAATAAATCCGGGCTAAAACCCAAATCTTCATGGACCCCTAATATAGGCCAAATAAACAAAAACATAGAAGCCTTTGAGATAGTAGTGGAGAAGGGTATTTCTGATCTCCTAGATCAAAAGAATTGGACCAATTTAAATTTACAAAAAGAAGAAAAACAGGCGCTACAAAAACTGCAGAATTGCCATACACTGACGATTAAACCCGCGGATAAAGGCGGTAGCATAGTGATTATGTCCACGCAACAATACACTGATAAAATGCGTTTGTTATTAGACAATCAGGATCACTATAAACAGGTCAAAAGAGAAGACTGGTTACAATTAAAAACCACAGTCAAAAGAACATTAGACCTAGCATTAGAAGATGAGGTGATTTGTAACGAAGAATATAAATACCTCTTCAACGAAAATCCAGTGATCCCGGCCCTCTACGGGTTACCTAAAGTACATAAAGACATCTTGAATCCACCAATGAGACCTATCGTGTCCAGCATCGGTTCCCTTACAGAGCCTCTAAGCCAATATGCAGACATTTTTCTCCAACCGTATGTCATTAACCAAAAAGCTTACGTGAAAGACACAGGAGACATTATCCAGAAACTTGAGGGAATTCCTTTTAACAGTGACACCCAATTTTTAGTAACCCTCGACATAGAGGCTTTGTATACAAACATACCCCAAGACAATACCATCGAAATGATAGAAAGCCTTTTTGCAAGCCAAGAGAGGGACCTCAATGCCCAAGAAACCTTCATAGTCGACTGTGTGACATTAGTCTTGAAAAATAATATTTTTATGTTCCAAAATGATTTTTTTAAACAAACCAAAGGGACCAGTATGGGAGCCACATGTGCGCCGAGCCTGGCATGTCTTTACGTGGCCAGGTTCGAAGATAACCACATTTTTAATACCATGGCACCATTCTATGAGAACATTTCCAACTGGTCTAGGTATATAGACGATGTCTTCTTTATATGGACAGGCCCATTAGAAACATTGGAAGAATTCATCATATGGCTAAATTTAGGTGATAGTAATTTAAAATTCACTTCTAATTATGACAGCCAGCAATGTGAATTCTTAGACATTTTGATCAAGACTGACGAGAATAAACTATCAGTTGAGTTGTTCACTAAAAAAACTGATCGCAACACCATGTTGCATTATGATAGCTTCCACCCACCGTGCCAGAAAGATAATATACCATTCGGCCAATTTCTCAGGTTGAGACGAAACTGCACCAAGATGCCAGATTTCGACAAACATGCTAAAATCCTCACCGAGAAATTTATCAACCGTGGCTATCCAAAACGTATGATCAGACACGCTTATAAAAGAGCAAAATATTATAATAGGGACAACCTCCTACAGAACAAACAAAAGAAAACTGAAGCAAACAAACCTCTTATTTTTGTGACCAACTACAGTTCCGTTAGTAACAAAATAAAGAATATCATTAACCGCAATTGGCACCTTGTTACCAATAAGAACAAAGAAAAATTACCTAAACCCATGTTTGCGTTCAGACGCAACAAAACTATAAGAAATAGTTTAGTTCATACGTATAGGGAAATAAAACCTGATCTACAACAAAGCATGAACAATGCTCCATTGCCCACAGGCACTTTTCCGTGTGGTAATTGTGGCAACTGCAAGTCAATAATTAAAGGCGACTGTATAAATGTAAACAATAACACTCACAAAATTCAATCAATGATGAACTGTAGGTCAAAAAATCTAATATACCTAATTAAGTGCCCCTGTAATTTGCCATATATAGGCGAAACATCTAGAGAGGTCCGTCTAAGACTAAATGAACACAGGTCTGCCATAAGAACTAAAAAGAAAGGAGCACCTCTCACTGAACATTGGCAAGAGGCCAAACACACACTGGAAGACCTATCCTGGTGCGTGTTGGAACAAATTCACATGAGTGCCCGAGGAGGCGACACTGAAACAAAGCGAAGGAAAAGAGAGCAATTTTTCATGTCAAAATTCAAAACAGTAAAGAAGGGACTTAATAATAAAGAAGATTGGGAGCGTATTTTAATTTAATATGGCCCCGCAACAAATATAGGTACCCCCGTAGACCTGCAAAGCTTGAAACAGTGGTTGTATATATATCTATAGAACCTGACAATATATGCACCGAAGGCACAAAATTGTACATCAGTGGCATAAATCTAATAGAAATTACCTGTGTGCACCCTGATAAATAGGAACAGTTGTCATCTAATATGTAGTGATAACGACATAGATGCACAAAAATCCCATAGACTAAAGATAAAGAAAAATTGATATTGCCAGGAAGCGCTAACAATGTACTGCCACTTAGGCCAACCAATCGGTAGTCAATGTGATGTTTACAAACATACATCATCGCTTGCGGACCAACCCCCGACTTCTAACAGGTCGCAGCGAGGAGCCTCCATTTGAAATCTCAATAACAAACTACTCCAGTAGTTCCATCAGAACCACAGGAGTGATCAGAGGCGCAGTAGAAAACTCGCGGTACTCCGACAGCATACACGTCCCAAGGCACGCCTGCCTGACAGGAAGTGATGCTATAAGTCAGAGAGGAAAACTACACGAGTAGTTCTTTCATTTGAACTACACGAGTAGTCCAATGTACGTCAAAAAAGGCGCGTGAATCAATTACCCTTAATTAACACCGGCTGTTTTAAGTGCCGATCCGCTACATAAAAAGAGGGTTACCGCCGTCCTCCTGCATTCGGAAACGGAGAGACGCGAGGTAGCAGGGAGACCGAAACGCATCCTCAAGGTAAGACTTTTCAGAGGGCAGGGTGAAACTATGATAGATACACAAAGCAGTAACGACCTGCTTTTACCATAGTTGCTTTTACCATAGTTGTTTTAACAACATCAAGGTAATTTGGGGCAGCTAACCAGAATGGATAATAATACTGAGCGCAGCGTTTAGCAGCAAGCTCTTAATATAGACAATGCGGAGCAGTTAATCTCAAGTAAATAACCCAACGAAGCACGAGGCGGAGTAATAGGCTCTGGCTAAAGTGCAGACACGAAGTAAATAAATATGTCTGCCCTAACTAATTTTTTCCATCTAATAATCACCTTTTCAAGTAACTGCAATACTAAATAGGGTGGTTTAACATGCTGAAGAAGTAGTTTCAGTACTACTGAGTCAACTAGTATACTGTAAACTTTTGTAATTAAAAAAACAGCATATATTAATACCATGCACGTCTTTCTCCAGCCTGGTGATATTATTTACCCAGCGCAGAGAGACATATCATTTCCTCGCAGCAAGTTACTTCCTGCGACGCAACATCAGTTCCTGGACCACTATATATTTATTTACCAAAATATCTTTCAAAGTGATACATACTTGGGTAAGTTTTGAACAATTCTGACCCTACCTATTAGCGAATACAAACAAAGTTCAAATCATTACTGAGTGTTCGTCACCTTCCCTCCAGAAATGACCAGAGATTAATGAATTATCGGTGGCTACCTGCTCTCTCCCACTTCATTCCATAAAGATACAAGGTAATGATTATAAAAGTTCAGGACTACAGACATGTTAAATTAATCTAAATCACAATAGTGAAACAGTGTATATATGGCTTCTCCCAATAGAGTGGACCCTTTTGGACTCCGACAGAGCATTGCTAATTGAAGAAAGTAACCTCTAAAGAGATCCTTTTAATCAACCAGAGTAACGATATATATCAACACATATACCAGGAATACTGAATTCTTTTAAGGTAACCTTACATACCGTTCCTATCAGAAAGTCTCGAGATACTACTTGAAAGAACACACAGTGTATTTATCTGTCCTTTGCCACAACACAGGGCCCCGACAGAGACTATCTAATTGAAGAAGATAGCCACTACAGAGTTCGCACATGAACCATCCCATTGGTGTATAGAACTAAAGAATACACCAATAAGACTAACAGCTAAGGTAATTATTTCAGGTTGTCTTAATAACGTAGCAGTAAACCCTATGATGACTTGAGATGATAAATAAAAAATAATTTTTTTTAGAACTACCACATCACTCAAGGGAACGTGCCTTCAAACGTTTGGTTGTAACAACACGCATACAGAACCCAATAGAGAGGATCCTGTCTTCTCTTTCCAAAGGTACGGGTACAACTCCAGCATTAAGGGTTTTTAGAACACCAGTAAACCTGTAAACCACTACTTGCCCCAGTAATTTTTTAAAAAAACTGGCCACAATACAAGACCTTACTAGTCATGTGCTACCCCTACCCTAATCACTGGGTCTGTGCAATATTTTACAAACCCTACTCTTCGAAGGGTGTTTCCCCCCCCCTTTTTTCCCCCCCCAAGACCATACCACATGTTTAATAAAAGAGGCGGAAATGCGCCCACCTATATAAAAGGAATATTATGACACTGTACTTGTCAAGCAAACATACCAGAGAATATGGGTTTTTTAATGTTAACAATGTATGAACAAACTGATGATTAAAATGGAACAGATCTCTTTCTAAATAAGATGTTTCTTCTTCTAGAAATCCTGTCCTGATGAAGGTCAAAATCATAGAAACCGAAACGCTGCGTCGACAACTTGTGTTCTTGTGTTTTTAAATTATTTCTTTGCACCCATGTACACCTACAAGTACATTTTTATGTTTTTTAAACTGGTATTGTATATTAACTTTTGTTTATTGTAAATTAAAAATTTGTACAAGTACATATATTTTGTGATTTGAATTTTGTTTAGATAATTTTCCCTCAATATCTGTGATTTATTTTTCATGTGGTTATGGCTTCTGCTGGCTAATTAGCCTCTCCCTCCCTCCCCTCCACCCCTTGCCATTTGCATTGAGGAATCTCCCTCTCAGCCTGATCCATAGGCCAACTAGGGACTTTGTGTCATTTGTTATGTTTGTCTTTCTCCTCGTCCCCTACGGATTGTGAGGAGACCTCCCTTTTCATTTTTTGACTTTATACGGTTCGTTAACCGGGGAGGTGGTTCTTTACATACCTCAGAGCAAATTCAGCTCCCTAGGCCATTATGGAAGGCCTAAAAACACTCAGCTATAGTGAGGATCAATTTAATAAGATCATAAACAGCACTATCAAAAATGTTACAACTATCAACACTAGTAACAGCGATGAGGAAGAATGGCGCATTCTGTGGAACAACAAAAAGAGAATAATAAGAACAGAACTGCATTCAGATTTCCTAATAGACTACTGCAGACATGGGACTATCCCTAAAGGCCTCCAGGTGACTAACGAGCCCGGTATCTTCATAAATAATCAAAAATTGGACCCTTATAGCAAACAGGTGCAGCAGAGACTGGATGCTATTAATAATAGAAACGGCAACCGATATCTTGATTATAGAAAGAGAGGAACTAAAAGACCTAGAGAAAAAACTAGAAGAATGCACTGGTCTGGAAGAAGCCCGAAAAAACTAGAAGACATCCAAAATGATGTTAATGGGTATAGGGATTACTTGATAAACAAAAAGAGTAATAAACTGAAGAAAGATATAGAAAAATATAATCCGGAACACGTTTATCCCTATCTGCAGAAAGATTATTATGAGCGACCACGTGAATATCCCCAGTCTCGCAGACCAGGACCACAAAATCAAAGACAAAACTTCCAACGTAAAAAGGTGAGGTTCTTCGACACCTCATATACGAGTTCTGACTCAGAAACCAAGGTTACTGAGAACGGACAACATTCCTCCCTAAAAGACAAAGATATGAGTGGAGCTCAATCGAGAGATACCCTCTCTTTTTTAGAGCAACGACAAAACTTTTCCCACAACCGAGGGAGAGCGAGGGGCAAGAACAACTATACCCCTCGACCTCAATACAACCACCGATATCAGACAAGGAGCCAGAAAACCTGGGAAACGTAAAAAAAGCACCTGTTATTAATCTATCAGAAATGAATCTAACAGAGACAGAAATAAAACTTTTAGAAAAGGGCTTAGGCTTTGCTATTGCATCCCCAGTAGATAGGTTCAACTTGGAGAGAGATCTTCAGGCTTTCTTCAGGAAAGTTAGATTGCTAACTTTTTTTGAAGACAAAGAAAAAATACCCTCTTCCAATAAATCCGGGCTAAAACCCAAATCTTCATGGACCCCTAATATAGGCCAAATAAACAAAAACATAGAAGCCTTTGAGATAGTAGTGGAGAAGGGTATTTCTGATCTCCTAGATCAAAAGAATTGGACCAATTTAAATTTACAAAAAGAAGAAAAACAGGCGCTACAAAAACTGCAGAATTGCCATACACTGACGATTAAACCCGCGGATAAAGGCGGTAGCATAGTGATTATGTCCACGCAACAATACACTGATAAAATGCGTTTGTTATTAGACAATCAGGATCACTATAAACAGGTCAAAAGAGAAGACTGGTTACAATTAAAAACCACAGTCAAAAGAACATTAGACCTAGCATTAGAAGATGAGGTGATTTGTAACGAAGAATATAAATACCTCTTCAACGAAAATCCAGTGATCCCGGCCCTCTACGGGTTACCTAAAGTACATAAAGACATCTTGAATCCACCAATGAGACCTATCGTGTCCAGCATCGGTTCCCTTACAGAGCCTCTAAGCCAATATGCAGACATTTTTCTCCAACCGTATGTCATTAACCAAAAAGCTTACGTGAAAGACACAGGAGACATTATCCAGAAACTTGAGGGAATTCCTTTTAACAGTGACACCCAATTTTTAGTAACCCTCGACATAGAGGCTTTGTATACAAACATACCCCAAGACAATACCATCGAAATGATAGAAAGCCTTTTTGCAAGCCAAGAGAGGGACCTCAATGCCCAAGAAACCTTCATAGTCGACTGTGTGACATTAGTCTTGAAAAATAATATTTTTATGTTCCAAAATGATTTTTTTAAACAAACCAAAGGGACCAGTATGGGAGCCACATGTGCGCCGAGCCTGGCATGTCTTTACGTGGCCAGGTTCGAAGATAACCACATTTTTAATACCATGGCACCATTCTATGAGAACATTTCCAACTGGTCTAGGTATATAGACGATGTCTTCTTTATATGGACAGGCCCATTAGAAACATTGGAAGAATTCATCATATGGCTAAATTTAGGTGATAGTAATTTAAAATTCACTTCTAATTATGACAGCCAGCAATGTGAATTCTTAGACATTTTGATCAAGACTGACGAGAATAAACTATCAGTTGAGTTGTTCACTAAAAAAACTGATCGCAACACCATGTTGCATTATGATAGCTTCCACCCACCGTGCCAGAAAGATAATATACCATTCGGCCAATTTCTCAGGTTGAGACGAAACTGCACCAAGATGCCAGATTTCGACAAACATGCTAAAATCCTCACCGAGAAATTTATCAACCGTGGCTATCCAAAACGTATGATCAGACACGCTTATAAAAGAGCAAAATATTATAATAGGGACAACCTCCTACAGAACAAACAAAAGAAAACTGAAGCAAACAAACCTCTTATTTTTGTGACCAACTACAGTTCCGTTAGTAACAAAATAAAGAATATCATTAACCGCAATTGGCACCTTGTTACCAATAAGAACAAAGAAAAATTACCTAAACCCATGTTTGCGTTCAGACGCAACAAAACTATAAGAAATAGTTTAGTTCATACGTATAGGGAAATAAAACCTGATCTACAACAAAGCATGAACAATGCTCCATTGCCCACAGGCACTTTTCCGTGTGGTAATTGTGGCAACTGCAAGTCAATAATTAAAGGCGACTGTATAAATGTAAACAATAACACTCACAAAATTCAATCAATGATGAACTGTAGGTCAAAAAATCTAATATACCTAATTAAGTGCCCCTGTAATTTGCCATATATAGGCGAAACATCTAGAGAGGTCCGTCTAAGACTAAATGAACACAGGTCTGCCATAAGAACTAAAAAGAAAGGAGCACCTCTCACTGAACATTGGCAAGAGGCCAAACACACACTGGAAGACCTATCCTGGTGCGTGTTGGAACAAATTCACATGAGTGCCCGAGGAGGCGACACTGAAACAAAGCGAAGGAAAAGAGAGCAATTTTTCATGTCAAAATTCAAAACAGTAAAGAAGGGACTTAATAATAAAGAAGATTGGGAGCGTATTTTAATTTAATATGGCCCCGCAACAAATATAGGTACCCCCGTAGACCTGCAAAGCTTGAAACAGTGGTTGTATATATATCTATAGAACCTGACAATATATGCACCGAAGGCACAAAATTGTACATCAGTGGCATAAATCTAATAGAAATTACCTGTGTGCACCCTGATAAATAGGAACAGTTGTCATCTAATATGTAGTGATAACGACATAGATGCACAAAAATCCCATAGACTAAAGATAAAGAAAAATTGATATTGCCAGGAAGCGCTAACAATGTACTGCCACTTAGGCCAACCAATCGGTAGTCAATGTGATGTTTACAAACATACATCATCGCTTGCGGACCAACCCCCGACTTCTAACAGGTCGCAGCGAGGAGCCTCCATTTGAAATCTCAATAACAAACTACTCCAGTAGTTCCATCAGAACCACAGGAGTGATCAGAGGCGCAGTAGAAAACTCGCGGTACTCCGACAGCATACACGTCCCAAGGCACGCCTGCCTGACAGGAAGTGATGCTATAAGTCAGAGAGGAAAACTACACGAGTAGTTCTTTCATTTGAACTACACGAGTAGTCCAATGTACGTCAAAAAAGGCGCGTGAATCAATTACCCTTAATTAACACCGGCTGTTTTAAGTGCCGATCCGCTACATAAAAAGAGGGTTACCGCCGTCCTCCTGCATTCGGAAACGGAGAGACGCGAGGTAGCAGGGAGACCGAAACGCATCCTCAAGGTAAGACTTTTCAGAGGGCAGGGTGAAACTATGATAGATACACAAAGCAGTAACGACCTGCTTTTACCATAGTTGCTTTTACCATAGTTGTTTTAACAACATCAAGGTAATTTGGGGCAGCTAACCAGAATGGATAATAATACTGAGCGCAGCGTTTAGCAGCAAGCTCTTAATATAGACAATGCGGAGCAGTTAATCTCAAGTAAATAACCCAACGAAGCACGAGGCGGAGTAATAGGCTCTGGCTAAAGTGCAGACACGAAGTAAATAAATATGTCTGCCCTAACTAATTTTTTCCATCTAATAATCACCTTTTCAAGTAACTGCAATACTAAATAGGGTGGTTTAACATGCTGAAGAAGTAGTTTCAGTACTACTGAGTCAACTAGTATACTGTAAACTTTTGTAATTTTAAAAAAACAGCATATATTAATACCATGCACGTCTTTCTCCAGCCTGGTGATATTATTTACCCAGCGCAGAGAGACATATCATTTCCTCGCAGCAAGTTACTTCCTGCGACGCAACATCAGTTCCTGGACCACTATATATTTATTTACCAAAATATCTTTCAAAGTGATACATACTTGGGTAAGTTTTGAACAATTCTGACCCTACCTATTAGCGAATACAAACAAAGTTCAAATCATTAACTGAGTGTTCGTCACCTTCCCTCCAGAAATGACCAGAGATTAATGAATTATCGGTGGCTACCTGCTCTCTCCCACTTCATTCCATAAAGATACAAGGTAATGATTATAAAAGTTCAGGACTACAGACATGTTAAATTAATCTAAATCACAATAGTGAAACAGTGTATATATGGCTTCTCCCAATAGAGTGGACCCTTTTGGACTCCGACAGAGCATTGCTAATTGAAGAAAGTAACCTCTAAAGAGATCCTTTTAATCAACCAGAGTAACGATATATATCAACACATATACCAGGAATACTGAATTCTTTTAAGGTAACCTTACATACCGTTCCTATCAGAAAGTCTCGAGATACTACTTGAAAGAACACACAGTGTATTTATCTGTCCTTTGCCACAACACAGGGCCCCGACAGAGACTATCTAATTGAAGAAGATAGCCACTACAGAGTCCGCACATGAACCATCCCATTGGTGTATAGAACTAAAGAATACACCAATAAGACTAACAGCTAAGGTAATTATTTCAGGTTGTCTTAATAACGTAGCAGTAAACCCTATGATGACTTGAGATGATAAATAAAAAATAATTTTTTTTAGAACTACCACATCACTCAAGGGAACGTGCCTTCAAACGTTTGGTTGTAACAACACGCATACAGAACCCAATAGAGAGGATCCTGTCTTCTCTTTCCAAAGGTACGGGTACAACTCCAGCATTAAGGGTTTTTAGAACACCAGTAAACCTGTAAACCACTACTTGCCCCAGTAATTTTTTAAAAAAACTGGCCACAATACAAGACCTTACTAGTCATGTGCTACCCCTACCCTAATCACTGGGTCTGTGCAATATTTTACAAACCCTACTCTTCGAAGGGTGTTTCCCCCCCCTTTTTTCCCCCCCCAAGACCATACCACATGTTTAATAAAAGAGGCGGAAATGCGCCCACCTATATAAAAGGAATATTATGACACTGTACTTGTCAAGCAAACATACCAGAGAATATGGGTTTTTTAATGTTAACAATGTATGAACAAACTGATGATTAAAATGGAACAGATCTCTTTCTAAATAAGATGTTTCTTCTTCTAGAAATCCTGTCCTGATGAAGGTCAAAATCATAGAAACCGAAACGCTGCGTCGACAACTTGTGTTCTTGTGTTTTTAAATTATTTCTTTGCACCCATGTACACCTACAAGTACATTTTTATGTTTTTTAAACTGGTATTGTATATTAACTTTTGTTTATTGTAAATTAAAAATTTGTACAAGTACATATATTTTGTGATTTGAATTTTGTTTAGATAATTTTCCCTCAATATCTGTGATTTATTTTTCATGTGGTTATGGCTTCTGCTGGCTAATTAGCCTCTCCCTCCCTCCCCTCCACCCCTTGCCATTTGCATTGAGGAATCTCCCTCTCAGCCTGATCCATAGGCCAACTAGGGACTTTGTGTCATTTGTTATGTTTATCCTGTGTCTTATCCTGCCCCGGGAAGTATTCTTTGATGGACTATGGAACTACGACATTTCAGAGGCACTTACCGTTTGATCCGTTTGTTCCTGGGTGCCGCGGATCCTGAGCTGCGCCCTTGTCTGCTTCGGGGCCTCCGGAGCGAGCGGGCCTGACACTCCTTGGCGGCGCCCGGGAGGGACGATGCGCTGTGGCCGGCCCTTGGTGGCGGTGTGGGTTCAGTCGGTGAGGCCGATGTGCAATTAGACCGGTGACGGCTATCCGGGCCTGGTCCGACGGTCCTGCGACCTGGTGTTGGGGCGCTGCCTTCCATGGACGGGGTTGACCGTGTATGTGGCTCGTCTCCCCTTTGTTCTCCGGTCCGGCCATTTTGAGTCCCTCCGCCCGGACTCGGAGAACAGAGCCGGTAGCGTGTGGGGAGCCGGCGATCCGCCTTCTTCTGGTGGCCCCCCTTCCTGCTCTGGTGGTGCCTCTGCTGGTGGTCGGCTGTATCCTGTTTGCCCCGCTGGTGTCCGGACGGGGGTCGGAGTTTGCCGCTGCCCCGCCGGGCTTCTAAAATGGCGGCCGGCCCCATGTCTCTCGACCTGGCCGAGACTGGTGACGCTGGTCCGCCGCATGGCACGTTTGCTGAATACCGTAAAGGTGAGCCTACGCTTGGCGACATCCTCGCCGCCTTGCGCTCCTGGGGTGCTCCCATGGCCGTACCTATCATTGACCTGGAGGAGGATCATTTTGCCGGGCCTGCTGGGCCCCCCTTGATGGGTGCGGCTTCATCTCTGTTGTGTGCTGCTGGAACTTTCCTGGAGGTCGTGGGCCCGGCGGCTGTCGTCGGTGTGGGTGTGCGGATGTCTGCTGCCCTCCTTCATCCTGTGCTCCCCCCTGTGCAGGGGGTCCGCCGGCCGGGTCCCGTCCGGACCGGCCTCGTTGGATCTCCCCTTCCTTTTTTGCCTCGAATGGCCGAACGAAGATCCTGTGATTGCTCCGCCGGATCGGCTTTCCTCATATTGTTGCCGGAACTGTGCCTGCATTGCCTGATGTGGTTGCCGTTCTATCCTGTTCATCCGGGTCGCAATCGATATGACTTGTGTGGATTGCCGATCGGACTCCCTGTTGTTCGCCTCCTGTTCCACATGATCTGGTTCCTTGTGCGTTGGACGACTACAGCTTGGGATAAACAAGGACAGGGTTGAGATGAACTTGCCTCGGTGGACTATTATCTTGCGGTATGGTCGGATGATCCGTTTGTAACTGTATGACTATGTTCGATTCTCCTTCATGTTCCTGGACTTTATCCTTGTGCTTACTATCTTCCCGTGGGCTCTGAATATTTTCGGACGGGGAGGTGGGAGCTGCTGGGGTTTTGATTGTATGGCTCCTCTCCCGTTGTTACTTCCCTGTTTTCCCTTCTTCTTTTTGTCTTTGTGGTTCTTTCTTACTTTATCTCTCTATATTTCGGGTTCTGATTAGGGTGACAGGCACGCTGCCGGGGGGTAGGCCATAGCCTTCTGCAGGGGTGCGGGGTGGGATGTGCGGGGTGGGGGGGGGGTCTGTCGTATTGTGTTTTCCCCTTATTTTTTGGTTCTATGGCTCTTGTGTATCCCCTTTTTCGAGACGCGGTGTCGGCATGTGGCCCCCTGGGGTGTTTTTGCTAGCATGGGCCTTCTGGTATTTCTGCCGTCACGGTTTACTACGCATTCATTCCTCCTGTTACCGCTAGTTCCATGTGCCGGTCTATTCTTGAGTGCTTCGTTAGCCGTGGGGCGCGTGCAGTGATGCTGCGTTCTTCTTCTCCCCCCCTTTTTTCCTATGTTCTTCCCCCCCCTTTTTTCCCCGTCCCCCCCTTTTTTTCTTTCCTTCCCCGGGTTGTTGTAACAGAGGGCTCTTTGTTTTGTAAGCTTAATTTTAGTTTTGTGTATTATTGTGTGGTCTCGTAGTGGTGGGAGGGCGCTGGGCAGCAGTTGCAATTGCTTATTGTGGTGGGACTCACGTTCTGCCTTTACCAAAATGTGACTGTTCTTTTTGATTTTTCCTGTGTTCGATATTTCTGCTTGCTCGCGGCCCACCACGGCCCTCTGGACTTTACGGCTTGCCATTATTCTGCGACACCCTTTCTTCTATTATAAAATCAACCTTCTCTCATCCTGTTTGTGGTGGTTGCTCGGTGGCTTTGCACCTTTGCTTCTTGTATGGATTGTTGTGATATCCTCTTGGAGCTTCTGTACTGCCTGATATGTTTCCTTCATTGTGGTGGCCGGCCCGACGGGTTGTAGGCCCGGATTTGTGAGCGCTTTCTGTACAATAAAGGTTTTGAAAAAAAAAAAATAATAATTTGTTTTAAAAAAAGATACATTTTAAAACACACTTGTTCGAGGGGTTGGGGGGGGCAAAAGAAGGTTTACGGCCTCCTCGGCTGTAGTAATGTTGTATTTTAAGAACAGTGGTCTCAGCAAATGGCGTCATATTGGTTGGCAGCAAATTCAACCTTAACAACAGGATAATCCTGTGCACTCCAGAGGGGAGATTCCATACAGCATAAGGTTGTTTATAAATACTGCTCCCAACTATTATATCATTGCTGGAATGCCCTGAGCACAGGGCAGTATCTCTTTTATGACATACTTCATAAATTGTCTTTTTAATTAACGTTTTCAAAACTTGTTTGGATAAAGAGCCAACACCGCGATGCCCAATTCCAAATAGGTCTGCCGCTTTCACATGATTCCTGAAGACAACACTTTTCCCCTTCAGGTTTACGAATATTTCCTGTCTTAGTGCTTCTTGTAGAGGATTTTCAGCACTCGAGTCTTCCAGAGCAGGAAAGATCAGTAGTGCTCGAAGAGTTTGGTGTGAGACTTTGCAGATGAGTCTCCTGCACTATGCAGAACACACAAGGGGAGTCAAGACAGGCTCCAAGTCCCAAAGCTGTACAGGTCTCTCACAAGACTAGCAAAGATGGTGGACATTTGGATTCATGAGGTATACGTTTCTCATGTTTCAGTGTTTCTGACTGCTTATTGTCAGGAGGAAAAGAACAATGCTAATAGGTATTCATTAGTTACATCTGACGAACATTGAGAATTATTCAGATCATAGATTTAACTTGTGAATAACTGAAGGTAGGTTTCTCCATAAGAATGTGTATCATAGGATACTGATGATTAAATCTACTATTTAGGTTTCATTTGTATTTCATGTCTAGTAAGTCATAGTTTTTTTAACTACAGAGAGTTGGAAATGTCCCTAGGTGTATTCTATGTCATATTAGGAATAACTACTTCTATTTCAAATGAAAAAGTATTAAAAGAGTTATTTCATGTTTTCAATATCAATGATTCTGCAGCGAACGTTAAGCTCAGCTGTAAGAACAGGTAGAGTAAAGATATCCAGTGTCAGTGTCTAAGTTTCTCTCTCTTGTCCCCTTCTCCTTGTTTGTTGCTCGCCAGCTAACAGGTGCAGGCAGGCTAACTCTGCTTTTGGTCTTACGTGTTTTAGCTTTTAAGTGTGCTGCTTTAACGTTTTGATATTGTACTGCCTTAATATTTCTATTTGCACTATAAACTGAACTGTTTTTTTTTTTTTCTTTTTTTTTTTATAGTTCAACTGCTTTTATTAATGTTGACTTCAATACACTGTTTCGCACGCCTACAACCCGGAGGCCGGCGGCTACCCTGTAATCAGCAGAGAGTAATCAATTATTCAGACACAGCCTTAAACCGGCATCCCTGAGGCCCGGTGGCGATAGGACGGAGGTGTGAGAGGAGCACTTATCAGCCTGTACCATTGAATTTGTAGCGCATTGAAGGATGTCGTGCAGTGGAACAAAGGGAGCATCGTAACAAACCCAACTTCTGAACCCTCCCCCCCCCCCCACCCACTCGTAACCTAGAAACAAGAAAACCTGGTCAGTGAGTTTCATCTTCCTCAGCACAGTACCAGCGCCACGAGCGCAGTGGCAATAAACACATTCATCTGATATTCCCATTTGTCAGGGATCTTAGTCTATGTCTTCCTGCCCAGCCTGTGTAGCCAGGGGGGGTTCACATATATTACCTCTAAATTCATTCCAGCAGGACCATATATCATTCCATTTGCGGGGGCAGCCTCTTGTCTCGTAGACTGTCTTTTCTTGCAGCATGCACCAGTCCATGTCGCTCTGCCACTCTCTCAGTGTCGGGGAATGAGGGGCTCCCCAGAGTCTTGCTATGTTTCTCTTTGCCACCATCTGTCCAAGTGTTACCCAGACCCTCCCTTTGGAAGACAGGTCCGTGGGTTCCCATATGTTTAGGAGGCATCGTTTGGCCTCAGGGCGAAGTGCTACCTCCATAACCTCCTGCATACAGTGGACCACTTTCCTCCAGTATCTTTGCACCTTTGGACACTCCCATAGTATGTGGAAAAAGGTGCCATTCCCGCAACAACCCCTTCTACAGAGACCATCTCCACCCCTCCCCATCGCCGCCAGCCTAGTGCAAGAAATGTAGACTCTATGGAGGATTTTTAGTTGGACTAGCCTTAGTCGGGCCGAAATCGCTACCTCCCTGGGTGAGGCTAGTGCGTGAGACCATTCCTCCTCATCTATCTCCAGCCCGTCAGTGACCCATTTGTCCCTAAGAGGAAGTAAGGAGTCAGGGGGGTTGTTAATTAATTTACGATATGTGAGGGAGATGGCGTGTTCTGGGAGGTGCCCATCAAGTAGTCTATCCTCCAGCGGAGAGGCTAGGGGCAAGGTGGTGTCTGGTGGGATATTCGCTTGTAGTGAATGTCGGACCTGTATGTATCGGAAGTACTCAGTGCGCGCCATGTCGTATGTGTCTCGTAGGTGCGCAAACGTGTGGACACCCTTTGGACCCCAGAGGTCTCTAATGTGCGAGATCCCTATCAGGTCCCAGCCGCGGAACCCTTTGGTGCGTCCCAGAGTGCCCAGCTTTTCAGAGGCCCACAGAGGCGTGGACATGGTGAGGACATTAGACCATCCCAGCTTTTTGTGAGCAGTGTGCCAAATTTGAACTGAGTGCTGGGTCGGCCCGGTAAGTCGGTACCTCCCCGGCCTTGAGTAGAGCGCAGCCTCGTAGTTCCCCCCAGGGAGCTGCCACCTGTCCATCCCGTATCCGGGGTCATCCCCACTGCAGTATGTCCCTTGGTTTATGGCTGCGAGGTGTGCTGCCCAATAGTATTTTCGGATGTCGGGAAGGGCGATCCCACCATCGTACCACCCTAGTGTGAGTTTGTGTAGTCCGATCCTGGGCGTACCCGCCCACAGGAGTTCACGTTGCGCCCCCTCCACCGCCACAAAGTACGCATTGGGCACTTTGTCCGGGTAGTTCTGTAGCGCGTAGAGAAATCTAGGCAACGCCACCATTTTAAATAGGGCCGCCCGGCCCAACAATGACAGTGGAAGATTTTGCCAGGATTTCGCCTCCCGCTGGAGCCGTCTGAGGGGAGGGAGTAGGTTGCGCTCATATAGCAAGGTCTTGTTAATGGAGACAAAGACTCCCAGGTATGTGAAGCCGTTCGTTGCCACTTGTAAGGGGCAGGTGGCCGGTAGTCTCGGGGGGTCCCCGCGTAGCACGTATAGATTTGACTTATTCCAGTTTATTCTAAACCCTGAGTTCCGGCCGAAGCTGGTGAGGATGTCAAGCACCGCCAGGATGGATCTACGCGGTCTGGACAGGTACAGGAGGATGTCGTCGGCGTACAGGGATATCTTGTCTTCCCATTCTTCCGTCCAGGCTATACCTCTAAGGTATACGTCCTGCCTTATCCAGGCCGCGAGAGGCTCGAGTGATAGCGCGAACAGGAGGGGAGAGAGAGGGCATCCCTGTCGGGTCCCCCTCTCAAGGGTGAAGACTGCCGACGCCTTTCCGTTCACTACCACCTGGGCCAGAGGTTCGGTGTAGAGGAGGCGCACCCACGAAATGAAGTTTGGACCGAATCCCAGTTTGCGCAGCACTGCTATCATGTACGGCCATTCAAGGGTGTCGAATGCCATGGTGGCGTCGAGGGAGACCACCACCGCGTCCTCCTGCAGTTTATGCCTCTGACCGAGCACCCCGTGCAGGCGGCGGATGTTGAGCGCCGTATTACGGCGGGGCATGAACCCTGACTGGTCCGGGTGGACCAGGGTAGCCAGGACCGGCTGGAGTCTATTTGCGAGCGCTTTGGCAAGGATTTTCGGCTCTGCGTTGATCAACGAGATCGGCCTGTAGGAGGCACACAGGTCCCTAGGTTTGCCCTCCTTAGGGATCGCCACAATAGTAGCCAGCCGCTGTTCTTTGGGCAGGATGCCATTCTCCCGACTTTCGTCGAACATGGGCTTAAGGCGCTTACTGAGGGCGTCTGGTTGCAGTTTGTAGAGCTCGATCGGGAGGCCATTCGGCCCCAGGGCCTTGCCCGGGCGTAAGTCTACGATTGCGCGCTGCAGTTCTGAGGGAGCGAGCGGGCTCTCAAGGGATTCTCTTTCCGTCTCTGACAAACAGGGCATGTGGATGTCCGCCAAGAGGGCCAAAGAGTCCTCTTCCGGGCGGTCCGATACCCGGCTGTACACTTGCCTGTAGTGACGCGCGAATTCCGCCACTATCTCCCGGGGTTCTGTTACCGTCGTCCCCTCAGCCGTCAGGATTTCGGGGACCACTCTGGTGGCCCGTTGCTTCTTTTCCAGCCACGCTATCAGTTTCCCGGCCTTGTCGCCCTGGTCGTATATCCTGCCCATCGTGTGTCTGGCTGCCCTTTGAGCGTCTTGCATAACTAGTTCTTTGTACTCAGCCGTTTTGAGCCTTAGCCTATGGTGAATAGCAGGCGCTCTAGTTGTACTCGCCTCCTTTTCTAGGGCCGCCAGGTCCGCTTCTACCGCAGTGACCTGGCGCTCTTTCTCCCTCCGCTTCCCGGCTATGTTCGACAGTGCCTCCCCCCTGATTACTGTTTTAAAGGCCTCCCAGAGGATGACCGGGGAGTCCACTGAACCCGCATTACTATCGAAGTACTGGGTAATCGCTTTTGTGAGCGCCTTCTTAGTCTCCTCCGATTTAAGGTGCCATGCGCTGATGGGCGCTATACAGCCCTCTCGCCGAGTCCCGAACGTGAAGTGGGCGAGCACAGGTGAATGGTCAGATATGCCGCGCGGTAAGTGCGTCGCGTCGTGTACCGTCATGTCTTGGGTTAGTAGGGTGAGGATGTGGTCCAGTCTGGAGAATGTGCCATGGGGACCAGAGAAGAAGGTGTATTGTTTGTCAGTCGGGTGCAGCAGCCGCCAGGCATCGGTAAGCCCGAAGGCTTCTAGGAAGGTGGATAGCCATTGCTGCCCTTGGGGTGTGTCTCTGGGAGGGTGTCTGTCTAAAGTGCCCGACGAAACAGCATTGTAGTCCCCCCCAGCACGAGTCGACCATGAGGAAGAGAAAGCAGCAATTTGCCCAGATCAGCGTAAGATTGGGTTTGGAGGCCTGGCGGGATATAAACCGACAGTAGATTAAGGTGTTGCCCTTCCCACCTGCCGGACAGCACTGCAAAGCGGCCCTGCGGGTCTGAATCAGTGTTTGTGATATGAATGGGAAGTGATCGGCGTATCAAGATCCCCACCCCCCTGGAGCCGGACGTGAAGCCCGCATGCACTACAAGGGTGTATCCCAACCTATTGAGGGCCTGACATGTGTTTCCCAGGAGGTGAGTTTCCTGCAGCAGTACTGCGTCAGGTTGGTGCCTTCTAATGAACTGGAGGACTATGGTGCGTTTGAGTTTATCTCCAAGCCCATTTACATTCCAGCTCAGGATCTTGAGGTTTTTTTCCCAGCGTCTAGCCATAACCGTGACTATGTGAGGTAAACTGTGGCCGCCTTCCGGCGCTCGGGCCAAGTCCGACAGTAAGAACTACACTTGACCATAAAACACTCCCCCCCCCCAATTGCCCTCCCAACAGTAATATGTGAAGCAAACAGAATAATCGTGTGCGGAACATTGTTTCTCAATCCCTTTCCCGGCCCTTAGAACCCCCCCCCACAGTGAACTAGCCCCCCACCCTGCTTGCCTGCTCCGTAGGCTTCGAACTACCCACAACCCCAATTAGCAGAGCGCCTGTCGTCCCCATCCCACCCCGGAGAGAGTAAACCACTTCCCCCCCGAGGAACTCTGGTAGTAGGCACGTGTGCCAGTCCCAACTCCAGCCGCCATTCCCGTGTCCCCGACATGTAAGTCCCTTTAGTCTATGGAAATGCGGCGTTCAGCCCAGTATTACATCAATCATGGGCAGGTGTGCCCGCACCCCAAAGCAGTGTAGGAGTCTTACCGCTGTTGACGCCAGCGCAGTCATGGCCAAGTGGCGGGTAGATACTGTTCGCTGCCTCACCGTGCTGCATTGTCTCGAGGGGAGTCCCAGCGAGGACTGTTGGATCTGGAGCGCCACGACCTTTGGCTCTGTTCGCCCCCTGCAGCTCCCCCGTCCGCCGACCCGGGGGAGGGGGCCCCAGGCTCCCTCCAGACGTCCCGATTCTGCGTTGTCGGTGTCTCCGTCGCCTGCTCGTCGAGCCACTCCTGGACCGCCTCCGGCGAGGTGAAGAAGCGGGATTTCCCTCCAAATATGATCTTGAGCTTCGCGGGAAAGAACATCATGTATTTGATTCCTCGCTCTCTGAGTGCTGCCTTCACCCCCATGAAAGAGCGGCGTTCCTGCTGAACCTGCAAGGTGAAGTCGGGGAAAAATCTAATGGTGGTCCCCTCATACTGCAGGTCCCCATGCTGTCTGGCCGCCTGGAGGATGGCATCCCGGTCGCGGTAATTCAGTATTTTTGCGATGATCGTGCGCGGCGGGGCGCCAGGCTTGGGCTTGGGGAGCAGGGCTCGGTGGGCCCTCTCGATGGTGAAAAACTTGGAGAGCCGCTTTGGCCGAAGATGGTTCAGGATGAGGTCCTCCAAGAACAGCTCAGTACTTTGCTTCTCCGAATCCTCCGGCACACCTACGACGCGAATGTTACTGCGCCTGGCCCTCCCTTCCTGGTCTTCGAGTCTCAGAGCCATTAGCCGGTGTCGGTGGACAAGTTCATTTACCCGGCCTTCCAGTTGCTTTGAGGAGGCCTGGAGCGTCGCTATGTCAGTTTCGTTGGCCTTGGACCTTTCGGTGGTCTTGCCCAGGTCAGTACGCAGCAGATTGACTTCAATCGTAACTTTGTCCATCTTGGACTCCAGAGTGGTGCCGAGCGTCTGTATTGCGGCCATTATGGACGTCAGTGAGGGTTCAGTTGCATCAGAGGTGCTTCCTCCCTTTGCTCCCAACTGCGCGGGCCCTGTAGCCACCGCGTATTTGTCTAGTTTGTTCGTTTGGGTCTGGACTACCGCTTTGGGCCTCATGGTGGATCAAGACCCCGTCTCCTGTGGCCAACAGTCGGCGATGGTCACCCCTGTTCCGGGCCGGCGTGTATCGGTTGTGCCGGAGTCTGTCCTTCACATCGGGGGGATCCCACAGCTCCGGCCTGGTGTAGACGTGCGGCCCACGTGTTTCACTCGGCAAATGAGTTTGGCTGTCCAGGTAGGCCGTGTCACGCAGTCAGTCCAAGAGCGTGCTGGGGAATGTAGTCCTCCACGGTAAGCTGCCCGGCTGGGCCCTGCAAGAACGCCCCCGGCGCGGCCTGAGGTCGATTGGCCCCCTCTCAGATGGCGGCAAGTGTGGAAGCCTGGCCGTGAGCTGGGTTGGTGGGCTCCCCTTCACAGCGGCCGGCGCTACGGCGCCTTTCCCGAATGCCCGGCGCTCACCTCCGGAGTATGGACGAGGGTCGGTGTCACTTGGCAGCAAGCAGCGCTGCAGACTCAGGCTGTCGCGGCACCTGCGTCGGGCTCTCCGCCCCCCCTCAGTGCCCGTGTGCGGGAGCCATGCTCGACCAGGCGGCGTCCAGCTCGAGGCCACCCCCCTCTGTAGTAACGGGGATTAGGCCCGATTCCGGCCGCCGAGGTGTAGGCCGCAAGCCGGGGCCTCGATTTTGGGGCAGCCCCGATTCCGGGCTCCAGCCGCCACCACGAGCCCGCCCGCGAGACGAACGCTGCGGCGTTTCGCCTCTGCGGGGAGTGCGCTCTCCGTTCAAGAAGCGGATCAGCCGCGGAACTGTTCTGGGGGCCGGTGCGCTAATCCGAGGGCGCTCCGGCCAGGATTTAGATGCGGATTTCTTCGGGGACAGCAGTCGTCCCGGCGGAGCTACGGAACTAGGCGGCCATCTTCGTTGGCGCCTGGCCACGCCCCCCAAAAACTGAACTGTTTTAATGTTGCCGCTATATGTTTTTATGGGGGTAAATACTACCTGTGTAGCTGCCGCTTTCTGGTTATCCTCTCCGGTCCACCGCAGCATTCACTGCTGATTGCGTGGAGGAAGGACTTTAATCTCTGATTCTCTACTTCAGAATGGCCATTGGCGGTCGCCACCTTGGGAAGGAGACAGTCTAGTCTCTTCCCTGAGCACCTCCCTGTCAGTACTTAATCCAGGGATGGCGCCGACACGCAGCTAACAGGTGCAGGCAGACTAACTCTGCTTTCGGTCTTACGTGTTTTAGCTTTTAAGTGTGCTGCTTTAACGTTTTGATATTGTACTGTCTTTAATATTGCTATTTGCACTATAAACAGAACTGTTTTAATTTTGCCGCTATATGCTTTTTTAAGGGGGCAACACTACCTGAGTGGCTGCCACTTTCTGGTTATCCTACCCGGTCCACCGCAGCATTTACTGCTGATTTTCTACTTCTGGGTGGCCATTGGCGGTCGCCATCTTGGGATGGAGACGGTCTAGTCTCTTCCTTGAGCACCTCCCTGTCGGTACTTAATCCAGGAATGGCACCGACGCGCAGCAGCCGTGCCACTGGTGTGCAAAGGCAAGCCTGTCTGGGCCCGTCCGTGCCTGGACGTCGCCAGACACCAGGATCCCTGGCTCTGGGACATCCTGCAGGCAAGTCTACACATGGAAATGTCTGCTTGCATTACAACCCAAACTCCCTTGTGTAAAACATAACTGGCATCTTGACTCTCCCCACCGGCAGTGCAACAGATGTGAGTTTAGGGTGGGTATGTGCTCACGGCTGCCCCCTCGGCCTCAGGGCTGAAATATTTCTCCATATGAAGCCTCAATTGCAGATATCTTGTTAAACATCATGCAGAGGTATTTGACCTCCTGCAGGAATCCACACCGGATATTTTATTTCTCACAGAAACGTGTCTCACTACTGACTGTGGCCATCCCAGCCTTGGCCCTACCCACAGGCTACACGATGTGCGCCCAGAATAGAACAGTCGGAGGGGGGGCTTAGCTATTATACTGAAATCAGCATTTTCCTGCACCCTCACACCGCAGATCATCCCCGACTGTGAAAGTGTCTTTTTTTTAATTGCACTGACTCACAATTTTAGCATCTCTGGACTGCTTATCTACCGCCCACCAGGTCCTTCGAAAGCCTTTCAAGAATTCCTAGCTAATACTGCATCTACACTCATACTAGAAGCAGCTAATTTTAGTGTCATAGGGGACCTTAACTTACACCTGGAATGCCAAGAATCCCAGGAGATGATCAATTTCCTGGGGGATATGGACGCCTGCCAGTTAATGCAGATGATGGTGGGACTGACACATCTAGCTGGTCACCTACTTTATCCTGTATTCTCGAATATCCAGACTATGGAGGCCAACCCGCCCCTCCCTATTCTCTGGACGGATCACTTCCTCATCTCTCTGCGCATTTGTATAGAAGGCACCACATTGCAATCCCCCCCGTCAGTTTCAATGAAGCGCCCGTGGCACAACTTGGATTTGACCATTTTCACATCCACTCTAAACTTGCACCGGCCAGAATGGCCTACGGACATAGAGGCAGCAGACGCTGCTTTTAGGGGATGGGTCAAAAAAACACTAGATCGCTGTATTCTGACTAAACTGACCCATGCCAAACGTACTCAAAACCACGTTTGGTATGGTGAGGCCCCGATTGCGGAAAATAAAAATTTTAAATCCTAGGACCGGCCTGTAGAAGTGCATAAGATTTCACAGCAAAAACTATCTATAGGAACGCAGTCAAAGTATACCATAAACTGGTCCGGAAGACCAAGGCCATGTTCTATGCTAACATGATCACGACGATCAGCAATCCTACTAAAACTATTTCTGCCCTTATGAAAGAAATGGCATGCTGCCAATAGCACTATATCCTCCAACCTACAATGCAAGACATTGGTTAAATATTTTATCAGCAAGGTGGAACGTATTTACAGCACATTATGCCCGAGGAAGGCTGCCTCCGAACTTCGGGAGATTTCTATGCTGGTAATTCCACGACTGCCTCCTGTCGGAGGGCCGGGAGCTGATTAACAGGTCACTCTCAGCGGTGGTGATCCCTAAGTCTTGGAAACATGCCAAAGTTATCACCCTACTAAAAAAAACAACGCTGGACACGACTCTGCTAGAGAACTTCCGCCCAATATCCTTGCTCCCATACCTGGCTAAAATCATGGAGTCCTCTGTCAACACCGTTTTGACTAAATATTTGGAAGCAAATGCCATCTTGGATGGGTCACAAAATGGCTTTCGGCCTAGACATAGCACTGACTCTGCACTACTTGCAGTTACAGAGCAGCTCGGGTCCACCATGGATGAGGTCAGAACCTCAGCATCGAGTCTGTTGGACCTCAGTGCGGCCTTTGACACAGTCTCCCATAGGATTCTGCTACAACGGTTAGAGGAGAATGGGGTCAAGGGCAAGGCCCTGGCCTGGTTTGTGTCCTTTCTGACCGATTGATCCTTCCAGGTCTCTGTTACCCCTTTCTTCTCCAGTGTCCACCCTCTCAGGTGTGGTGTTCCACAGGGTTCTGCCCTGAGCCCCACTCTATTTAACATTTAAGTCCGCCTTCTGGCCAACGCATGGAATATTGACATGGTATCATACACGATGAAACCCAACTGGTAGTCACTCCCCCATCTATGGGGCAATTAATGGTGGCATTCGACCCTGGGTACCCCTCCCAACTGAAAACCGTGGTTAAGAACTTAGGAGTTCTGACGGACAGTGCTCTCTCATTTGAGAGTCAAGCCAAGACAGTGGCAGGTACCGGCTTGGGTCTCCTATGTTGCCTGAAACCCGTTCTGGGATTCTTTGACGCACCCACCCGTCAAATGATTGTCCAATCCACTGTGCAGTCTCGATTAGATTACTGTAACAAGCTCTTACTCAGCATGAATAAAGCCATGACCATAAGACTTCAAGGGAGCAGAACGAGGCTGCCCGTATGCTTTTTGCACTACCTAAGCATTGCCATGCTTCAGACCTTCTTCGCCGGCTTCACTGGCTGCCAATAGAACAGAGAGTCTATTTTAACACTCTCTGTACTACACACATGATCTTGCATGGCCAAGATCGGCAAATTTTGAACGGGCTGTGTTCGCCGTATGTTTCGGCTCGAGCCCTGTGCTCCACAGACCTGCATCTGGCCTGTGTCCCCCTAGTGCGCAGGTTTAGAGCAGGGGGACGCTCTTTCAGGGTTATGGCACACATCCTGTGGAATTCTATTGCTGCCTGAGGCACGCAAGACCATTGGGCTTTCAGAAAAATGATCAAAACGTGGCTTTTCTCTAAACTCTAGTTGAAATCTCTTATGCATGCTCCTATCAGCCTCAGCGCTGGGATGCCCTGTTGCTGGGGCAGCCATGCACTTTAGAAGTACATATAACATAAAATAACCAGCATAATATGTGTTACCTGGTTATCAGGGAGTTCATGGAAGTGTGGATATTAACAAGGCTTCTGTTGGGTGCAGTTTAGTGCAAACTAGACACTTCCAACTGGAGAATATCACCATATTTCTACCACCATGGAAAATGTTCACTTTCACAAGTCAAATTGCTGAACTTATTCCCTCCAACTTGTCGCGTGCATATGCAAAGACTTCCTTGGGGACTTTAGCATAAAATGGAATAAATGATCAGACAGGGCCATCTTTAAACTCACCTAAAATTCCCACATTCTAACAGGATAAGGAGTTTCAATTCCAAAACAACATACAAGCCATGGCAAGGTCACTGTCAGGATTGCCGATTTCACATTCAAGATGGCGGTTTACTATCGTGCATGCGCGAGGAAGTCAGGCAGGTTTAAAAGCCTGACTTCCCTTGAATGCGATGCTTCGCGTTCTAGTGTTTACCCCGAGACTTTGTTCCTGGACTTCCGGTATTCCTGTGTTCAGCGCGGGACCGATTCTTGGATTTCTTTGGTCCCATCTCTATGCTCCCCGTACTACAGTTACCTGGATTCCCTCCTCAGTGAGCCCCGCTCTTTTTTGTTTTAGCCGGATTTCACCAGCGTTGGGAAACTTGTGGGCCGGACGGGCTTGATGTGGCTCCCCCCGTCGGCCGGATTTTGTCCCGTCGACTGGCCGGGTCTGGTTGAGCCGGTTCCGCCTGCTGTGGAACTTCGTTTGGTTAGAAGTTCCGCTGAAATACCATTCAGGGTGCTTCCCTTTCTTTTTACCCCATTTTCATCCTTGTCGTTTCTACTCATCTCTGGATCCTTTCTGCTAGCAACCAACGCTGGAAGCTCACCATGGATCCTTTCTGCTAGCATCGTTGGAGCTCACCATTTGGGTCACGGTAACAGCGCGCTGCGCTGCTTAAATCTCATATTGTTTTTGCAGTCATTTTCCTGCCTCATTGCTGTCTATATATGTTTTAGGAAGAGACTTGTACATTGAAGAACAACATACTCCCAAATGCCAGGCATTCCCTGTCTGTTATATGCCTGTTGGTGAGCCATTTGCTTTATACAGAAAAAACTGTAGCTGTACCTGAGAGACTACTTGCTTATTTGAACATTATTGTTTTTCCCTCCAGAAAGCCAAGTCCTTTTGCACCTATATTGAGAGGCCCAGTCCTTTGTACCTATAGTGAAAGCCCAAGTAAAGACTGTTGCACTAGGTAACTACCATGTACATGTTAACACCAAGGTCTCTTTAGTTCTGTATTTAAGTGCAGTGCTCATTGTTCTCTTCCTTTACAGGGCTTTAAGGTCTTCCTGCCTGCTTGTGGAGAGGTGGCTGATTCCCAGAGATTGTCTCCCCTTTTTTCCCTTGTTTTGTTTCCCTTGTGTCCCCTATTTACTGTTGCGCTCTAGTGTTTGATAGAGGCAATTGGTGATAGTGGAAGGTTGATGACCTGTCTTCATATTCCTGACGCTCCTGCAGAAAATCCCGGTAAGATTCTTACAGTCAGCCGCATTTCACTTACAAAGAATCAAAAAACTTTCAATTATGCACTATGTAGAAAGAACATGAATACAGCAGTGGAACCATTAGTTATCTCATGCCTAGAATATAGACGTGCACCACATACTGACCTGAAGACTCACCTAGCACTGCTTAAAACAGTTCTCTATGAAGAAGCCTGCTCCCAGGAAAACACAACATATTATTCTGAACATTTTCCACCTGCACTCACAGACCCTAGCCCACTGTTATTAGCGGCCAGGAAGTCATTCAAAAAAGCATGCAAAACTTACAAAATACCACATCTAAACACTCCAAGATATTTAAATGATAGGTTTCAGGCAAGCAGATCCATACCAATCAAAGAGAAATTCATACTTGATACACTTCACTTCAAGAAGCAGAGTCCCCTTCACAGAATCTGTTCAGACTGTGTACACAAATGATAGAACTCCCTCCAAATTGACATGAGAAATGCCCCTTCATTCTTTGTTTTCAAGAAATAACTCAAAAACTTCTACATCAACAAATACTTTGATCACCTGAATGCAGAAATTACCGAAGACTCTGGGCCTGATTTAGACTGCAGAGTATGGTTTGTGCTCATTCAGGGTAAAAGAGTAAAATAATCAATCTCCTTGATGGAGTACCTGGTCTCCACATTTAGAGATGTCCGCCGGCCCAGCAGACATCTTTAGTCATTGGCAGGATCTGCCTTCATAGCGGTTCCTGTCAATATGTTCAAATTATGACAATGTTACAGTTACATTTGTGGACTTCCCTCAAACTTTTAACATGTTTTTGTTTTTTCAAAAATAACTACCATAGCAGGAGTTTGTTTTTGAAAAATCAAAAATTAATGTCCCCCACAACATGGGAGGTTTCTCTCATGGTGTCGCGGTCACTTAAGTAATTTCACTGTCCCTTACAGCACGATTTTACCCGGCAGTGATGGATAGCGGAAACTGGCCTTAGTAACTGAGCTCCGTCATCAAGAGATTGAAGGTGCGCCCAACTGAAAATCAGGCTGGCACTACCACTGAACAAAGGTTTGACTAAGAGGGTACTCCATCACAATTGCTACAGAGTACCCTCTTTGCCACACTCTAAATTAGGACCTTATTCATACTGTACCTATGGACCCCTCTCAAACATTCTGTAGCCTATTGCATATATCTATGTAAACTATTGTAAAGCTCACTGTTCTTGTATTCTTGACAAAGCTTATTGCTCTTGCAAAAGAAATAACACTTGTACAAACCTAATTATATGTAAGTTATATAATCGAGTATCCCACCCTATGTAAGCTGCGGACAATCAGGTAGGGTGCTAACCCCTTTTTCCACCACTATTTTTGTCGCTCCCTATTCATGCACTAACTATTTGGCTGGATTTTTAGCCGGTTACGCCGGTTACTGGTTAAGGAGTTGGTCGCCCGAAGCATTCTTGACAAGTTAGCCTGGACTTTTGCTTCCCGCTTGTGGTTTGAACTGCTTTCATTGTTTCATAACTGATAAACTGACATCTACATGTGCTGGGTGCAGTTTCAATTTGAGCGCTTTTAACATTGCCCTCACAAGAACAGGTACACCAACATATTAACAATGGGTAGGCACAGGGTGGCGGCAGGATCCACAAACAAAGAGCCTTTACTCATTGGTAGTACCATGGAAGCCTTTCTTCAGCATGCAGCGGGGGTCCTGGATAAGGAGATTGAACTGGTTACCAGATGTTTATTCCGCTCACCTGCTCACCGTCCTGCACTGATCTCCCCAACTACACTACAGACAGACACCTTAACAAAGCCTCAGTCTTCTGCGGCAGATTGGGCGGAGCTGTTGACATCTCGGGCGGGTGGTATTTTTCCTCTTTCCCCAACAGTTATCACCTGGCGTGCTGCACTTTCTCCCGTTCCAGTCCAAGTCTCTTAGTCTGGATCAGGAAAGCCCCTTGGAAATGGCCTGAGTGCAGGAGGCGCAAAGAGGAAGCACCCTTCGGTGGTCGGACCATGTAAATGCAGTAAGAAAACTGGTCCTCAGTCAACTCCAGCAGCACACCCGGTAACATCTAATTCGGATGCGATCTCGCTAGACATGCTTCTAGCTGCACTATTGTCAGCTCTGGACACCAAATTGGACCCTAGTTTACATCGCATTGCTGCTTTGGAAAAGAACCTTAGCGAACTAACAGCCTCCTTGCAAAGGGACTGTGCTTCCTTCACCACAAACCTTCCCCCTGTAAGGTCTTCGACTGCGACTGCCATTTCTAGTTCTAGTGGCAGTGGCTTGGGGCAGAAAACGTGGTGGTGTCTACTGTTACCCAGCAGTCAAACATCGTGGCAGCTGTCACCTTAGTACCAACCATGATCAGGCCCGAGCCCGTGCCACTTGATCGCCCAAACATCTGTAGGGGGGGATATCACCTCTAATTTTGTCTCCTTTCCATCCCGCCAACCTTGGAGTGTTAATGTTAGCGGTTTGCATCGTTACGCTGACAGGCGAGATGGGTCTGATGTTACACCCTCTTCCTGCAGTGTGGGCTCTGTCCACCTCCCTTCGATTCCACCCCTCTTGTCGTGGTGTTAGCCAACGTACCGCGTCTTGAACCCAATAACAAGGAAGACTTTTGCCAGCTAAAGAACAAGGTGGTGCACTGGCTCAATTCTAACACTGCCCCTGGTCCTAGGGTGGATAACCAAATCCTTATGCTTCGACGGACCAAGTGGGTTGATGGCACCAAAAAATAAATCTTGGCAAGGGGACTGTATTATTGTTAACTTTAATAATCCAATTACTATAAATCACATTTTAAATTCAGCTTATCACATTTGTCTCGTTAGCCTTCCTTGATATCGCAGTATCTGTACTTCACGCCTCGCCCAATGTACAAAGTCCACATTTGTAAAGCGCACAATCACCCGTAAGGGTCTCTAGGCGCTGGGGGGCCGTCGGGAAGATTAAGCGAGCTATTGCCCAGAGTCACATGGTGCTGGGCTGACCTGCCGCCGGAGCCGGGGATCGAACCGTGGTCCCCAGATTCCAGCGTCAGTCGCCCTGGCCGCGGCGCCACACCTCTTCCACATGTTCTGTCTAGTGGTAAGGGTAGACTCCTCTTGGTACATTTTTACAATGCTGGAGCTATATTCGAGGGTGAGGGTAACATAACGGCGCTGGGGTTAATATTACGGGGTTGCATCCTGAATGTTCAGAACTGTCATCATATCATCTTAACAGGGGACTTTAATATCCACATGTGTGGGGATAATAGAAAGGAAGGAGTGGAAGCCATGGGTTGTGCACATCAATCAGGCTTGCACATAGAGCATACCCCTCAGGGTACCGAGCTTAACTCTCTTCTGCTTCAATTCCACTTAACATCAGTTATGAATAAGTTGCCCCCAGGGAAAACTGACATTGCCCCCACTTTTATTGATAGAGGGTGTGAGACTTTTATAGATTTTACTTTTCTATGTACCCTCTTCTTTTCTTTCGTCACTGATTTTTTTTATTTTTTTTTTAAACATATTTTATTGGCTTTTACATGTTACACACAACACTCGGTATTTCGGTTTAAATATAGGATACATTCATATATTCTTTGCAATGCACATTTCTGTTTCATACATGAGGCCTACTGCACTTGTCCACAGATCACAGCTAGCGATATATCAACACATCGGTCCATGGGTGCTTCCGAAAAACAGACTTCAAAGGGGAGGGACGTCTTTACGTCATTTACATTTGTTCTTTCCCCATCGTTCCAGTTAATAGCTATATAGGGTCCACAGCTCCCCCTTCGGTAAAATTACCCCTGAGTCAGTGTATGTTTAGCACTTCAGGTCATCCCCCTCACGGGCTACTTTCAAGATCAGACAGTTCTTGTGGTGGGTCGCACAGCTGGCCCCTGTATTCGTTCCATTTCCCCCATATCCTAGTCCATTTTTTGGGGCATCCTCGGTGAACATATACCGCCTTTTCAGCCAACATCGCTATGTCCATATCTTTCCCCCATTGTGTACATGTGGGTGTCACACCCGAGCCCCAGTTCCTGGCAATGTTCCGTTTAGCAAGGGCTAGACCCAAAGTTGCCCATGTTTGCATTCCTCGATTCATGTCAGTGGGCGACCAAATATTTAATAAACAACATCTAGGCTCTCTTAGTAGTTCAACTCCACTGGCTTCCGATATTTCGGAGAGTATTCGGCCCCAGTATGATTGGATCTTGGGACAGTCCCACAGAATGTGAAAGAATGTGCCCGGGAGACCGCAGCCGCGCATGCAGATAGGTTCCGGGATGTGGCCCAGCCGGTGTAGGAGTGTGCGGGAATAGTATATTCTGTGTAATATTTTCAATTGCACTAACTTGAGTCGTGATGGGATGGAGGCCTCCCTGGCGGATGCTAGAGCGTATAGCCATTCCTCATCCTCTATGTCCCCTAGTTCTATTTCCTATTTGCTCCGAAGGACAGCCGTGGGGTCGGGCATGTTATTGATAAGTTTGCGATATGTGAGGGAAATCGCCTTTTTGTCCAGGCATTCAGTAAGGAGTCTGTCCTCCAGGGGGGAGGATTCTGTCAGTTGTGTGCCTGTCGGGATTGTCGCTTGTAGTGCATGCTTGATGTGTGCATAGCGATAGTGTTCGGTGTCTGCCATTCCACATTTTTCTTTAAGGGCTGGGAATGTGATTATTTCACCTCTTTTCCATAAGTCCCCGATTTTGGATATACCAATTAGGTCCCATTGCCGAAAGCCCTTTGTGTTTGCCAGGGTACCCAGACGCCGCATGTCCCAAAGTGGCGTGGCGAGCGTGAGCACTCCCTCACATCCCAAGGCTCTCTGCGCTACGTGCCAGATTTTTATCGTGTGGGCTGTGGGGCCTGTAAAGGTGTGGCGTCGTTTGTTCGTGTATAGTGCCCGCATGAGTTGGTCAGGCGGCAGCACAGTTCGGTCAAGTCGGAAGGCTGGGTCCAGTTGCGGGGCGTGTAACCATTGATTAACCACTATTAATTGTGCTGCCCAGTAATACAATTTAACACTAGGTAGGGCAATCCCACCGTCATACCAGGACCGCTTTAATTTAGAGTGTGCTACACGGGCCGGCTTCCCATCCCATAGGAGTGCCGAGATTTCTGTGTCTATGGACTTAAAATAGGTGAGAGGGACTGGGAAAGGTGTGTTTTGCAATGCATAAAGAAATCTAGGGAGTGAAAGCATCTTAAATAATGCGGCCCTCCCCAGCAGTGTAAGCGGTAAAGAGCGCCAGTATGTGATGTCGGATTTTAGTCTCAGCAGGGGTTTCATCAAGTTTACTTCCATGAATAAGGACTCCTGTGGCGTGACATAGATTCCCAGGTATTTGAATCCCCTGGTGACCGTCTGTAGGGTGCAGTCGGGGGGCAGCGTTGGTGTGTGACCTCTTAAGACATAAAGAAGCGATTTGGTCCAATTAATGGTGTATCCTGACACCTCACCGTAGGCCCTGAGCAGGTCCATCAAAGCCGCCAGGGACTGGGTGGGGGACATCAAATAGATCAATACATCGTCCGCGTAGAGGGAGATGCGATCTTCCCATCCAGTCCCCCATGTGATTCCTCTAATTACGGAGTCTACTCTCACCTGCACCACGAGGGGTTCTAGAATAAGAGCGAAGAGAAGCGGGGATAGAGGGCATACCTGCCTCGTTCCTCGTCCCAGTGTGAATGTGCAGGAAGTGTGGCCATTGGCTACCACCTGCGCCGTCGGCACGGTGTAGAGAAGTTTGAACCAACTGCAAAATTTAGGGCCGAAGCCCATTTTTCTGAGGACCGCGAATAGGAATGGCCACTCGACCAGGTCGAAGGCCATTGTGGCGTCAAGCGAGAGGATGGCCGCGTCCTCCCGCAGCATGGGAACACGATGTAGGACTCCATTAATGCGCCGCAGATTAAGTGAGGTATTCCTACCAGGCATAAAGCCCGATTGGTCCGGGTGTATTAGGTCTGTGAGGTGGGGCTGTAGTCTTAGCGCCAGAATTTTTGCCAGAACTTTAGCATCCACTTTCATAAGGGAGATCGGCCTATAAGAGGATGCCTGGTCAGGTGGTTTACCGGGTTTGTGTACTACGACTACTGTGGCCAGTCGTTGGTCAGCTGCGAGCTCACCTCTCGACAGGCAGTCATTATACATCGGGAGCATGTAGGGGATTAACTGTCGTGATAGTGTTTTGTAGAGTTCAACTGGTAGGCCGTTAGGCCCCATCGCTTTCCCAGTGTGTAGCGCTGCTATTGCTTTCCCCAATTCTTCCCTTGTAAAGTCTTCCTCAAGTGTCTGTGCATCCTCTTGCGGAGTGTGGGCAGGGGTATGTCCTGCAGGTACCGTGAGCATTCTTCCTCCGTCTTCCCACCCCGTGCAGTGTATACGGTCTCATAATATGTGGCCAGTTCTTCTACAATTTCCGGGGGAGCGGTCGTGTGTGTGCCATCCGAGCGTTCTAATGTGGCAATCCACCTATTGGCTCTTTCCTTACGTTCAATCCATGCGAGCATCTTCCCAGTCTTGTCACCTAACTCATAGATCCTATGTAGTGTGTCAGTCAGTTTTGTCTTGGTTATATCTTCTACGTATGCCTTGTATTCCTGTGACGCCAATGTTAATGTGTGCGCTGTGTCTTCCGAGTTAATTGAGGCATGGGCCAGTTCCGCGGTCTGGACTGCTGTTTCTAGTGCTTCCACAGTCGCCCGCTGTTCTTTTTTGTGCCTGGTAATGGTGGAGATAGCCTGCCCTCTGAGTACTACCTTGAATGCCTCCCATAGAACTGAGGGCGAATCTACAGAGTCTGGGTTTTCCTCAAAGTAATGCGTTGTGGAGGTTTTAAGTGCTTTCAAAATAGCTCTATTTTTAAGATAACCGGGGTAAATCGGGAATATTCTTTGTCGTCTGGTGGGGTGTATCGTGTAGGTGAGGTGCATTGGGGAGTGGTCTGATATCCCTCTGGGGAGGAGCTCCAGGGCCGTGATCTTTTCTGGGGGGATCGCCAGGGTTAGCATATAGTCTATTCTAGAGAGACTGTTGTGGGCCCCTGAGTGAAACGTGTAGTGACGGTCATGGGGATGTTTAAGTCTCCACATATCCACCAACCCCATGGCCTCTAGGAAGTCGTTAAACAGTTGGTTAGATCTAGTGGATCCACGAGGGGGTTGCCGATCAATTGCTGCATTTGATACTGCATTGAAGTCTCCTCCAATGAATTACCCAGGTCGTGGAATGCCCCTTGGTGTAGCGTGGGGGGAATGTATACAGAGAGTATATTATATGGCCTTCCCTCCCATTGACAATGTATCGCCGCAAATCTCCCTTGGTCATCCGCCCATGTGCGTTGAATGAGGAGTGGGGCGCTTTTTTGGGCCAGAATTCCAACCCCACGGAAACCCGCCGAGAATTCTGCGTGTGCGACCATCTTGAAACCCCAGCGATTAAGGGCCTTGGAGGTGGTCCCTACCAAATGTGTCTCCTGTAACAGAGCCAATGTGGGAGCCTTTCTTTTAAGATATTGGAGGACCAGGCCTCTTTTAATTTTATGGCCCAGGCCATTGACATTCCACGATAATACTGTGAGCGTGGGGGCAACTAGTGATTGCGATTGGGGGCCCGGTGTAGAGATCTCATGATCAGCCATGATCATCGGTAAGCGAGTGCCTCAGTATCATCGGATTCAGGATGCGGACCGAGGTCCGAGGTGTGCGGGAGTGTAGAACGTACTCCCGTGTGTCTAGCAGTGTGTCAGTGAGGTGGGTGTCATGGCGAAGGGATCGCGACCGGAAGCTCCCGGATGGTCGCTCCAGCCAGTCCATCGAACCTAAGTGCATGTAGAAGAAACGGTGTCTGTGGTGTGTGTGTCTGCAAGTAGCCAACCATTTTGGAAAGAGACTAACGAAACAAAAACCAAACAAGGTTAAAATGTAAAGAACTTCTACCTCCCTCCCTGCCTCCCTGCCCGGCGGACAATGAACCTTCCACCTCCCCAACTGAGCAGAGTGCTTACAGTCCCAACACATGAAATTTGTTCGTGGGGGTGAGACTTCTGTGTCCGTTGCCGGTCCCCCCTCTCTGTAGATACTCGTGCAGTGCTAGTCATAGCCGGGTAGTCATACCTGCATGGGTCTTGTCCTGTCGAATCATAGTCTTACCATAATTGGCCCTCCGTAAGTGGACACCGCCTCATCCGCTCCCCGCATGTCCAGCAACCTCCAACATGTTGCTAAGGGGATAGACGTCTGGTTTAGAAATCAAAGGTCGAAAGATTGTGGTGACCATGACGGAGTATGTAATGCGACGATCCATGTTCATTCCGCGTCGTTGTTAGGTTGAGGGCTCCTTTCTCCGGGGTTGCGTTGCGGATACCGGTTCTTCGGATTTCTCGCCGGTCTCCATCCCTCCAACCATTCCTGAGTCGCTTGTGGCGTGTCGAAGAACCACGATTTGCCTTCGGATTCCACACGCAGCTTCGCTGGGAAAATCATCGAGTATTTTAGTTCTCGAGCACGCAATTCTTTCTTTACCTCCGTGAAGCTCCGGCGTTGTTGAGCCACTGCCGCTGTGTAGTCTGGGTAGAAGTGGATCTCAGAGTTGTCAATGTGGATAGGAGGGCGAGTGCGCGCTGCCTGTAAAATGGCGTCTCGGTCCCTGAAGTAAAAAATTCGTGCTAGGATAGGCCGAGGTGGTGCCCCGGGCTTTGGCTGACCTCTAGGGACTCGATGGGCACGTTCCACCGAGAAATACTTCGAGAGTCCTTTGGGTTGGAGCTGCTTAGTTACAAGGTCCTCAACGTAGAGGTCCAGGGCCGGGCCGCGTTCTGATTCTGGAACACCAATCAGGCGAACATTATTTCGCCTCGAGCGGCCTTCCTGGTCGTCCAGTTTCGCTTTGAGCATGAGATTGCCGTCTTCCACCCATTGGACTTTGCGTTTTAAAGCCGACGTGTCTACCACAAGGTCTGTAGTAGTCTTCTCGACCGTCACCAGGCTGTCAGACATTTTTGCGAAGTCAGCGCGAATCAGGGCGATGTCCGTTGAGATGGTGCCCATCGATGATTGCATTGTCTTTAGGGTCGCAATGACGTCGTGGAGAGTGATCTTGTCGGTGTTGTTCACCTCTACCCCAGAGTGGGGTGGTGTCCGAGCGGAGTCTCCCCTCGCAGCGTCCAGCGGGTCTTTATTGTAGGCGAACTTGTCCAGCTTCGAGGTCTGCTGACCCCTCGTTCCCCTGCCACTCATCGCCGCCGACGTCGTTTGTGGTGCGCAAGTAGTTGCCTGGGGTGTACAGCGAAGTGAAGTGTGCCCTTACGTGGTTCTGGTGGGCCGTCGCGCCGTCCGCCGTGCTACGTGGTCTCTCCCCCGCCTCTGCTTGCTCGTAGTTTCAGTCCTACAACTAGGCCGGCGTGGCTGTGACCGTAAATACCCGGGGCAGGCGAGGGCTCGTCACGGCCAGTGGGGGGCCCGGGGAGTGATCCGCTGGCGTGGGTTAGCTGAGTTGTACTGGGGCCCTCTCTCACCCCTGTCCTGGCCGTTCTTTCCACCCTCGGGGCTCCTTGGCAAGCGGCCCGCGAGATGCGTGAGCAATGGCAGGCTGGTAATTTATCAGAGCGGGTGCGGGCCGCTGTATCTCCAGCGAGCCGCCGGAGCAGGAGCTCACTGCGGCAAGGCCATAGGCCTTTCGTGCTGCGTAGTGTTGTGGCAACGGCCCCAGCCCGCAGCCCAGTCGAGTCACTCGGGACGTTGGCAGATCCCGCAGACGGGGCGGGAGCGCGTCTGGACCTCGAACTCCAGTTGGAGTGCACGCAGGGTGCGGCAGGCGCCGCCGTGCGCGGGGTGCCTCGGGCTGGCTTTCACGCAAGGCCCCGGCTCTTGGTGCCAGAATAGGCCGCAATCTACAACACGGCATAGCGGCCCCGGGGAACCTCGGATTTTGACGCAGATTGAAGCCGCTGGCACCGGAGGTCAAGGAGCACACAATCCCGCCGTGCAGCAGCTGCAAAAGGTACGGATGAGTGAGCGGATTTTCAGAGGAGGGCTCGTCAGTCACAGAGCTCACTTAAAGTACGGCCATCTTGGTTGGTGGTTAGCCACGCCCCCCGGTCACTGATTTTTTAATTCAGACAAATGAATTCAGTGACCACAATTCTATTTGTATAACTACAGGCTGGTCCCGAGTATATGGACGTTCTGAGGTGGGCGGGGAGGAGCCCCTCTCAAAGTGGCCGAGGCAGGGAGGAGTTTAAAAATGGGGGTGCATAGTACCAGAGCCATTTCACGAGTCCCTCACAACTCAGTGTCGTAGGGAGTTTGCCACTTGTCTTGATGGCGAGGCCGGTGCCTCGGACATCTTGGGTGCTTTCAGCATTATCTTCACCATCATAAGGAGGCTACTACGTGCCCCTGACGGGGGCAGGGAGCCTGCAGGCCAAAGATGGTTTGATTCTGCGTATTCCCAGGCTTCTATGAAGTTGAGACAGGCTCTGAGCGACAAGCCCCAGGATATGGTGGCGGTTAAAGGTCTTCGCAGAGCATAAAGTTTGTGTCAGCAACCCGTAAGTCCACCTTGAATGATGAGGCCTGGACGGACTTAGTGGAGGTAAGCACACTGCGAAACAGCTCTAAATTTTGGGCTATCATTAACAGCCCATTTCTCTCAGAAGTGAGTGCTCACCTATTGAGCGCTCACATCACGGAGAATGATTGGGTTCATCATTTCAAGGGTATCTTTCAGCCAGACTCCAAGTCTATCAAGAGGCAGAATAGGGTGGAAGGTAAGGTGGATCTCGTCTTCTATGAACTAGAGGTTAGAGCGGGCATACTAGGCTGACATAGAGAAAACCCAGAGGTCAGACGGGATTCCGCCCGATCTCTATATCGCCCATATAGACACTTGGGCGCCCGTCTTTACTGCTGTTATTAATGCCTCGGTCCAAGCTGGCCAACCTGATTCTTGGACTTTGTAGACCATAGTCCCAATATTTAAAAAGGGTGACCAGGACATCACCTCATGTTATAGGCCCATCTCCTTCCTGGACTCTGTGGTGAAGGTGGTGGTCCGAGTTATGGCAGTTGGTGGCATCCGTCGGCATTAATAATAACATAATTTGGTTTTTGAGGGACCTTCACCGAGACTCTAGGTTTGTTATTCAAGGGACTTGAAAGTGTCCGGCCAATTCAATATAAAGAGGGGGGTGCGCCAAGGGTGTATCCTCGCACCCTTCCTTTTCAACTTATATATTAATTCTTTAGAGAAGGTACTAAAGCAGACACTCCTCAGGTAGGCAAGTGCACTCTGCCGGTCCTCTTATATGCGGACGACGCAGTCCTCCTGGCGAGGACTGCAAGGGGCTTACAACTTCTTCTTAACTCTTTTGCCTCTTTTATGGAGGAGCTGGACTTACCAGTGAATCATTCTAAGTCATACATCATGAAGTGGGCCCTGGCAAGGTGAAGGCAAAGCAGCCCATTTTTAATTTAGGATGTTCACCAATACCTAAAACTAACGTCTTCTCCTACCTGGGAGTAGTATTTGGTGGCTCCCTGAGCTGGTGCTCCTTGATTAACCGCAGTAAAGGGGACCTCGTGAAACCCTCTGCAGCCGTTTTTAACTTTGCCAGTAGAGTGGAAGGGAAACCAATATTACCAAGATTTACCAAGTAAAATGTATCTCTAAGTTAGGTATGGGAGTGAGATTTTGGGTCATATTGAACTTGGGGCCGAGCAGAGCACAGAGAATTAATTCCTACGAAGAGTTCTCTCTGTTCTGCAATGTACTCCATCTTATGTTGTCCATGAGGAACTGGGGATGTCTTTCCTTGCTGATGATCTAGCTTTCCGCGTTTTGTCCTTGTGGCTCAAAATTTGGTCAAAGCAGGAGAATACACTTAGTAAAGACATCATACGGGATTGCCTCTCTCGATCATGGCTCGTGTATCCACTGGCTCCAGTACATAGCAGTTGGCCTCGCCAGGCTAGGAAGAGTAGATCTTTACACAAACCCAGAGGGCATTTGTAAAAGGAACCTCGCTTGGGTCACGGAGGGTTTTATAAGAAATTGTCATTGTGATAGAGAGGATAAAGAGTTGTGTAAACCAAGTGTGCAAAAATATGTCATAGCTAAAGCTGTGCCTCCACTGAGCCTTACCTTCTAGGGCTCAAAAGTACCTACGAACGGTTTCTATTGATGAGGTCCTGGCTTGACCTCTTTCCCTATGTATTGGCATACCCCCAAGGTTCCCATAGAGGTCAGTGCCTTATGCCCTGTGGCTACGACGGCGAGTCTTCTCAGGACATGATGCACTTTTTAATGTTTTGTACTTGTTATGCTGTACCCAGAAAGTTATTTATTATTCCCATTTTTTTTTTAAATGGGTTTTAGGAGGGTGAGACCAGCTTTTATCTTTTTACAACTTCTTTCTAGCGATACTGTTTTGCACACTCACAGTTTTTTACAGGACGCCATTAGACTTAGGAAAAGCAGCAATTAATATTTGTATTCAACTCATGTATTTTATTTTGTGTCTTGATTATTTGGATTTTAGTGCACTTGTGAATATGTAAATTATATGATGGTTCTTTGTAGGCTATTTGACTTTTATGGTTTTATTCTTAAAGCCGAATAAAGTTTCTTGATGATGGTGATATATAAGTTATAACAGTCTATATTATTTCACTATCCATTGCTTTTAATATTATATAGTAAAAAGCCTCGAAGCACTGAGCTTGGCTTTATTATCTCATATAACTCCCACATGTTGTACAGAGCTCTGCAATCCAGCTGAGGTAAGTCCATGCTATGGAAAACAATTACAAGTGAAAAAAATATGTTTCTAAGAACTCAGACATTGCAACTTTTTTCTGGAAATCAATCCCTTTCAGAACAAAAAGTGGCTTTGGCTAGTGGGCTTAGAGTGGTCTTCCTTTCTAGCTGCCAGGGGTTAAAGCAACTGAGTAAGACAAAGAGTGTGCAAACCATAGCACAGTGGATTCATTATAACATTCTGCCTATCATATTGGATTGAGAGTTACTCAAAATAACTGACACTGATGATTCCCCTTCTAGGATAACATTGTTAAAAACCCCAATGTCATTATGAAGTAGAGAGCCTAACCATTAAGCTGTTTGGCTTTCTGTGCTCTTCAAACGTAATTCCCCTATTGTTCCTAAATGTTAATAAAGATATTTTTTAAAGCAGTAGATTTGTTTGGGTATTAGAAATACTGAGTAAGATTACTATGCTCTCCTGGAACTTGAATTGACTGCTTGGCTCACTACTATTGCAGAATTAAGTGAATAAGATACTTTGTTTATCCAATACAAGAGCCATAGTATACAAGGCCCTGGGGCATGAGTGTTGAAAGACCCACCATGATACTGTCCAGTGACCAGCAAATGCCCCTAGACCTGAAGAAAAGGCGGACATGCTATTTTCTGTAAACGCTCTGAAGGTCGTTCATGTATTCTTAAAATATTATCTATTCAAATACATCACCGGAAAATAGACCCCTTCCTTTGTACACTTCTCTATCCCCAACCAAAGAAAAGTAATCAATCCCTCTTCTCAGGTTTCACTTACCTTGTACGCCCCTTCTATCTGGTTTGATGCCTGTTACGCACCTTTAAGGTACTATAAGGCTTGCATGACCTATGCTGTAACCAACTTGTTATAAGAACCCATCTTAAAAAACAGAAAGGCCACAGCCTGCATCTCCTCTTCTCATTTATCGCAAATCTCCACACCACAGGTTACAAACTACTATCCTGGCCAGCTTGCACATCGACGGTGAGCTTGGTACAAATGCCTACCCTTCGACTGCTGTGCCACTGGCTCCACTGTCATTAAGCAGGCAGGTGCATTTCATCAGGGGCTCTCAAGCACTAATTCAACAACTGCAGTAATCTTGCATTAGATTCTCACAATCTTTGAGAAAAAAAAAAGAATTTGAGCTTGGCCTGAACAAGCAAAGGCCATCACCAAATGATGGCGGCAGTATCAAATCACCATAGAACCCATGACCTTCCACATGCATGATAAGAGCTGCAAACAGGCAACACTGAGGGCAAATAAAGCCCACTTTGAATCCTGCATCTACAAGACTTCGATCCAACTCAAAAGAACTCTTCAAAGTCTTCAGATATATGATGATGTCCCACCTACCATCGAGACTTCTAACTCCCTCACAAGTCTTTTGTGAAGAGGTGATTACAAGTAACATACCTCCTTGTTACCGAAGAAGGGATAACACCTCCAATGCTGGGCAGAAACATGTTGACCTCTATCTGTGGGCCAAGTTAACACCCACTTTATTTTAGTCCTACTACCCGGGATGTAATAAAATCTGCACTCTCTACCAATAGGTAGTTTTAGCTCATAGCAATTCTCCTCGGCAACCCATCTCTGAATCCAAAAAACCACTGGCGCTCATCATACATTACCCACCCTGATGCTGACCGTAAGAGCTCCTCACAAGCACCCCTTCAGAAGGGTAGCAGCTTGCAGCTCCACCATAATAACCTGTGCAAGGAGGGGCACAATGACAAAGTATGCCACCCCTTAGGTGAGTGAGGTCTTTTTGTCCTGAAAATAACACTACCCATGTACATCTCTATTGGAGGCCATAACATCTCGAAGCTCTTCCCAATTTTCTTCTAGACGTCAGTGTTACTGTTGCACCGGAGCCAGGTTACCTACAACATCAGTTGTTAATATATGCAAATAGCTCCCAGGGTGGGAAAGGATACGATGTCAAACTATCTTTATTGTTTACCCATATTAAACTCAGGATCCAGGAAGTAATTGGGTCTCAACAAGTCACGGACTGCCTGACACATGCAGAACAGAATGCACTGAAACAAACTCAATGTCAATGTGCCTCAATCTGAGATCATGTACATGCAAAGCCTTAACTTTCAATTGGTCAGCCTCCAAAGGAATCCCCAACTTCCCTCACTCAATCAATGCAATCCAAGGGCCCTCTGTTACTACCAACTATCCTTATTACCCCACATTAACAGTCTACAAAATTGCCTTTATACAGCTGAAACTTCTGAAAGGCCCACCATTTAGTCCACACACACAGTGAACACATTTCAAATGACTCAGAATCATAACACCTTGACTTCAATGTAAATGAAATATGCCTTGAAAGTTTGATAAAGATAGAATATACATCTACAAATGTAATTCAAATAAGTTTCACAAGATACACTGGACTGCAAATTGACAACACTCAGTGGTACTGCGATGATTAATAGGGCAAAGAACACCACACAGTTGTACAGAAGGAGAAAGCTCTCATGTACCAGACTTGTACATGGGAGCACTCTGTAAAAAAAATGAGACTAAGTATACCGTATTATTTTCCAAACAGCATTGGGCGCAACCTGCAGTAGGCCTCACACCTGCTACTAGTGGGTCATGCCTACAGGTGAAGTGTTTATTACTCAGGGGTGTGGAATTTCCCAAATAATCTAGTTGTCCAAGGGACAAAATGCCACTGAGATCTACATGTCCTGTAAAATCCACTTGTCCCACCTACTCCCATCCCACATCAAACATAAGGGCTCCGGCTGACAGAGAAACATTAACCCAATTTCCATTTTTAACCACATTTAAAAATAAATACGGATAAGAAGATAAATGGGTTTCTGTCAGTATTTATCTGTAGAAATCAGTAAAAACGGAAAACAGGGAGCCTTAATTATGAAGAAGTTAGCTTTGGTGAAATGAAATATTTGCCTGAGATTACACAATTTAAGCATGGAAGCAAATTGTTACATTTATCAAGCAAGGTTCTCTTTCACAAAGAGTATGTAAATAGTTCTGGATCGTCAAGAATTCTGCATCACAAATAGCAGATAACTACTGTAAATAAACTCTGCACTCAAGAAGGATGTTGCACAATGTCACAACGAATGCACAACTAATTGCAACCAGTACTCACTGCTTAAAAAAAAAATCATGATCACTAATAATGAACATCTGTCGCCAACAAGCCACACCTATCCAGAATACTGGACTATCCCAGAGCATGCAGACATATCACAAATAACGGACAGACAAAGAATATCCACCTGCTTCAAGTAAGACTGTAGATACAATGACCAAAAGAATCCAGGAGACTATGATTAAATAATATAACGTGAACGTGCATTTGCTGAGCTATTTGAGGCAGAACTGAACTGCATTGCAAAGCTATTCATAGAGGCCTAGCGCCCCTGTTTCACACATGTCAGAGTGGTCTAGTTGTGTGCTCATTGGCAGAGGCTCTGCATATGTGTAAAAACTAGCGCATACCAAATTAACACAACACCAGATTTGATGTACTGCTGCCAAGTGAAATCAGCATGGTCTCTTTTTCTTTAATGGTAGTACCATTCATATCTTCCTCACCACCTCCCTGATTTCACTTGTTACTAAATATCCTAGCCCGAGTTATTTTAACACTTGACTACACTTGCATATGACCTTGAGACTGAGAGTGCATTTATAATCAAAGAATTACATTTTTTTGCAGTTTAATAGCGCGAACTCGACCTGACCGTATTGGACTGCTGTACATGAGCGCCCGTTACATTACACTACTTGGACACGTTTATTTATTTCTAACTGTAGCACTTATTTGCAGCTGCACGAGAAATCATATTAAATAATATGTGAACTTATGCAGAGCCTGCAGAGGGGACATTATTCTGGCAGGCACCAATACAATAATAGGGGCCATCATTGTACTTTTCAGAATGAAAACCAAGGTTTCTGCTAGAGGTAAATCTGGTGCCTCCCTGTGACACCGTCACCCGCCTTAGGCATTCTCTGCTATGCTCGGAGCGAGGCTGAAGTTGCAAAGTAAAACGATATGTGGCTCACTGTGACAGTGTTCCTTGTACTCATTGGTGGTGGAATTGGAGCGCCTTTCGTGACCATCATAAGCAAAACAAGCATTGGCATAGCCAATAGGTCTTGCCTTTGGGACCTTATGTGTTTAGCCAGAACTTTTGGCTATGTTGTAGAGCATTGCGGCTGCTGTGCATTATGTTGAAAAGTTATAATAAAAAGTATTAAGCATTTTTGTTACTTTTATACAAACGAAGACGACATTCTATACAACTGAAAAACCTGATTAGAAAAAGATTTTAACATAAAAAATGTATTTTCGTTTTTTTGTACTTTTACTGCCTGTTCTGGTGCTTGTTTGTTATAATTTTTTTTTATTATAGGGGAGCGGGACATAAATAATGGGGGAGTAGCGGTTGGAAAACAGTAATTTAATTAGAACACGAGCAGCGACGGACACTAGGGGAGAATCAACTGATGCCAGATTCCAAGGGCATACTGATGTGATGCTTAGGTGGCGCGCTGATGCAAAATGGTGGTGAATGATGTTTGTTGCTCAGGTGGTGACCCTATATGGTGTGGATTGGAGGTACATTGTGGATTGTGGAGTTGAAATATGTTGTTTGGTGTGTAATTATGCTGTGGGTATTGGAAATGTGTGGGTGTGAATTGTGTGGCCTGGATCTGTGGTGTTGAGTGAAATTATGCTTAGTGAAATTGTGTCATGGTGTGGATGGAGTGCATTTATGTTGATTGGTGGTATGTGGTATAAAGTGCATGTATGTGCAGTGTATTTATGTTGGATTGAGTGGAGTGCAATTATGTGGCGTGTAATTATGTGGCACTGAGTGGTATTGTGAAGTGTATTTGTTGCACTGAGTAGAGAGTAATTATGTGGTGTGTAATTATGTGGCACTGAGTGGTAATATGTGGAGTGTATTTATGTTTCATTGAGAAGAGTAATTATGTGGCATATAATTATAATGCACTGAGTGGTATTGTGTGGAATGTATGTTGCATTCAGTAGAGGGTAATTATGTGGTGTGTAATTATATGGCACTGAGTGGTTTTATTTGAAGTGAATGTTGCATTGAGTGCAGTGTAATTTTGTAGCATATAATAATGTGGCACTGAGTGGTATTGTGTGGAGTGTATGTTGCATTCCGTAGAGTGTAATTATGTGGTGTGTAATTATGTGGCACTGAGTGGTTTTTGGAGTGTATGTTGCATTGAACGCAGTGTAATTATGTAGCATATAATTATGTGGCACTGTGTGGTATTATGTGGAGTGTATTTATGTTGCATTGAGTAGAGTGTAAGTATGTGGCATGTAATTATGTGGCACTGAGGGGCATTTATGGTATACTTGTATGTACTTAATTGGGACACAGAAAAATGATGAAAACACTTTCTTTTTAGCATTTTAAAGTCTTATTCATAATTGTTCGTGACATTTTGGACTGATTTACACCTATTGGTGGCTCCTTTGGAGCTTTGGCTCTTGAAGCCAAACCAAAGACTTGGCTCGGCTCTCCCCAAGGCTGCTTGTGTCTCCCTCAGAAATACTAGGTATCTCCTGCGCACGTGTGCAGCCCTGTCATAAGCTGCCTCTCACTATGAATCTGCAGAGTCAATCATAACACAGCACCTCCCCGTGGCCGCACCATAATCTGTACAGCACACAGCTCCCTGCATTCTGTGTATTCCAATCACACCCTGAACAATACACAGATAGCCCTCTGCCGTTTCATCACAATCTATTCAAAACACAACACTTACAGCCTCTGTACTCCCATCACCACACAGTCACTGCAGCCCCCTTCACATTCCACACAACACACAGCCACTGCAGCTCCCTTCACAATCCACATAGCCCCTGCAGCTCCCATCACAATCCATACAACACGCAGCGACTGCACCTCCCACCACAATCCCCACAACACACAGCATCTGCAGCTGGTTTTCACCACCGCAACATGCATCCTGCTGCCACATGACAAACTGTGCACAATACAGACCCTGCAGCCCTGTAGTCTCCTTTACAATCTGCACATCCATAGCCCCTGTGTCCCCATCACAATATGTACAATACACACTCTCTCCAGCACAATCGACCATCAAAAAAAACCTGTAGACTCAGCATTTTCTACAACAATCGGTATCCGCACAAACTGTATGTGCCTTCTTGTCACAGTCTGCACAAAGCACACACCCCTGAATCCTTATCACAATCACACAACCCCTGCAATATCTGCATATCCCATCAAAATCTGAACACACAACTCCTATAGCCGTAGCATCCCATCACAATCTGGCAAAGCACAACTAACCCCTTCAGCCCCTGAATTTACCATGCAAACTATGCAACGTGCAACCCTTGCATCCTCTGTATCCCATCACAATCAGTTCATCACAACCCCTGCATCCTCTGTATCCCATCACAATCTGTTTAACACAACTCTTGCATCCTCTGTATCCCATCACAATCTGTTCAACACAGTCCTTGCATCCTCTGTAATACATCAAAATCTGTTCAACACAACCCTTGCATCCTCTGTATCGCATCAAAATCTGTTCAACACAACTCTTGCATCCTCTGTTTCGCATCAAAATCTGTTCAACACAACTCTTGCAGGTGCTGAATTCACCATGACAAGCTTCACAACACAAGATTTTTAAACCCCGTTCCAACATAAACACACAGCCCCATCTCTTTCTGCACAACACACAGCCCCAGCAACATCAACACAACCTACACAACACGCATTCCTACCTTAATCTGCAAAACACAAAGCCCCTGTAGCCACACCATAATCGGCACAACATGCCAACTTGTAATTTTTCCTCATGTTTCACTACTGTTCCTATTGTGAAGCGCTCTGACACCTTCGGGTAAAGTCTGCGCTATATAAAAACGCATAAAATAAATAAATAAATAAATAAATAAAATAAAACACAGCCTCCGTAGTACCATCAGAATTTGCACAACACACAGCCACTCCAACTCCATCGCAATCCACACAACACACAGCCCATTTAGCCACCCCATAATCTGCCAAACTCACAGCCCCTGAAACACAATCACAATCTACACAACACACAACCCCTGCACCGCCTCACAACCTGCACAACACACAGCCCCTTATAACTTCTGCAACCCTCACAGCCTGTGCAGCATACAGCCTCTGCAGCCTTGGCATTTCACAAAAGGTGTTGAGTAATCATTTGATATTGTACACAAGACTATAAAAACACGCGTTCCGCCGTAGATAACGAATGGCTGGCTGTCCATAGTGGCATTTGTGTGCCAATTTCTCCTGCTACAACTGCCGGCTAAACTTGCTACAACTCTATGTGCACCCACGGTTCAACTTCGAAACATGCTTATTCACGCAGAACTTACTTTGAATTAGGCGACGAGAATGACAAGACGTGCTACATAAATTAACATAAATAAAATAATGTGTTCTTGGTAACTATTACTGGGGAGAAATGAACATTTTGTTTCTCTTCCAGGAATTCAAACCAGTGCAGCTTCATGCGATGATATCTCTATAGAACCAGGAAATCGAGTAACGAATCCCAGCTTCTCCACCTGATCTCTTGTAAACGTGTGACCATAGGCAAACCACTAGGTCTCTGCCCTCGTCTGTGAAATGGGGGTACTCACAAACCGAGCAAATGCTGGCGTGAAATGAATGCTGGAGACTTCCCACTAACCTACTACTTTCACGCCCTCTGAGGTACTGTCAGATGCCAACATTGGAGGAGTGCACGGCAACTCTCACCCCGGGGGACTCGCTGGTAAACTAGTCTCGCAGAGTGTGTTTTATAACTCGCCAGTCGAAGGGAGATTCCTCTTTAGGTCCATAAATGCTAACACTCCACACGTTATATTTGCACATCTCTCTTTCTAAAGGATTCAAATGTGTCAAGTCGCCGTGCACATAACGTAGACTGCAGCTAAATCTCCACAGCCCCTCGGATCACCATGCGCGTTGTTTGCCAGCTGCTGCCGCTCTTTGTCCTGGCTGCAGTCTGTGTCAAAGGCGAGTGAGGGGGTTCCTTTCATGTTGTAAGTCTTTTGTGATCACCGCAGTGGAAATATCAGCAGTTGTCAATTGCCAGTTGACCTGTGTGCTGCACAACTTACAACTGTAGACGGAGACTGCAGCCAGGACAAAGAGCGGCAGCAGCTGGCAAACAACTCGCATGGTGATCCGAGAGGCTGTGGAGCACTGCCCTCCCTCAGCAGGAGCCGATGCAGGCAGGCTCCGTCCCCGGGAAAGCCCAGGGACGCAAGGGGAGGGGGAGCCCGAGGAGCTTGCCACTAAATCCCCCTCAGCGTCAGGGACCAGCGTGCAGCTGACAGAGCCCCGCGCGGGGGCCGTCCAAGGTGATCACTGACGTCTAGTCCTCACAGATGCACCCAGGACACCCCCCAACCTCACCCCACCAGTAATTCTTCTGCAAGGGGGGGCTTATCAGTGAGGAACCGCGAGCAGCGAGGAATCAGACAACGGGTGCGAGAACCACTGATCCGGAGGCGCGCGCTTGGCCTCGAAGTGAGATTCCCTTGGGAGCGAGTCTGGGGCACCATGTGTTTGTAAGTTAATTACAAACATATGGTGCCAAGCTCGCTCCCGCAAGTGAATCCCCTCGCGTGCACGCATTGCCATTGAAGGCAATGGAATGCGTGCACATTTTTGGCTGAAAAGCCAAATCGATTTCTATAGGTCTTATTCCTATGCAACGCATGCGCGTTGCGTAGGCAAGACATAAAAACGGACTTCTAACGTGACTTCTAATCCCGGTCACAAAGAGCTTTATGCCTTCAGCATTAGCACAGTGAGGCGGCAAATTTCACTTTCGCTTTTCAAAAACACATGTATTTTTAATCCCGCATTCAGATTAGTCTGAAGTACTGGCACTGATGTTGTGCAAGATTTGTGCCGTGCCCATGCCGCCCGCAATAAACTTTGAAGGCGCCGCTGCAGCTTAAAAGAAAATGCGCACATTGGGCTAAATTAAGCCCGACAAATAGGCACTGGCCAATTGAGCATTTTCTCACACAAATGGGAAAGATATCGCCCTTTTGTGAGAGAAATTGCCCAATCTATGTCACACGTCTGGTGTGAAAGGGAGTTTTAATCCACTCTGCACACCAATGGAAACGTGCGCAGTTAGCAATTAGCAGCGATGAAAGCCCGCGCTTTCTGCAGTCACACTGATGAAGCATTAGACACGGTCCGTCAGCAGGCAGACAAGTTCTATTTCAATGTTTCAGAGCAATCTGCACGCAAACTCAGCAAAATAACACTCTAGCAGTGCCATGGCGGGCACTATAGTGCTTATTTTACCTGAATCTATAATTGCCTCGCTCACGGCAGTCCAGAAGTTCCAAGGCTTGCTGAGACTGAGTGACATTTCACTCCCCAGCCAATCACTGGCTAGAGTCCAGTGAAGTGGTTGCTAGCCAATCAAAGGCCTCCAAAGGCTCTAGGCAAGCTTTTAGGCGCCAGAGTGCCCACAGCAGTTTTATTTCCGTGATTTAATGTCTACTTGTCCGTCGGACAAAATAGACAATAAATCTTCTTGTCCAATGATAAAAACAACATGGTTCGGGCGTCGGGTGATATGATTCCCCCACCCCTGATTACTTGATCAGAACGCAGGCAAGCAAACGTGTCTCAGACCCCAGCAGAATGAACAGGCGTCCCCCCTGCCTAGGGGAGGGGGGGCCTTAGTTGCGCCAAGTGACTGAGCCCCTTCGGGTTGGCTAACAAAGGGGGGTGGATCGAGCAAGGAGGGACGGTGAAGTCATCAAGATGCGCCGGAATGTATGCAAGTGTTATTTAAGGCTGCGCCCGGCTGCAGTCGGCCTCTTTGTCCCCTTAGACCTCCAGCAAGCTGCAGAGACGTCGTTGACCACCCACCCACCCAGCAGAAGAACGAGGCTTCGCGGAGCACTGGCAGTTAACAACAAAGGGGGGTGCACAACGAGGGAAGCTCAGCATCTGGATGGACCCCAGGAGGGGGGTAGGATCCACGTGTGCTGAGGGTAGGCGGAAAAGGTGGACCGACCTGACGGTGGTCTTGGACTCTACTGCCCTAACCCGCTATGTATGGACTGAGTATTTCCTTGGGGAGATGCCTGTGTTCAGGCACCTCAGTGGGCCGGTGCGTTATGTGATGCCCTGGATTTCATGTAATGCAACTGGTTGCTCTGCGCGTTGTGGCCGGACGGCACAATCTGAGCAGCGGAGTGGAGAGCTTGGCGGGATGAGTCGGACAAGTTCCATTGTAAGTCCAAGCTCAAGTACAGGTGTAATGTTTTGCTTAATTTCCTTACTGCCTTTTATATGTTGTTGCCGCTAAAGTGTACGGCCAAAACTGAAGTTTAAGTAATGTCGTGCCTGATTTACTTAATGCCTTTGACAAGTTGATGCGGCTAAAGCGTGATGCTGTGAATAATTGTAAATATCCAGACAGGGTTTTTTTTTCCTATTGGTCTGTGAAGAATTACTTGGTTTGATGTGAATAAAAGGTTACGCCCTAGACAACATGTTCTGACTCTGAGAGTTCTTGGGTACAGCAGTGTAAACATTTTGGAAATAGAGAAGGGTGAATGTCAAGTTGTGCGCATACTATGGGAATATCAGGGTGCAGAAAAAAAGAAAGGAACCGCCATACTATAGGGAAACCTATGTATATCAAAGTGAACGCAACCAATGGCATGATTTTGTGGAATGATGGAATTCAGAGATACAGACTCAAAGGGCTATATGAGAAGAGAGAAGCAAGAACTGAAATAATGTGGAATTATTGGTTTCAACGTGTAGTGATTTTAAATAATTAATCCATATATGCACATGAGCCGACGTTTTTCTGAGGATAAACACCTGGCCCGGAGGACAAGCATACACTTTATGCGAAAATGCACCACGAACAAAATGGCATACACAAAGGCACACACACATGCAGGCATGCACATGCAGATACACATGACCCTTCAACCCTCCTGACAAGCAATCACCAACACCAAGGCCAGCTAGCCACTTTGACATTCACTGAGATGTCGTTTCTTCGGACGCACTGCACAGATGAGATGGCATTGGTCCACTCCCAGTCAACGATGAGTGGGGTAAAGCACCTTTCAGAAGAGGCTCCAGTTCCCCAGTCTTATGCCAGTTCTCAGTCTCCCCAGGGCTCTACGAGGAATACAATTGCAGCTTTCTGTTCCTATAGCCTAGGATGCAGAATCCTGTGAGCAGGGCTTAGATGACCGGCCTTGGTCTCCAGCAGACTAGGGCACAGGAAGAAGTGGTGAGATTAGCCACAGGCAATAATGCTAGAAACTCGCTGCCCCACCGTGGTTTCGGTTTCCACCCAGAACTACTCCAAACAAGCACCTACAAAGCCAATAGGTCTGTGCTGGCTGACAGCCTTTTTTTTTTGCTCTACCAATACCTGTTTTGTCACTGAAACATTATTATGAAGCTGTTGTGCCTTCATCTGCCTGAAAAACACTGATTAAAAGAAAAATATTTTTGGTCTCAAAGAGCACACATTGACATAGTAATATATACCACTATAGCGGATTACTTTGCACGTGGATGTGCTCCTTGTGAAAGGGCGAATGCCGTCATTCCCCGTGAAGTTAGCCAAAGGCTGATAACTAGGCTGGCCCTTTGGAGTGCTCTCATTCTGTACGCTCGCTTGTAAAAGTAAAATTGTAGTTCTTCTTCTATTTTTGTGAAATGGCCCGTTTTTTGGCTTCAAAATTCTGGCCACAGTACCTTTACCGCATGTTGTAACTTGTATACTGCAGAGGGGAGAAGAAAAATGTGAATGACACGTGGTTAGTCTACATATCATTTTAATAAAATCAAAGGGTATTGGTTAACGCCAGATCTAAAACACCCCATCCACTTCTCCACAAGTTACGATTACAAAGCAGTTTCAGAGTCCCCTTAATCTGCACCAGTTCAACATGTGCGCATATCGAATAAATAACCATAGAAACAAAAAAAACAATACTGATAGCTATAACCAGATCACAAGTACTTCAAAAACTTCCACTATCGTCGAGTCAAAAAGGATTATCCCAGAACCTTAATAATCTGCCTTACTAAACGTTGTCCTTCTGACCTATGATCACCCACCACTAAAGGCTGTTCCGACCAGATTGCCTCAACCTTTACAGAGTTAATGATTACATCATTTACCACTGAACTGGTCCCAAAACAGAGCAAACACTCGCTCTTGCCTTAACCTGAACACCCACGGTTTAGCCAGCCGGTGAATTCTGCAGTACCACTTTAAGCAGTACCCCACCTATGTTAGGCCATGGAGTGACTTTACAGCTCCATTCCTCGAGGCCCAAAAGGGCCCTATTTTGGCTGTCTCGTGCCTAAAATTGCCTCTGCTTGAATAGACGTCAACAGGGAACATAAATCTTCCCTATGTTGGTATGTATGAAACAGTAACGCCTATGAAGTCACCAGGCTGCTCGCCTTCGAGATTACTGGACCACTTTTAAAGTTTCTCTTCAGGGGCGTAACTTCAGGGGAAGGGGGGTGTTTGGCGGTATTAAACCCCCCTGAAAATATATTCTGTAGTAAATAGTTGGGTACAGGTGCTTTCATTAGGGTAATGTGAAATGTCTGTCGGATTTCACCTGGGTTGGTCACATGCCCACACTGACAAAAACACACACTCTCTTCAATGTTTTAACGGCCTTAAAATGTCGATTAGTTTGAAAAATATTGCGTTTTAAGTCCGTTTCACTGCCCCTTAAGCCCCCTCATGTGCTGCTTCTCATATAATGTGTTTAACAAGATGTCCCAACATGATTATTGAGAAATCTGATGCTCACCCCACCAATCTTACTGAACAAGCTTCGCCCCTGCTTCTCTTCACAACAGTAGATAGAACCAGGATAAAAATAGTGATATAAATGTAATCCAATGAATAAATGCCACAATGGAAAATCAGTTAAACATGTACCTTGAAAACGAAGATATAATATCTGGCTCGGTGGGATGAACCAATGATGAGAGAATCATAACTTATGTTACACAGTACACCTTATTTAGCCCAGATGGCTTGGTTAGTGTAGGGAATCGGGCTACTGGTTGAGAGGGGTGAAAACCTACTCAAGCAGCAACCATAATTCCTGTCAGGGTGAAGTCACAAGCCACCTCAAATTAACCTGTGCTCAACCCTCTGGTAGCTTAGCACAAAAGCAGTCAACCTTAACTTAGAGGCACTGTCTAAAGTACATATACAGCACTCCAAAGAGTGATATAATGAAAACACAACAAAAGATAAATACCACACCATGTTAAAAAAATTGAGTAAATTTTTATGAATTTAAGACCGAAACGACAAAAATCCAATCAGTAGAAACAGCGATATCCAATTTTAAAGATTTCGGTGAAAATAGTGCCTAAAGGCACAAAGCGCCAGCCGTGGTTATCTGGTTATTCCTGATCAGGACAAATTCACAAGTTCAGGCCGACCACGACTGAGCACGTGCCGGATAAAGGGACCAAGTTGGGCACACTGAATGCAGTACCTTAAATCATGGTTACGGAACATTGCGAGATCCTGTTTTGAAGATGAGTCGTGTAGCGGCAGTTCAGAGGGGCAGCGTGATGCAATGAGGAGTCCAGCGTAAAGAATGCGTCACACAGCACCAGTTCCAGGGAGCTGTGAGACTGTAAAGTACTCCACCGTTACACAGCGCCGGATCCGAGAGCCTGTGGTGTTCTGTGTCATGGATGCTTTCCATAGCGAAGGTTGTGATGCGGAGCTAGGAGGAGATGCATCGCACTGAGTCGGTTCTACCCAGCTAGGCAGACACAGCACCTTCAGACCCACTTCTAAGGGTCCATGACGGGGGTGGCACCACTTGGGGGCAAAACTCACGCAGTCAGAGTCCAGGTGCTGGGTTCAAGGTAGTTGGAGCCTTTTCTGCCTCTGAGGCTCTGATCAGGAGGCCAGCCAACTAGCCCTTGGAGTCACTCTAGTGGTCCTGGGTTCAAGATGCAGGTCCAGTCCTTCGTCACTCAGGCAGCAGGGTAGTAGGGCAGCAAAGTCCTTGCAGCAGAGCTGCACAGCAGTCCTTCTGAGTGTTTCACAGGTCCACAGGTGTACTGAAGAGTTGGTGGTTCTGAGGGTCCTATATTCATAATTGGTGCCACCTTTGAAGTAGGAGAAGGTTCTGGAGGTTTCCACTCCGGGAGGTGTTTGGAATTTCGTTCCTCTCTGCCATGGCCTCAGGTTGTCTGAGGCCACAATAGACAGTTGTGAAAACCTTTGTGAGTGTGCTGAGGCACAGCCTTTGTGATGTGCAAGTGTGGTAGGTGACAGAACCTCCTCCTCATCGAGTCTCTGCACAAACTACCAGCTACACCTACTCATGTGGCCCAGGATACAGGCTGCCGGAACCAAATGGTTAGGACAAAAAAATGCCAACTTTCTAACTGAAATTGCATGGTGAGTAAAGAAACGATGGATTTAGGCCCAGATCTCTGTACTGGGGTCAATGTATGACATTGTTCTGCATTCTGTCCATCAATTGTTCTTTTTGATTTTGTCACCCCGAGTGAGATGGGTATGCCCAGACGTGGGTCCCGTGCTCTCCATGCCACTGGACTCAAGCTACCCTGGCGGATGAGGGGTGAAACCCCAAAACCGGTCCTTGGATGCTATCTTCCAGTCCAGGGAGGACCTGGCCTAGCAGTTCGGGCTGGACTGTTCCCATTGGGCGCAGGGTCAAGACTGATTTGCATTGGGCTAGGTTCAAACTGGAATGGAATAGTGAGCAAAAAAACGATGGACTTAGGCCCAGATCTCTGTACTGGGGTGAATGTATGACATTGTTCTGCATTCTGTCAATCAATTGTTCTTTTTGCAACTTTCTAAAAGTGGCTTTTCAGAATTGTCACTTCAATTCTAACTTTACCATTAAAGAGGGTTTTAAATTACAATTCTTTAGCCACAAACTAAACATTCCTACCTGCTCCCAACTGAAAGTTATAGCTTATTAAATGTAATGAGGTAACCCAATGTTATCTTATGGGAGAGGTAGGCCTTGCCATAGTGAAAACCAAATTTAAGAGTTTTGCACTATTAGGACATGTAAAACTTAAAAGTACATGTCCAACGTTTTAAATACAGTGCACCCTGCCCTCTAGGCTGTGTAAGGCCTACCTAGGGGTGACCGATATGTATAAAAAATGAAGATGTAGGCCTGGCTAAAGGTTTATTTTACCAGGTTGAAATGGCAGTGTTAAACTGCATAAATCAACAGGAGCTAGCTACTAGGAGAAGATATGTGTCTATTGGGTCAAAAACAACTGTTTTTGGGGGGTATAACAAAACGATTTGTTTTCTATGAAAGCCCTCACCCACCGACCTAGTTGGTGGCATGCTTCATCAACGGGCCCCACCCAAGGCACCAAGTGTGCCTCAGGTGTGCTACAACGCCTGATTACAGCGGAGCTGGTTTTGTTAAGTGAGTGTGCAGTGAGGTGTTTTGAGTGAGGTTAAAAAGCTGTCCTAGAGGTCCCAGTCGGTTAATTTATTAGTAAGCCCTTGGCAGAATTACAAACAAGGCTTTTGGACATGGTTGGAGAGACTTATGGTCTCCCACGTCCCGTGTGGAGACGGGACGTGGGAGAACTGTTCAATGAGAAATACAGTGCTGTCTTTATGCCAGTATGCAGTGATTTGCGGCAATATTGAGAAGCCGGACTGTGGTACTGAGTTTTAATTAAGCAGAGTGTGTAAAGTTGCGAACGGTAGGAAGTTCTACAAGAAGGTGATCTGTGTTCATTTTGTTTTAGGATATCAACTATAATGAGATAGGATTGGAATGCCATTGAATCAGCACTTGCAGAATGATTCCGTCAGTAGATGTGAGTTATTTAAACAGTAGTGTTAAAAAGACCATAGTGGGTTACTTATCATTTAGTGAACATTTGTATTGCATTTTACATTTTTTCTTAGATTATTCAAGGTCCATTTATTGATGACTAATTCAATCTATATCCAGCCAAGAACTTATTGAGAAGAAAGGTAATTTTGAGCGGAGGTGTGTGTGAAGAGTATGAGTTTGATATAAGGGTTGATTTTCAAGTGTTGGGGTAATATAAGTATTATTAATATTTTTTCCAGAGCTCTAGTGTTCTGTGTCCTGAGGAGAACCCTACAAATTTACATAAAAGAGTTTGAAATGCGTCAACTGTTTTCCTATCAGCCAAACAAGTATATTATATATGTGATACTACTGGAGCTCTGAACAAATTCAACTGGGAAGGTTTCTGTGAACTCTCTCCAAGCCCAGTATGGACACTGTTTAGGTTCGGCCCGTCTAAAAAGGAGCCGAACTTGCAAAGAAATGGATGCTCCAATGGCACTGTTTAAAATTATGTCAAACAACAGAACCTAGGCCAAAAGGCAGCTTTCGAACTTTGTTCTATGTAAAATTGTGATTGTTTCATGTTAATTTTGTATTAATTTGTGATTTTTTTCCTTCTTTCTTGTAAATATATTTTGATGTCTTCTCTGTGTATTGATAAGTTTATAAATGTTTTTTATGGGAATTGTCTAAAGAAAAAAGAAGAAAAAAGGTTTAGCAGTGACAATCAGGGTCCCTTGGTATGTCTTTTGAGACTTAATTCTGGAATGAGCTTCCAGTTGACAGATTACTCATGCATGATGCAGGTTACTAAACAGAATTCAAAGTCTGGGCCAATGACTTCGCCTTGCAAGCCAGCCCCCTTAGCAAAAGCAGTCACCCAGACCCTGTGTCCGCCCTCCCTCCTTTACCCCACTCTCTAACTGTCTCAGCTGCAGCCCAAGACACTATTTTACACATTCTCTAATGTGGCATACTCTGCATTAATAATAAATGGAAAGCACTAAAAAAAAATCCAGGTTATCTCTGGACCTCACATTTCGCTGCAGTCCAACAATGTTTAAGGTGAGGAATGCCAGGTAACATCTTAGATTACCATGATTTTAAGAAGTGTTGTGGGGCAATGCTCCTACGATAGTTCGCCCATCCAAGGCATTTCCTCCATCATTCATGCAATAGTGGGGCCTGTTCTGATCTTGGGTGTATCTTCATCCTGCTCTCCACAATTCTCACTGTAGTGAATTAATCTTTTGGAACCCTTATTATGAAAACCAGATATTAGGTAAAACTCAAACCCAGTTTGGTACTGATCATGGAACACTTACTATGGTTACTTCTTTTTTCACAAGGACAACATTTTGTAACCAATTTTCCACAGATAGCTAATGAACAATTCAACTAAATCCCTTTAGACAATAACTCTATTATCATACACAGCTCTTGCAGAAATCTAATAGCATGAATACCAGAATCTGAATTCGGCTATTCACCTGGCAAAAGTTATTTTTCTACTGCCCTCATGTTATCAGGTAAATTGATTATTTATCCCAGACTTCCCTCACTTTTTCCAGGTCTCCAGAGACCTAAGGGAGGTGTAGATATGAAGGTTGACAATCTGTTCTCTCCCTCATATCTGTCTGCAGAACCAAGAGATTCAGGAGAATGCCAGTTGCCACTTCCCCTCTCAGTGAGCAAATACTTCAGTATATACCTCATATGTTATATGTATTTAGTGTATTACATTTCATATTTTGCCTCACAATCAACCCACTATGATTGGAGGGCAGAGGTTAGTAACCTAATGGTATTGGATCAGTGTTATTCAAACAAAGAAATCTTAGACAACCATATTTTAGCTACCTTAAGTAGCTCAAGAGTTATATAGTAATATACATGTCAAAAAGCAGTTTGTTTCAGAAAGTGAGGAGCCCTCATGTTATCAGGTAAATTGATTATTTATCCCAGACTTCCCTCACTTTTTCCAGGTCTCCAGAGACCTGAGGGAGGTGTAGATATGAAGGTTGACAATCTATTCTCTCCCTCACATCTATCTGCAGATCCAAGAGATTCAGGGGAATGCCAGTTGCCACTTCCCCTCTCAGTGACCAAATACTTCAGCGTATACCTCATATGTTATATGTATTTAGTGTATTACTGTAACGACCTGGGGTGGTCCCACGATTATCAAAATGCGAAGGGACATAAAACCATCTCTGCCTCTAACCCATTATACCCTCTGCAGAAACCCGACACGGACATTGACATTTATCCGGAACACTGGCCCTTTAATGAGGAATGGGACTACCAGTGGGAGGAGTCACGGCAGGAGACGGAGACGTCTTATTCTCGAGAGCACGAATCAGGTGTGTGTTTATTCACCCGGAGGGAGGAGGCGAGAGCGGAGAGCGAGGACGGAGCGAGGGACGGAGCAGAGCGGAGTTTGGAGACGAGGGACGTGACGAGAACTGGAGTCGGAGAAGAGGAGGACGAGAAGCCAGGAGGCCATCGACACCACGAGCCGCCCAGCCATACACCCGCGGGAGGTGTATGGCTCAGCCAGGTACGGGACAAACTCAGGGGCTGGGTAAAACGTTAAACTGCTAGTACCGATCTACCCCGAGCAAACTCCAACTGATCTGGGTGTATCCTTTTCCTGAGCACAAACTTCCCTCACGTCGGCCTTAAATTACTAAGTTTGCACATGTGGTTAATCCTCACTCCCTTACCCTTTGAGCACGTATAGCGACGGAACAAGAAACTGATACATACTATCTTTTCTCTTATACTCTCCAAACGAGCGGCAAGACGGAGACCGAAGAGACTGCTCCGAGGAGAAGATTAGACAGGGACCACCGGACGTCGGCAGCTGAATCTGGGATCAGAAAGACAGCGAGAAGCCGTTCGCCAAGGGCAAAGTCACTGGCCAAGAAGAAAAGCTCAGACTCTTTGTACACCAAAATAAAACCCACAAAAACGAAAATCAGTGTATTGCCTATTCATCCCGCACCCGTAACAGTGGTGGAGAATGCGGGCATAGGCACCATCTGTGGAGTGAAGATGGAAACAGTGGTAGAACAGTTAGTGAAAGGACAAGAAAGGCTCGAGTGGGTGTTAGAACAACACTTAAACTCTGCACAAGCGGATAGAGAAGCCATTAAAAAAACCTTTGAAGAGAGAAATGAACAACCATGGACTGACCCCGCAGGTAGAGGAGGAACCACGGAGAGAACCTTAACACATGGAACGCCCGCAGTTTCCTTACAAAAATACCGAACAGGAGAAGACCCGGATGCCTTCCTGTTAAATTTTGAACGGGCCGCCCGAGCTTGTGGTTGGCCAGTGGCAAAATGGCCGTTTTTTTTGGCACCCCTGTTAGGAGGAGAAGCCAAAGCCGCGTATCAAGTGGCCAATCCCACTGGAAACACTGCCTACCCCGAGATAAAGAGAATAATTCTTGACCATTTGGGACTGGACCCAGAAGCGTACCGAATAAAATTTCGAAAAGAAAGGGGCTCAGTCGGGGAAAACCCCAAGACATTGTTTGTCCGACTGAAAATGGCCGCGGACAAATGGCTAACCCCCGCCACAAGCAGCAAAGAGGAAATACTCGACCGCATTTATTTAGAACAATTTTTAGAGGCCCTCCCCTATGCCACACAAAAATGGCTACGGCAACATCATAGTTTAACAACAGCCCAAGCGGTCGAAATGGCTTCCTCCTTCGCTAGGGCTCAACCGAAAGGTTTTCCATTTGAGCAGGAACGAGAAAAAAGGATGATAGGAAGACCTGAAAAAATTGTTCCACGGGGCAGAGAGGCACCACGGCCCCGGACCTGGAGAACTGACAACAACATCCCTTCAGGCCCACAATGTTTTGATTGTGGACAATGGGGACACATTGCAAGGATGTGTCCGAGGAAACGAAACGAAGAAGAACCGATGGAGGTTGGCTACCTCCCCAAGGCCGTACTGTTTTCAGCGGAAATGGGCGGATCGTTTAGAGTAAGTGTTACTGCCAATGGTTACCCTCTGTTAGCGTTGCTAGACTCAGGCTGTCGCCAATCAGTGATCAGGTCCTCCTATGTAAATCCAAAGCAATACATTTCCAAAGGGGTGGTTAACATTAAATGCGTCCATGGAGATATCAGACCCTATCCAGTCGCTGACATTGTCATCGTGTCATCGGCAGGGACATCCCCAGAAGTAAGAGTAGGCGTGATGGAAAGTTTACCGGAAGACCTAATAATAGGGACAGACAACCCTGACTTCTTAAACATGTTCAAAGACAAATTGGCAAAACACGGTCATGCCGATGAAATAAATGTAGAACAGGAAGACCGGCCCAAAGTACTACCTTAGTTTTGTAAAATTAACTCAGAATGCAAGCTCTCCCAAAAAGGGTTCGGCTAAGGCAGCAGGATATGACCTTTGTAGCGCCTATGACTATTTGATACCGAGTAAAGAAAAAGCGGTGATCAAAACGGACTTACAAATTGCCGTCCCCACAGGGTCCTATGGCAGGATAGCCCCGCGGTCAGGTTTAGCAGCAAGATATTTTATTGACGTAGGGGCAGGGGTCATTGACGAGGATTTCAGGGGTAACGTAGCCGTACTCCTCTTTAACTTTGGACCTGACTCGTTTAAGGTCACCAGGGGAGATCGAGTCGCCCAACTGATTTGCGAGAGCATAGCCTCTACAGAATTGAAAGAAGTAGACAGGTTGGACGACACCGACCGGGGATCTAGCGGGTTTGGATCCACTGGAATGCAAACCGTGCCAGTACATGCGGTTCTACCTCATGACCCGTGGGTGCTGGATACGAGTTTCAAATTTGCTCAAATTAGTGACCCAACTCTGTTAAATGCATGGGAACAGGCACACCAAAGGGAGGTGGGTTCAAAAAAATTTCCTGGCTTCATCATAAAAGATGACCTGTTGTATAGAATAGGGTCTGAAGGTGACTCTGCCCAGCTCTTAGTACCTGTTTCATTCAGAGACCAGGTCCTTTTTTTTGCACATAGCCACCTTGTTGCCGGCCACTCCGGGGCTGAAAAGACGACTCAAAATATTCTCCGACAGTTTTTTTGGCCCGGAATTTATAAGGACACCGAGTCCTTTTGCCGGAAATGTGATGTTTGCCAGCGGATGAATATGGTTAGACCCCCCGCTGTGCCCTTACAACAATTGCCGGTTATTGGAAAGCCTTTCGAAAGGGTCGGCATGGACCTGATCGGTCCGTTGCCGAGGACTAAAAAGGGGTTTCGACATATCCTGGTCGTGGTCGACTATGCCACGAGGTTTCCGGAAGCGTTTCCCTTATCGGTTGCCAACTCTAAACAGGTGGGGGATAAAATGATCGAGTTGTTTAGCAGGGTCGGTTTCCCAAAGTAAATTCTGACCGACCAGGGTACCCCATTCGTTTCGAAATTGATGAGAGAAATTTGTGGTACGCTGAACATCCACCAGATTCGTACATCTGTCTACCACCCTCAGACGGACGGACTGGTAGAACGCTACAACCGTACTCTAAAGTCTACTCTCCGTAAAATGATGGAGGTCAGCGGCTCTGATTGGGACAAGATGCTTCCACTTGCGTTATATGCAATAAGGGTCCAGAAACAGAGTAGCATGGGCGTGTCAGCTTTTGAGCTACTGTACGGCCGCCAACCCCGCTCCTTACTTGAAATGACCAGAGATGCTTGGGTCAACGAACAGACTGAGGAGGTTACGGCGACCCTGGATTACGCCACAGCACTGAAGTCTAAACTAGGAAAGGTAAGAGAGCTGGCGATGGACCATCTTCTGCATAGCCAGACCAGCCAGAAGCGTGCTTATGACAGGGGTAAAAAGTGGAGACAACTTCAAGTGGATGATTGGGCCTTGGTTCTATTGCCCTCTTCCTCGCACAAATTTAAAGCCGAGTGGATGGGCCTGTATAAAGTTGTAGAAGTCATTGGGCGCACTAGTTATAAACTACAATTGGCTCCAAGCAAACAACAGTCGTATCATATTAATCTTTTAAAAAAATGGCTGGGGCCGCCTCCTGCCGATATTCACTTGGCTGACGGAGCAGGATCAGATAGCTCTACCATTGACCTGCTGGTACATAATGAGGAATTGCAAGACCGACAACAGTCGGAACTAAGAATGACTCTGTGTACATTTCAGGACGTGTTCTCAAGCCGCCCTGGGAGGACCTCTCTGGCGGAACATTGCATTGATACACCACCTGGCAAGAAGGTTAGGATTAAGCCCTACAGAGTCCCCGAAGCCAGGAGAGCGGCGATAAAAACTGAAGTGGAGGAAATGCTTCGCTTAGGAGTGATACAACCTTCTAAAAGCGACTGGTCCAGCCCCATTGTTATGGTCCCTAAACCGGATGGCAGTAGAAGGTTTTGTATGGACTTTCGGGCGCTAAACGACATCTCGCTCTTCGATGCATACCCCATTCCTAGAGTGGATGAATTAATTGAAAAATTGGGCAATGCTAAATACATTTCAACCCTCGATTTAACTAAGGGGTATTGGCAAGTCCCCCTACGACAGGAAGATATCAAAAAGACTGCATTCTCGACTGAGGAGGGTCATTTCGAATTTACTGTCTTGCCGTTTGGCCTCCATGGGGCGCCAGCTACGTTTCAGCGTTTAATGAACAAAGTGTTAGCAGGGTTAACAGACTTCACGTCAGCCTATCTGGATGATATTGTCATCTATAGTCCGGATTGGCAGTCTCATCTGCGACATCTGTCCACAGTACTGAATGCACTGCGGAATGCTGGCCTCACGGTGAACGCAAAAAAATGTAAATTGGCCTTCCAGAAGGTCAAATACCTTGGCTATGTGTTGGGGCATGGACTGATTGAGCCGCAAATTGAGAAGGTGAGGGCCATTGCTGACACCCCGTTCCCATCGACTAGGAGAGAGATGAGATCTTTTTTGGGGCTGGTGGGCTACTATAGAAGATTTATTCCACAATTTGCTGATATTGCAGCCCCTCTTACGGATGCATTAAAGGACAAGGGGAAGGCATCATCGCCGGTACATCCTACTGAATTGATGCAGGAGGCTTTTCACACTTTGAAGTCCATCATTACTTCAACCCCAGTATTGTCTTCCCCTGATTTTTCTCGTCCTTTCTCGTTACACACGGACGCATCAGACTACGGGATTGGAGCGGTTCTTTCCCAGATAGGGTCCGATGGGCATGACCACCCGATCCTATATGTAAGCAGGAAGCTTTTTCCCAGAGAGTTGAAATACGCAACCATAGAGAAGGAGTGCCTCGCAATCAAATGGGCCCTTGAAAAACTGGCGTACTACCTCGAGGGGCGACGATTTAATCTCTACACTGATCATGCTCCACTGCTGTGGATGGCCCGCAATAAGTCTAAAAACGCCAGGGTTCTGCGCTGGTTTTTGTCACTACAGCCATATACTTTTTCTGTGCACCACCGTAGGGGTTGTGAAAATGTGGGAGCGGACTTTCTGTCACGTCACCCACTCACCGATCGTGAGTGTCCGGAGGGGGAGGTATGTAACGACCTGGGGTGGTCCCACGATTATCAAAATGCGAAGGGACATAAAACCATCTCTGCCTCTAACCCATTATACCCTCTGCAGAAACCCGACACGGACATTGACATTTATCCGGAACACTGGCCCTTTAATGAGGAATGGGACTACCAGTGGGAGGAGTCACGGCAGGAGACGGAGACGTCTTATTCTCGAGAGCACGAATCAGGTGTGTGTTTATTCACCCGGAGGGAGGAGGCGAGAGCGGAGAGCGAGGACGGAGCGAGGGACGGAGCAGAGCGGAGTTTGGAGACGAGGGACGTGACGAGAACTGGAGTCGGAGAAGAGGAGGACGAGAAGCCAGGAGGCCATCGACACCACGAGCCGCCCAGACATACACCCGCGGGAGGTGTATGGCTCAGCCAGGTACGGGACAAACTCAGGGGCTGGGTAAAACGTTAAACTGCTAGTACCGACCTACCCCGAGCAAACTCCAACTGATCTGGGTGTATCCTTTTCCTGAGCACAAACTTCCCTCACGTCGGCCTTAAATTACTAAGTTTGCACATGTGGTTAATCCTCACTCCCTTACCCTTTGAGCACGTATAGCGACGGAACAAGAAACTGATACATACTATCTTTTCTCTTATACTCTCCAAACGAGCGGCAAGACGGAGACCGAAGAGACTGCTCCGAGGAGAAGATTAGACAGGGACCACCGGACGTCGGCAGCTGAATCTGGGATCAGAAAGACAGCGAGAAGCCGTTCGCCAAGGGCAAAGTCACTGGCCAAGAAGAAAAGCTCAGACTCTTTGTACACCAAAATAAAACCCACAAAAACGAAAATCAGTGTATTGCCTATTCATCCCGCACCCGTAACAATTACATTTCATATTTTGCCTCACAATCAAACCACTATGATTGGAGGGCAGAGGTTAGTAACCTAATGGTTTTGGATCAGTGTTATTCAAACAAAGAAATCTTAGACAACCATAATTTAGCTACCTTAAGTAGCTGAAGAGTTACATGTCAAAAAGCAGTTTGTTTCAGAAAGTGAGGAGCAGTACCTAAAAGGAACATACTCCTTTTTGGTGTAATCGTAACTAGAAAGCAAACTAACGAGGACAGAAATTGTCAAGGAAGAGCTTAGTAAGACATCTAAGCCATCAATAAAAAAAGAATCTCGCATTTTGACAATTGTAAATGACCCAGAACACCTCAACTAGATACACACATCAACAGTGAGAATCAAAAGTGGTACTCTATGGCCAAATCAGCATACTGTAAATAACAAGAGGACTGCAAAGTTTTGGGTAAGTTGATGTTTAGCCATCAGTTTTTTGCAAGATCCCAAATATATGGAATTTACATAAAGCAGATGAAGATACAATGGCTGCATTGGCTGTAATAAGAGAAGATCCTTTAACCTCCTTAAGAAGGCCAGAGAAACACCACAATTGACATTTCAAAATGCAGAAGAAAAGTGAAGCAGTGTGAACATCTGTTGGTGGTCGAGGGAAAGCAGTTTCAAATCACTCTGGATTTTCCAATCTCTATGAAGGAGGGGAAAAGGATGGTATTTTTACCTGTCCAAAGCTGATGACAGGTGGAGTATAGTCACCGATGACATCAGAAGCTCACTCATGTGGCCCAGAACTGACAACAGGCCCCCCTGAGCACTCGCCAAGGGGCAAAAGCACGTATGGACATCATCAAAGCATCCACTCTGCTGCGGAAACTCACAGAACTCACGTAAGATCAAGCAATGCAGAAACTGGATGGGAAAACAAGAGGGCAGAAGGGACCAGATTTGCCCTTTCCACAAGCAATTTGTTACAAGGCACAAGGGAAACCTAGTCAAGCAATTGGTCAGGGACCATGGGTACATACAGTATTTCCAAAGACAGTGGTCCCTAGACAACGAAGGATACACACGAAAAATAAATATAGATCAAATGATTTCTATATTCTCTGTCCAGCCGGACAGGATTTTAATATATCATATATTCATGTAGTCAGTTTATCTATACAATATCAAGTGGGACACAGCCTGTGTCCTACTACCACATATAGACAGGTGTGACATACATAAAGGGGAGTGTCAGGCAAGGGAGACAGTCTGCGTACGATCAAATTTTGCAGGCTAATAAATTATAAATACACTATTGGGACATTTCATATAGTATAGTCAAAGACATATAGTGTATATGGTGTCGACGACGTTTCGATCCCTATGCTAGAATAAAGGGATCATCCTCAGGACATTGTAATTCATGCCTGTGTTACATTTCCTTATGAACTTCAAGCCCAGATGAAAATTAGAAACACATCACATAGACGATACATACACGTGAATTGCCATTTGGAGGAAAAAGGGGAGGGAAAATGGGGAAAAAAAGGTGTATATACATTATATAAGCATTATGTACATATTTAAGACAGGCATATGTGACCAGTGGATATCATAAAAACGAGCCATGTGACAAGGTGTCCTAATATCAACATTGTGTACAATTCATATGGATTGCAGGAGGGTTGGACGAAAATCTCCAAGAGGTAAAGTCTGGTGTAATGAAAAAGCATGCTGGTGTTTAATTAAAGACAAACAGGCTAGCAGGTAGCGGAGAAGAACTTGAAGGGCATGCGCGGCTATGATGTGGTAAATCGTAGCCGTGGCCAGTGCCTAAAAAGAGTGATTCGAAGCGGAAGGATCGTGAAAGAATATGTAAATTCGGGCGCAGGTGACATTAAATTGCCGAAAAGTATCAGGGAGTGCGGTGCAGCAATGCGGGTTACGAAGCTTACCTAAAATAAGGCATGTTTTGACAATGATCATGCGGGGCGGTAATTCGACGCAAGTGAAGATTAAAATTCCTGCAAGATTGTGAGTAAGATGCTACACGGAGCATTGTGTGAGCAGTAATAGCCGGTTGTGTCCTTACCGCAAATTATGGTGCGCTGCGTTCTCGAAGCTGGGAGAATCCGGCAGCTGGGGGGAGAAAAGTTAAGGTCAAGGACCTGAGTGGGACGTACTGAGGAATACTAAAAAAGAGCCAGCGGTGCCGCTTACCTTAGAAGTAGTATACTTGGTTAAGATGGCAGATTGTCCCTAAGGAGAGAGAGAAGGGGGAATGAGGAGCCGATACGCCCATCTAGATGGCTAAACTAAGGCAGAAGGAGCCAGCAAGTACTCTAACCGTGTGGTTTGATCAGAGGCGGTCCTAAAATGGGGTCCAAGCTGACAGTCGGGGCAATACTCCGAGTGACTGTTCGCCGCTTGGGAATGAGCCTCCATTATGTTAGGGACAGTCATGTGACAGTGGCCATGTGACCGGGAGAAGGACTCAAGCTCTTAGGCTAGGTGAAGTGAACTAACGAGCTGGCTATTTTGGAAAGGTGCAAAGTGAAGATATCATGCTATTACATAAGTGGAGGTGAACTAATGAGGCGGCCATTTTAGATGGGGTGTTGCCTAAGGCATGATGAGGCCTGGTGAGGGCCAACAGTTTTAAGGAATCATCCAACCAAAAACATAAAACCATTTAAATTAAACGTATATGGAGATATACAGGGCAAGGTGTAGCAGTGTCATATACAATTCGTTCAGGAAAAAAAAAACATGTTCAAAGCAAAGAAGTCCAGTCCTCGAGACGGTTGAGACCAGTGTGGATGCTTTTAGTCTTAAGTATCCATTTGAACTCTTCCTTGTTCATGAGTTGGTTGAGATCTCCACCCCTTGGTAGGGCTTTTATTGCGTTAATGATTGTCCATTTAAGATCCAGTTCGGTATGGTCTTTTTCGATGAAGTGGTCCACAAGAGGCGCATTTGGTGTTTTGCATCGAATCCTACTCTTGTGCTGACAGATTCTGATACGTGCCTTCTGTATTGTCTGCCTATGTATATTTTGTGACAAGGGCAGAAAATTGCATAAATAACATTCATGCTGCTACAATTCCTGAAGTGTTTTCTTAGGAAGTTGGTTTGTTCAAAAGTGAAGTCTTTCTCTTCCACTGTACAATCACAGACACTGCATGAATAACATTTCATGTGGCCAGTTAATCGTGGGAGCCCCCACAATTCATTTATGGTTACGATTCTAAGTCTTTTTTTCTTTGGGTTCCAGCAGTATTTCTCTTGGACAGTATCAAGCCTTTTTTAAGGAGCTACGGATTAATTTGCGCGGGTACCCTCGGGATTGCAGTTTGTTACTTAGAGTACTAGCTTCCAGAAAGTAGTCCTCTTTTCGAAAACAATTTCTCCGTATACGGAGAAACTGGGAATAGGGAAGTGAGTCATGCAGAGCCCGTGGATGGTGGCTTTGGTAGCTCAATAGCGTGTTGCGTTCCTGTATAGACTTGTGATTAGTTTGCCATCATTATGGTGGATGTTCAAGTCAAGGAACGGAATAGTTTGTTTGTTTACAGAGAGGGTAAAGTTGAGACCGCTGCAATTCTTATTTAGCCAATGTAAAAACTGCAGTAATAAGTCATGGGATTCCTGCCAGATGAGGAAGATATCATCTATGTATCTCTTCCACAGGGCAATGCAGCTGTGGAAGGGATTCATAGAAGTCAAAATACGTTTACATTCCAGGTTATCCATATAGAGGATTGCCAGGTTGGGAGCAAAAACTGCTCCCATTGATGTACCTCTGACTTGGCCATAGTACTGATCGTTGAACAGAAAAAAGTATTTAGTTAAACAAATTTCCAGGAGCTGCAAGATAAAAAAGTGTGGGTACTGCATGTGGGCGAGGGCGTGTATCAAGAATTTGTTCTATGACCAACAGTGAATCAATTTGCGGGATATTGGTGTTGAGCGACTCCACATCCAATGTACACATTGTCTTGGATGTGGGGTCGAAGGGGCTCTCTTCAATCATGTTTATCATTCCCATACTATCACGTATATAGAACTCTGTAGTAGGCACAAATTCTTTGATAAAGTGGTCCACATATTGCCCTAGGGGCTCCAGAATGGAGCCACACCCAGAAACAATAGGTCTTCCAGGGGGATTCTGAGTGTTGTGTGGATCTTGGGCAATGTATATATCACCGGAGTCCTTGGAGATTTAGTGTTTAGAAATTGAAATTCCTTTTTCCTTAAAAAACCAGCAGTGAGACCTTCGATGGTAACCTGAGCTATAAGGTTCTTTATTTCTTTTGTGGGGTTGGTCGGTAGCCTACAGTAGTGGGCTGTGTTGCTGAGTTGACGTAGAATCTCTGTTTGGGATTTGTCTTTCTCTTGTAATACGATCCCACCACCCTTGTCTGCTGGCTTAATAACTATGCAGCTATTTACTTTCAGATCCGCTAATGCTTGTTTCTCCGCAATTGAGATATTATATGGAATGAATGCTTTTTTGCTTTCCAATTCGGAGAAGTACTAGTTTCTTTAAAGTTAAGATCTCGCTGGGGATCATACTTCCTGAGGGGGAGAAGGTAGAGGGTGGGTGAAATGGAGTGTTGGTAGCTATTGGTGTCGAGGGGTTAAGGAGAAAGAAACTGCGTAGTCTTATCTTTCTAAAAAATCTAAGGAGTTCCGTCTGGAGGTCGAGGAAGTTAGGGCGAATAGTAGGAACACAGGAGAAGCCTTTATTCAGAATAGAAAGTTTACTTGAAGATAGCCAGTGTGTTGTTAAGTTGAAGATGGGTAGCGTATTGTCAGGTACAGGTTCAGTTTAGGTGGTAGCAATAGTCAAGGTGGTATTATCAGGGGATACTGTTACCACTGGTAGTGTTGCCTGCGTGTGTAGCGCTCTCCCGGGGGATTTGGCCAATGCTGTGGCTGTTTTCCTCTGCCCCTTTTGGGTTGCTCGGTCTGGCCTTTGCCTAAAAAAGGATTTTTGTGTGGGGTGTCTTGTCCGTCACTTTGCTCTGAATTATCTGCCGAGGTATCAGAGAATCCGACAAGGTTTTGTCTTCAGTTGAAGCAACCCCAAGGTCGTTGGTTTCGTAGACCACCGTAGGATCTATTGGTGTAATAATCTCTAGCAAGATAAGGATATGCGCGTTCTTGAGAGAAGGCTTTTATGTCTTTCTTGACCTTATTAGTATTTATGTTTTGTTCAATTCTGTAGAATTCGTCAACTGTCTTTTGTACTTCCTCTAAAAGTTTCTTACCCACACTTGTAGGACTCTGATCTTTAATTTGTTTCTCTAGGTCCTGTATTTCAATAGTAATTTTCTTAAGTTCCTCTGTGGCAATATCTATGCCCAGCACCATCCAGTGCTTGGAACATGTGGTGCTGATGTAACTAAACCCAGTGGTATATTTGGGGTTATCAGTGAATACTCCCGGGATATTGCGAACCTGTAGCCCTACTGGGATTATTTTAGCTCTTAAATATTCTGTGAGTAAACGTATCATTAATTCCGATCGCACTGATTTCTTCTTGCTTTTTTCCAATTGTTCTCCCAGGGAACTATTCTGTGGCCCTGGGGTGTCTGTGGATTCTGAGAGTAACGAGGGGCCCTCCAGAATTTTCTGAATGTAGTCTTCGGAATATAGGGGTGTATGGTCGGACATTCCAAGGGAGGGAGTGAGGGTGGGAAAAAAACAACAAATGTTTGCAGGTAGAGGAGTAAGAGGTATACCCACTTGAAAACAAGTGGTATGAGTGCTAGACCCTTGCAATCCGGCGATTGTGCAACATATTGTTACAAGGCACAAGGGAAACCCAGTCAAGCAAATGTTCAGGGACCATGGGTACATATGGTATTTCCAAAGACAGTGGTCCCTAGACAACGAAGGATACACATGAAAAATAAATATAGATCAAATGATTTCTATATTCTCTGTCCAGCCGCACAGGATTTTAATATATCATATTTTCATGTAGTCAGTTTATCTATACAATATCAAGTGGGACACACCCCGCTACCTCTTGGAGATTTTCGGCCAACCCTCTTGCAATCCATATGAATTGTACACAATGTTGATATCAGGGACACCTTGTCACATGGCTCGTTTTTATGATATCCACTGGTCACACATGCCTGTCTTAAATATGTACATAATGCTTATATAATGTATATACACCTTTTTTCCCCCATTTTCCCTCCCGTTTTCCTCCAAATGGCAATCCACGTGTATGTATTGTCTATGTGATGTGTTTCTAATTTTCCTCTGGGTTTGAAGTTCATAAGGAAATGTAACACAGGCATGAATTACAATGTCCTGAGGATGATCCCTTTATTCTGGCATAGGGATCGAAACGCCGTCGACACCATATACTCTATATGTCTTTGACTATACTATATGAAATGTCACAATAGTGTATTTATAATTTATTACCCTGCAAAATTTGATCGTACGCAGACTGTCTCTCTTGCCCGACACTCCCCTTTATGTATATCACACCTATCTATATGTGGTAGTAGGACACAGGCTGTGTCCCACTTGATATTGTATAGATAAACTGACTACATGAATATATGATAAATTAAAATTCTGTCCGGCTGGACAGAGAATATAGAAATCATTTGATCTATTTTTATTTTTCATATGCATCCTTCGTTGTCTAGGGACCACTGTCTTTGGAAATACTTCCCACAAGCAAAACATGATCACTTTTTAAAGCCAGAAAGAACTGATCCTGAAAACAGTGAAAGATTCATCAGAGTTGAGTCATGAGATGTTACCCCAAAAATTGACTATAATGTATTCGTAATAATAACAAAATTGCTCTTACATAGTGGTTCATACAGCACTTCTGAGAAAGAGAAGGTACCCCCTATTTAATTTTGGGTTATAGAGGAGGGGGTAAAAAACAAATCTATGAGAAAACCTCTAAACTAACCCACTTTGTTTTACTTTAGGCTGAAAGCTCTTCTTATAGACATGTCCCCCACGACACATTCCTACAACATAATTATTACATACAATTGTGTTGTAGTGTGTATAGAAAAATATATATTTTAGTTTTTATTCTTTATCTTTTTTTACCATTTTTCACATATATAATTGTTTATTCATATTAAATGAATATTCATATCTTTACAATATTAATATGGGGATTATCCTGAAAGGCAGTTTAAAAAATTGTTCATAACCCCACAGAACACCCATCATACCTACATTCACACCTCTCAAAGCTCTACTATCACACTAACATTCACACAACACAAACATTGTGAAAAAAGATTTTTTAAAACATGTATGGGATCCTATATCATGCTGACAGAGAACATTGAAGGTTAAATTCATTTTTGCAATTCATTCTGATCCAGTTCTTATCTTTTCAATGTCTCTGGTAGGATTCCCTGTGTCTAGATAAGGTCTAAGCACGTTTCAGTGGACATCATATTAAACCACCTTCATGAGGACCAAATATGTCTTAGATCAATGTCAACAGAAACGTGGACATGGGGTTATCTGAGTGATTCTGTATGGTTCTGCTCCGATGGGTGCAGATGCACTGCATGTAGCACACAGTGCATACAGGACCATATATTTATATCTGCTTCTGGGATGTTATACAAAAATCGAATTCCGTTATACAAAGTTTTCCCCTTGGATTGGTTTAGCGTTATTTTCCCAGTTTGGGTGACTGCTTGTAGCTCGATTATTAGTCAGGATAGATCTTTGCCCAAAGAACTATCTTGAAAATGGTCCAGAATAGTTTAGTTAGCCATCATTGTGGCCTGTAGTAATGCTGTCTTGTCCGTCCGGGGCCTCCGCCGGCGTTTACCCATACAGCACTTGTGCTGTTTCTAAGCAGTGTGAATGACAGGTGTTACCATTAATCAATGTATGGTCCTCAAGTTACAGAGCCCGAAAGACGGAAGACCGAGTTGTGCCCATCAAACCATCGAATTGGTTAGCAAGCATTCAGTTTACTGAGCCACAGTACATGGTTCATGTAGAGAGCCAAGCTTAATATTGCTGACCTTGACAGTAATTTAGAATTTTTCGCATCAGAGTAATGAAAAGAAATAAACAACATAATCAGACTTAGTGTTTAAATACAAAGAACCTCATTAGCCGATGCCGTGGGTCAACACAATAAAGGATTACGTTTCCTTGCTAGAAGATCTAACCTATATATCGGGAAGTAGTTTTATAAATGATGATCAGAGAAAGAATATAGGTTTATATATAATAATAAAGGGGTTTATAAAGCGCATGGTTACGCCATCTCGGCGTGTCCCCGCGCTACGGGGAGAGAGGTGGCAGCAGCCAAGACTACGTTACCAGGCGTCCGCGTGATTAACCTAAGAACAGATAGGTTTTAAGGGCCTTTCTAAACTTAACTTCAGAAGTTTCCATCTGGAGTTTTAAAGGGAGTTTGTTCCAGTTCTGAGCTGCCAAGAACCGGTAGGATCTGCCTCCCATTCTTGCCTTCATCACCTTCGGCACTTTCAGCAGGCCAGTCCCACTCGATCTCAGGGACCTTCCCGGCACATAGCTGGTGACAAGATCCCTCAGATATGAGGGGCCCGTGCCCTTGGTGATACGATGGCATGTACATAGTGCCTTAAACATTACTCTTTTCCTTACTGGGAGCCAGTGCAAGGTATCCAGGGCTCTTTTTGAGGCAGCCCGCCTTTTGCGCTCTGCGGATTTAAATGCAGATTTGTGCTCTAAGTATTCGTTTCTTTGCGTAGTGTTATACTGCATAGACATCACCCAACCAGCAGCCAGCGAACTAAGAGTACCCTAATATTGTTTTTTATTGAGATCATCTCAGAAATTGTGGGTAATGGCCAAAGATAGGAGGTGTAAAACACTACAGCTGAGTGTTAAGAAACAAATTGGTGTAAGAAAAGTAGCTAACTTTTCAGATATTGTTCCGTATTTTTTTTAGGCCAGCCACAACTGGTATTTTCTTCTGTGTATGTTATGTTATGTTATGTTATTGGGATTTATATAGCGCTCGGCTGCCCCAGCCAAGGGGCGTCCCGGCGCTGCGAGTGAAGCTGAAGGCAGAAAGAAGAAAGCACCAGAGGGGAGAAGGGGAGATTACTGAAAGAGGTGGGTTTTGATGGCTTTCCTGAAAGCCAGAAGGTCCTGTATGCCACGGATTGTTTCCGGTAGGCTGTTCCAAAGCTTGGCAGCGAGCAGGCTGAAGGATCGGCCGCCCATTCTGGCCAGTTTGGTACGGGGAATGACCACAAGATGTTGTCCTTCTGAACAAAGTGACCTCCTAGGAATATACTCCGCCAGGAGGGGGCGCAACATCGGGGGAGAGGCGGTTTTAAGGATTTTGAAGGCTAAGCAGAGTGCCTTAAACTGAATCCTTTTTCCCACCGGGAGCCAGTGCAGTTTTTTCAGGACTCCAGCCACCGAGGAGTGGCGGGGGAGACCTACCAGGGCCCTCGCGGCAGCATTCTGGACTCTCTGAAGTCTGGTAGTTTCCGCCAGATTAGCGCCCAGTAAAAGGGAGCTGGCGTAATCCAGCCTAGAAAGGATGCTAGCTTGGACAATTAACTGGCGGGTGTGGCAGTCGAAGAACTTCAGGATGGGTCTTAGATTGCGCAGGATGCCGAAGCAGGTGGCTGCCACTTTTTTGGTGTGTTGGGTGAATTTCAATGCCGAGTCTACCCAGACTCCCAGATTTTTAACACATTCCTTGGGCTTAGGAGGTTGGCCCAAGGTGTCGGGCCACCAGCTTTCGCCCCAGGATGCGGTGTTTTTCCCCAGGAGCAGTATCTCTGTTTTCCCCGCATTGAGCTGGAGGAAATTCGCCGTCATCCAGTTGGTGATGTCAGTAAGGGTCTGTTTGAAGTGATGGGCCTCCAAACCGTTGTTGTCATTGAGAGCTACCACCAACTGGGTGTCGTCTGCGTAAGACACTAACGCCAGTCCACTCTTTTTAACCACTTCTGCTAGCGGTCGAACATAAACATTGAACAGGGTGGGGCTCAGTGATGACCCCTGAGGCACCCCCTGTCCAGTGCTGTGCTCTTTAGAGAGGTAAGGGGGGGTGGAGACTTTAAAGGATCTGTTGGAAAGAAAGTCTCTAAACCATCCCAGGGCAGTCCCTGTGATTCCAATTTCCTCCAGTCTCATTAGAAGGACCTCGTGTGACACCGTGTCGAAGGCAGCAATGAGATCCAACAGGATCAGTGCTGGCGTTCCGCCGGTGTCAAGAATGGCACGGAGGTCCTCTGTAACACTGAGCAAGGCTGTCTCGGTGCTATGACCAGCTCTAAACCCGTGTTGGGAGTTATCCAAGATGTTATTGGTTAGGAGGAAATTGGTGAGGGTGGTGTTAACGTGTGTCTCTATAATTTTAGCTGGCCAGGGGAGAAGTGAAATAGGCCAGGAAGAGTGGGACCTAGGGTGGGCTTTTTTAAGATGGGAGATACCCATGCCTGCTTCCATTTAGCGGGTATTTTGGCAGTGGAAAGAGACAGGTTAATGATATTCCGTATAGGTTCCGTGACAAGCTCATTGGCTTCACAAAAGGTCTCGGGTTTCAGGGGATCGGCCGGGGAGCCAGATTTGATTTTTTTACAGATTTTTTGAAAGCTCTCACGCTCTAGTGTAGGGAGGGAGGAGAGATAGAGTCTGGTGGGGTCCAAAGTGACAGAGATCTGGGGGGAATTGGGGAAGGTATCGTAAATTTTCTTTATTTTGTCGGTAAAGAAATTGGCCATATTATTACATAGGTCCAGAGAGGTGGCGGCAGAAATGGCGTTTTTTTTTGCAGTAAGGTCTTTTAAAATTTTAAAGACAGTTTTAGAAACGTTGGTGCTACTGTTGATTTCGGTGGCATAATACGCCGCCCTTGTTCTGCAGACATGACGATGATAGGTTTTTTGAAGTTGAACGTATTTATGTTTGAGGTTGGTATCATAATTTTTCCTCCATCCTCTTTCCGCCTTTTTACATTCTTTTTTCAGAGTGGCTAATTCTGAATTGTACCAGGGGCTAGCCACATGGGCACGGGCCTTGATCCATTTGGCTGGGATCAGGGTGTCCAATGCTTGAGTAATCCAGTGGCAGAACTGGTCATATCCTAAGTCAAGGTCGTCACTCGGGGAGGGGGATTTGTCCTCAGGAGATTGTGGAGTTCTTCCAGGCAGAGTTTTCTCCCCGGACGCTTCTGGACTTGAGGGGTAGGCATAGAAGCGGGGGCAGGTTTGCAAGGGATAGTCATGATCACCAGATGGTGGTCTGTCCAAGCCATGGGAATGGGTGTGCCAGCAATCCCATTCGCGATGTTCGAAAAGATGGGATCAAGGAGGTGTCCCGCTCTGTGGGTGGGGCCACTCACGAGTTGATTGAGCTGGAGGGCGGCAAGGTCTGCAAGAAAGGTGGTGATTTTGGGCTCAGTGTCCCGGTCAAGGTGTAGGTTAAGGTCACCTATGATCGTGAGAACCAAGAAACATGCACGTTGAGGAGATTCTGCTGTCTGGAGAACAAATTAAACTACTACGTGATCAGCCAAGAGAGACTGAAGAGGTAAAGGCACCAACAAGAGACAGAAGGAGAGGTACTAAGTTAACCTTATCAGCAGCAAATACAATTCAAGCCTATGATCCAAGCGATGAGTCGGTCAGGAGAGAAACTGGTTTTGAATGGGATGCTTGGAGGCTTTTGAGACATTATTCTCAATCTAGGAGTTGAAACTTCCAAGAATAATTATTTGACTGATACTAAGAAATAGAGAAGTGGCCAAGTCCACCATTGGCGAGGGATTCACTTTAAGAGTATTGGAGGAAAAATAGCCATTGATGCAGAAAGTCTGGGAACCTAACATAGACAGACTGGGAGCCAATATAGCGTAAGGATGGCCTTACTTTACTAGTATTAGTACTGCATCTGTGAGACTCTAGAAGGCAGAAAGGCCATAGCAGTGAAGATGGACACAATGACAAAACAGGGGCTGTACCAGTAAAGATAAATAGATATCTGATTTTGCTGCCAGCGAGGCAGCAGCAGTCAAATACAGACTTGAAGACATATCAAACTCGTGAATCGTAAACTATGCCATCCAGCCCTGGTGGCAACAGGTATACTGGTGATGTGCTAGCGAGAGACTCTGGTAGAAGCTTGCGGCAGCACAGACTTGAGAGGGTCTAGTTATCCTAAGAAAAGCAGGAATATTCTCTTTGATGTAACCTACCTGCCTTCTTGCTGAAAACAATCGCACCAAGCCTCTTGTGTCTGTTTCTGACGTCAGCATTTAACAGATAAAAACATGTTGCTCCACCATGCTTAATTGTTTTCAACAGGTCTTTTTTTTGCTACGAGTTGCTAGATGAATCAGTAGACTTGTTGCTAGCAAGGTAGAACATTACTGCGAATCCGACAGCGGTGATGATGGGCAATCTTACAAAGGCCTATCATGAACGCTTTACTCTTCAGGTCCATTAGAAAAAGTTATCATGGGCCAGTAACATAATTTTCTTTCCGGATGAAATGACTCCTAAACTACTGTTGGCAGGGACGGACCAAAAACCTTCATTATGTATGTTGACAGAGCTCCTATACCACAAATTGAGCAATATCCTGGTCTCACACTGTGGATGAGCTCAGGACTTTTTCTAAAGAAGGGAAGAAGCAAGGATAAAAAAAACCTCAAAAGACAAAGAGGTAAAAAGACTAAGAATACAAAAACCAAAGCAAGTTCACAAAAGATAGAAAATGAAGCAGCTCACTATCATAACCTAATCACACAAGAATGATAAAGGACAATGTCATCTTGGGTCCCCACGGAAGTCAAAGTACTTCAGTGTAAAGTAAAACATCTGAAATTACTTTTCTCTGGGTCAATGGCGGAAAGCAAGGCAACTCCGAAAGGGAACTTACAGACAGGGCTTGAAGGTTTGGCCTGGAGAACAAAGGAGCCTTTTGGCACAGGCCATTTTCTAGAGACCACATCTTACCAGAGGGGAGAGTGGTGAAGCTTCAGTGAATGTCTAAAGGAATATCTCACACCTTGGCTTTTTCCACACATTTCAGTCACGTTTAGCCAAATAGAGACTGCAGTACAAGAGAGAACACACTTTTTTTCTCTGTTCCGTATCCCAAGTTTAATGGTTGTGAACATCTACTTGAGTATGTTTGACTTGAACTGACTCAGTTCTGATACAAGATCTGAAAACCAATATATGAACAATTGTAAACGCTATCACCACTGTGTCGATGAGGATATCTTCTACACGATTTTGTATAGTCACAATGTGAAGAACTGACCACTGATTCACCTGTAAGTGATTGTCAGCCTTGTTTTGAGGTCCCGCATGAGCCAGCGCATGCGCTGCTCTGGCGAGACTTTTAGTAAGGGCTTGAGAAAATGCTACCACACGCTTTTGCTTGTGGCGGCCTAGAGCTTGCGGTTACAATTCATTTCAGTTGTCACATTATTTAGAAAAACATATTAGATTTGACGAACACAAGATGGTATTAATTACAGAGGAACATTACAAAAAGACATACAAGATTTACGGAAAAGACTTGTCTATAACCCCACACACAAACATCGATCAATCACTCTCACCAATCACAAGTTACTCTTACACTCACTGCACACTCACACACAGAAACAATCCTAGGGAAACTTATGTTACTTCTTTTGACATACACCACCAAAAGCTATTTTTCTGTCGATTGATTTAATCGAGATTTTTTTTTTATTAAAAAGCTATGAACTTTGTAATATCTGTGTTGGGGAGACTTCATTTTGTGGAATTGCCCAGGAAAATAACCTTTTTAGGCCACTGAAAAATAACAGAGGTCTGGCAAGATCATTTCTATAGTAGTTGTTGTTTTTAGTCCTCCCTCTTGGACCTAAAAGCATTGTTATGGGGTGCCTTTTCTGATATGTAATAACAGTTTTAAACCATAAAACTTCTATTCACTTTTATACAGACGAAACACTGAAATGGAGAATTATAACCTGCTTAGACTCTTTCCAGTATGGTTGTCTCATTTATATACCCCATACACTCATAATCCTCTACTTATTTCATTCAACATAACATTCACCCTTCTACATCCTCACTGTCCTTCCCTATGACACAGTAACTTCTGGCCAAATAATTAATTGCATTACATCTTTTACACAGCTCAAACGTCCTGCACTACTTGCCTTCAGATCAACCTCAAAGAACTGAAATGTTCTCAGATGGTGAAGTCATTAAATTTCTGTTATCATTGCTCATATAATGGTAAAACTGTGACCTTGATAACTGTGTAAGGAACTAACACTCTGATTTTTTTTTGTCAAATCTGTTTATTAGCATTTTATATTTTCCAAGGTACAGTACAAAGAACAATCACTTTATTATGACATTCCGGCCGCGCCGGTTCATCATTCAAGCATCACAGATCAATACAGAGTGAAATCATGTAACCGCGCTGACAATGTCTCATAAGTGAAGAGTATGTGCTCAGATCTGACTATTACGGGTAGCGCTTAGTCCGGCGCCCTCTATATTTGTTCACGACTATCTGTTGGTGCAGTCCTGCACAATAACATGCTTGTGGGGTGGATCCCATTACTATGGACTTGCTCCTAGAAGTGACATTTATCTAACATTTATACAAAAAACGTAAACAATAGCGGCAAAACACATATATTCGTGCGTGCTGATCCTCCCCCCCCCCCCCAGCGCCCTCCCGCGTGTGCAACTTAATCTGTGAACAAGTATGTATCGCAGGCTTGCATGTCCGAAGGCTGGAAGACTGTATGACGGGTTATCCGGACAGTAAAGCATCCCACAGTACGCTCCAACCCCTCAGGCCATGTATCTAGGTCGCTTCAGCATCCGAGTCGCTGGCCCCCCCCGGCAATTGTAGGGCTTTGAGCATGCGCTCCCATTGTTCCGCCATAGGTTCTTTTCGGAGCCCCATTGTTTCCTCCCTCCGTATGGCTATCCATTCCGCCCGGGTCCACGCCTGAAGGGAAGAGACCCACACCTGGGCAGTAGGTGGTTCGCGCGCCTGCCACCGCCTCGTAAGGAGGCGCTTCGCCACCACCAACCCCAGATCTAAGAAGCGGGAAGAAGCCTTATCTTTGGGGGACATCTTGAAGTGGTGTAATACGTACTAAGGCCAGCAAAAGGGAATGGTGACACCCGTACACACCCCCAGCATTCCACATGTCGCATTCCAGTAATCACCCAGTCTAGGGCAGTTCCATAAGAGGTGGATAAGTCTTGCGTCTAGTTCATCGCATCTGGGGCAGGACGCGTCAGAACGGTGGAAGTACCTATTGATTAGCTCAGGTGTAAGGTAGGCTCTATGAACGATGAAGAGTTGTATCTGACGGAAGCGAATGTTTCGGGGAATGTGCACCGGACTTTTAAGAACTCTCTCCCATTCCTTATCAGGCAGCGCCCATCCATATCTCGTTCTAACTTGCCTCTGAGCGGAGCCAAGCTGATATCAGTGTGAGCCCTTAGCGATGCGGCAAACCTACAGACCAGATGCCTGCCCCTCCCCATAGCGTGCAGGTATTGTATGGTTAAATGTTGTTCAGGCTCTATCGCCATGTCTCCCCATCTAGCCGCCATCTTTGCTACGAGTGAGCGATGCAGCAGGAACCCCCCAGGAGGTAGCCCGTCCTCGGACACCAGTGCCTCATAGGCCACTAGTGCTCCATCTCTGAAAAGATCGCCCAATGTCTGGATATCAGCCTCTCTCCACTGCTCCAACATGTTATGTTATTTTAATTTATACAGCGCACAGCTACTCGGTAGTGTCCCGGCGCATACAGAAAAACAAGGCAGAAGATGTACAAATCCCAATTAAAACAGAAGTGTTTTTAGAGCTTTCCTAAACAAAAAGGGGTCCTGAGTGGCTCTCAAAGCCAAGGGCAGCACATTCCATGCCAGACAGGCTTTGCGCACAAAGGAGTTCCCCCCCAGTCGCTGGGGGTGGGGTGCGTGATAGCCCCCCCACCCCCTGGAGAGCCCTCCAAGGGTATAGCTGGCGCGTACAGGAGCACATTTTGAGTGAGGAACAGGGCTCTACGGAAGCATTTGTATGCCACCGCCAGAAGCAGCGGAGCGGGCTTCTCAGGCGCCGTCAGCGGGTGAAAGAGCTTGGTGACACCGCACAAAGAGTACGGTGGCTCTATCGTAGCAGTGTCTTCCCTGCCCCTATCTGCCAACCAGCGGGTGATCCATTGTATCTGCGCAGCCAGGTAGTAATGCTCAAAACAAAGGTCGGCTAGTCCTCCCTTGCCCATTGGCAGAAACAGTTTCGTCAGCACTAGCCGATGCCGGGACGTGCCCCAGATGAAGTCCCGCAGGACCGCGTTGAGTTTTGAGAAGAAGGGGGCCGGGATGAATAATGGCAGATTGACAAAATAGTAGAGGAGCCTGGGAAGCATGACCATTTTGGCAAGGGCTACTCTGCCCGTGATTGTCAACGGAAGCATGGACCAAAAGCTTATCTGGGATCTGAGCGCTGCCACCGCCCGCCCCAGCTTTCCGTCGAACAGGTCAGCTGGTTGGCGATAGATCTGGATCCCCAGATACTTAAAAGTATCAGCCTTCCACTGGACTCTCGTGCCCCCCAGGCAGTATTCCGGGTCTTACACCCCGCTATCAAACGCGTATAAACAGGACTTGGCCACGTTTACCCGAAGTCCCGAGATTTCTGCGAACTTACTCAGCAGTTGGGTCAGCTGTTCCGGTATGCAGGTCACGTCTCGCACAAATACCAACAGGTCGTCCGCGTAGAGAGAAACCTGATGTGTTGCGTCTCCCAGGGAGATCCCCGCATCTAAGGTCTGCCGCAGCGCCGCCGCCAGAGGATCTATCGCCAGCGCAAACAGTAGGGGCGACAGGGGACAACATTGCCTAGTCCCCCTGCCCACCGCCACCGCTTCGGATATGTTGGGGCCTAGTTGCACGCGCACTACAGGGTTGTTGTAGAGGAGGTCGACCATTTGTAGGAGGTCCACGTCGAACTCAAAGCGCATCAACACTTCGGCTAAATATCCCCATTCCAGGCAGTCAAAAGCCTTTTCCAGGTCGAGCATTAGGCATCCCGCTCTGGGCCATTGCTTTGTCGCCTCAGCCGCTATTCGAAAGAACCGCCTAAGATTCAAGGATGTGGACCGTGTCGGCACAAACCCATTTTGATCAGTATGTATAAGGTGCGGAACCACCAGTGCTAGCCTTTCAGCAAGCAGCTTTGCTAGGATTTTGTAATCGACATTGAGCATTGCAATGGCCTATATGAGCCCAGTGCTGTTGGATCCCTATCCGACTTCGGTAATGAGACCAGGAAAGCCTCCCGCATTGACGGGGGGAGTGAGCCCTCATCAATTGCTTCATTATACATGCGAAGGAGTAAGGGCGCCAGGGTGTCTCTGTAGGCCTTATAGTATTTGGCAGGCAGACCATCGGGCCCCGGTGTCTTCCCGGTCGCCAGAGCCTGGATCGCATCTCCCACCTCCTCCAGTGTGAGGGGCGCGTTAAGGGCGCCCTGATGCTCCTCCGAGACCGCAGGCACAGTGGCTGAATCTAGAAGGTTTTCTAGCGCATGTCTGGGACCGGTTCCGCGAGCCCTGTACAATTGTGTGTAGTGTCCAACCAAGGCACGGTGTATCTCATGCTGCGTGTATACCACCTCCCCCTCCGCCGTGTGTAGAGCTCCTATTGGGGCACCTCGGCCTTCCCTTTGTATCAACCAGGCTAGTAGTCGGCCAGCCCTATCCGCCCTGGTGTGTGTTTTCTAGCTGTGTGTGCCGCGTAGTTATGACACCGCAGCTGTTCCATAAGAGTTGCATGTTTAGCGCGCAGGTCGCTCAGCGTGTGTGCGTGTTCCCCGGTCCCTCCGCCCTCCCTCTCGTACTGTAGGAGCTCATTTTCCTAGCGCGTAAGTGAGGTGGACAGTGTTTTGCTTGTGTTCTATGAGGCTCCCATGCAGTGTCCCCGGATGGCTACTTTGTGTGCATCCCATTCCATCGCAGCGCTGCTTGCAGACCCCTCATTAATCTCAAAGTAATCAAAGACAGCAGTGCCCAACGAGGACCGGAACTCGGGATCCTCAAGCGCAGCAGGTTGCAGTCTCGACGTAGGCACAGGCGAGCAGTCCGCCTCCCAGCTGAGTCTGAGCCATAGTGGGTTATGATCAGAATGTGTTCTCCCCAAGTATTCCGATTCAGCAAGCAAGGGGAGCAGCGACTGTGTGCCAATTATCCGGTCCAACCGGACATGCAGGTCATGCACGGAGGAGTAGTATGAGTACACTTTGTCTGAGGGGTGTTGCACACGCCATAGGTCTTGTATCTCCCAGTGTGTAAGCCAATCTCTGAACGCTTGCACATTGGACGCCACCGTCGTGGCACGAAGTGGGGGAAAAGAGCGGTCCAGCCTTACGTCTAGTACCATGTTGAAGTCCCCGCCTAACAACCAGGGGAGGCCAGCATATGTATGTAGGACTTGGTTCAGTGCCATTAGGAAGGAGGGTTGGTCCGAGTTTGGGGCGTAGAGTGATCCTAACAGTATTTCCGGACCATTTAACCTTTCCCGCAGTAGGCAATACCTTCCCTCTGGATCCACTCTCGCGTCCTTGCAAATGAATGGGACACCTGCTCTCACCCATATCAGCGTGCCAAGCGCGTGCGCAGAGAAGGTGGTGCCATGAATTTGTCCCCGCCAGAGCCTACGGAGCTTATCAAGCTCGACCTGCATCATGTGCGTCTCCTGAAGAAGGGCGATCCCCACCCCATGCCGCTGCTGGTAGGAGAAAACTGAGTAGCGTCGTGACGGTGTGTGCATACCGCGGATATTCCATGTCAGTATATTAGTGTGCGTCATGTGCCTGCATAAGTCGTGCCCTCACGTTGCCAGGGGAGCGCCTCCCGGGGGGGCAGCAGACAGCATCTGTGGGGGGGAGGTCAATGTGCCGCATACTAAACAGAGAACAACTAAAAAGAACATCGTAACTAAAAGGACGAGGCCCCGATGGGGCGTACGTCCAAACTTTAACAAGATCCACCCTCGAGAAAGGTGGGAGGTCAGCGCAGTGGCTGTCTGGGTGAGTGTGTTGCCAACAACCCAATCAGATCCCGCCCCAGTCGCAGACCCCTGAGTTATCAAAAAAAGCGCAAGAGGAGTCTAGTGCGAGCAAGCACATAGGGCCGGTGCGGGTCAGCGGAGGCGGAGCCCAGGCGCTGGGCAAGTGTCTAGCGCTTTCCGTTTCAGGTCAGCAGCCGCTCTCACATGTGTCTGGCTAAGTATCAACTCGTAACAGCATGCGCCTACATGTCAGGAAACCCCCCCTTCCTTTTAATACAACAGCAGGTACATCACCAGTATATAAAGGATACAATGAACCGTGTACTTTGTGGACCACTAGTCAGTCACATGAGTTGGTCAGCTGTTTGGGGCGTCACCACTGGCATGTTCATGTCTTCGGAGATCACCGTGGACGGGGATGAGGGGCCACTGGTATCTAGATCTCTGCGCAGCTGGGAGTCCATGCGGCCGTCAAGTGCGTCTTGTCTTTCCATTCTCAGCTTCTCCGGGCTAGGCGCAGCAGGGCCCGGGCCGCGGTGGCCTCCTCTCCTCCGACGCCTCATCGAGCGCTGCTCCTGCCACCCGCTGTCTTCTGAGCCCGTGGGCCGCGCCGCCATCGATTGACCTTTCTCTTCTAAAAAGTCCCAGGCATCCGATAGAGCATCAAAGAATCGGGCGCAGTCTTTCGAGATCACGCGGAGGCGAGAGGGGAATAGCAAGGAGTAAGGAAACTCGAGCTCCCTCAGTTTCTTTTTCACCGCCATGTATGTGTTCCTTCCCCTCTGCACTGCTGCCGTGTAGTCTGGAAAGAGCATCACATGACTGTTTCGCACTGCAAGTTCTTCTAGTTTCCTAGTCTCGCGTTGTACCACATCTCGGTCGCGGTAGTTTAGGAGCTTGAAGAGGAACGGGCAAGGTCGTGCTCCAGGCTTAGGCGCCTGCGCTGGCACCCTGTGCGCTCTTTCGACTGCGAAGTGCGGGGACAGCACCCCCGGGGGGAAGATCTCCTGCAACCAGCTCTCGGTGAACCGCTCCGGGTCCTTCCCCTCTTCGCCCTACGGCAGGCCAACCACCCATACAGTATTGCGCCGGGAGCGCCCTTCCGCATCCACAATGCGGTCTTCCAGCACATGCATTCTGTCAATGATATCCTGGTGTGCTGAGGTATGTGTTTGCACCACTGGTTGCAGTTCCTGAAGTGACTGACGCTGCGTGGCAACCGACTCCGTCAGCCTGTGATGGTCAGCATGTAGGAGGGTAAAGTCTGAGGTGACCTTATCAATCCGGGCCTCCAGCGACGCTTTGGTTTGTTCCAGGGTGCTTCCAATGCGTTCCACCGCCGCCAGCACAGTATCCATCTTGGCAGCCAGTGCTGCAGTCAACCCCATGCTTCCGCTCTGGTGCCCTCGGGGCGAGCCAGGGTCTTCGGCCACGTGCTGGGATTGGTCTCTGAGTCTGCCCATTACCAGTTGTTGCGCGGTAGGCATCCGCGCTGATCACCAACTGTTAGCTCCCTTGCGACAGGTCACCACGTAAAGGCTAGGAAAGAGGCTTCCTCACTCGCTCCTCTGTAGCTCTGACCGCAGTGAGATGCCTCCTATCCCCCCCAGGCGGTTGCACAGCAGTGTCTAAGTTACTGGCGCCTCCTGTCAGCACAGCAGGTGATTCTCGCGGCAGCTCCGCTTCACTACCTTGTTGTTAGGGGGGACTCCCTTAACTCTCGCTTCTGTGGCCGCCTCACACAAGTCTCTGTGCCAGCAAACTGCGTTCTTTCCGTGTCAATGTCTCTGTGCATTGCGGCCGTGGTGTCTCAGATGTGATAATCCAGTTCAGGCCACAGACTCCTGATGTCTCCCCTGCGCACGACTTGTGCCGCGCTACTGGAGGGGCTTCCCAGCTGCGAAGACGGGAACGGCTATCCTTATCTTAAGATGGCGCCCAGTCCTCTGCAGGTCCGGGCGTGTGTCACAGCCCTCGTGGCTTAGCGCCTAGGGGTCACCTGAGCGTGTAGCAGTCCCGGATCTCTGCGGTGATCTGATTCCCTCGCCGACATATGCTCTCAGTGTTAGCGCGGCCTCCCGAGTCTCCCTGCCAGTAAGCTGCCAAATGTGGTGTCTTTGGAGTGGCTCAGCGGATAGTGATGTGCGTGCCCAGTCACTGGCGGGGCCGCTCCCCCATTGCAGGGCCCCAGTGTTGGAACTGTTCTGTCTGCGTGCGATCGCAGAGTTGTTCAGCAGCAGGCAGGGCTCCGAGGGCGCCTTCCCTCCCAGCAGCAAGGTCCTGGTAGGGCTCCGCTCACCACCACCCTTTCTGTCTCAGTGAAGCTCCCGGCTCTACCGCAGCCGCTCCAGGCGCCTCTAGACTGTCTTCATGCCCTCGTGTGCCAGCGCCTCCGCGGGGCCTCTGCAGTCCGCCCCGGGTCCCGCTCCTCACCGGCCCGCAGCAGTGACTCGCGCTGCAGTCCTCTGTCTCCCCCAGGTCTGCAGCAGCACGGTCGGGCGAGTTCTCATGGTCCCGCAGGCCTCGGATGTTGAGGGGCAGCGTTGCGAGGCTCCAGGCCGCCCCACCTCCAGTCCGCCCTCCCGTAGTTGCCAGCTCAGATTCTCGGCCGCTCCGGCCACAACCGCTTATCCCTGGCTCTGCTCCAGGCCTCACTCCGGGGTCTTCGCTCCTCTAGCGGCCGCCAGCAGCTTTGGGTCACGGAGCCCACCGGCTCTGCAAGCGACGCTCTTCCACCAGACGTAGCAGGGCGCCCGGGTTGAAAGTGGCGCCCAGCACCTCGCTTCGCTTCAGCGGCAGCTCCGAACTTCCCAACGCTCGCCTGGTCTCGGGGGAGTTTCGCGCCTTTCCGCAGGAAGGCCGCGTCGCTGTTGTACTCCGCCAATCTTTACCATTACAGCTTCAGTCTCTAGGCTGCCGGTCTTCCCAGGCTCCGCACCGCTTCCCGCACCCGCTCAGCAATTCACAGGCACAGGATCGCTTTTAAGGATGATATACTGGATAATGTAGGGGTCTCGGCGACGGAGCTCTAGCAGGACACGTCCGCCATGTTGGCTGGCTGGCCACGCCCCCTAGGAACTAACACTATGATTATTGTTATTCTATTGCACACCTTGTAATTTATTCAAAAATAATAAAACAAATGTATAAAAAAAACATGTTTGCTCATATAAGGGATCACCACTGCCACAGGATTAATGTTTTTACCTCCCCACTATTATTCTGGGCTGTAAGTATTTACTTAGCTGTCATGTTCCATAATTTGGTGCTCCACTTGTCAAACAATAGGGTCTATAGACGCTTCTACCATCTTGCTATAACCCTCTTGGATAACAGATGTAACTGGGACAAGTTTGCTGACCACACTGCCTGCACAGCATGGTTTCAGATCAAGGGTCATAAGATTTGGACTCTCCTGAATACAGGCCTTATAAAAGCAGGGCCAACCCAAAGTATTTTGCTCAACCCTATTATTGCTGGCTATAGAACTCTGTGTACTTTACGCCTGCTTACAAGGGGTAAAGTGCTTCTGCTCCTCCTTTCCAAATTGTAAAATTGGTATACTGTGATTGGCAAGGTTAACTTACTTTTAAGCACCTAGTACATGGTACCATGGAGTACCTAGAGCCTGTAAGTTAAATGTTACAAGTGGACTGCAGCCCCCATTGTACCATCCACTACAGTGGCAATGTAAACATGTCTGCAGGACAGCCACCAGAAGCTGGCTGTCCAGGTTTCAACTGCAAACTCGTCCTGTCAAGATAACCCCTTTTGATAGGCCTAAACCATACTACTACATATTTATATGTAATCCCTAAATAGGCTTTATTGCCCATAAGGCAAGGTGCATGGTATTTAAAAGTAGGACAAGTAAATGCTAAATGTTAAACATGTCCATCCAGTGACTAGCACCTCAAATCTATTTCCACTGTAGTAGTGATGGATGCTCTGTAGGAAAACACTGTGATGAAATATTTAATACTAATACTGTATCTCGGCGATGGGACTAGTTAGAAAAATAAACAACTATTTTGAAATGTTATTAAAAATAAAATTTAATGGTGAAGCCGGATTTTTTCTAAATATAAAGTTAGTTTTGCCCTCTCTGAATTTCCTATAAGTTAAATCTACACTTGCTCTCCCACTTCGGCAATCCACTAATTAGCATTTGAAAAGGCAGGAATGAGGTATGAATATGCAGGAGAAGGAGTTGGGTGAGTCCTTTTTGACATTAAAGAATCATCTGCTGCTTGCTCTGCTGGGATCCCACATAACATTTAAGGTGTACTTCAAAGGGTGGAGGTAGGATGGTAAAACAACTCTTGTGTATCCCATGTCTGGTGGTTCAAAACTCAGCTTTGTTCTACCAGACTTATGTGCCTGAAGTTGCTGTGGGTACAGGGACTGCCTAAAACTGGGTTCCTGTGTTATAAGTGGTAGGATTCTAGAAATCCGATAGTACACTACCCACTCACAACCCCAGCCCTCAGAGCCTAAGTTTAGTGTTGCTGAAGAGGTATTGCAAGTTTTTTGCCCAGGGCAGCACTTTCTCCAATTCAATATAACTTCTTCTCAACCCTTCAAAAAAACACTTGGGGAATGTATGTTTCCCCAAAATATTCCAGAACTGGAGCTAAAATAATAAGTAAGCCCCCTGGAATATTTGGGGAGAAATGTGCTCTATCCCCAAATATTGTAGGACTTGAGTTATAATAGTAAATTTGACCTCCATCAGACCTCCATCCAACCTCATGCCCTCAACCCCACCATTTAAGAAGATGATAAAATATAGATGTGATGAAATAGTATTATGTCAACTATGAACGAATGAAATTGAACAATGATTAATTGCTGAGAATCTATTATCTGTGTCGAAGCTAGGCACAGGAAAGTTTTCTGTGGATTTTGTTAGGTGTGAAATTTTGTATAATCGTAGTATGAGTGTCGAATGAATGAAAACTAGTAGAGGTAGGTTTTAACTATTTTTGTGCAGGTGGGGTCGACGGCATGTGGTTTGGAGGTCTGATGGGTGCAATATATGAACTGAACAAGGTTTGCTGTTTTACTGTGATATAATGAATTTGTAAAATAATAAGAAAACAATAAATAATGAATTTGTAAAATAATAAGAAAACAATAACAGTCAAAAAATAATTTTTGTAATAATACATAAAAAAGTGTGTTGATGCATATAATTGGGCTTGGCATTGTATTGCTTGATGTACGACAATACATGATTGTAGACTTATGCGCAATTTCTAAGTTGGATGGGGAGGAATAAAATTATTCTTGTATGACCAGTAGAGGAATCATCTATTCCTCAAATAGGCAGGTTAGCTGTACCTTGTGGTACCCTTGGGTAAGAGTTCTCCTATACAACAGCTTGGCCAATGAGCCAATATCAGAAAACATTATAGAACTTAGAGATTATGACATAGTTTGAGCACTGTGATTTACAAAGCCTATCTCTATTTTAAGTAATGAACCTTTTACTACCCTGTAAGTTATGTGTTCTTCTTTTTGAAGGTCACAATAACCTGTACATTGAAATTAACATTTCTTATTTGATGTGTATAACTGTTTCTGAGTGTCTACAGCCACACCAGAAGTTCAAGTATGCCTCGGTTGCAAGACCCCATTATGCTTTAAGGGTCAAGTGCTAAAAGAGAATTATCATCATGTTAGAGTGCAACAATATTGTGTCCAGAAAACAGCAGTGGTAAACAACATTAGTTATTTTTAAAAATAATGCCCAATAACCTCTGACTGCCTGCCCTAGGACCCAAGAAAGGGTCTCTTAAATGGCCATTCTAACAGCACTGGTGTAATCTCCTATCAGGGAATACAGTTCCTCTTCATGCTCCACATGCCTATACCTCATCTAGTCTAAGTAGTGTCTTAGGTTTGCAGCGGCTTCTGACCCTTTCTCAACACTAGCCCTTCCGATCTGGAGCTGTCTTTCCATTCTTCTTGAAACTAACCCCAGCATTGCCTTGGGTTCATTATGGTGAGGGTAAACTGTGTGTTTTTTTCCACTGCTATTTCATCTGAAAGGAGTCCCACCTCAGAGGCCCTCATGTTTCGGGAGAAATGAGGAAAGTAGTCTTTTCTTCTGGTTGACCCTGTGCTTTAGCCAGTAGGAAAGGGTGGGATCAATGGCTGCCAGCGGTATGCTGTGCTGTGGCTGCAGTAGTGTCAATGTTTATCCTTATTTGTATTGATTGCTGTAAAGTTATGGGAGCTTCAATATGCTTATCCCTGGCTACGGGTTAATGATTATCCTGTGCCTCATCTTAGTCCACAGACCCAATTTAACAACCCCTCTGAGAAATCTCCATACGTTTGTGTCCAGGATGTTTTTTCAGTGTCGTAGGTGTTTCAAGTTACCTATGACCTCTGTTTTTTCAGACTGGGGTCTGTGCCGTCTATATCAAAAATGGTCCTGCCTCTTGAGGTGCTTCGGTGTTAGCCATTTATCCCATATTTGAAACTCCTATATAAAAGTGTAAGGAACTGTCATCCCCGCAGGTAATCTAGGGTTCACAAGTCTGGGGGGGTTTGCATGAAACACAATTTGGCCATACGACTTTGCAATCATATTGGCAAAGCAGGCAAATCGCTGACTCCACTAAGCTGAAGTTAACATAATATGGGTATTTGAAAAGCGCACATTCACCCAGAAGGGTATCTTGGCACTAAATAACAGATTTTTATAGTTACCCAAATCAATGGCACTCATTTTATTGACCTCAGAAGTATTAAAGGCTGAGTGGACCCGCTAAGATTTGAACCTGTGACTATGAGGTCAAACACAGACGCCTACAGTGAAAGCATTAGCCCATTAAGCCAGCAGACCTGGCTTATCATCTATTTCTGCTGCAGAGCCCTCAGGTGAATTAAAAAAGTTCAGGCAACTCCCCCCCCCGTATCTCTAAGGGGTCTGTGGACTCACACTGTCCACCGCAAACAGTAGTACCAATCAACCAGATACAAGGGAAGATCCGCTCCCGTTAGTAAATAGGGCGCATCATCTATAATGTCTCATCAACAAGCCCGGGGCACACTCCATTGGTCAGGGCACATTGTCCGCTAGTCAGGATGCTAGGAAGAAGCCTCATCCTAGTAGTGGCCAGGTACAGCTACTCCTCAGTTACAGTAGCTCTGTGGTCAGCATGTGACATGCCATTCAACTGGATGAAAGAGAAGTGCATCTTACCAGGCAACCGGCATGGCCACACCCCACAGATTGGTCCTATGAAAAGAAGCGCACAAGGGTTGAGATGCAACCTCAGCTGAGTCCAAAGCTTTGGGCTTCATAAAACTGCAGAGTTTTCCATTAAGTCTGGTCTTGACTGCTTTGGAAAGACACTGCAACAGCTCTTGTTAATTATGCCCTGCACTATCAATAGCCTGCTCCTGGGCAGAATACTGTAGGGATAATGGTGGAGGGAGTTATCAGTAAAACCTTCATCGTGTTGAGAGGAAAGGATTGAGTGCGCCTCCCTGATGCCTGTGAGTGAGGCACAATAAACACAGAGCTGTGCTATGTAAGTGTGAAGGAATACACCACGTTTTATTATTGTCAGCTATCCTTTTTAAGTTATATATTTTTTTTCGAAAACCAGGTCATTTAAACAGTTTTCTTAAAAAGCGGATTTTCAGTTCATAATTGTGAGGCGGTTTCAGTAGCCTCCTCCCTTCGGCATAGGTCAACCCCCTGGCAATTACGATGATGGAGCAAGGATTAGCACTTGAAGTGACTTGCTTGTATTCATGAACCTCGAATAACGTTAAAAGCACTAATCAACATGTTTGTTTTACTAAAATCGCATTTTACATAAACATTGGGTGTCCAAGAGAAGCTTGCTTATGTGTTTTACTAACCATAATACGCTTGCATCTAAGATGGCTGCTGCTACTCGAGGGTTTCTACTGCGCATGCGCCTGTCATACTCACGTGACATGACGTATTCTTTGCTTTGGAGGGAATCTGTCGCTTCTGCGCATTCGTGTTAATATGGCTGCTCTATGTCTTCACATGCAAAAAGCTTGCACTGCTGCTTTTGCTAAGCTGTTCGTTCAGCCTAATCCTAATGCTATAGTTAAATATAAAATAATGGGTAGAGTAGAGATACATGGTATACAGTGTATTCATTTATTCTGTGTTCTAAAACTATATCTTTTCCATTTCATGTTACACACGGAAAACTGGCCTAATTTGTAACGCTGTACTCCATCTTTGTTAAAACTGCGACTGCGCGAAAGTCTCAAGTCTCTGGAACAGTGACCGTTGGATTGCAGCCAAGGAGCTGACTGACTAGAAGATGCTCCTGAGAAAATGAACTTCTGAACCTAAAATTTTACAATGTTAATACAATGTATTTACCAATAGAACATTCATTGTTGGGTGGAATAAAGATGTCATGAGAACCTAAATTTGATGGGCAGGAAGGAAAATTTAAATATGAGACGGTAAAAGTTTCATTTTTGGTGTGGTGTGACGACCTCTCCTCACTCTTTGTCCAATCAAAATTGGGGATCCTTACACTTGCAACATTGGGGGGTGGTACACTGACCTGGAAAATAGTATAACTAGGGTAAGCTTAGTTAGTTAATTTGTCCGACTTGTCCGAATAGCTGACCTGTCACTGACCCAACGCACTCAATAGGTGATCGAGAGCAGAGGTGCTGCGGAGCACTCTGTCAGAAGATTTGCTGACCCAGTCGGGGTCCGGGAAGCTGAGGTGCTGGCGAAGCACTTTGTCGGTGAAATCGATAACCCAATCGGGGTTCTGACTATTAGCTGCAGAGAGGGAGTAGCGCAGGCTTTGCAACTGAACTGAGGGTGCTGGTCTTAACCTTTGGTGGTCCTGTCCTGATCCAAATCTGGTTTTACATGTCCTGATTCTGATCTGCCCCTGCAAGCCTACTGGCGACTGCAACTTTCAGGGTTCTGTCCTTCAAACTGACCTGTGGCCAGGGTTAGTTCTTCACACCATTCCTAGGTAAATATAAATTATGTGGGTTCGTCATTAAATTGTTTCCTTTTCTTCCCCTCCCTAAATGTTACATATTTGATAATAGTGCTTGCATATTATGTTCCTTTTCTTTACCCTTCCTATTGATAAAGTTTGACATGTTCCCTTTTTCCCCTCCCTTTTGTTAAATGCCTAAACATTTTGATCGTATTTTATGTTCCTTTTCTTACCCTCCCTATTGCTAAATGATCGAAATCTGTTTAATACATCTTTTGCATAGTTATATTTTGATTCTGATCTTCATTATTGAGTGTCTATTCGTGTTTAATCTGTGGATCATGACCATTTAAAAAATTTAGATAAAGAGTTTAAACCTTCCCAAGTCTGTGGTTATTATATGAGTGCAAATGTTATTTTTCCGATTATGCTAACACCCTGATCCAATAGGTTTACAGGTACCAGTGACAAGGAATGGTAAGTCAATGGTACAGGACTAGTAGGTAAAATTAACTGGTAGTAGAGCGAAGGTTACCTGATTAAAATTATGTGTTATTGATTATGGGCCCAGGTGAGTATGATAAAATCGTAGTCGGGTGACCTGCGCGCTCTATCAGAATACTCTTTTGGTAGCAGAGGTAAGGTTAGGGTTTAGTTAAAAATAGGTAGTTACTGATCGATCAAATGTGATATTACCTGAAATATTATTGAAATTTTATTAATTCTGTTGATGCTGTATTGATTTTATGTATTAACCAAAATTGTTTGTACCAGTTATATGTTTTGTCTGGAATCCCTGGGGGCAGAATAGCGGGTGGTAAATGGAAGCCACACTGCAGTGAGGTCACTTACCCGTAGGAAGTTAGTGCATGGTTAGGTAAAACCGGAAGCACTATTTAGGGTTTTCTGTATGAATAAATGATAGCAAAGAGTTCGCTAGCAAAACTTTTGGTGTGATATCACCTAGAAAGGGTCGGGAGTAGCAGGTTCATCTGAGCTTGATTGATAGCAAAGGGGTTCGCTGGTGAAACTTTGGCCTTAGTACATCCCAGTAAGGGATAAGTCTAAAGAAGTAGCAGGTTCTCCAATGCTTGTGTGAAGGGTAGACGGAAGAGATCTACTCGTAGTATATGAAGATTAAGCGGAAGGGATTTACTCGCAGTGAAATATATCTTTCCTTTGATTTAGTCACTCAGGTACAGTGGTGAATGTTTTTACGTTGTTAATTAATAAAATTTGCACTTTAAAACAAAAGAAATTAAGTTTTCGCATTACGTTGCAAAGGAGGGAGTCAGTCGTGGAGCTGCGCTGATGTCACTTAGAGCCGCTGGTATTGGTTGAGACAGCGGGTGTGTAGCTGAGATAGTAATTGTAAAGGAGGGGTGAGCACAGGAGCGTGGGAAATCGTCTCACGAGAAAAGCCGCGCAATCATTGGTTAATGATATTTGAAACCACATTTTTAATGGGTTGAAGAAAAATAAGAGACGCGCTGGTATTGGAAGCATTTTTGTAAACAAATTGAGTGTTATCGTACAGGTTTAAATTTCCAAAATATATGTGGTATTTAAATCCAGGAATTACAGAAACCCGACCTGATAGAAGATACTTAGGGTTTTGCTAGAGAACAGATGATAAGGGGCAGACCTTACATAATGTATGGAGGTGAAAGAAAAATGTCATTCTTAAAAAGAGTTAAGAATTTCTTTAAAAAGACAAAACCAATTAAAACTAGAGAAGGAGTTATTATTCCACCACCAAATACGCCCGCATCATACATGATGTTTGACAGGGGCTACCACACTTGTGTATGGTTAGCGAATTGGGTGGAATACACTAAAGATGATGGAGTTTTGGCATTTCCCCAAAATGGCACTTTTAATGGCAGAGTTTTGTTTAATTTAAGGACACGAATGAATGATTTAAATCCCAGACCTAGACTAACGCAGTATGAGGCACTAGAAGAATGGGAGATTGAGGCTTTTGAGCGAGACAGACCCAGAAGTGACAAAGGGTTAAGTAAGTTTTATCCTAAGTTTCCACGAGAAACTCGAGACAAACAAATGAAACAATGGAGACCGTCCATGATGGTAGAAGGACTATATCCTGTATTAACTTTAGAAGAGCCAACTGGAAGTAAAAGGAATGAGAAAACAAAATATTTAATGACTAGTGGTGAGTCAGATGATGACTATATGGAGGATTTGTTAATGAAAAATCCACCACCTTATAATGAGGAACCAAGCACTGTAAATCCAAATGCACCGTTTCTGAAACCACCTCTTATTCCGCAAGTGGTACATGAGACTTCCATAGAAAAGGTATTACAAGATAGAGAACGAGAAGCATTAAATAAACAGAGAAGTGAGTTGGTTGAGAAGATTTCCCAATTAAATACAAGTCCCAAAGCCTTGACGATACCGGTAACTATTGGTCCAGTTGTTCCCTTGTACGGAGATAAACAAGCTAGTCCTAAAACTCCTGTTATAACTACATCAGTAGTTCAGGCAAGAAAAGAACCATTAATAGTCGATGATCAGGCGAGTGAATGTGAATCAGTGATTTCCCTAATGGACCTACCAATAAGGGAACCAGAGTGTGACTCGGTTAGGAAAACTACCCCTATGAATTCTAGCGAGGTGCAGATAGAGACATCCCCAGGTACGAGAAGTGCCACAGTAGTAACCCCAGAAGAGATAGAGAGATGGACACGAGAAATAGAGAAACCAAAATCACAGCCAAAGCCATTGGATATACATAAATTAAGAGTTGAATTGGAGGAAATGATGGCTGGAAATGTGGGATTGGAAAAGTTAAATACATTTAGTGAAGATGAATTATTATTTATATGTAAAGGCATTACTAGAAATAAGAAAGTGTTTCATGAAAAATTTATGGACACAGCACCTAGCATGGGAATCGACATTGGCAAGTCTAAATTATTACAAAAACCATATTGAGTTGAATTTTATGACAAAGATCTAGAAAATATGAATGTATCAGGTAAGAAGGTAAAAATCAGGGAACTGATGACATTATTGCAAAAATGGGGTGAAATATAGAAAAATGGAAAACTAGATGGGCAAAGAAAAAGGAAGCGGTTCGATCAAGACAAATTGCTTCAGAATATGTATTAAAAGAAGCAGAAAAAGTGGGAAAATTATGTCCTATGAGAGAGGTACCAGGTGTAGTTTATGTGCATGTCCCATGGTCCCGACAGGATATTTTGTCATTTACAAATGACTTCCCAAAACTTCGTGAGAAACCTGTAGAATTGTACAGACAAGTCGAGGGATTTGTGATGGTTTCAAAATGTCTTTTGAAAGAATTAGATGGATTATTTGACATTGTTGTACCTGTAGATTTGTGGACAGAATGTAAAATTGTTATCGACTGGCCTAGTGATGAGTACCCTAGAGACCCAAAGACAGGGGCTCCTTCCGAAGATGTTATGAAGAAGTACAACCAGGTAATACTCTACCTCATAGGGAAGGTGCCCGCAAAAGAAACAGATTGGACTAGAATAGATGGAAACACTCAGAATAAAGATGAATCTATGCATGCATATTATGAATGCTTATTGCAAGTGTTCAAACAATACATTGGATTGGATAACATAGACATGAAGGATATGACGCATTTCATTTATCGATTTGTGTCAGGATTGAAACCAGAAATTTCACAATAGATTAAAGATCATAAAATTTGTTGGCAGGCAAAACCTGTAGATGAAATCCTTAAATATGCTAAATATTGCGAAGATGAACTCAACAATAAACGCAAATAGTTAAAAGAAAAAGTAATGTGGTCACAAGTAAAACTAGCAGAGCAACAAGTTAAACCAACTAAGTAATAACCAGAATCAGGGTGATGGAAATTGAGGAAAGCCAAGGTGAAAATTCAATAGAGAGGAAGCGTGAAGGAAGTTCCCTTGTCATGGGTGTGGCAAATTGGAGCACTGGAAGAACGAGTGTAAGGCTGTGCAAAATGGCAAAGTGCAAAATAATGATTTGAATCCACAGTCGCAGAATGAGGTGCCACGGAAGACACAGCAGTAGGTAATACAAAACCAGTTACCCCCTGCACCTATGCCAAATTACAGGAGCAAAGCACAACAGAGTGTAGACACCACAAACTGGGAGGGAAGTGAAAGGAAAGATACCGCAACCTCATAATTTCTTTTGAGTGATACATTTTTCAGTGAAGATCCTTACTAACGGTGCCTGAGAGGGGAGGACGAGGAGTGCGTGCTTGGCGCCTCCTTGCCGGTAGACCAGTCAGGTCCATACATTGAAGGAAAGGTTAAAGGAAATTATTTCACCTTTCTATTGGATACCGGTGCTACCCGTTCTACTGTGAGAACAGCAGACGTTTCAAACCTACCCCTCTCGGGAGAAGCGATCCAAGTAGTGGGTGTTTCTAATAAACTAATTAGTACCCCAGTTACAGAACCAATGGAAGTTAGAATAGGGAACTTTAAAGAAATGCATAGATTTGTTGTATGCGATTCAAGTCCAGTAAACCTGTTAGGTCGGGACTTGTTGTGAAAAATGAATTGCACCATTTTCTGTACCCTAAGTGGTGTTGAAATTCAAACCCCAGACGAAGATGGAGTTTATAAACTGATGTTAGCAAAACAAGAGACAGAGACTAAAAGACTGACAATAGAAGACTTACCAGAGGAACTACAACAGACTGTAAAACCTAATATATGGGATTTTACTGGAAAAGATGTAGGATTAATGGCAAATGTTGATCCAATAAAAGTGACAGTAAAAGAAGGTGAAGTTTACCCAAATACTCGATAGTACAAACTGAGCCCAGAAATAAAAGCAGGTGTTGCAGCAGAAATAAAACGTTTGGTTGAAGCAGGCATTTTACAAGAAAAAATGAGCAGTCCTTGTAATTCACCCATAATTGGTATAAAGAAACCGAGTGGCAAGTACAGGGTCGTACAAGACCACCGAAAAATGAATAAGATTGTTGTTCCATGCTGTCCAGTCGTGCCAAACCCTGCGGTGATTCTGTATCAGATACCATGGGAGGCTGGATGGTTTGCTGTCATTGACTTGTGTCACGCATTTTTCGCGATTCCATTACATCCGGATAGCAAATTTCTTTTCTCATTTGAATTCGACAGCCATGTTTATGTCTGGAATCGTGTCCCTCAGGGGTACACAGAGAGTCCCTCGATTTTTAATCAGATTTTGAAAAAGTACCTTGAGTCATTGATACTGCCTGAACAGTCAGTCTTGGTCCAGTATATAGACGACCTCTTGGTGGCGTCTAAAACACGAAATGACTGTGTTGTTGATAACATTGCTTTACTGAATCATTTAGGTGAAGGAGGACATAAAGTGTCACCAGAGAAATTACAATTCTGCACGTCAGTGAAATATCTGGGGCACCAGATAGAAAGAGGTGTCAGGAGGGTTACCTCAGAGAAAATCAGAATAATCAGAAATAAGAATTTATCCCAAACTCAGAAAGAGATCAGAATGTTTCTTGGAGTAGTAGGTTACTGCAGGCAATGGATTGTGGGATTTGCAGACCTAGCAAAGCCATTGATACAAATGACAAAGAAAAGAGCAAAAGACCCAGTAGAGTGGGATGACGAAAGCATGACTGCTTTTGTAAAATTGCGAGAATGCCTGTGTACAGCTCCAGCATTAGGGATGCCTGACTATTCAAAGACTTTGCACTTTTCTGTGACACACGAGATAATTGTGCACTTTCAGTTGTCACTCAAATCCACGGTCTGATGAGACGTCCTGTGGCATATTTTTCTTCCACATTGGACCCAGTATTTGTATTTTTGTATTTGTATTTGTATTTGTATTTATAAAGCGTGAATTGTTGCCCTGAGGCGTCCAAGTGCTAATGATAACCAGAACCATCCGGAAGGCACAGAGGAGGATCGGGGTTAAATGGGAGAGTTAAAAAGAAAGGTTTTGAGTTGTTTACGGAATGAAGTGAGGTTGGAGTTGGCTCTTAGGTGAAGTGGAAGAGCATTCCACGTCCTGGATGCATTATAGGCGAAGGTCCTACCGCCAGACCTGGATCTTTTTATTCTAGGGGTCACAGCTAGAAAGGTCTGGCTGGAACGGAGACTTCTGTTGGGGGTGTAGTGAGTGACTAGGTTACGAGTAATAATTGGTCCAGTGTCCCAGAAGGCTTGATGGGCAATGCACATTGCCTTAAAGAGAATTCTTTGGCGAACTGGTAGCCAGTGAAGGCTAACCAGTCCGGCCCTTACTGGGTGTCTACGGGGGATCTCCAGCAATAAGCGGGCTGCGCAGTTCTGTACTGTCTGCAGCCTGCGCAGGATGTAGTCTGGGGCGCCGAGATAGAGGACATTATTAAAATCAAGGCGAGATTGTATCAGCCCTTGTATGGCCACCTGCTTGGCCTCCATGGGGAGGATAGGGAAGATTTTCTTCAACATCCTCATGATGCCAAAGCAGGTGGCTGACAGTTTCGTGGCCTGTGTGTTGAACGATAGAGATCTGTCCAGCCAAACTCCGAGGCTCTTAATGTTGTTTTTAGGAGATGGTGGAGGGCCCAGACACGGGGGCCATAGGGCATCAGTAAGTCGGAGATCCGGGGGGCCTAGGAGCATCAGCTCCGTCTTGTCCCCGTTCAACTTGAGGGATGAAGAGGACATCCAGGTCTTCACCTCTTCAAGGCACTCTCTGAGCCCGCCTGACGCAGGAAGGTTATTGTCCTGCGTCAGTGAGACCACCAGCTGCGTGTCGTCCGCATACGAGATGATCTTAATCCCGAAAGGGCGGACGACCTCAGCCAGTGGCCTCATATAAAGATTGAAAAGTGCAGGGCTCAGAGAGGAGCCCTGGGGGACTCCACACTTCAAAGGTCTGCTGGAAGAGACAGACTCACCCTCAAAGACTCTGAAGGATCTGTCCTCTAAAAAGGACTTGAACCATAGCCAGGCTTTGTCCTTAATCCCAGCACAGGACATCCGGTGCAGCAGAGTGTCGTGGCAGACCGTATCGAACGCTGCGCTTAGGTCAAGGAGGATCACTGCCACTGATCCTCCCTGATCCAAGATTGTTCTTGCTTCCTCGGTGACCATGAGGAGAGCGGTCTCGGTCCCGTGTTTTGGTCTAAAGCCCGTCTGTGTGGGGTCCAGCAAGTGAAAACTCTCCAGAAAGTTTACTAGGTGATGGTTTACATGTTTCTCTAAGACCTTGGTCACCCAGGGTAGCAGGGAAATAGGCCGATAATTGGCCAGGTCAGTTGGGTCTAGAGTAGGTTTTTTCAATAGAGCTCTGACCTTGGCCTGCTTCCAGGCGGCCGGGACCATGCCAGAGATGATTGATGTATTTAGTAACTCCCTAATTATAGGTAGGGTGACCTGAGCGGCGGCCAATATTATATCTGGCGGGGCTGGGTCATCAGGAGACCCGGATTTGACTCTCTTTGCTAGGGATTCAAGAGTTATGAGATCCAGTAAGGGGAAGTGAGTCAAGGTGGGTTGGGGGAGTTGGGGGGGATGAAGTGCTATGGATTTATCAGGATGGACAGGGGAAGTACTGTTTTTGATAAGGGGGGGAAAGGCTGAGTAGATGGTATTTACTTTTTGATAAAAGAACTCAGCAACGTTATTGCAGTGGGTGATGGACTTTTCAACCTGCACGGCAGGAGGGGGCTTCGTTAGCTGTTTTATAATGTGAAAGATCTCCTTTGGTTTTGATTTGGCCATCACTATTCTCTCAGAGAAATATGTGGCCTGGGCTGTTTTTACTTGCATTTTGTATTCGCTGAGGGAATCGCGGTAGTAAGATTTTTTGTCCACCGCATAGTCCAAGCGCCAACGTCTTTCCAGTCTTCTACATAGAAGTTTCTTTTCCCTAAGAGAGTCCGTGTACCAGGGGGCCGTTTATGGGGCCGTTTCAATGTAGTCTTCCTAATAGGGAGTGTGGTGTCTAAGGTTTGCGTGATCCAATTGACGTAGGCCTGGTTGGCTAGGCCAGGATCCTCATAGTCACGGGGTAAGGTGTTAGCAAGTTTGGAAGCCCAGTTATCCACTGCGAGGCGAGACCAAGCTCGCATGGTCTTGATGGTAGTTACCGTCAATGGAGGTTTGACCGTGGTCCAACTGAGTGGAACCAAAAAATGGTCAGTCCATGGCAAAGGGATAGATGGGCCGACTTGGAGATCAGGACTGTTGCTGAAAACAGGGTCCAACAAGTGACTCTTTACGTGGGTGGGGGTGGTAACACGCTGAATAAGTTGCAGGGCTGCTAGATCCTCTGCTACGGTAACAGCTATATGATCCAGTGGAGAGTCAAAATGCAAATTGAGATCTCCAAGCAGAGTGAGATTAGATGTGGTGCTAATTCGTTCGGCCATATTTGATGGTAAGTTACAATGGAACTGCTTTGAGGGGCCAGGGGGGCGGTAGACAAGAGTACCTGAGAAACAACTGTTGGATGAGAGTTCGATATTAAAGGCGAGACTCTCACAGTTCGGGATGTTTTCCGGAGTGACTCTGCAATAGTAGTGTTCTTTGTAAATAATTGCCAGACCTCCTCCTCTCCCTTTGGGTCGATCTAGCCGACTGATTTGGAAACCTGATACCAGTGGCATCTGCCTTGCCCGGATGTCTTTGAAAGCAGTGGCTGCAACTTGCATGAGCCTGGAACAGAGTGGGTTCATTATTATGGGACATCCTGTGACCGTGTATGTTCCACATGCAGTTGTAATTTTGTTAACCAGGACTAAGACTCAGTATCTCACACCTAGTCGGCTGACTAAGTACAAGAGAATCCTTGTAGGTGCAGGAAATTGCCATGTGTAATATTCTGAACCCAGCAACACTGCTACCAGATTCACATTTTACAGAAGTAAAGGGAGAGATTGAACATGACTGTATTGACTTGACTGAATATAGCACAAAACCACGTCCAGACATAAAAGAAGAGCCACTAATTGATTCTGAATATGAGCTATTTGTAGATGGCTCATGCATGAGACATGAGGAAGGAGGTTTGGGTGCTGCCTACACAGTGTGTACTTGGGGGGGGGGGGTCCAATTGAAGCATCCTATTTACCTGGAGTCAAGAACGCGCAAATACCTGAATTGGTTACATTAGTATAGGCCTGCAAATTTGGGAAAAATTGGAAGGTGACCATATACACTGACAGCCAGTATGGTTACGGGGTTGTGCATGACTATGGCCAACTATGGATACAAAGAGAGTTTCTGACATCTTCAGGTACTCCAATAAAAAATGGTCATTATGCAAAAGACTTACTTGAAGAGATTCAATTACCAAAAGAAGTGGCTGTGGTCAAGTGTGCAGCTCACAAATCTGGTAATGACAAAGTGACAGCCGGTAACCGATATGCTGACCAGTTAGCCCAACATTGTGCGAAATAAAAAATGGCTGTTAATAAGAAAGTTGAGGTGGGCGGAAACAGCTGCCAACTTATGTTGCTGGAAGGTGTGAATACGTGGGAGGAAGTGAGAGATTTGCAAATTGGATCAGAACCAAAGGAAAAGGAAGAATAGAGGAAAATATGTTGTCAGAGAAGAGTTGAGGATGGTGTCATTGTATATCTTGATGGAAGGCCAGTGTTACCAGACTGTATGCTTGCTCCTATGGCTAGGATGGTTCACGGAGATTCTCATTTGTGAAGAGATGCTATGATACGTCTGTTCAGACAGTCATGGTTCAATACGAAATTCAGGAACATAGCAGAAGCGCTTTGCCAGAGATGCCTGGTTTGTCAACAAATGAACCCAGGAAAGAAAACAGTAGTGCTACCAGGAAAGATTGGGAAGGCAGAGGGTCCCTTTATACGATTGCAGATTGATTTCATTCAGTTACCTCCTTGTCGAGGACTAAAATACATTCTTGTCATTGTCTGTCTGTTTTCAAAATGGGTGGAAGCTTACCCCACACGCAGAAATGATAGCATCACTGTAGCCAAACTTCTACTTAGAGAGCTTATACCACGTTTCGGTTTTCCAGTAACGATTGAATCAGACTGAGGCTGCCATTTTAATAATGAAATAATTGGTTTAATTTGTGAAGCATTCAAAATTAAGCAAAAACTGCACTGTGCATATCGCCCAGAGGCTTCTGGAGTGGTAGAACAATTGAATGGCACAATCAAGTCAAGACTGGGGAAGATGTATGAGTCTACCCGATTAGAGTGGCCAGATGCTTTGCCACTTGTTCTGATGGGACTTAGAAGTATTCCAGACCGGAACACAGGCTTAGGTCCCCATGAAATATTGATGGGAAGAGCAATGAGGCAAGCATGGGTGCCAGGACACAAACTGATAAGTATATCTGATGATTTAGTACTGGAGTACTGCAAAGAACTGGATGACCAAGTGCGTTCTATCTCTCACCAGGTTGGGGAAGACGCTGTCGCCAGACAAGCCATTCCAGCACATGACCTGAACCCAGGTGATTGGGTAGTGCTAAAGAAACACACTCGAAAATCTTGGCTTGCACCAAGGTTGGGAAAACCACGACAGGTGATTTTAGTTACCACCACAGCTGTAAAATATGCAGGAGTTCCACACTGGATTCATGCCAGCCATACAAAAAGAGTGACTGAGCCTGATGAAATTGAAGCTGAAGGTTGTGCAGCTGAGGGGTCTCAAGATATCGATCCTACAGTAGCTGAAGAGGGACAACCGAGCACCAGTCAAGATGATTGGAATCCAATAATCGATATACCTGCAGAATATGTAAGTACCAGAAGTCAAACATACCAAGATAGACAGAGTGATAGTGAGGATGAGACAGGTTTAGAAGAAGGTACTCAGATCATAGAGATTCAAGTCAAAAGTGATTCTGAGGAGGAACAGATAGGGAAAGATCAGGTAATTGACACTCCACCAAGAACTCCAGAGTTTGAAAAGGGACAGATAGTAACTAGGGCGGAGGCTCAAGCAGAAGAAAATCAAGGGTTCGAAGAGCTTGAGCAGGCCCAGACAGGAGTAGAAAATTGTGTTCAGGAAGAAGAAGGTGAATCAAATCAAAGTCAAATTCAGCCAATACCTGAACAAGGCTAGTTTAGTAACCAGGCAGAAGAAACAGAAATAAGACCAGGACCTAAACAGATAGAGAGGGATACAGAAGACAATATCGAAATAGATGTGCCACAACTGAATGAAAATAAGAGAACGTTGGAAGAGGGCCAAAACACAGTACCAGCTAAAAGACTCAGAAAAGGAGACAAGTGGCCTAGGTTTGTCAAAAGACTGAAACTATGTTTAAAGACAATTAATTAAGTACCCGAACAAGTGAATGAAATATCAAGTCAAAGGCCTGAAAAAACACACAATAATGATTATATATTGGACGACCAATATATAATCATTATTGTGTGTTTTTTCAGGCCTTTGTCTCCTCAATGTTTTCCATGTCGACACTGACATTACTGTTTAACTAATTTTAGAGTGTGCATGGGTATTTTGTTGTTATAGTATAGAAATAGTATTCATAGTTTGGATAGGACTTACAATAGCTATCCCTTACATAATGAGTATAGATATGAAGAATGATACTAATAAGCAACCACTAGTAGATAGAGATGAGATACAAACAAAAGATACACCTGCTAGAATAGATACACAAGAGGAAGCGCTTAGCATTAGACAACAAAATATAGACTTAGAAGCATCAGATGAAGAAAGAGTGCATTATACTAGATTTAAAAATAGAACTCACTTAAACGTATTTGCAAACCTGTTAGTACACTATGTAGAAGCTATGGAAATAGAAGATTGCTATGTTTGTATGAAACTGCCAACTTCAGTAGCTGAAGGTGTGACCTATCAACATTTGCCACTAACATATGGAATTTCATGTAGTGTTTTAGCTAGCTTATTTTATAAGAAAGGACCTTTACAGTATTACTATTCTAATTCAGATGTGATATTTTCTGAACTTCCTAAACGTATTAACCTGAATCCTGTACATACTACTAGTGATGTAACACGTTACATGGGTGAATATTTTCTAACAATAGGTACAATAGATATAGCTGAAGCACACATGAATAATTTAACATGCTCATTACAAGAAAAAGAGAAAATATTTTTGAATATGGTAGAGAAAAGAAGAGATAGTTTCCAAAGAAAAGCAAATGACAAGAATCATAAAATTCCTAAATGGGCCGAAAATATAGGGTCTACCCCAAATGGCAAGACTCATGCTGCTATGTTGCTGGATTTTGAAAAGAAAGGGAAACTCTGTCTCCATAGGGAAAGAACTGGTTATTAGAACAATATATACATTGGTTCCAGTGAATGTGAACACAATTATAAGGTAATTGGGGCTTGGGGTTTCAAAGATGGAACTGAACCTGTGTTTCCTGGAATTTACTATATATGTGGAAACAAGGCTTATTACAAATTGCTAGATCATTGGTATTGAAGTTGTTATTTTGGAATAGTCTTCCCAAAAATATATCATGTAGATAAAATCACTGGAAGCAATGAAGAAACTAATGGGTTAGTACGTAGTAGAAGAGCTAGTTTTGGTGAAATAGTAGGTGATATATTTAGTGCATTGATACCTACAGTGGGAGTGGCTCTAAATACACACATAGGGGCCTATTATGATTGCGGTTTTTCCGCATCCTCCGGGCCGGCGGAAGCCACCGCCAGCCCGGAGGATGCGGAAAAACCGCAGCGGACCCACCAAAGACCCACCGCCACATTAGGATGGCTGGTGGGTCCTGGTTTCCGTCCGCAGCTTTTCCGCCGCGGTTGGCTTACAACCGCGGCGGAAAAGCTCTAATATGGTGGCGGTGTCTCTCAGACACCGTCCGCCATATTAGGAAGGGCTTTAAAAAATGCTTTTACGCGGCGGGTTTTCCGCCGTGGAAGAGCATGTGTAACTTCACTGCGGGGGCCCGTTGCGGGCCCCCTAGGTGGAGGGGGGGTGGGGGGTGCACATGGGGGGTACCTATGGTACCCCCCTGCATTTGTATGCAGTAATCGGCAGGCACCGCACGGTGCCTGCCACTTACTGCCTACAAATGCAATGTATGCATTTTTACCATTGCGGCGGATGCAGCTTGAAGCTGCACCCGCCGCAATGGTAAAAATAGAGGATGTGACCGCCAGGGTGGCGGTCACATCCTAATTGCACAGGAGGGAACTCCGCAGGCCATGCGGAGGTTCCCTCCTACTCTATGGCCATGCGGAGGTTCCCTCCTACTCTATGGTGGCGGACGGACTCAGGTCCGTCCGCCATCATAATCGGCCCCATAATCTGCAAATTGTCAACAGTAGTGGATCGGTTATCAACTGACACTGCTGGAGGTTCCTTAATGGTCAATACCGAATTGGTTGCGATCAGATCAATGGTTTTACAAAATCGACTTGCTCTTGATACATTATTGGCAAAAGAGGGCGGAGTCTGTAGAATGTTGAAAGTGCAACATTGTTGCACTTACATACCTGACGAAATTAAGTGTGAGAAATATTACTAATTTGGAAAAAGAGCTTAAACCATTGGAGGTTGATAGTGCATGGAAGAGACTTACTGATGGTCTCTCCTCCATAGGAAGTTGGCTTTCTAATGTAGGAAAAAGTTTTGTAGGTAGAATACTGATGCCAATGGTGGGAATAGGCTTGCTAGTTTTAGGAATAATAATCTGTTGCAATGTTGGAAGCATAAAAAGAAATACTCCTTAAATAGGCAAGGAGTAAAGAGAAATATCGATGAACTTGAATTAGGAGAAATGAATGGGAAAATATACAAGAAAATGAAAAATTTTGATAATAATAATGAAAAGAAGCAAACTAGAAAGTTTGAAGAGATTGAGTTGGGTGAATTGTGAAAAGTTGGCATCGGTTTCATTAATTGGTGATGATATAAAATATCATCATAGAGGGGATTGATGGAGCAAGGATTCGAACATGAAGTGACTTGCTTGTATTCATGAACCTCGAATAATGTTAAAAGCACTAATCAACATGTTTGTTTTACTAAAATCGCATTTTACATAAACATTGGGTGTCCGAGAGAAGCTTGCTTATGTGTTTTACTAACCATAATACGCTTGCATCTAAGATGGCTGCTGCTACTCAAGGATTTCTACTGCGTCTGCGTCTGTCATACTCACGTGACATGACGTATTCTTTGTTTTGGAGGGAATCTGTCGCTTCTGCGCATTAGTATTAATATGGCTGCTCTATGTCTTCACATGAAAAAAGCTTGCACTGCTGCTTTTGCTAAGCTGTTCGTTCTGCCTAATCCGAATGCTATAGTTAAATATAAAATAATGGGTATAGTGTAGAGATACATGGTATACAGTATATTCATTTAATCTGTGTTCTAAAACTATTTATTTTCCATTTCATGTTACACACAGAAAACTGGCCTAATTTGTAACGCTGTACTTCATCTTTGTTGAAACTGCGACTGCGCGAAGTCTCAAGTCTCTGGAACAGTGACCTTTGGACAGCAGCCAAGGAGCTGACTGACTAGAAGATGCTCCTGAGAAAATGAACTTCTGAACCTAAAATTTTACAATGTTAATACAATGTATTTACCAATAGAACATTCATTGTTGGGTGGAATAAAGATGTCATGAGAACCTAAATTTGATGGGCGGGAACGAAAATTTAAATATGAGACGGTAAAAGTTTAATTTTTGGTGTGGTGTGATGACCTCTCCTCAATCTTTGTCCAATCAAAATTGTGGATCCTTACACTTGCAACATTGGGGGGTGGTACACTGACCTGGAAAATAGTATAACTAGGGTAAGCTTAGTTAGTTAATTTGCCATGGGTGAATATTTTCTAACAATAGGTACAATAGATATAGCTGAAGCAGACAAGAATAATTTAACATGCTCATTACAAGAAAAAGAGAAAATATTTTTTAATATGGTAGAGAAAAGAAGAGAGAGTTTCCAAAGAAAAGCAAATGACAAGAATCATAAAATTCCTAAATGGGCTGAAGATATAGGGTCTACCCCAAATGGCAAGACTCATGCTGCTATGTTGCTGGATTTTGAAAAGAAAGGGAAACTCTGTCTACATAGGGAAATAACTAGTTATTATAACAATATATTCATTGGTTCTAGTGAATGTGAGCACAATTATAAGGTAATTGGGGGTTGGGGTTTCAAAGATGGAACTGAACCTGTGTTTCCTGGAATTTACTGTATATGTGGAAACAAGGCTTATTACAAATTGCCAGATCACTGGTATGGAAGTTGTTATGAATAGTCTTCCCAAAAATATATCATGTAGATAAAATCACTGGAAGCAATGAAGAAACTAATGGGTTAGTACGTAGTAAAAGAGCTTGTTTTGGTGAAATAGTAGGTGATATAATAAGTGCATTGATACCTACAGTGGGAGTGGCTCTAAATACACACATAATCTGTAAATTGTCAACAGTAGTGGATCGGTTATCAACTGACACTGCTGGAGGTTTCTTAATGGTCAATACCGAATTGGTTGCGATCAGATCAATGGTTTTACAAAATCGACTGACTCTTGATACATTATTGGCAAAAGAGGGCGGAGTCTGTAGAATGTTGAAAGCGCAATATTGTTGCACTTACATACCTGACGAAATTAAGACGTATGTGAGAAATATTAATAATTTGGAAAAAGAGCTTAAACCATTGGAGGTTGATAGTGCATGGAAGAGACTTAATGCTGGTCTCTCCTACATAGGAAGTTGGCTTTCTAACGTAGGAAAAAGTTTTGTAGGTAGAATACTGATGCCAATGGTGGGAATAGGCTTGATAGTTTTAGGAATAATAATCTGTTGCAAATGTCAGAAGCATAAAAAGAAATACTCCTTAAATAGGCGAGGAGTAAAGAGAAATATCGATGAACTTGAATTAGAAGAAATGAATGGGAAAATATACAAGAAAATGAAAAATGTTCATAATAATAATGAAAAGAAGCAAAATAGAAAGTTTGAAGAGATTGAGTTGGGTGAATTGTGAAAAATTAGCATCTGTTTCATCAATTGGTTTGGATTGATGGAGCAAGGATTCGCACATGAAGTGACTTGCTTGTATTCATGAACCTCGAATAATGTTAAAAGCACTAATCAACATGTTTGTTTTACTAAAATCACATTTTACATAAACATTGGGTGTCCGAGAGAAGCTTGCTTATGTGTTTTACTAACCATAATACGCTTGCAACTAAGATGGCTGCTGCTACGCGAGGGTTTCTACTGAGCATGCGTCTGTCATACTCACGAGACATGACGTATTCTTTGCTTTGGAGGGAATCTGTCGCTTCTGCGCATTAGTATTAATATGGCTGCTCTATGTCTTCACATGCAAAAAGCTTGCACTGCTGCTTTTGCTAAACTGTTCGTTCTGCCTAATCCCAATGCTATAGTTAAATATAAAATAATGGGTAGAGTAGAGATACATGGTATACAGTGTATTCATTTATTCTGTGTTCTAAAACTATATCTTTTCCATTTCATGTTACACACGGAAAACTGGCCTAATTTGTAACGCTGTACTTTGTTGAAACTGCGACTGCGCGAAAGTCTCAAGTCTCTGGAACAGTGACCTTTGGACTGCAGCCAAGGAGCTGACTGACTAGAAGATGCTCCTGAGAAAATGAACTTCTGAACCTAAAATTTTACAATGTTAATACAATGTATTTACCAATAGAACATTCATTGTTGGGTGGAATAAAGATGTCATGAGAACCTAAATTTGATGGGCAGGAACGAAAATTTAAATATGAGACGGTAAAAGTTTCATTTTTGGTGTGGTGTGATGACCTCTCCTCACTCTTTGCCCAATCAAAATTGGGGATCGTTACACTTGCAACATTGGGGGTGGTACACTGACCTGGAAAATAGTATAAATAGGGTAAGCTTAGTTAGTTAATTTGTCCGACTTGTCCGAATAGCTGACCTGTCACTGACCCAACGCACTCAATAGGTGATCGAGAGCAGAGGTGCTGTGGAGCACTCTGTCAGAAGATTCGCTGACCCAGTCGGGATCCGGGAAACTGAGGTGCTGGCGAAGCACTTTGTCGGTGAAATCGATAACCCAATCGGGGTTCTGACTATTAGCTGCAGAGAGGGAGTAGCGCAGGCGTTGCAACTTAACTTAGGGTGCTGGTCTTAACCTTTGGTGGTCCTGTCCTGATCCAAATCTGGTTTTACCTGTCCGGATTCTGATCTGCACCTGCAAGCCTACTGGCGACTGCAACTTTCAGGGTTCTGCCCTTCAAACTGACCTGTGGCCAGGGTTAGTTCTTCACACCATTCCTAGGTAAATATAAATTCATGTGGGTTCGTCATTAATTTGTTTCCTTCTCTTCCCCTCCCTAAATGTTACATATTTGATAATAGTGCTTCCATATCATGTTCCTTCTCTTTACCCTTCCTATTGATAAAGTTTGACATGTTCCCTTTTTCCCCTCCATTTTGTTAAATGCCTAAACATTTTGATTGTATTTTATGTTCCTTTTCTTACCCTCCCTATTGCTAAATGATCGAAATCAGTTTAATACATCTTTGGCATAGTTATATTTTTATTCTGATCTTCATTATTGAGAGTCTATTTGTGTTTAATCTGTGGATCATGACCATTTAAGAAATTTAGATAAAGAGTTTAAACCTTCCGGAGTCTGTGGTTATTATATGAGTGCAAATGTTATTTTTCCTATTATGCTAACACCCTGATCCAATAGGTTTACAGGTACCAGTGACAAGGATTGGTAAGTCAATGGTATAGGACCTAGTAGGTAAAATTAACTGGTAGTAGAGCGAAGGTTACCTGATTAAAATTATGTGTTATTGATTATGGGCCCAGGTGAGTATGATAAAATCATAGTCGGGTGACCTGCGCGCTCTATCAACAACATAACCTGCAGAGGCAACAACGTCTACAAGCCGAGGGCCAGAGAACTGTATCACAATTTGCCATATACTCAGATTCAATCAAATTCAGAAAAGAACAAACATATGCTGAGTAAGCTTTCTTATAATGGCCTGATCTATTTCTAAGCATGACACTTCTGTGGTGACAGAGAACGGAGAGGAAAAGGAATGAGAGGTGTATGTAAGGAAGACAAGGTGAGAGGAAGGGAAGGAAATGGAATGAAAAAGAGAGTCGTAGAAGGAGAGATTGGGTTTCTAGCAAATCTACGTGTGAGCTAGAGCAGTTGTGAAATGGCAATTGATACCAATGTGTAAGAAAATGAAAGTTATGGATGGAAATGCTTTCACTAACACTGCTTAACCACAGAAAATTCCTTTAGGTGCCATTTCATTCCACGGATTTTAGCGTCTGTGCCAGTACAGCAGGAAAAGAATCATATGCATTCAGCTTGGCAGCAATTCTAAGGTTCACTCCATCACTCTGATCGGTTACACAAATGATCTCCGACATCCTAAAATAATCAGTAAGGTGCAGCTATTTATTAGCATTCCCATCCATGCCGGGGAAACAGTTTTTAGTCCCTGTTAACTTTTCTGGGTAGTGTTTAAATTTGTTGTTTCGCTTGTCTGTGTTACACAGGCGGCGAGCAGCTATATGGTAATAAGCCCGCAAGATATCTCCACAAATTAATGCTCACTTCTGACATCTGCAGTGATCTTTCGGTTACAAGTTCAAATAATGGCAAAAGCAACAGACTTCCACCCTTCCGAGACGCTAAATTGAGTGACATTCAACCAGATAACTAACACTTGTCATGTGAAGTGCTTACAAGCAGCAAAGGTCGGTATGAAGCACTTTATAAAAACGAGTTGCTTGTATTTGCCTTGGCACCCCCTGTCCCAAATGAATAGTAACAACATAAAGTGTAAAGCCAATAATGGAAAATATGGAGAATTTTATGTGAAAGTTTGTTAGAGCCTATTAGGGTATTTTCAATTAGATAATGTCTACTATGTAACCTATACTTTACAATCCATGTATAATACAAGGGAGCCTGCAATCCCTGCAAAAAATCCCATCTCTAATTTCCTTATTAGAGGCGACTTGTGATGTCTCTTGTCGCCTGTAATAACTAATCACATTGATTTCTGCCGCTACAATGCCTACTGCCAGAGCCATCAGCCAACGTGAAAAGCAGGTAACTAATTAAGGCTGCAGATTACACAATGACAATGGAGCCTAGCTTTGCCTCCTTTTGTTCTATTTTTTTGCGATTAAATTATCAGCAGTTTACTTATGGCACGCTTTAGATAATTATATGAGAAACTGAATCTCTCTCCATCCTTTCGAAGCAGCAGCTTTGTTTTTTTTAATCTGATTTTGGCCTCGTTCCTCTTTGTGTTGATGGAGCTCCTCTGTGCATTGCATTTTCACATGATGTAGTGTGGGGGCACTTTATCCCATATATTGTGACTAAAACCAAAAGTGATGTGGCAAGCCTGTGCAGCTGAGAACACAACACATCTTAAGTAATACAAGTGGAGATAGGATCTCACAACACCGGGACAGACCGAATCTAACCAGTAACAGTCAGGCAGGCCACCTTCCAGAAGTGACAAAGTTCCCTGGGCCTGGAGCCACGGCCTGCATGCCAAGGTTGCTGTAGCCAACTAGGCAAGTCACCAATGCTGAAATCCGTGTGAAAATTGCATTGCGGTAATCGCACTTCAATTGACAACTTTGGTAGCCTTTAATCTTCATTCAAAGGGGAGTTGTAGGTAGGATATTTAAAAGTTTATGGGTTGTGTTGTTAACGAAGCACCATATCCTCTATCAATTCAATTACTCTTTATTGGAAGCCTGAATAGTTCCATAAAAGACACATAAATAAAAACCGATACACAATTAAATATCTAATACAATAAAATATCATCACAGATTCCAAAATGTATCAGCATACGATCAGATAGAAATCATTGTGAATTTCGTATCATTACATCTGGAATAAATGTAATACAGTAATAGTTCAAAAAACGTCCTTCGTCTCACCACCTCGGTTAAAACTTTGCCACAGATAAACATGCATAGCGCTCTTGTAATTGGTGTACATAAGAGGCTGGATTGAACAAAGCCTAGAGCCCTCAATAGTTGTAAGATATAGTTATTTCTTGGTTTCTGATAAAAGTCGCAGAAAAAGACAAGATTTAAAACTGATTGCTCTGCAAAGTGATCACAGATACACATTTTGGAGGTTAAATGGCTCCCTCATCTCTTCTGGAAAGGCAACCTGCATTTGTATTGTATTTTAAACGGAATCTGGTTGACAAAAAACGTTGAAACCTGTTGTTCACCCAGCACAAACATGGTTGAATACCAGTTCGAGACGATAAACTGGTGTATGCACGGACAGAAATTTGGTATTAGCACTAAAATGATCGCCTTCTCTCAGTTCCAGCAAGGGAGACCTCAAGTCCTTTTTACTGACCCTACTTCCTTTGGGTCTGTACAAAAGACTTTTGCCCAGCTGCACTCAAAGCAAACAAACATGTTCAAGCCATGAGATTCTTAAGCAGTCATCCAATGACAAACAATCCCTAATCAAATCCTAAAGTAGTTCCGCTTCAGGCTTAGTCCACACTGCATGCTTTTATAAACAAGCATTTGCAATGCAATAGGTCTCACATTTGTGAGACCTATTGCATTAAGCTATTGACATTGTAAATGACAATGCCTTTTATTTATCTGTTTGACTAATTAACAAATAAACAAAAGGTATTGTCATTTACAATGTCAATAGCTCAAACTATTGTAAATGCAAGACATATTCAAAGAAGCGGCTGCCATTGTCCCAGGCTGCTCTGAAAGTGCAAGCGCACATGGCACGCTGAATGTTGCAGGAAAGCTTGACCGTGCCTGCAGTAGGAGAAACCCATTAAAGAAAAAAGTGCTAACAGACTAAAAAAAACATACCATGTAACAACCAAAGTAAAAGGGCCAGTCCTCATGGGAGGTAACAAATGAAGACAAGGCAGTACTAGGAAGTTACTAACAAGCCTATTAACGAATCAGAATCCAGCATTTACGAAGGACAAAGACACAAGCCAATGACAAATATAGGAGGAGAGTGGGTAAGGCTTCTTTTCCATACTCCAAAACAGCATGCCGCAGAGCAGCGCATGCGCTGCCCAGGATTAACCTAAAAAGAGGCAATTGAGATCAGATCTTCATTATATGGGATGCCTAACTCATTATGACAGATATAGTTAGCACATCTAGGTTTAACTGTCAGAAGCTACTTACAATATTTGTTCTCCACAACTTGAAGCATGGCTACACCAGTATGTCCCCAAACCCTGCCCCATAACAGACACCTGCGACCGCTTTGCTTTTGTAAAGAGTTAAAATGTCCTTAATTCGCTGGCTTCCGAATCGTACAGCAAGTCTATTAACCGCATTTAAAATTCTCTCAAAATACAATTTCTTATTATACAGATGGCGAGACCTGGAATTAGAGGAACTAAAAGTAATCCCCAAATAGAGAAAATCTTTAGACGGCATAATTTTTTCTGTGTGTATAAAAAATTACCTTGCTTTTGTTTTTCCTGGCACTGTTATCATAACAAACAATTTGCCCCTGTTAACTTGACCTAGGCCCTCCATAAAAGACAAAGCTGTCCAAATGATCCTGTAATGCATTACCAGTGTGGGCCATCAGTACTGCGTCATCTGCATATAATAAAACAAGGATTGGACAAGTTCCAATATATAGGACATCGGTCATTTTGTCACACAAGAACTGATTGAGCCTATTGATGTATAGGGTAAAACGGAAGGGAGCTAGTATGCAGCCATGTCTCACTCCCCTACCTACTTTGAAAAAAGTGGTAGTTTTACCGGAGGTGCCATAACAAACTGTTGCTGTAGTATCTGTATAAAACTGACAGGTAAAATGAATATTACATACATCAACCCCCAGATCAGACAAAAGATCCCCAAAGCAAAGAGTGATTAACTAGATCAAAGGCTGACATGAGGTACAAAAATGATAGAGTCTCCTGTTTAGCCACAGTATATTTACCAATGATGAGTGCTAGATTGAACCATTCTTCAATAGTACCACTACCCTTTCAGAAACCAGATTGGATTGTGGAGATAATGATATGGTCTTGAGTCCCCCCTTCAAGTTTGTCCAAAATTATGCTTTCTTCCACTTTCATAGAGGAATCCAGGAGAGAGACAGGTCTGCAACTGGCTCGGTCGGCTTTATTTCCCTTCTAAAAAATTGGTACTATAACTGATGTTCTCCACAAAGAAGGAGAGCCTACCTTAACAGTAGCATTCAGGACATTAGTAAGAAGTGGGGCCCACAGTTCATTGCACTCCATAAACAAGTCCAGTGGAACGCCATCTTGTTCTGGGGCCTTGCCCCTGCGACATCCTTTAAGGGCTACTGTAACATCCTATATCGAAAACTAAAGGCACCTCAGTGGAAATGGCTCTTTCAAACAACGGTTACTATCAGCAGAAAGAAAACATTTAGCAAATAGCTGGCACTGCACGAACCAGCACTTAGATAATACTACCGTTTTTTCTTGTGTCAAAATCAGATATAATAGCTACCTAGCTGTTGTAAAGCTCATTGGTTCAAATAAAACTGAAGAGATATTTGTCTGCAGCAGTAGAACAGTGGGGGAATATTGCAGCATAAGCTAAATTTACCGAGGTTATTTTTCTGGTGATCTGCTTCCAAAACTACCCACAATTTCAAACTGAACTGTTTAAAAAACTGTGCAATAAAGGATTTGGAAGGCCTTGCTTTTCTCTGAAAATATTACTCAAAGAAATGCTTACAATTTCTGAAATTAGTTAACATTTCTGAAGCATCCTGTTCTTTGACACAAAGCGATGCAATGCATATTACTCATGTTCACAATACACTAGTATTCTCTTGGCTAGAATATACATTTCATAATTAACTTCTTCAATGTGTATTTTAGATTTTAATCCCATAAAAAGTAGCCAATTGCTCGTGGATTTAACTATCGTTAAGGAAATAATTAGGGAAAACTCCTATAGGGAAGTACAAAAAGAAAAGGCTAGAAATCCAACTCTATCTGCTCACTCCTTGCTCTAAAACAACACATCAACTCCAAAAGCCTCAAAGAACTTCTCCCTCTAGTGTACAGCAGCCAGTAAGAAACTGCATCACCTCAAGGAGAGGTCCATTTTGGAAACTTTGGTGCTTACAATGGGCAAGCACTCTGAGGTACCAGTACCTGCACTTCTTTAACTTGAAATGTAGCAGCACTTCTCCAGAAGGATGCAATATGTTCAATCGGAGAGTGTAAGCACTTATCAGTTGAACATGCGCATGCATGAGAACTTGCACCTCTGTATTTTCATTCCAAGCATGGGGCCCCTTCAAGAGACCGCACAGAGTACCTGGTGCTCTTACCCAATCTGTTTGGTGCTCAGTCTTTCAGAGTGAAGCACAATGGTAGCCAGTAGCAATTCAAGATTGTATCCTATTGGAATACTAGAGACTGGATGATAACTTAAATTCCTTACTGTTAAACTTTAGCAGAAATGAAAGTAAACAACACAAATAACATGCAGAGGCCTCCCATAATAAGGATTAATGTTCCTTTCCCAAGAGGCAAGATGTGGAATTCTTCACCATAAAAGGTTTGCACTCATCCCAGGTAAATTACTGTATTCTCCTCCAAAAGGGACATATCTCGGCTATCTTTTACATCAACAAACAAGGAGTCAAATCAAAGGGCCTAGCAGGACTTGCAAATGACTACCGGTATAACTTTATAGACAGAGGGATCCTGCTTCAAGTGGAGTATCATTTGGGCCTTCCCAACTCAGTAGGGGCTGGGGTTCCAGATTTCTTCAGGACAAAATTAATTGATCACTACATCCCATTTTTTCAAGAATATTCTCCACCTTTGGGCCCAATTTAAGTGGATCTATTTGCTTCTCAGCTGAATTGCAAAGTCCCACACTTCTTCAGCTGGAAACCAGATCCATAGGCAAAATCAGTCAACGCATTTCTACAAAGTTGGGACTCAATTCTGTCTAATTCCTTTCCCACTTTTGCAATGATTCTCATGACTTTGAAACATGTCAGGAAAGAGACAGCCTCATTAGCTTTAGTCATACTGTTTTGGATGCACCAAGTGTGGTTCCTCCAAATTCTGGAGCTCTATTTAGACTTTCCAAGAATCCTCCCTTTCTTTCCCCTCTTGCTCACAGATCCTTAAGGTCACCCCACAACTTAGTTCTCCAGGGTCATCTTCAGCCTATATTGTGAAAGATTTTAGGTCAGCTTGGCATGTTCTGCTACTTTTGCTTAAAGAGTTATCAATGATTACTAAGCTATTTCTACTTAAACTGGCTATAAATAGGACAGGATACTTTCTTTCGAAACTTTTACTTGTCTGGAGATTGTTATATTTATATGTATTTTGTAGAAAACTATCATGGATTAGAGAAATCGAACCTTGGGGGATTCATTAAATGAAGGAAAATAGTACACTACTTAATGAAAGTGATTGAACTGATTGATTTTTAAATTTAGTCTGATGAAGATGATAGTCATGAAACATATGTTGACCTAGTAATACTTCAAAATCTTTCCTAATAAATGTACGTTCAAGATACCACATAAGGTTTAAAGCCCCTTCACTCTTTTGTCTTGTTCTGTTGTGCTAGGCCTGAGCAACTTAGGCTACCTGTTGTGTGGAACAGAAGACTGAAGCCTACTTGAAGAAGTGGTTAATTTTTAAACAATCGTTTTTGTTTCAGGCCTGCAGAACAGTTAATTCCTACAAATCAGCTTTTTCTGTAGGCCAAACCCTGGTTAAAAGAGAACCACTAAGAAAACATGGCTCCGTCATCAGAGCTTTGAGATCAATACATCTTAAAATTTTACAAAAGCAGAAATATTCAGCTCTATGGGACATGAAGGTGGTATCAAATTTAATTTTGTCTTGGACAAACATTTAATTGTGCTTGTTGAAGCAACTGGCAGCTATACTAATGATGAAGCAAAGCTTCGCATTTGCGACTTGCTGTAGTCATGAACCTCGCTCATGTGTAACCAAGTAATAATTTGTACGTTTTACTAACTTTTATTTCATGTTTGAAACGAGGTAAATGAAGCTTGCATATGTGTATTTCTAATACGATTAATTCGAGTCAATAAAATGGCCGCTGCTTTGAAATAGCTTCTGCGCATGCGTCAGTCACACTCACGTGTCCTGACGTGTTTGCAGGTTTGGAGGGAAATAGTTGCGCATGCGTAATACATAGCTTTGGCAATAACGTGGTACTGCTCGTGCCATTGCTCTTGTGCCTGTGTATATGTAGCTAACATTTAGACTGCATAAGTATAATTTTTGGTGATAAGTTGAAAGTACAAAACCAATGATGTGTTTTCATAACGTTATTTCTATGTATTAATTTGTTCTCGCTTACTTTTTATGTACCGCGGGAAATGGGGGTCTGACTGAGCCGAAAGCCATCTTGGAGGTCCTTTCTGCGCAGGACCGTCCGTCTGGGGAGAAGTCAACCTTGGCTGGTGGAACTCAGCCAGCTGGCAGGGATGGGCAAGATGCTCCTGAGAACTGACCTGCGAACTCAGCAGGACGGAGTCATATGTCCCTATTCTGAAACAATGTTAATTTGTCATTGTATTTCCCTGGACTTTCTCATGAGAACCCCAATCTCGCTAGGCGGTACCCAGAGATGCAAAGTAGGCATCGAAATAGTGTGTTCTGATTGGTGTGTTACCCAAATCCTATCTTAGGACCAATCCAAATTGAGGGATTCTGACACTTTGCAACATTGGGGGGTGGTACACCGTCCCCAAACTGTATAACTACCCTGGGTTCACCTAGGGAAATTGTCCGACTTGTCTGGTTTAGCTGACCTGTCACTGACCCAACGCACTCAATAGGTGACTGAAGATACAGAGCACTGCGGAGTACTCTGTCCGAAATTGACCATAGACTAAGGTTCTACTGAACCTTAAAGTGCTGGCGAAGCACTTTGCTGGGAGTTCGCTGACCCAATCGGGGTCTTGATCGATAGCTGCAGAGAGGGTGGAGCGCAGGCGTTGCTTCCGAACTGCGGGTGCTGGTCCTGTCCTGAGGGTTTCCTGTCCTGTCCTGAGGTCCTGTCCTGATCCTAATCTGAGGGTTTCCTGTCCTGTCCTGGGTGTCCATTCTGCACCTGCTGTCCATTGAGGGTTATCCTTCCTTGAGGGTTTCCTGTCCTTAACTGACCCGTGGCCAGGGTTTGGTTTTCACACCAGTCTAGGTAAATATTGCTCTGAAATCCTTTAAACTTGCACCTTTCTATTTTTCTGTCTTTTGCTTCAATAAAGACACACCTTTGCATATGTTGATTTTTCCATGCTTTTGCCGCAAATTATTGAAACGTAAAGTCATTGCATATTTCCATAACGTTTCCCATGTTACCCTACCTGTTAGAAATCATATTTTGCATTGCAGTTTGTCATTTTCTGATATGGTCTAGAACGGCCTTTCTTAAACTGTCCAAAGAACTTTTGCCCTAAATGCATAGCGTTTCCTGTTGCATCCCATATTAGCATCTCCATGATTACCCTGACTTTATTTCTCTATAGTTATGTACTTTTCATTATCTTGATTATCGATTGTTTTATCCTTGTAAATCTAATGCTTACTGAGAACGAACTTTAGATAAAGATTTTAAAACTTCCAGTTGTCCGTGGTCATTTTACAAAGGTATTAAATGTCATTTTGAGTTGTATTTTGCTGCCTTTCCTTTACAGCTAGCTCCCTGATCCATTGTGGTCATAGGTACCCGTGTCGGTGGATGGTAAGTCGGGTACGCTGAGGAATAACAGTAGGGAATTCACACAAATTGGTAGCAGCCCGTGAAGTCACCCGGTCAATGTATATGGTGAATTGAAATATATGGGCCCGAAGCCGGAAGCGGCGAAATTATTGGTTGGGTGACCTCGCGCGCTCTATCAGTTTTTCTGGTAGCAGAGGTATGGTTAGGGACTAGTTAAAATTTAGGTAGGACTAGTTAGTCTAGTCAAGTCGGTAGCTGCTAGTATATTAATGCTGCTACAAGAGCGGCCGTTCCGAGGGACCTGATCATTCTCTTGAGAATACGCTGCTTTGAAATTTATGAATTGTTTTATCATTGTTATTCTTGTTCTTATATTGTTATATGTATTAATCCATGCATTTGTGAATCGTCTCGTTCAATGTTGTCCGAACTCCCCGGGGAATTGAATGGCAAAGTGGTGAATAGAATCCATTTGCCTTGAGGTCGCAGGCTCAAGGAAAGTTAGGTGCAGGTTAGGTACAACCGGGAAGCACTAACTAGGGTTTTTCTGAATACGTGTGTGAATAAATGTTAGTAACGAAGTTCATTGGCAAAATTCCAATAGTGGCGTAACCTAGTAAGGGTCACATCGGAAGAGTAGCAGGTTCATCGGAGCTTGGGTGAAAGCAGAGGGGTCCGCTGGGAAACCTTAGACTCGAATATATCCCAGAGAAGTGGATGAGTTTAGGGAAGTAACCGGTTCACTGATGCTAGAGTGAAGGGTAGGCGGAAGAGATCTACCCGCAGCGTATGAAAAGTAAATGGAAGTAGTTTACTTGCAGTAAAATAACTCTTTCTCTGTCTAGACACTTGAGCACTGTGGCGAATGTGTATTCGTTGTAAAATAACCAAGCACTAGCACTTTAGAAAGAAAGAAAGTTTCCGTTACCTTGTGAAGGGAGGGAGTCAGCCGCGAAGCGTCTCTGACATCACTCCGTGCCGCGCTGGGATTGGTAGAAACAGCGGGCGGGTAGCGGGGCTGGAATTGTGAAGGAGGGGTGAGCGCCGAAGAGTGAGAACTGTCTCACGAAGGGGCCGCGCACCCATTGGTCGAAACTATTTGAACGCGTGCACCCCATTGGTCGCACGGAATTGCAAGGCGCATTCTGATTGGAGGTAACTTTGTAAACAAAGTTAAGCGTAGAAATCGTATGTGGCACTCGTATTGTCCAGAGACTAGACCCGATCCAAGAAACCAAGGGTTTGAAAGGGATCAGTGGAAAGCCAATAGATACGATATTATGTATGGGACTAAGAGAAAAATGTCCCTTGTAAATAGGGTAAAGAATTACTTCAAAACGGACAAACCGATTAAATCCAGAGAGGGCGTGATTGTTCCACCACCCAATACTCCCGCCTCTTTCATGATGTTTGATCGAGGGTACAATACCTGTGTGTGGTTGGAAAATTGGGTAAAGTACACAAAAGATGATGGGATATTGGCTTTTCCGTTAGACGGTACCTTCAATGGTAGGATTTTATTTAATTTGAGAACCCGAATGAATGAATTGCATCCCAGACCGAGACTAACGCAGTATGAGGCATTAGAGGAATGGGAGATTGAGGCTTTCGAAAGAGAGAAACCCCGAATGGACAAAGGTCTGACCAAGTGGTACCCAAGGCTGAAACAAGAGACCAGGGATAAAAGGATGAAACAGTGGAGACAGAGCATGATTGTTGCGGGTCTGTTTCCCATGATGCCAGCATGTACCCCTTCGGGGGAAGAGAAAAAGACAGAAAAGTGTAAGCATTGGGGAGCTCTTGGGGAGTCAGACGATGAATTATTAGATGACATCTTTACGAGAAGTCCGCCCCCTTATAATGAGGGAGCCCGACCTTCCAGTACAGGAGAAAATCCCCAGCGCCCATCTATTAAGGAGGAGGACAGATCCCTAGGTAGGGGGGGAGGTTGTCAGATACCGCCCTATTTTGAGAATCCCGGACCCGCGGAGGTAAGAGATATATATCCTAGAGTGCCCGTGAGCCCGGAGGAAAAATATTCCAGCAAGAGAGTCTTTTTCCCCAGACCTCTTTATGAAAACGAAGAAAAACCATTAAGTTCAGGAATGCCCTTTTTCCAGCCTCCATATGAGGAAGAGCGCAGGTCATTTGGCACGGGAACTTTGTTCCCAAAACCAAATTATGGTGGAGGACCAAGTGAAACGCATCCTACTGCCCCGAGCTTTACCCCTCACCTGACCCCACAGATAATACCTGACCGAACATTAGGAAGAGTACTAGATGAAAGGGAGCAAGAAGTCCTAGCTAGACAGAGAACAGAAATAATTCAGAAAATCTCCCAGTTAAATAACAGTCCTGAGGCTTTGACTATTCCGGTAACAATTGGACCAGTGGTTCCGTTATATGGGAATAATCAGGGAAGTCCAAACCCTCCAGTTATTAACCCAATCATGGCCCCACCAAGGCAGGAGCCCCTACTGATAGACGATCAGTCCAGTGAGTGCGAGTTCGAAGTTGTGTTCTTGGACCTGCCAAACAAACAGACCGGGAAGGGAATGCAGAAGAGGCATAATCCTTTTAATGCGAAAGAAATTAAATTAGAATCAACGTCAGGTACTAAGAGTGTCTCTCTGGTAACTCCGGAGGAAATTGAAAATTGGAGTCGTGAATTAGAAAACCAGACTCCGCAAACGAAACCTTTAGACCTCTACAAACTGAGGGTAGAAATAGAGGAATTAATGGCAGGAAATGTGGGATTAGACAGATTAAATACCTACTCTGAAGAAGAGTTGCTGTTTATGTGTAAAAGCCTTACCAGAAGTACCAGAGTGCTCCACGAAAAGCTGACAGACACTGCAGCTAGTATGGGGGTAGATATTTCAAGGTCCAAGCCCTTGCAAAAACCCTACAGAGCTGAATTCTCAGACAAAGATATAGAGAACTTGAATGTGTCAGGGAAAAAGTTGCAGATTAAAGAGTTGCTAGCAATTTTGCAAAAATGGGGAGACGTGGAAAAATGGAAAAGCAGGTGGGCACGAAAGAAAGATGAGCTCGATCCAGACAAGCGACCCCTGAGTTCGCTTTGAGAGAAGTAGACAAGCCCGAACAGTTATGCCCCATGCGTGAAGTACCAGGTGGGAGGTATGTGCACGTTCCATGGTCCAGACAGGATATTGTGTCCTTTACTAACGATTTCCCGAAATTGCGCGAAAAGCCAGTTGACTGGTACCGGCAGGTGGAAAGGTTCGTAAAGGTGCAAAAATGCCTGTGGAAAGACCTGGATGGATTTTTCGATATTGTGGTCCCGGTAGATCTATGGACCGAGTGTAAAATAGCCATAGCCTGGCCTAGTGAGGAGTACCCGAGGGACTCTAACACAGGGGAGCCGTCGATTGAAGTCATGAAAAAATATGAACAAGTAATTCAGCATTTGAAAAATAAGGTGCCCGCAAAGGAAACTGATTGGACCAGGATAGATAGAACAACGCAGGAAAGAGACGAGACAGTACACTCCTATTATGAAAGGCTGTTGCAGGTGTTTAAAACCTACAGTGGTATAGATAACATCGAGATGAAGGATATGACGCATTTCATTTACAGGTTTGTAAACGGTTTAAGACCCGAAATTTGTCAGTGGATAAAGGATAATAAAATCTGTTGGCATACCAAAAAGGTAGACGAGGTCCTACGGTATGCAAAATACTGTGAGGACGAGATGGCAGAAAAGAAAAAGGCTCTCAAGGAGAAGGTTATGTGAGCTCAAGTGAAGCTCGCAGAACAGCAGGAAAAACAATTGAGTAACATGGCCAAAAACACTCAGAACCAAGGTCCTGGGGGTGGGGGAGGAGGTAAGCCCCGGCCCAAAATGAGCAGAGAAGAGGCTATGAAGAAATTTCCCTGTCACCAGTGCGGAGAAATTGGACACTGGCGAAACGAGTGTCCTTATTTGCCTGACGATAACCCCAAAACACCTGATTTAACTCCACAGACGCAGAAAGAAAGACCAAGAAAGACTCAACCACAGGTAAAAACGATTCAGGTGCCCCGAGCTCCAAAGCAAGTGTATAAGGGAAAATCCGCAGAGGGTGATGAGGTAGAAGTCTGGGAAAGCAATGAGAACAGAAATGCAGCAACTTCGCAGTATTTGTTAAACGATACCTTCCTTTGTGATGACCAGTACTGACGGGGCCTGAGAGGGGAGGACGAGGAGTGCGTACTTGGCGCCTCCTTGCCGGTAGACCAGTCCGGACCATATATTGAAGGAAAGGTTGACGGAAATGATGTCACTTTTCTGTTGGACACTGGTGCTACCCGTTCTACTGTGAGAACAGTGGACGTTCCAAACCTACCCCTCTCGGGAGAAGCCATCCAAGTAGTGGGTGTATCTAATCAATTGATTAGTACTCCTGTTACCAAACCAATGGAGATATCAATTGGAAACTTTAAGGAAATGCATAGATTTGTCGTTTGTGACACCAGTCTAGTGAACTTACTGGGACGTGATTTGCTGTGCAAAATGAACTGTACCATCTTTTGCACACCAAAGGGAGTTGAAACTCAGACCCCAGATGAAGATGGCATCTATAAATTAATGTTAATCAGACCTGACTCAGAAATTAAACGAATGACTATGCAGGATTTGCCCAAAGAACTCCAAGAAGCAGTGAAGCCAGAAGTATGGGACTTTACTGGGAAGGATGTAGGGTTAATGAAAAACGTGGACCCCATACAGATAGCAATCAAGGACAATGCAGTATACCCCAATACTAAACCCTACAGAATGAATGCAGAAGTGAGAGCAGGTGTTACCCTGGAAATACAGAAATTGCTAGAAGGAAACATCATACAGGAAGTATTGAGTAGCCCATGTAACTCACCGATTATGGGCATCAAGAAGCCTAGTGGCAAGTACAGAGTAGTGCAGGACCTACGAAAAGTAAACAAGATAGTGGTCCCCTGCTGCCCTATTGTCCCGAACCCAGCAGTGATTCTGTATCAGATTCCCTGGGATGCTGAGTGGTTCACTGTGATAGACCTGTGTCATGCATTCTTTTCCATTCCCTTGCATCCGGATAGCAAATTTCTTTTCTCATTTGCCTTCAATGGTCACGTGTATGTCTGGAACAGGGTCCCCCAGGGGTACACAGAGAGCCCCTCTATCTTTAATCAGATCTTGAAAAAATGTTTGGAAACTTTGGTCTTACCTGGAAACTCTGTCCTAGTGCAATACATTGACGACCTCTTGGTGGCGTCTAAAAGTCATAGGGATTGTGTGATTGACACCATTGCCCTACTGAATCACCTGAGTGAGAAGGGACATAAAGTGGCCCCTGAGAAATTACAGTTCTGTACAAACTCAGTGAAATATCTGGGGCACCAGATAGAGAAAGGCGTCAGAAAGGTAACATCAGAAAGAGTGAGAATAATTCAAAAGATGCAGTTACCCGGTACTCAGAAAGAGATCAGAATGTTCCTGGGAGTGATAGGATACTGCAGGCAATGGATTCTGGGATTTGCAGTCCTAGCTAGGCCCCTGATAAAAATGACCAAGAGAGGAACACCGGATGTAGTACAATGGGATGATGAAAGCTTAACAGCCTTCACAAAACTACGGGATTGTCTGTGTACAGCCCCTGCGTTGGGAATGCCAGACTATTCTAAGGAATTTGCCCTATTCTGTGACACTCGCGATAATTGCGCGTTGTCAGTCCTAACACAAGAACATGGCACAACCAGGAGGCCTGTGCCATATTTCTCTGCCACCCTGGATCCAGTGGCTGCTGGATTACCAGGATGTCTGAAAGCAGTAGCTGCTACCTGCGCAAGTTTAGAGCAGAGTGAGTCCATTGTCATGGGACATCCTGTAACTGTGTATGTTCCACATGGAGTGGTAATTTTACTGACCAGAACGAAAACTCAGTACCTCACCCCTAGTCGGCTGACTAAATACGAGAGGATTCTTGTGGGTGCTGCAAATGTAAACATTGTCAGGTGCAGTATTCTGAACCCCGCCACTTTGCTCCCCGATCCAATGGATATGAAAGATGGGGTGGATGATGAGCATAATTGTATTGATTTAACAGAATTCAGCACCAAACCACGCCCAGACATTAAAGAAACACCATTGCCTGAGCATGACAAGGAATTATTTGTGGATGGTTCATGTCTAAGACATGAGCAAGGAGGCCTGAGTGCCGCCTATGCGGTAGTCTCCTTAACCAAAATTGAAGAAGCAGGTTATCTATTTGACGTAAAGTCTGCACAAGTAGCCGAATTGATTGCTATGATAAAAGCTTGCAAAATTGGGAAAAACTTACGCATAACAGTGTATACTGACAGTCAGTACTGTTATGGAGTTGTGCATGACTTTGGCCAGTTGTGGCTACAGAGGGAGTTCCTGACTTCATCAGGTACCCCTATTCGAAATGGAAAAGTTGTTCAAGACCTTTTAGAGGCAATCCAGTTACCAAAGGAACTGGCAGTGGTAAAATGTGTTGCTCATAAGAAGGGCATGGACACTGTATCACTGGGAAATGATTTTGCTGATCGAGTGGCCCAATGGTGCGCCAGAGATCGATATATCATAAATCCAAAGCGAGGGGGGCCTGGAACCAGCTGCCAACTTCAAGTGTTTGAAGAAGTGCCTACATGGGATGAAGTGAAAGAGTGGCAGCAGGCGGCACCTTGGCAAGAGAGAGAGAAGTGGAAGGAAGACGGGTGTAGACCAAGACGTGTGGATGGTGTCATCTTGGGCCCAACTGGTATGCCTGTGTTACCTAGACACTTACTTGGCACAATGGCGAGATTGATACATGAAGGATCACACATTGGTAGGGACGCCATGATTCTAGTGTTCCAACAGACTTGGTACAGTAAAAAGTTCAGGAAAGTAGCAGAGTCCCTCTGCCAGAGGTGCCTGCCATGTCAAAGGATGAACGCAGGCAAAAGAACTGCGGTGGAACTGGGAAAAATTGGGAGGTCAGGGGGTCCCTTTGTGAGAATACAAGTTGATTTCATCACCATGCCACGTTGTGAAGGGAAGCGATATGTCCTTGTCATGGTCTGCCTATTTTCGAAGTGGGTGGAAGCTTTCCCTACTCCCCAAAATGACGCACTGACAGTAGCTAAGTGTTTACTGAAAGAACTGATACCTAGGTTCGGGGTTCCAGTCACTATTGAATCAGATAGAGGCCGACATTTTCAGAATGATGTAATCGACAAACTCTGTAAGGCCTTTGGAATCACACAAAAGCTTCACTGTGCGTACCGTCCAGAGGCTTCTGGAATAGTGGAACAAATAAATGGAACTATCAAAAACAGACTAGCAAAACTGTGTGATGCATCTGGCATGACCTGGGTGAAGGCCCTGCCCCTGGTCCTGATGGGACTCCGAAGTGTTCCTGACCGCAAGACAGGCCTAAGTCCCCATGAAATCCTGATGGGAAGAGTGATGAGACAAGCATGGGTACCAGGAAGCAAACTGTTGAGTATTACTGATGATTTGGTGCTTGAATACTGCAAGAGATTAGGTGACCAAGTGCGTTCTATCTCTCGCCAGATCGGAGAAGACGCCATCCTCAATCCAACGACTCCTCTCCACAAACTGGTCCCGGGGGACTGGGTCAAGATAAAGAAGCAAACTCGGAAGAGCTGCCTGGAGCCAAGGTGGGGAGAGAAGCGTCAGGTGATCCTGGTAACAACCACAGCAGTAAAGTGTGCAGGGGTTCCACATTGGATACACGCCAGCCACACCCAGAAGGTATTACCAGACGAAGGGCCTGAAGAAGAAGGGCGTCCAGCAGAGGACTCTGCAGGAGCCAGACCAGAAGTAGCTGACGACGTACAGCCCAGTACCAGTCAAGCTGCAGGATCAGCAGACGTTGGCCCAGGAATAGTTGATGACGAACTACCCAGAGTCCAGCCTGCTGAAGGGGTCCAAGAAACTGAGCCAGAAGTAGCTGAAGACGAGCGGCCGAACATATGGCCAGAGGAATGGATACCATTGATTGATCTCACCGAAGACCCTATTCGAACAAGAGAGCGACTTTGTGAAGGTAGAGAGTGGACTAGAGAGGAAAAGCAAGGCACAGGCGAAGAACCTCAGGATCTTGAGATTCACATCAAAACTGAGGAGGGAGAAGGTCAGACAGGGACAGAACAAGTGATTGATACTCCTCCACTGACTCCTGATGTCGAGAAGGGACAGACTAGACATAGCGTTATAGTTCGAGCAGAAGAGAATCAAGAGATCGAAGTGCTTGAACAGGATCAGATAGGATTAGAAGAACGTGTTCAGGAAACAGAAACAGAGACTTTTGAAAAACAAACGCAAAACTGTCCTGAACAAGGCCAGATTAGTAACCAGGCAGAAGAAATAGATGCTAGCCCTGGAACTAGTCAGATAGAAGGGGAAGAAACTGAAACAGAATTGCCACAAACTAATGAAAACAAAAGGGCAAGAGAAGAAAACGAAGTCTCGGTACCAACTAAAAGACTTAAGAAAAGAAAGCACATTGAGCCTGGATACATAAAGAAATTGAGACTAAGAATAAAAACAGTAGAAGAAAAACGTGCAGAAGAAAGAAGAAGTGCTCGCATAGCAGAACAACTGTAGTGTAGCTCCTATTTTCCCAATAGGCTCTGCGCATTGGAATAATACCTACAGCAGTAAAGGCCTAGGCCAGACGTTAACTAGGTCTACTACTGTCGATACTAGACTTAATTTTTGGGTTTGCCAGCTAAGCTCAGAGTTCGCTAGAAACTTTCTCGAATGTTCAAGGAAGGAATTAACTCCGCTGATTAGACAAGAAGGGATTTAGTTTCTGACAACCATAGAACATGACAACTTTGCTCTCCCCTAATCAAGAGTCAATCTCGAGAGTCGTGTGACCACAAGGCAATTATTTTACTCAGTCAGTACGTGCATTCTTAGTCTCATCAGATTGTAGAGAAAAGGAAGAGACGGGCGTGTTCAATAAAAAGGTGTTATTTATTGATCAGTCTCTTTTCTCATACAAGAGAAATGGATCGATATTATTGCAATACTTATAGTTAAGTAAAGTGCATACATTAAAAGCAATAGTATAAAATAATACTGTAAAAACATTGATATGGTTTCTGAGCCATATGATGTTTAAAATGATTAAAATATATTTACATACACATATACATTTGACTAAACGTACTCAACTGGTGTTTCTAAATACGCCTACCCCGTGTACCTGACCTAAGTCTAATGCGTGGGCGGGAATAGAAAGTTACAGTTTAAGTTAAGTTTGTTTTTGCCAAGTGAATAACTAAAGAATTCTCTGTGAGGGGTTATTCAGTTCTGTACCTGGAATTTAGGATGAATGAGGAATGGTATCTCTTTCTCTGCTCTCGATATTCCAGGCTGTCTGCGAGGGCTGCCCAGAAGCGCCGGTGCTGGGTCTCTCGGCTTGAGATAGCAGCGCGTCTCTCAGCGCGTCAGGAAGGCGGGGCTGCTGCCAGCGGGGTCTGCTTCTGCTTTCGGCTTCGGCAAGTATGGCTGCTCCGTCTTGTCACCACGCGTGTGTTTGCGTAGGGCAAGGTCGGCAATATTTATACCTTAAAGGTGCCGAGATTGACGTAAGGATGGACATAGGTACGTCAATAAAGATGTCATACGACTTGCTCGTTAGCACATTCTTTACTAAAGTTCTCTGTGAAATCAAAACAATGGCCGCACGGATTATCCAGGTTGTCATAGGTTTAATTTGTTATGAGAACGTCGTATGCCTTATCAGGGGCTGGAGGAATGTCGCTTGTCTAATTAGATCTCAAGCGTTATGACCTAATCAGATAACACGTTCCTGTGCCGTAGTGTGACTGCGTCAGATAACGGTATCTGCATCATGGGGGTTTTCTTGCCTCATGGGCTGACTGTTAGTTAACTTGATAGTTAGTTTAACCAGAATAGGGTCAGGAATGGGGGGACTGATTCAGAACCTATAGAAATACACGACACCCACTCCACGCTAACTATGGTCATATCTACTAATCTATGCATAGTATAACATAGTACAACATACTATAGAGTATAGTGTATACCTTACCACCCCAAAATACATAAATGCATTTCGAAATTTTCAAATATACTGAAAAATTGCAGTCATATATATTGTATGCACTTAAGCTATGAATTAAATGCAAAAGTAAACACGCATTTTTATGCATTATTGCTTATTGGTATATGAGAAATACACATGAAATGGCTCTTAATATGGCTATACAGAAAGGAAGTCCGAGACCATTTCATCACATAATAAAATATTTGTGAACATACCAGCGGGCAGCTAAAGTCTATAAAGTATCTAAAAATAGAAATGTTAGTTCTCTAGGAATAGTTTCTTACTTTAAGCAGAAGATCAGTGTCCCGGGAAAAATATGTAGAAAAATATTTTAAGGGGCATGCTGAAAAAATTGCTGTCCGTAAACTGGAGTGAAATTGTTCATGTGACTTTATTTTCAAAGTTGAAGGCCGAATTCAGGGAACGCCGTGTGCGAGTTTACTCAAAAGTCTCTATTTCTGTTCTGGAGAGAACATCATATCATTCAGGCTTTCGAAAAAACTGTCAACCGCTTCATGGGAAAGTTCCACTAAGTCGGAAATAGGGGTAACCATGCATTCATGCGCATGATTGTCTCCATTGACATTCTGATTTGCATCACTGACAGAAGGTCGTACCTGTTCGATGCTGCTTTCATCTTGAACTTCACTACTCTTCAATCGTAGTGGTGAAGATTCCAGGAATGCCGTCATCAGGATTGGCAGCCTTTGAGGGCAGCACAAAGCGTGAACCTTGGTAGGAACCAACAGTGTATCTGCATCCACTGGCGCATCCGATTGTAGCGTCAGACAGGTGTCTAACACGCATTCTTCTCCGCATAGCAGACACCTTAGTACAGGTAAAACACACCTTTGCCAAAATGGTCGAAATGATAGAAACCAAGTCATGTTCAGGTCTCTAAGCCGGGAGAGTCCCAGGATTTTTGATATCCGGTCCCGGTATCCAATGGCTAGGATCGTATCTTCCATTGTCGCGAGAGTTTGATCTGTGACATGGGTTGCCATAACGAAAAATAAGGACTAGGAATAGGATTCCTGCAATTAGTCCCAGGATCAGGGGAAGTCCGCCAAAAATCGAATGGACGAAATCTGGAAAAATACCCAGTATGGCTTTGAATGGTGTTAATGCCATCGAAAATACTGTCTTAAATACCTTTGAGACCCCAGTGGTATCAGAAATATTTAAGATTTCGCTTAGGATTTCCGCGAAATGTACGGGGGAATTAGTTGATAATAATGTATGTATCTCTGCAGTCGTCCTTGCGACTTGTAGATCATACGTTTCTTTTGATGACGTGAGCCTTGTAGGCGTCTGAAGAAGCACTGTTTTCATTCTGCTTAAAGTGTCTATTCGAATAGAAGTAATTTTCAAACTGGGCCATGCCCTTGCCTCCCTGTCTGGAAAGGAGCTGGGGAATAAAGAACGTCCACAGCACTTGACCTTCGCCGTTGTAGTTACTAGATAAGGAGTCCCGGGCATAAGACTGCAACATCTGCGGTCTACAATAAGAATATAACTCCCATTATAGAGTCTTTGAAAGAATGGTTCTATTTCAGTTGCAGGTGCGCCTTGCTGGTGACATGAAAGGTTGTATGAATTCCCTTCACAGGCTCCATGCAAACTAATTCCGTTACACAGAAGCGTGCCGCTTAGTGACATAGCACAATTGTTGCCACTAAGAAACACTTTCTGTCCTTTATTACTGACACATGCATGTGAATAGGGCAGGTTCCAAGTTGTTTTAAGGTACCCCTTTCCCAATTTCTCGTACATGCCAGCCTGTATATATTTTTGGCAGTATTGAAACCTGAAGGTTGAGATTGGAATATTTATGATTCCGTGGATTATCCATTCACTGACAGGTCGTTCTGACATTGTCAACGGTAATCTTTCTAGTTTTTCAATGCTCAAGATTGTATAATCAGCACCCTTTTGCGCCATACCGATTTGTCTATCAGTAAGGTTAAAGATTTGGAATAGTGACGTTGTGTTGATTAAACGCCAAGGCACATAGCCTGAACGCAGATTTTGTAACGTCCAGCCAAGCTGTACAATAGAACGCAATTGTGACTGACCATGTTGTAATAACAGTAAGTCTTGCGATAATATATCGATTGCTGACGACACAATGCTGTCCAATGAAAAAATTCTGGAGGACAGAGTCATTAACCCATTGTCCACTACAGAAAGTGATTTTTCCAAATTAATACGGTCAATTTCCCGTATTCTTTCTGCTGTCTCAATTTGAGTAACCTTCCAGGCCTCATTGTATGCTGCATATACAGAGGCTGCTATGAAACGCTTTTGACGCTGTTTGCGTGGTCCCAGTATGAAATCACGCAAGTCAGCACCATCAGTAAGTAAAGTTAGGTGTTGCTTAATTTCAGGCAGTGTGGAAGTCTGTAGCCATTGAAGGCATAATTTGCCCACACTGTAGGTTGTTATTATCCCTGGGTGATGTCTTTGGGGATATCTAGGGTCTGGCCTGGTCATTTTAAAACCCTGTGTTTTATTCAGGAATCTATCTTGACAGTTATTTGTATCTGTGGGCCAGATCAACCATTGTTTCCAATCAGGATGTGTTCTGTTTTGGTTTAATATATGGTTTACGTCTATCTCTTCATCTGTATCAGAGTTATTGCTAAACATTGTTGGCTTTGGAATAGACGGATTATTTAAATCTTTGATTTTGGCTAAGCCAAGACAGGTGGTTTGTTGAACAGTGTCATTTAAAAATATCATTTGTTCTGGGATCATGCAGGCTCTAAACAAAGCTTCTAAACCCTGTACTTGCCATTCTTTTGTACCCCAAACACTTTTCAAATCAACATTTTTGTCCCAATAATCAAATCCAAAAGTATTCATTTTTTCGAAGAATAAATCTGAATATATCAATTTTGTGTTGGTTATCATGGTTTTCATCCCTGTCTTGTTTGACAATTTAAAATAAAATGTTTCAGCATTACTTATGTTAAAACCTGAAAAATATGAATATTTGTCATAAACGGTTCTAGAGCTCCCTTTTGGAGGTGTAGCACAATGTTCCCATTGATTATAATTTAAAACATTTCTAGGTTGTGCCGATTTATGTAAAAAATGGTTACCATAATGGTTATAGCAATACATACTATCATAATTTGTAGAACCTTGCAAATAATCATGTTTTGTAAATTTAGCAGACATTACTAAGTCAGACATCATGTTGTTAATACTTTCGAAGTCCCAATCATCAGCAAATGAGTTTGGTTTTGCAAAGTCACTCAAAGAGATCTTGATTTGGTGTGGATATTTCAGGATCTCGACCGGACCATAAATTTCATAGTCAGTGTTGTCCCAGGCTACCCCACCAGGTATAGGATTGGCTGTGAAGTTGGCCGAAGAAAGTTCTCTTTTCTCGACGTGTGAAGATGTGTGTGGTTTGAGGACCAAGTTGATGTTCTGACTTGCTGTGTCCATTTTAGCATATTTTCCCTCAATGAAGCGTCCCAAAGTAAATACCATGATGAGCCAAAGTTTGAGGATAAATGCACCAAAATCCACCCAAAATTCAATCCATGGAGAAACCAGATATGTTTCTTTCAGTTGTTTCAAAAGTTCCTTCGCTTTGTCTTTAAAGGATTTTGATGATGGCTGTGTCTTTGATTCACTGAAGCCTTCAGAGGAATCATCGAAGTTGATGAAGTACCCGGATGCAGTTCTGTCAATTGTTCCAATTGCTTCAGGATTTTTGTTTCTTGCATTGTCACTTGGTACTTCATTGTAGATTGGTGTGTCTCTGCTAAATGTTTTTATTTGGGTTTTCAGAGGTCTTAGTTCTATTGCAGTGTTGCATAGTCCTTGTTGTTCTTCTGTAGGCGTTTCGAATGTGATGAGCCTCTTTGTTAGGACCTCTGTACTGGTAGCAAACCTTGGTGTTCTGCTACTTATTGGGAGTCCACTTGGCCTACTGTTTGTTATCGGCCACATGTTGTGGTTTTACCAGGTCGATGGATACAACTCGGTTCTCCTTTTTTCCAGCAAGTGGCGGTAGTACAACTGATCTTGTCCCGTTGACAGACAAGACAGGAACTGCTTTTCTGTAAGAAGGCCCAAATTCCTTCTTTACCGCGATCTTCTCCCTGACTAGATCCCCGACTTTTGGAATCCAGACAGGTCTTGCTGGGACAGGTGGTGATTCTTCAGTGGTTGTTGGCTGTTGTTTCAACTGTATGTTGCTCAGGTCTTTTCTTGTTTTGTTTAAGTCCTGCAAAATAGCCAAACGGTCTTTGACATCAAAGGTTTTTTCTATTACCACTGAAGTCTGACTATCAAGGTCAGAGATCAACATCCTAGTTCCGAATAATAATTCGTACGGACTGAATCCCTTCAGAGAATTTCTTGGCAAGTTATTTAGACTACGTTGGACACTTATTAGATGTTTGACCCACCCAGCTCCCGAACCTAATATCCTTTCTATTATAGATTGCTTTCTGCCTTGGTTTTTTCTTTACACCATCCCGTACCCTCAGGAAGGAAGTGAGAAGATTCCCGCTGGGCTGTGCTCATTTGGCCATGTTTCCCCCCAGGCTGGTATGCCTGAGTGAAAACAATGGTCGAACGTAGCATGCTCTTAGCGTATATGCCATTTAGACTCGCAAATCTTGTAAAATAGTCCGGACGTCAGCCGAGTGCTGTGGATCTACATTATAAGTGGAAACTAGCCTGTATATGTTAATCGCAAGCCATTCTTTTTACTGGTGATGTTATCTGCAGTCAGATTCCACCGTATTTTATTTTTTCTCTCCCCACTGCGATTTCTGTTGCAGTTTGGGCAGTTTTTTACAAACATGGTATGATGTAGGCTCATGCCTGGCCACCAGTACCGTGATTGTAAATCTTCCAGAGAATCTTTTAGTTTGAGGTGTCCAAGACCCTCACCCATATGTGCGTCTGCGACTAACAAGTGTCTCCTGTCCATGTTTGGAATCACTCTATCCCCCACTCCAGGGATTCGAGCAAAAGGGACGGAGTTTGCATCGATTATGTATGTATAATTGAGTGGATAGTTGATCGGTAACGCTGAGCAGTCGCCTTTTGATGACGTTTTCACCGCCAGCAATGTTTCACCGTCAATGTATTTTAATGTACGCTTTTTTCGATCTACGGGAGCCGATGTAGAAGCTGCCGCTGCGGCTGCTTCAGCCAATGAATTCCCCACAACGTGAACGCCATCACGCTGATGACTCAGTGAGTGTGTCACGTGAGTCTTTGGTAGTTCTTTTTTCAAAAGAGCTACTTGTTCCCAGAGCAGTTTCTGCTTTATTGGTGCATCTGTGTCATCTTTGTAACCGTTCTGAATCCATGTCTGCAAATCGCTGTTATATGATTTGACGCAGTAATATGAATCTGACACTATAAGTGTCGGGAATTCGCGATCCGCATTATCTAGCGCCATTTTCAATGCGATTATTTCAGTTTGTAGTTCTGAATTAGTTTCTACTGAGTGTGATTTTGTTAATAGAGGTTTTAATTTACCTCCGCGCCACACTTCTTTTGTAATCTCACATGTGGGATTGTATGCATGTTCTCCCCAAACGGAGGGTTGAGCATGTCCGTCTGTATAGATTACACAGGCGTAATGTCGTAGAGGCAGAATGTCGATTGGCAGAGGATACGTCTTTTCATATTTTAGATTTTTTAATTCTTCTAGTTCTGGTTCAAAGTAGTAGTATACTTTGTCCGTTGTGATTGAATTCACCCATTGTATCCATTCCGGATTCAATGTTGTTGTTGGTAAATTACAAGGTGTTGTTAGTGCCTCAAAGGCTGATTCTGCTGTTCTGACTGTGATATGTCTACCGTCAGCTATGTCTTTTTCTCTAGCTATTGCGGTTTGAACTGCACGAATTATTTTTTCTGTATTACTGAATTTCTGTTCAGCTTCTGTGTACAAGTGTGATTTGAATGCAATTGGTACCTTTTCTCCCTCATTAGAGGTCAGGTATGTGAATCCGCATCTCCCTGGGATGACTCGGATCACAAGGTTGCGTGTGTTATCACGTGTTTCTAATTTTGTTTTAATTAGCATGTCTGTTTGTAAGGATCTCAAAATTTCTGTGTGTGTTTGAGTCCAACTGGATCTTTTAAAGTCTGGTTTAATTAGATCATAAAGGGGTTTGACCCTTTCTGCGTAATTTGCAATGTATGTTCTTCCGAAATTTAGGAAGCCTAGAATTGACTGTAGGTTTTTTAGTGTTTTAGGAGCTTGGATTACGGCACATTTCTCTAGGAAATTGTCTGCCAGGCTTTTACCTTCACTTGATAACTCATATCCTAAGAATAGGACCGTCAGATGGGCAATTCTGGACTTTTTGAAGTTGAATTTGTAACCCTCTGCAGCGAACCCAAGTATTATGGTGTTCACCCTTTTCAAGTGAGTCTCCAAGTCATCATCTGTTAAGTAAATGTCATCAACATAAGATAATGCTTCATCATCATATAGTTGTAGTAATTCTGTTACTCTCGCTGAGAATACCCCCGGGCTGTTCTTGTACCCCTGGGCTAACTGACAGAATTGTTTTTGAGTGCCATTTACTGAGAATGCAGTTAAATATCTGCTCTCCGGTGCTATGTTTTGACAAAAGAATCCATTGGAAATGTCCAAGGTAGTTTTGTATTTTTTGCGCACTATGTTATTCATTAGTGCAGCACTGTGTGAGTTTTGCACTGCAAAGGTTTTGCAACATGTGTTAAGGTGTCGGTAATCCAAAACTAGACGATATGAATTGTCTGGTTTGGAGACCGGAAACAAAGGATTGTTCATTTGTGAGGTGCAAGTTTCAATCACCCCCTGGTATTCTAGCTGATCTAGTATTTCATTTACTTGTTTTTTAGCTTCTTGCTTAATTGGGTACTGCCTTTGTGCAGTAGGTTGTGATTTTAACTGGATTTTGTGAGGAGGAGAATCCTCATCCCATCCTACATGATTTTTATATAAAGCAGGTGCTAAGGCCACTGCCCACTTTCTAGCAAGTGTATATTTTTTATGAATCGGTATTTGATTCGAGAAGGCCGGCATAATTACTTCTTCGCCATGAGGGCACTCCCTGACAAACTCTGGTGGCCAGTCTTTTTCAGCTAGAAGGATGTCATAGCCTTTGGAGAGGTTATCCCAAAATAGTCCCCTTATTTTCCTAGTCTTATCTCCCTCTATACGTAATGTTATCTCGTATATCTTGTGGGGCTTGCTAACTCTGGTGTCTGCAGTTTCCACTTGAAGATATTCATTCGTGTCCACTGTCTCCAGATGATTCATAAGGACTTTGCGAGCTATGCTCACCTCTGCTGCGCTGTCTAGCATTGTCTGAGCCCACTCTCCGTTTTTCAGTTGTGTCCTCAGTATTCTCGGCATTTTTAACTACCTTGATACTGGCTACCTTCTTTTTTGGAAATTGTAATTTCTTTTTTAGCTGAGCAGGTTCCTTGTCTTTGGACTTGGCGTGCTCTTCTGATCGTCCTCTTCTTTCCGATTTCTGCGAGGAATTCTGAAAAGATTGAGAGAGACGTGTATCAATGTCTTGATATCTATCAGGTTTTTTAATATTATCCCTATTTCTAAGGTTATATCTATTCCCAGAGGGGTCACTCTGCGGTGACCTCTGTCTTTGGTTTGGAGATTTCTCTCTTCGCCTCGGAGACCTTCCTCTGGACTGGAATTTCTTTTCTTTAGGATTGGATTGTTTATTTCCATCCCAGTTCTTTTTTGGTGAATTATTATTATTAAAAAATATTTTTTCTGGACTTGTAGTCAGTTGCGGTTTTACTGGTATTCCACCTAGACTATCTCTGCCTAGTTCTTCATAGGATTTTTCTATGATTCTGGCAATTTCAGCTGGTTGGTCTGCTATATCTGTCTCTTTTAACCTCTGGCGGATCGCCACGTTTGCTGCTTCACCTTTTATGTTGGCTAATAATATAGCCGAGACCTGCTTGAAGTCTTTTAGTAATTTCATACCAAGAGTTAAAGCAGGTTCTGGACCGTATTCATCTTGAATTTGTTTTAGCACATCTGGTATTACCGAAATGGATGGAACACCGTGCGTTTTTGTGTAGATGGAAGCAAAGACTGTACCCCAAGTGTCACAGTCCTCAATGTGTGGTGCGATTCCCATTGGGAGACATATAGTCAGAATCCTGTGTTTTTCTAGCGGGGTGGTGTCAGGAAACACCGCCTCTATTTGGGTGATTTTCTGTGCCAACCAGAATGGTATTTGTTCCCGTTTAGCTGGAACTTTACCTAGGCAGGATTGGATGTTCTGTGGTGTAATTTTATTTGTGTTCCCCTGGTGAGGGGTCAGCTGTGGAAGTTTAATCGCTGGCTGAATTGTTGAAGTCCGCATTACATACTGAACTAATTGTCTATGAATTTTTAGTAGTTGTTTTAGCTGTATTAACAGCTCTGCTGCAGGCATTCTTTCGATGTCTGGATGTGGTGTGTATCCGGCTAAGACCGGCCACGTTGCTCCTGGTCTTCCTAAAGGACCGAGCCTTGTAATGTGATTATTATGTTTTAGGGCGCCATCAAATAAGAGCAAATGCTCTTGGAATTTGAGTGGTACTTCCACCTCCTCGAAAGGAGTGTACGTTTCAGGAGGTTCCTCTACTTTGTAATAGTGGAAGTACTTTGTTACAGCATTTGCTGCTGGAAAATGTATCCATGTATAGTATACCTCTGTCTGCCGATATTCGTGTGCCTCAATTACGAATATGACTGTTCCACCTCTAGGTGTCAGTCCATTTTCTATAAGTTTTAAGGTTATAGATCTCCTTTTAATGACCGGAATGAGTGTTATATTCGGGTCTGCTGCTTGCATGGTAGCATCAGCATCTGCGAGTTCAGTTGCTAATCTAACTGCCTCTCTTTCATCATCACTCTCTGCCATTTTACAGACAGGATGGTATTATGTCTATTTGCAGATCAGGTTTCTTTATGGAAACAGAGATTAGATGCACAATATTTTGGAACTGTTTATCCTTCAACGTTGACTATACCAAGAACCATACATAGGAGTTCCCTCCTGCGAGGTTTTGGAGGATATAACCTTTCACCCACTCCAGACGTCTTTGGAGTATAATGGGAAAAGGGGTCTGAGTGAGAAAGCACGACTGAGTTACTCTAAATGTCTTACGTTAGTTTTATCGCCCTTTCCAAACACGTTGGGCGCCATGTAGTGTAGCTCCTATTTTCCCAATAGGCTCTGCGCATTGGAATAATACCTACAGCAGTAAAGGCCTAGGCCAGACGTTAACTAGGTCTACTACTGTCGATACTAGACTTAATTTTTGGGTTTGCCAGCTAAGCTCAGAGTTCGCTAGAAACTTTCTCGAATGTTCAAGGAAGGAATTAACTCCCCTGATTAGACAAGAAGGGATTTAGTTTCTGACAACCATAGAACATGACAACTTTGCTCTCCCCTAATCAAGAGTCAATCTCGAGAGTCGTGTGAGCACAAGGCAATTATTTTACTCAGTCAGTACGTGCATTCTTAGTCTCATCAGATTGTAGAGAAAAGGAAGAGACGGGCGTGTTCAATAAAAAGGTGTTATTTATTGATCAGTCTCTTTTCTCATACAAGAGAAATGGATCGATATTATTGCAATACTTATAGTTAAGTAAAGTGCATACATTAAAAGCAATAGTATAAAATAATACTGTAAAAACATTGATATGGTTTCTGAGCCATATGATGTTTTAAATGATTAAAATATATTTACATACACATATACATTTGACTAAACGTACTCAACTGGTGTTTCTAAATACGCCTACCCCGTGTACCTGACCTAAGTCTAATGCGTGGGCGGGAATAGAAAGTTACAGTTTAAGTTAAGTTTGTTTTTGCCAAGTGAATAACTAAAGAATTCTCTGTGAGGGGTTATTCAGTTCTGTACCTGGAATTTAGGATGAATGAGGAATGGTATCTCTTTCTCTGCTCTCGATATTCCAGGCTGCCTGCGAGGGCTGCCCAGAAGCGCCGGTGCTGGGTCTCTCGGCTTGAGATAGCAGCGCGTCTCTCAGCGCGTCAGGAAGGCGGGGCTGCTGCCAGCGGGGTCTGCTTCTGCTTTCGGCTTCGGCAAGTATGGCTGCTCCGTCTTGTCACCACGCGTGTGTTTGCATAGGGCAAGGTCGGCAATATTTATACCTTAAAGGTGCCGAGATTGACGTAAGGATGGACATAGGTACGTCAATAAAGATGTCATACGACTTGCTCGTTAGCACATTCTTTACTAAAGTTCTCTGTGAAATCAAAACAATGGCCGCACGGATTATCCAGGTTGTCATAGGTTTGATTTGTTATGAGAACGTCGTATGCCTTATCAGGGGCTGGAGGAATGTCGCTTGTCTAATTAGATCTCAAGCGTCATGACCTAATCAGATAACACGTTCCTGTGCCGTAGTGTGACTGCGTCAGATAACGGTATCTGCATCATGGGGGTTTTCTTGCCTCATGGGCTGACTGTTAGTTAACTTGATAGTTAGTTTAACCAGAATAGGGTCAGGAATGGGGGGACTGATTCAGAACCTATAGAAATACACGACACAACCAGAAGATACCTCCAAGAGGAGGAGTGATCGAATAAAAAGACAAAACAAAAAGTACAAGTCTCCTGAATGGACGCTCGTTTTAGAAGAATTTGAAGATCTTGATATAACTGACGAGAGCGACGGAGAGCCAGTCGCTGAGTACTCTGCCGAAGAGGAAGACGAGCCACCGTGAATTCGCACAAAGTAAGCTACTGGTGTAAAGACACAAAGAGGGGTCGAGAAACTTCTTCTGAGCCAAAAATGTCTGATTCAAACGTGAATGGTAGACCTAGTTGCAGTCGTTGCAAAACATGCTGCAAGGTATGTGTATGTAGTATAGTTATACTGATATTACTCTGGATAGGACTAACAGTTTTCATTCCTTTTGCGGTGAGCAAAAATACTAATATTGGCCCTACTGAGATTGTAAATACTGAGACTGAAGAACTAACAACACAAAGTGTAGCAATACATGAAAGAGCACTCAGACAAACAAATCAAGACCTAGAAGCATCAGATGAGGGAGGACTACATTATCATGGAGTTAAGAATAAAACGCATTTAAATGTTTTCGCAAACTTGTTAATACACTATGTAGAGACTATGGAAATTGAAGATTGCTATGTCTGCATGAAGCTACCTACCTCTGTGGCTGAAGGCGTGACATACCATTACCTGCCCCTGACCTATGGAATTTACTGTAGCATTTTAGCTAATTTATTTTACAAAAGAGGACCGTTACAGTACTATTACTCTAACAATGACGTGATCTTTTCTGAACTCCCTATACGTGGGAACTTGAATCCTGTACATACTAAAAGTGACGTTACTCGCTATATGGGCGAATACTTTCTGACTATAGGTAATATAGACATAGGTGACGCACACAGAGATAACTTGACCTGTTCTTTGCGTGAGCAGGAAAAGATGTTCCTGAACATGGCAGAGAAAAGGAGAATAAAAATAAAAAGAAAGGCAGATGACGAAACACAGAAAAGGCCAAAATGGGCTGAGAACATGGAAGGCACCTCAAATGGTGGAGCGGGTCCTGCTCTGTTGCTGGATTTTGAAAAGAAAGGAAAGCTATGTCTTCACCGCGAGAAGACTAGCTACTATAATAACATTTTCATTGGTTCCAGTGAATGCGAACATAATTACAAGGTAATTGGAGGTTGGGGTTTCAAAAATGGGTCAGAGCCTGTGTTTCCTGGAATTTAATATATTTGTGGGGACAAGGCTTATTTCAAATTGCCGGATCACTGGTATGGAAGCTGCTACTTTGGCATTGTCTTCCCGAAAATATACCATGTGAACAAAGTTGCTGGAAGCAGTGAAAATACTAATGGCTTAGTGCGTAGTAAAAGAGAAAGCATAGGTGAAATAATGGGTAGTATTTTCAGTGCACTGATACCTGGAGTGGGAGTGGTTCTGAACACTCACAGAATTTGCAAATTGTCCACTATAGTGGATGTGTTGTCTACTGACACAGCTCATGGATTTCTGCTGGTCAATACCGAACTGGTTGCGATCAGATCAATGGTTTTGCAGAACAGACTTGCTCTTGACACCTTATTAGCAAAGGAGGGCGGAGTCTGCCGGATGTTGAAGGCGCAACATTGTTGCACTTATATTCCGGACAAAAGTGTACAGCTCAAAAGATACGTGAAAAACATTACTAATTTGGAAAGGGAACTCAAACTACTCGAGGTTGACAGTGCCTGGAAGAGACTGGTAGATGGTCTCTCAAATGTAGGTCATTGGTTTGCTAGCTTAGGTAAAAGCTTATTGTTTAAGGTACTGATGCCAATTGGAATTATAGGTCTTATCCTATTCTTCATATTTGTCTGTTGCAAATGTCGCAAGCACACCCGAAAGCATCAAGTGAATGCTAGAGGAGTGAAACGAAGTGTGGATGAACTTGAATTAGAGGAAATGAATAATCAGATATACAAAAGGGTGAAGAATTCTCACCCTACCAAAAATGAGAGAGAAAAGCTGAATAGCTTGCTGGAAGAGATAGAGCTGTATAAGGTGCGATAAGTTGGCATCTGGTTCCATTTTTTGTGATGATAGTAAATATCCTCAAAGAGGGGATTGATGAAGCAAAGCTTCGCATTTGCGACTTGCTGTAGTCATGAACCTCGCTCATGAGTAACCAAGTAATAATTTGTACGTCTTACTAACTTTTATTTCATGTTTGAAACGAGGTAAATGAAGCTTGCATATGTGTATTTCTAATACGATTAATTCGAGTCAATAAAATGGCCGCTGCTTTGAAATAGCTTCTGCGCATGCGTCAGTCACACTCACGTGTCCTGACGTGTTTGCAGGTTTGGAGGGAAATAGTTGCGCATGCGTAATACATAGCTTTGGCAATAACGTGGTACTGCTCGTGCCATTGCTCTTGTGCCTGTGTATATGTAGCTAACATTTAGACTGCATAAGTATAATTTTTGGTGATAAGTTGAAAGTACAAAACCAATGATGTGTTTTCATAACGTTATTTCTATGTATTAATTTGTTCTCGCTTACTTTTTATGTACCGCGGGAAATGGGGGTCTGACTGAGCCGAAAGCCATCTTGGAGGTCCTTTCTGCGCAGGACCGTCCGTCTGGGGAGAAGTCAACCTTGGCTGGTGGAACTCAGCCAGCTGGCAGGGATGGGCAAGATGCTCCTGAGAACTGACCTGCGAACTCAGCAGGACGGAGTCATGTGTCCCTATTCTGAAACAATGTTAATTTGTCATTGTATTTCCCTGGACTTTCTCATGAGAACCCCAATCTCGCTAGGCGGTACCCAGAGATGCAAAGTAGGCATCGAAATAGTGTGTTCTGATTGGTGTGTTACCCAAATCCTATCTTAGGACCAATCCAAATTGAGGGATTCTGACACTTTGCAACATTGGGGGGTGGTACACCGTCCCCAAACTGTATAACTACCCTGGGTTCACCTAGGGAAATTGTCCGACTTGTCTGGTTTAGCTGACCTGTCACTGACCCAACGCACTCAATAGGTGACTGAAGATACAGAGCACTGCGGAGTACTCTGTCCGAAATTGACCATAGACTAAGGTTCTACTGAACCTTAAAGTGCTGGCGAAGCACTTTGCTGGGAGTTCGCTGACCCAATCGGGGTCTTGATCGATAGCTGCAGAGAGGGTGGAGCGCAGGCGTTGCTTCCGAACTGCGGGTGCTGGTCCTGTCCTGAGGGTTTCCTGTCCTGTCCTGGGTGTCCATTCTGCACCTGCTGTCCATTGAGGGTTATCCTTCCTTGAGGGTTTTCTGTCCTTAACTGACCCGTGGCCAGGGTTTGGTTTTCACACCAGTCTAGGTAAATATTGCTCTGAAATCCTTTAAACTTGCACCTTTCTATTTTTCTGTCTTTTGCTTCAATAAAGACACACCTTTGCATATGTTGATTTTTCCATGCTTTTGCCGCAAATTATTGAAACGTAAAGTCATTGCATATTTCCATAACGTTTCCCATGTTACCCTACCTGTTAGAAATCATATTTTGCATTGCAGTTTGTCATTTTCTGATATGGTCTAGAACGGCCTTTCTTAAACTGTCCAAAGAACTTTTGCCCTAAATGCATAGCGTTTCCTGTTGCATCCCATATTAGCATCTCCATGATTACCCTGACTTTATTTCTCTATAGTTATGTACTTTTCATTATCTTGATTATCGATTGTCTTATCCTTGTAAATCTAATGCTTACTGAGAACGAACTTTAGATAAAGATTTTAAAACTTCCAGTTGTCCGTGGTCATTTTACAAAGGTATTAAATGTCATTTTGAGTTGTATTTTGCTGCCTTTCCTTTACAGCTAGCTCCCTGATCCATTGTGGTCATAGGTACCCGTGTCGGTGGATGGTAAGTCGGGTACGCTGAGGAATAACAGTAGGGAATTCACACAAATTGGTAGCAGCCCGTGAAGTCACCCGGTCAATGTATATGGTGAATTGAAATATATGGGCCCGAAGCCGGAAGCGGCGAAATTATTGGTTGGGTGACCTCGCGCGCTCTATCACTAACCATGCTCTTGAGTTTATTGTCATTTAGACGAGTATCTGACATAAGAGCCTTGGATGTGGCTCACAGGCCTTTCTCTCCACAAGGAGTAGCATCCTATGTGACTAGACATACCGAAACGTCATGATCAATATTTTATCTAGCTTTTAATTACTGTAAAAAGTTATTGGTTGTTTCGTGTCTGCGTTGTTACAACACCCAAACTTCTGATTTTCATCCTCCTCTCACTTCTGAATTACGGATATCTTACAAGAAAGCATTAAAGTCTTTATCTGCGTCTACTATTTCTAATTTGGTCAGAGAGATTATGGCTTAAGCTGGGACTGACATTTCTCTTTTTGGTACCCACTCAGTTAGACGAGTTTTGGCATCCAAAGTATATCTCTAAGCTGGTCGCCTGGAGGGCATTCTTAAAGCAGCAAATTGGTCAAGAATGTCTTCCTTTAGAACGTTTTATTACAAACCAATCAATCATGTGTTTAGCAATGTTATTGCACAGATTTGAACTTGTCAAAATCGAGCCTACAGTTTTGAAATTGAATGGAAAATCTCTCCCACTAAAGTGATAAGAGGTTTGGAATCTATAAAAAACGCTGAGACGAAGATTTTCACTCCTGCCACTCCCATGTGGTACAATTTACCTTTTTCTTCCAGTTTAACTCGACCTCATTTCCCATCGTGATGAAGACGAAGCGCACACTGGCCTTCTGTGGCTGATTTAATGCCAAGTCTGACAGTCTATCTCATATTTCTCCATAGCATCAAGAGTCACTCTATCTAAATTTACTTTTTAAACAATCTCATAAGAATTGATCTTTTGGGGATGACGATTGCTGCTCTTAAAAGATAGTTATACAGAGGATTGGCTGCTGATTGGTGGCTCTATGGTGAGGTTGTTGGCATACTAGAGAGCTGACCTCAGATTGCATGTTATACTATTTTTTTCATCCATGGTATGTGCATTCCTTACTTTATTTGATGCTAGAATTTAACAGTAAAGAAATTAAGTCGTACTCTTGTCACTTTAGTGGGGGAGATTTTCCATTCTGCAGTGCTTCCCTGACTTTCGGATAGATTCCAATGGAACAGCCACCACTTTAAATTTCCTGTGCAAGTAATTTCTCTTAGGCCACAATATCTACATGAGGGCACATTCCAACCAATGATTTCTCAGAGGGTCTTTCGCTGGTCCATCAGGAAAATGTGCCTTTCTGAACAATAATGAATTCTTCTGTCTTGAATTTCTGTGAGGACACTAGACTCTTCTTCATTTACGGTCTTTTGCTGCATGTATAAGAGGGTGAAAGGACAGCAAATGTGAGGTACGAACACACCAAAAATAGCTTCTTTCTTTTATCCTTGTTTGTCCCCAGGTATACTGAGATCCAATCTTCCCCATATACTGTTCCATCTGAGAAGACATAAACCCCATTCCAGAGTCTCAGCACGACTGAGTGAAATGTACCCACATAACTCAACACAAATGTAGCTGTTGAGGAACCAGCCTCACTCTGCCTTATAAAAACTGCATTTTTTGACCCTGTACTCCGCCACCTTTTAGCTAGGTTCACACAACACAAAGACCAATTACAAAACATTTGTATTCTTTACTTTCCAAAAAACTGTAGTATACTGTCCTTAATACATGGTTGGCATGCTCATACTCAGAACATTTGGGAAGAAGTACATAAAAGTCATATATTAACAAATTCTAAGTTTAAAAGTAACTAAAACCTACTGGTACCCACACAAGTGGGAGGTAGCAGGATGGAATTGATACATGCAGAAATGTGTTCTTTAATATAAGCAAATGTATTCCATTACGTAAACTAAAATATAGGTTTTTCTAAAATGGTGTTTGCTGGCATGTCATCTCCAGGTATTCATCAACATGCCAGAGATATGCAGAGATGGGCAATCAAGGTAGGCTCAAGCCTGATGTAGCCCATGTGTCTGGCTTGGCACTGTGTCCAATTTCAATGATGCCACACCCAAGTCACGTAATGCCTTATTCCTCACCTCTCTAATGCAGTTTTACAAATAAATAATTTTGAAAAAAGCTCCATACTAAATGAAGACAAGTATCTTTAACATAGTTGGAACATAAGTGGAATGGCAGTTTAGTGATTGACGTACACTCAGTTTACAAATCTTGTTTCTAGAAAGTCAGTTTACACATTTTGTGTTTTGATCATTTGTGAAGTGCAGAAAGCTTCCCAAAGACACAAAAGTTGAAACATGACTGTATGGTAGATATAATCAACAACATTTTCATTTCTTAATTAAAAAAAAAAATTCTGAATGTGGAAAGGTTGAAGCAGTGTGACCAGATGGTTCCATATCACCAGGGCACCAATTTTCCATTTATGGACTTTACTCTTACATATCAGGTCTGTTGGTCGAATCGGCTCAATTAAAATAAACCATGACTACAAATCTCCGAATGCACTGATATGTTGAATAAAAACCCAGAACTGGAAAAGTTATATCCTGATGGACTCTGAAGAAAACCATCCCTGGATTGATTGGCAACAACAGACAGATTTATTGAAATTACACCATTTTCGTTGTAAAGAGACACCTATGAAAAAACTATTGTGTGTAAACCTAGAGACAGGATGATATAACCTCTGCAGAATGTATGCACTTGCTACTCCAATCCCAGCTTCCCTGCTAGGCCAATTAGTTTGAACCTTTAAAAAAAGACACTTTCTCTAGTTGTGCCTTACGTTTCTCAACTGCAAGATCCAAGAGCAATAAGAAGGGATTTAGTCCACCGTGTGCATTATACATATATATTGATCTATACACGGGATGGTGTTGCTGTATATAACACTGACGGTGTATAAAATATACATAAAAATTACATTTTCTTTTGCCAAAGCAACGTCAAGTGGGAAACTTTCTTAAATAGCTCAACATTTATATTCGCAATTATCTTGAATAAATAAAGTAATGTATCAAACTGAAACACTCAATGGCAACAAATTGCCCATCTGTAAAATTGAAAATAGCGTATGTTTTACATGCCACATGTTGCGTGATATATATATATATATATATATATATATATATATATATATATATATATATATATATATGTCTTTCATAGCTCTCCTTTGCTGTTCTGTTTCTTGGGGCCGCGCCAGATTCCTTGCTCGGTGCTTTTTTATTACTTGCCCATCTTTAGGACTCAATGTGTGCACTTCAGAAATCACTTGACAGTTAAGCACAGTCTGACAAGCACCCACCTCTCAGAACCCCCTTTTATTATTATCGTGCACCCTGGTGGCATTGCTGGTATCCACCACCAGGCAATGTGTAGTTTATGGAGAAAGCTCCTCACCTGTATGCCAGGCTCATGCACTCCAGCAGTCGGGTCACAGTGGGGTCTATGATGTCCACCGCCGCCCCCTCCCTGCGCCCTTCAGGCTCGCGACCACCCCCATGAGGAGAAGACACCATGAAGTGTCCGCTGTGAATGACCTGCTGCGGCCCTTCCGATTCTGAGTCCGTGTCCGAGTCCAAAACTTGAGCCATGCCCGGCGGCAGCGCCCGATAGGCAGCCATGGGGACTGGGAAGCCTGGGGGACTGCGGGGCGGGGCTCTGGGTCAGAGGCGGAGCGGGCAGCCCGAGGTGGGACAGTCAGTGGTAGGCGGAACTACTTGTAATAAATTGGCCAATCACAGACTTCCTTCCGTGTATGGCATACACTTGAACGTCCAATCGCCTGCTGTTCCACCTGTGCTTTATGATAAAGCGACAAATCAAGAATTAGGTTTACCGGCAGTTGTTCTTTTATCAGAAGCAACCTTATCGAGAACGCTATAAATAGGACAACACAATCCAATCGTGATCCTGTTCACCTTCAGGCGATGCGCTAACCAATTAAGACCGGCTCCACCTGTGTGCACAAAATCTGCACGGACCAATAATAATGCCAGCCCTGTGCAGACTGACCTATCAAATGCGGTCCAAGTACCACCTGCAAGCGTGTCCTCCAGCAGCAGAGCAGTTGTCAACACTCTGAAAAGTGTTATTTGAACTTTGTAGAAGACCTGAAAGAGCACGGGTAAACCAATATGTTTTTAATGTGGCGCTTCGTTGCGTCTTTCCGTGGTTAGTGTAGCGCTCTAGTGCTCCGAGGGTCTCTCCTGAGCCCCGGAAGCACTAGCACACATTGTAACACCTTCTGGCCAGGCGTGGCCAGAAGGAGATAAATAAACGGGCTTGAAGTGGCACGGCACTTCCTGCCCAGACCAGTAATCTGAGTGCGTGCATCATTTGTGAGTGTGCGCACAGCACACATGTGTAGTGACCCCAAGGCCTTGGAGTCCATCAGTCTCCACACTGGCGACGAGGGAGTGGAGCCACCCACGCCCGCGAGCAAACCAGCTGCGAGAGCGCCGGAGCCGTCGAGCCCCGTTCCGACCGGCGCCCGCCGACCCAGCGCCTGTGACCGCCCCGTGAGTCCCAACACCAACCCCTGAGTGAAGACGTCGCCTACCGGTAAGCAGCAGATGCCAGAAGCTGCGTGGGGACCGGTACCGGCGACGCGCTGAGGCGAGGAGACAGGAGGCGCCGGAGAAAGGCCCAGCCGGCCGCGTCTGAAGTGCGCGCATGCGCAGACGCTCAAAGCCGACGCAGGCCTCAGACCGGCACCGCGTGTGTGCGCAACGCCTCGCGCTGGAGGGGGATCAATGAGGCTGTGACCTCGCCGTGATTGAGAGCACGCCCAGCGCCCTGTCTATATGCTCAACTACACGAGCGAACGAAGGGGAAAGAATTACCATATAAAACAAGCACTGGACAGCACAAGCAAACAAGCACAGGGCAAACCAATTCGACAGGCTCAGAACAACACGTGTAAACGCTAAGCTTGCGTGACCAGCGCCTAAAGAGAACACTGCCCACGACACCATGTCTCAAGACCAGGGAGGGGCCACCGGAGGGGCACCACAGGTGGCAGCGCCCCCTGCAGCTCAAGCTCCAACACCCTCCGCACATGCGCAATTACAGGCGCTACCGCCCTTCAGCGAACTAATCGACCCGGGGACAGCAGCACCCCGATGGGCAGTATGGCTAGGACAACTTAACAATTATTTCACGGCCACCCGAGAAAAAGACAATGAAGTGAAGCGATCTCTACTCCTCCACTTCGGAGGCACAGAACTGTACAAGTTATTCAGACACCTCCCCAACACAGGTGCCGCCAATGATTTTGATGCTGCGGTCAACGCGCTCAACGCCCATTTCGACCCTCAACTAAACCCCCATTACGAGAGGTTCAAGTTCCGACAAGCCAAACAACGAGAAGGGGAAACGATGGACGCGTTTCATGCGCGACTAAGAGACCTGATAAGCACGTGCACCGAGGACGACGAAAAGAAGGAAGTCACCGCACAACTTATCCAGGGTTGCCGCAACAAACACTTGCGGACATTGATCCTGAGGCAGCCGCGAATCTCACTCGACGAAATCTTGATCCTTGCACGGTCCCACGAGCTGTCTGACGCCCGCGCCACCGCGATGGAGGCGGCCCTCAATCCACACCACGAAACAGGAACAGTGATCAAGACAGAACGGGTGGATGCAGTGCGTGTGTCGAGCCGAGGAAGTAGAGGTCGAGGGCCGACGCGAACCCGACGTCAGACGCTGTGCGGCTACTGTGGCAGGGAGGAACACACCCAAGATGGCTGCCCAGCACGAGGGAAGACATGCTCCAAATGCGGCATCCCCAACCACTTCGCCAGCGTATGCAGAGGAGGGTCTCGAGGACGGAACGCCTCAGGACGGCGATCGGCTGCTGGAGCAGTCAAACAGCTGTCGCTAGATGACTCCACAACGTCACGCTCCACTAGGTCGCACAGGTCGCAACAACCACAATACGATGATTCGTCCACAGACGAAGATGACGAATGCTATTTCGTATCCTTTGTCAGTGAGCTGAAGAAGAGTCGACGGCCGCAACCCAAATGCCAAATACACATCCACGGTTCACCAGCAGTTGGAGTCATCGACACCGGAGCCACGGTAAATGTAATGGGCATCCAACATTACAAAGCACTCAACCCGAAACCCACACTTGTTCCGTCTAGAGCCAGGATTTTCACCTACGGCAGTCAAGACCCCCTCCCACTGCGAGGCAAGATGATTGTGCAAGTCCGAGCAGAAGACCAGGAAGTCACGACCACATTCCATGTGATCGATAAAGAGGCGGACCTATTAGTAGGGAGCAACACAGCAGAAGACCTAGGCCTCATTGCCTTCGCGAACGCAGTGCGAGCAATGCAAGTAGAAGACATCCTACTCATGTTCCCCAAGTTGTTCACAGGCCTTGGAACCATCAAGCACCCACCTATCAAGCTACACATAGACCCGACGGTGCAACCAATTGCACTCCGACACCGAAGAGTACCATTCCACCTGCGTGCTGCAGTCGAGCAAGAGCTGAACCTGCTAGAATCACAAGGAGTGATCGAAAAGGTGTCCGGACCGACACCATGGGTGTCCCCCATGGTCATAGCTGAGAAGCCGAAACAACCGGGGAAAATCCGAATTTGCATCGACATGAGAATCCCAAACAAAGCCATCCGCCGTGAGCGACACCTCACACCCACAGTCGATGACATCCTGACGGACCTGAACGGCGCCCAGTGGTTTTCTAAACTAGATCTCAATGCAGGCTACCACCAGCTGAGACTGGCTGAAGAAAGCCGATACATCACAACTTTCTCGACACACCTGGGATTGAGGCGCTACAAGAGGTTGAACTTTGGGATCTCATCGGCAGCTGAGATTTTCCAGAATACGATCAAAGAAATCCTCTCGGGGCTCCAAGGGGTGCTGAACGTCAGTGACGATATCTTAATCCATGCCAAAACGAGCGAAGAACACCACAACAGGCTAAAAGCAACGCTACACCGACTTGCACAGTATGGCGTAACCCTCCACAAGGACAAATGTCAATTTTTCAAGAAGTCCATCGAATTCTTTGGCTACGTGTTCGGGTCTGAAGGAGTTGCTGTCGACCCTCGCAAATCAGTGGCGATCAAAAATGCCCCTGCACCTACCACAGCATCGGAAGTGCGTAGCTTCCTGGGGATGGCACAATACTGTGCAAGGTTTATCCCCAACCTGGCCTCGATTGCAGAGCCGCTAAGGAACCTGACGAAGAAGGAAAACGCATGGCGGTGGACAGAGACTGAAGCCAACGCGTTCGACAAAATCAAAACTGCGCTGCTAGACAGCACCACGATGGCCTACTTTGACACCTCCAAACCTACGGAAATAGTAGTAGACGCCAGCCCGGTTGGTCTAGGAGCGGTGATATCGCAGGAAACTGAACCCGGCACATGGTCACCACTAGCATTCGCAAGCAAAGCACTATCCCCGGTCGAATCAAGATACTCGCAGGTTGAGAGAGAGGCCCTAGCGGTGAAGTGGGCATGTGCTCATTTCCACTTATACATCTCTGGACACCCGTTCCGCATGGTTACGGACCACCAGCCGCTGATACCTTTGTTCAAGGGAACCGCTCCTCATCCACCCCCGAGGATAGAACGCTGGGCCATACAAGTGCAGCAGTACCAAATGGAGCTAGCCTACCGCCCTGGGGCCAAGAACCCCGCAGACTTTCTATCCAGGCATCCAGGCCCAAAGGAATGCCAACAAACAGATCTTGAGAACCCCACTGAAGAATTTGTGGACATGCTGTCAGCTGCCTCCTGTCCACAAGCCCTCACAGCTGACGCCATCATACCTGAGTATGTGAACGACGCGGTCATCCAGCGAGTAGCCGAGGCCGTACAATCAGGGTCCTGGGAGAACTTCCTAAAGAATGTCAGCAGTTGGAGCGAGGACGACCGGACACGCCTGACACAATTCTGGAGAGTGCGCCATGACCTGAGCCAAGCAAGCAATGGCCTTATCCTCAGAGGCCACCGGGTGATCATCCCCAAAACCCTACAGGAAAGGGCGACTATCCTAGCACACGCAGGACACCAGGGCACCCGCCGGATGAAAGCTAGAATGCGAGAGAAGGTCTGGTTCCCGGACTTGGAGGGAGCTGTTGACACCGTGGTACGCCAGTGCCGAGCGTGCCAGATAACTAGTTCAGCAGACACTCCCGCGCCTGTGATCACGGAGGAACACGCTCCATCACCATGGTCATGGCTCAGCTTGGACTTTGGGAGCTTCCCAGATGGGAGAGTCACTGTCGTGCTGATCGACAACTACACGAAGTACCCGATTGTAGATCTTGCCACCTCCACCAGTTTTGCCAACATCCGCCCACTCTTGAGCAAGTCCTTTGCCATGTTTGGTGTTCCGATGGTCATCAAAACAGACAATGGCCCCCCATTCCAAGGGTGCGAGTTCCGAGAGTTCCTGCACAGCCTAGGCATCCGACATCACCGGATCACGCCCCAATGGCCTCAGGCAAATGGAGAGGTGGAGCGGTTCATGAGGACAACCAACAAGATCCTGCGAATTGCCACTGCTGAAGGAAAAGACCCAGAGGAAGCCCTCCAACTATTTCTACGGGAGTACAGAAGCACGCCCCACAGTACCACGCAACAATCACCGTGGGCGTTGATGCTAGCTGGCCCGAGAAGAGATCTACTCCCCATGGCCGACAACTGGTCACCTCCACCTTACTCCCCCGGGCGCACCCAAGAAAGGCGGAGGAGAACAAACGAGAAAGCAAGCAACAAGAGGCGTGCCCGGTCCCGAAGTATACTACCTGGCGAGACTGTGCTAATCCGAACCCGAAGGCCGGGAGGAAAGTTCAACACCGCTTTTGAGCCGGAACCATGGGTCGTCAAGGAGATGCGGGGCACCGCTGTCACAGCTCGCCGAGATGGAGAAGAAGTAACTAGGAATGTCTCCTGGTTCAAACAAATACCAGCCACTCAACAACACAACTCCGACCAAATAGAACCAGCGGAAAAAGAGTCCGAGACTGGAGCGGGAAGACCCCATGATGCGAGCACGTCTATGGACACTACAGACCAGGGTGACGCAAACATCTCGACACCCAGCCCGAGAGCTGAGCAGGTACCGGCAAGAGGCAGATGGAGGTATGATCTTAGACCTAATCCAAAGCCGAGCCAGAAGCTGGCTGACTTCAGATGCTGAACTTTCACTGACTGTTGTTTTCAAACCCAAGTTTTCAAAAATCCAAGTTGGGGAGGGATGTAGCGCTCTAGTGCTCCGAGGGTCTCTCCTGAGCCCCGGAAGCACTAGCACACATTGTAACACCTTCTGGCCAGGCGTGGCCAGAAGGAGATAAATAAACGGGCTTGAAGTGGCACGGCACTTCCTGCCCAGACCAGTAATCTGAGTGCGTGCATCATTTGTGAGTGTGCGCACAGCACACATGTGTAGTGACCCCAAGGCCTTGGAGTCCATCAGTCTCCACAGTTAGTTAAGGCTGTACTGTTGACCAGTTTAATGGCACTCACGTTATTGGCCTCGAAGGGAATGACGACCAAGTCCGACTTTTTGGCATTAGAAGTCGTGCCCTCCAAATCACAGAATACCACAGCGACGAGTGAGGGTGCCTGCCCCTGTCTTGCAAACACTATCCCTCTTTAAAAACGTGTGGGCATTTCCCAATATTGTAATATTGCTTTCCAGGGCACAAGTCCTAAACAAAGAAGTGGGGGGGCTAACCTAGTATGCAAGTGGCATCGCAGCGTGTGACATCACAGGAACTGGCATCACAAGAAGTGATATCAGATCTTAAGCTCTTACATATATGTTTAGCAGGTGTATCATGAGTACATTTGAGCACATTTCGAGTATACTTGCAAACCCTCCTGATTTAGGCAGAAGATTCACACTTTTGTACGCTACATATATAACAATGTTACCATTACCATTATAATAACTTTATTTCGGCCACTAGCGCCATTTAAGTACAAACAGCAGTAAAACAGATGGTGAACACTTGTGATTAAAAAATGTGAGTAGCTCAATTTCATCTTGTTGTACAGAGACCATCCACTGAACACACAGGAAATAAGAGTCACAGCAGGGATATAAAAATATACTTGATACTGTCTTCAACCTGTTAAAAACAGAATAAAAGCACTCATCTGGCAATAAGCTGCGCTCTAAATTTTTTTACAAAAATGAAAAAATAAAATTAAAACCTAGACGCAGCACAAGGCTTTATCATCTGCTCTACAGCCAAGGTGGGTGCCTACCCAGATGGATAGGCCACCAGAGGGTCTCCCTCTCCCCCCCATGGTTGCCAAGTTGTTGAATGAGGCAAAACCCATCCGCTGGAAGTCTTTCCTTGCCCAGGTCTCCTGGAAGATACAGATATCATGTTTATCGACAAGATCACCTCAATCGGGGCAGGACAGTTTGTTTTTAATACCTGCCAGGCCCCATGATAGTATTCTCATCCCGCTGCCTTGCCCTCTTTCCCCACTCACAACCTCAGAGACATCTAGTGCCCTCCTCAGTTCACCTTCTCTTCTTACACCATCCAGTGAGGTGGGAGGTATAGCATCAGGGACCCCGCTTAATTTTGTCCTAGCTCCTACCGAATCAATCCACTGGGGGGGGCTTAAACTACTACCCCTCATTATACATTTCAGGCCGCACCCGACTATTCCTGCGGGGTCATGACCTGCCATTTCTGAGTCCCCACCCTTAGCTTGTCCCTCCCCCAGTCAATCTACCTCCTCAAGGATGTTGTATCTGTTGTTCACTGGGATATTAAATGGGGGAGCCTGTTGTGAACAGCCCAAATTTCCTCCTGAAATGTCCCTCGACCCATTGCTGGAATTAAAGGAGGTACACCGCTTCTAGAGTATGTTTGATCTTGTAAATAGAAAGAGTCCAAAGGGCGCAGGCTCATGCCCAGCGTTCTATCTGAGGAGGACCATTGCGGGCCGTTCCATTAAACAGTGGCACCAACATTTTGTGATCGGTGACCACGGTAAACGTGTGCCCACACAGGTAAATATCAAAGTGCTGGCATGCCCATCGAATCGCAAGTGCTCCCACTCGATTTGAGCATACCTCATCTCCACCTCTGTGAGCGCTCTACTGGCATAGGCGATGGCCACCCACTCCTCTTGTGTGTCCTATTGAAGCAGAACTGCCTCCAGGCCCACTGGGCTGGGGTCCACTACCAGTTCTGTTGCTGCTCTTGGTTGGAAATAGGCCACGGTAGCTGCCTGTAGCAATGCCCCTTTTTCGTTGAACTCTCGTACTTCCTCGTCTGTCCATTGCCCTGGCACCTCCTTTTTCATCAGTCTCCAGAGTGGTTCTGACAGCGTTGCAAGGTGGGGGATGAAACGTCCACAATAATTAGCCATCCCCAAAAAACTTCGGACCTCAGATTGTGTTTGGGGAATCACTGCCTCCCTGATTGCCTCTACTTTTGCGGGATCCACATGTAGGCCTTTCGCGGAGAATCTGTACCCAAAAAACTCGACTTCGTTAGCATAGCATAGAAGTGACACTTGGCTCTGTGTCGATCACCCGCTTGAGGGTAGCTTTTAGGTGGGTGTGGTGTTCCACCAGCGATTTGGAGAAAATAAGAATGTCGTCGCTGACATTGATCACTCCCACTAGTCTTGACAATGCCTCTCTTACGCATCCTGAAACACCTCTGCCGCTGATGATACTCCAAAACTCAAACGCTTGAACCAGTGGAGCCCCATGTGTGCCATGAAAGTCGTTATGTATCTGCCCTTTTCTGCCAACACAAGCTGGTGGTAACCCGAGTTCAGGTCCTCTTTTGACAACCATTGGGCCCCTTTGATGTCCAGCACAATCTCATCAATTGTGGGGGTGATGTGCCTCTCTTTTCGGATCGCCTTGTTGGGTAATATCATGTCCACACATAACCTGATAGCCCCCGGCTGTATGGGTTTTGGCGCTATGATTAGTGGTGATACCCATGGTGTAGGCCCTGACACTTTTTCAATTACTCCATCCTTCTTGAGGCGCTCCAACTCGGCCTATACTAGTAGGAGAAGATGGAACGGCCCCCTGCCGTGTCGGAGAGCCACTGGTTTGACAGTTTTGTCAATGTGGAGCTGGACCTCCACTCCCTTCAGGAATCCCAGTCTTCTGAACAGTTCGTGGAACTCCGCTAGCACCACCTCTGCTTGTGACTGGTGAATGTGTCTCGCAAACATTACAAGTCAAAGGTCCTCAGTGGTGTGGCAGGTCAGTAGGAAACCAGCCTGGTCACATGTGACGTAGAACCTGGCGGGCGTCTCTCTGTCCCGATGCTTGACTTCAACCTCAATTACTCCTTGAAGGGGGATAGGTGTATGTTCTCAATAGGTGAGTATTTTCGCTGTATTGGGAATCAACCGTGGTCTTGGTCTGAGCTCCTTATACTGCGCCGCGTCCAGGATGTTTACGGAAACCCCTGTGCCGATGACCGTCTGGATGCAGTTGTCTCCGATCCATACTTGACACAGGGGGGGCAGTCTCCTGGTGGTGTTAGCACCTCGAAGGTTCGACACTACAAAGACATTGTCATCATCCTCCTCCTGGACGCCTGTCACCGATAGCTTCTGGCATCTGCTGTCCATTTCCTCCACCTGAATAGCTTTTGCGCTCCATTGGAACCTTGGACATCTGGGCCGACTCGCCCCTGACCTTGCCGTGCTTTGGTACATTTTTGCAAAATGTTCATACTTATTACACTTAAGAAAATCGCCCCTGCGCTGGGCACCCTCTCTGGGAGTGATTCGCCAGCCCACAGTTCCTGCACCCCCGCTTGGTCGGTCTCTCTTTGGTGTTCTTCGTGGGGTCCGGGCCTCTAGTGTATGACTTCCTTAGTGCTTCCACACTTTCTTCCTTGATAGGTGTTGGATATAGTGGCTGATTAGACATGGATCTCTTAGCCAACGCCGACTCCATCTCGCCAGCCCTGACGTCTGCCAGCTCGTGGGACCTCTCAAGGACCAAGATGTCATCTAACAAAATTCCCAGTTGTCTTAGGATCAGCTTGCACAACAATTCCAGCGATTTACACCCTACTATGAGTTGCCCCCTCGTTTCGAACTGCCGGTCAATCCCCACACAGGTACTCGCCAGTTTCCTCAGACGTGCGAAAAATATATCTATAGATTCATCCTCCTTCTGCTTGGCTTGGCGAAGTTTGAAGTGTTCAAAATCCGGATTGACCTGTGGATCAAAGTGTCTATTGAGCGCCCTGACAGCCTTTTCATAGTCGTTGCCGTCTCCTGTGTCCGGAGGTCCTGGAAGAGATCGTAGAGTTCATCTACCCCATCAGAAACATGGTGGAGCGTTTTACGGCATTATCTGTCTCTCTGGTTGCCACAAAGTAGTTCTCGATTGGCCAACCACTTTCGCCACCGTGACGCCGCCGTGGCCGGGACCGCCAGCTGGCTAAACTCAGGGAGGGCCTTCACTGCTATGCGGGACCCTGGCCTGCCCCAGCCGCTGCAGCTTCCTGTGGTGCCACCGCTGCCTGCTGCGTGGTCATATTAGCCCTTCTGGCACAGCTGCCCATTGCTTTTCCGTGCTTGTCTCGGATGTATGACGTTACAACGCATACTTTTACAACGCCTACCTTTACAACGCATTTTTTACACCGCAACATCCATTACAACGCATGCCATTACAACGAATTCTTTGAAACTACCTTTACAACGCATTCCACTACAACGCATACTACATTTACAACGCATACCATTACAACGCATTACATTGCATTGCATGTAAGGTAAGTGTTGGATAGTGTAGGGGTAAAAATTACTATTCTAACTCCAGGGGGTGCAACAGTAGGGTAAGTGTTGGATAGTGTAGGGGTAAAAATTACTATTCTAACTCCAGGGGGTGCAACAGTAGGGTAAGTGTTGGATAGTGTAAGGGTATAATGTGTTGTAATGCTATGCGTTGTAATGGTATGCGTTGTAATGGTATGCGTTGTAGTGGTGTGCGTTGTAGTGTCATGCGTTGTAATGATTGCGTTGTAAATGCATGCGTTGTAATGGATGTTGCGTTGTAAAAGTTTCGTTGTAAAGGTTGTATACCGCTTGCCTCGGTGTTGTTTACCCCTTGCACCTTCACCACCTGCAGCCTTCATTGGTAGGCACCCCACAGCCCTCAGCCACAACCGGTGGGCGTGCTCTCAGTACTGCTCCCCGTTCACCAGTGGCGTCACACTACTCAGGCAGTTGAGTTGTTGCCTCCAAAACCCTTCTCAGCTGTCTGCCTCCCCAGCTGCGATAATCCAGTTTCTTCAGGCACCCTTCACCACCTGCTGCGACAACCGGCACTACTCTCCAAGCGCTCCGGTCGCACCACGCTGCTTCTCCGCTCTCTCTCAGCATGTTCGGACCGCACCGGGCTCACACAGCGCATGCACGCCGTCGCGAAGGCTGCTCACATGCCTCCGTCAGGCTGCCCTGCCACAGGCCTCACACACGGCTCCTCATACTGCCGTTATTGCACGCGCGGTCTCCGAACCGTCACTCCGCACTCAGGCCACAGCGGACAGCGGTCGCCATCTCACGCCCTCGCGCCTGCCACCAACGCTGATCTGTATTGCGATGGACAGGCGCGTTCAGGAGTGGGCTGCACACTCCACACACCCTCGTCGCCAATGTGGTGGGGGATGTCTAGGGGGCTGATGGAGGCCACAGGAAGGCGTAACTGTAGCATGCAAATGCATCTATACAAGGGGAGGCCTAATTACGCTGAGGCGCAAATAATACAGGCAGGCAGTCAGATTCTCCGTCCGTGCCGTCAGCCACGTGCGCTGACGTCACCCTTTATTTATATCCCCTGGTCTGAGGCCGGCCCAGGGAGTTGCTGGTGCAACATAGTATTGCAGTGGCCGGGTGGCTAACTACACCTTTATTTCCCCTCTGCTGCATTTGCATCAGGTGTGAGGCTCCTGACTGCTGCCAGCCAGGAAACTCCAACAAAAGGCTTGATAACCCTGAGACTTGGCCTTTGTTATGGCCGAGTATCCCAACAGGAGTCAGAAATAAGAGAGCAGACAACAACGTGCAGGCTCTGCTGAATCTGTCCCGGTGTTTAGAAATTACACCGGATCAAATTGAGCATCTTTTTTAGTGTGGCCCAACTTCTTGGCAGGATGAATGGCATCCACCCTGTGAAAGAAGTGGGGGGACGCCGTCCACCCGCATGGACCCCCGACTCACGCCCTGTTGCTTTCTTATCTTTCTTTTTTCTTCCACCCACCCTCTTCACCTTTCTCCACCTTGGGTTGTTCTGACTAGAACTTTGATTCCGAGAGTTTGGGATAGGGACGGTTGGGAGTGGCAGTTGGGATGACGCTCTCTTGTAGACACTATTTTTCGTAGTAAATATAACAATTCAAGCTTACCTCACAAGTGTTGCGTTCATTTGCAGCGGCCATTATTGTCACTCAAAAGAGATGTCAGCGCGCAAATGTATCCTAAAATCTACTCCAACGCCTAAGACTGGTGCAGTTTAGTCCCTATACCGACTTTGGCGCTCCCCATTTGGAACCGCCTTCAATAGTAATAGGTTAAGTTTAGTAACAAATGCTACAACATTCTTGTAAGAATGACAGACAAAGGTTTCCGTTTGAAATGTTATAAATAAAGGAATACTAGGCAATTACATAAAATATGGCACAAGCAATTTAGCAGCTAAGCATACACAAGTACATTGGACTTAATACAGTTCTAAGTGAGGTCCAGCATAGATTCGCGATCTAAAGGTGGTGGCTACTGTCTCCTCGGGTAAAGCATCTTCATGTCCTTTTATAGGACATCAGACAGAGACATTCATACGTTCTACACTGGTACCTGGTTCTCAGGTTGTGCACCCAGGGCCGGACTGGCTGTAGCATGCACTGGGCATTTTCCCGGTGGACTGGAAGGGTTGGGACAGTTTTTTGACCGGTGGGGGGCTATTTTGTTACAGGGGCCGGTTTTGCAGCAGCGCTGCAATATCGGCCCCCTGTAACAAAAGCAGAAGCAGTGTAGCAGGAGGAGGGTTTCCACCAGCACCCCTAACATCCCACCAGGGGCCGGTCCAAGTTGATTGTCAGGGGCTGGTTTGCATTCCCAGTCCAGCCGTGTATGCACCAATAGGGAATGAGCAAGAAGAAGCAATTTACTATAGAAACAATTAGAAGATTCTCTCATGGTAGTACTATGTTAGATTTTAAGACATTCTCACAGTTTATTCAAGCATCAATTGATACATTTTATAACATTAGCCCATTATCCTGGAACATTTGAAATTTCCTTGATTGGGTACAGCGAGAGAACGGCTCTGGAAAACTTACCGTTTGTTAATGTGAATGTCGCAATTCTTTATTTAGAACAAGAAGAACAGCAATGCTCGGCAGAGAGAACAATTGCTGCTCGAACGGGGCAGGGGAGGCCTCCTCCTCGGAGGCGAGCAGCGGGGTAGCCCAGTCATACTTACAACCAGGGCCTGGCGCAGGTTATGACAGCCCTCCACATTGCTATTGATGACTGCCGAATGCCTATCATTCAACTTCAAAGCACAACATCATCATAGGTGCTAATGCACCTCCTCGTTGACTAAGTTTTAAATTTCCTTTCAGTGGGCGACAGATGTTTCAAATGTAGAAGTATAGGGTGGGTGTTGGAGAATTTGGGGAGTTGAATTCTGTTACCATATTCTTTTTTATTTTCTTGGTGCTTCACGAAGGTGCACATGGTACCAGTTCTTAATTTGAGCCAGTGGTTTCCTGTGCTCCACACCAGCTCTTAATTGCCGGAACCTGCATGTGAGGGGTTGCCGACCATAACATGCCGGATGTCGGAACATAAGCGCACATGTTGGCACAAAGGCTTACCCGGCAGAAGGGCTGCGACGCGGTTCAAACACAGAGGGACGCTGTTATCCCCAATAACTCCTTCCCCATATCATCTGCCCATACAGCGTCCGGACCACTACACCGCCGCAGAGGAAGAAGGCGGGGCTAACCCCGGAAGCAGTCCCTCACAGGAACTGAAAAGGTTGACTACCCAAAGCGAGCTACAACAAGGCTGACGGAAGCCTATTTGGAGAAACTAAAGAAATTCCAGAATAAGTTTGCCCTGGGGGATATAGGGAGTACTAATCTGGAATGGTATGAGAAGAAGATAGACCAAGTAGTCCAATGCCTCAGAATAGAATTAAAAAAAGGTAAAAGAGAAGAGACAATAATCCCGGTTAGCCGACCTAAATGGTTCACGGTGGAGTGCCAAAATAAAAAAAGGGAGATAAGGTCAGTAACTAGAAGTCAAAAGAAAAAATGTAAACGAGAAAGACGAAGCCATCTTAATAAATTAAAAAAGGAATATAAAATGATGGTTAATAGCGCAAAAAGGTCGTATAAAGAAAAATGTTGGGCGAACCTACTAGAAACAATAGAATCAAAAAACTTAAGACAGTTTTGGAAGCTGGTAAAAACAGCGTCAGCTCCCTCGATAGGAGCACTGAACTGTGTAGTCAGTGAGGCAGCCTGGGTAAAGTATTTAAAGAAATTGTATGGAACACGAGGTGACCCTGTAGTTGAAGAACCCCAAGATTGGCAAGCGCCAACGGAAGATTTTAGAATAGACTTTTCTGCCCAGAACGTAGAAAGTATAATATTGAAATTAAAACTAACACGTGCGGCAGGGCCAGGCAATCTTCCGGGAATAATTCTGAAGTCAGAAATTAAGTGGTGGGCGAATTTTTTTTCCCATTTGTTCCAAATAATACTGGCAGAAGGGAGAATGCCAATGAACTGGAAGGGTGCTGTAATCAGGCCTATCCATAAAAAAGGGAGCATGGAGGAGCCACAAAATTATAGGCTGATTAATCTCCTAGACATTGGCGAAAAAGTTTTTTCAAAGATAGTCCTGAATAGGTTAAACGGATGGGTAGAGGAGTTCTCTATAGTCCCCACTGTGCAGGGTGGCTTTAGAGAAGGACACTCTACGATTGATTACTGTTTTGCCCTATGGGCAATAGCACGAAAGTCCACGGAACAAAATGGGAAGCTTTGCTGTTGCTTCGTGGACTTTCGTGCAGCATTTGATTCTGTAGATCGGAATTGTCTTTGGGAAACACTCGTAAATAACAACATACCGAAAGATCTACTGGCCATAATAAAGGAACTACATCGAGATAATTGGGTACAAGTAATCAAGGATACTGAGGGGTCATTGACACCAAAAATACCTATTCAAAATGGCCTGAGACAGGGCTGTGTCTTGGCCCCTCAGTTATTCTCTATAATTTTAGCGGACTCGCTGGCTTGTTTAGAAGTTGAAAGAAGCGCAAGCCCGATAATGGATGGCAAAAGGGTACCCTGCCTATTGTACGCTGATGATTTGGTGATATTAGATCAGACCGAATCGCGCCTCCAAAGAAAGTTGAATTCCTTTAGACAATACTGTGTAAGGAAATTTTTAACAATTATCCTGGAGAATACAAAACTTTTATGTTTTGGACAAGAAGACAGCAAGTTTAATTGGTTTTTAGGCGATTTGAAATTGGAATTGGTTAATGAATATCGCTACCTAGGGATGTGGTTTCATAAATCCCTAAAGTGGAATATGCACCTTGAGGCCCAGAAAGTGAAAGCCCATACATCGATCGCTGGCTTGAAAATCTTTAACCGCGATTACGGAGATATGTCTCACCGACCGCTGTTGAAGGCATTCAGCGCAATGATCCCCCCACAGGTACTCTATGGTGCAGAAGTCCTTTATTTGAGCGGTAAGGGGGTCTGGGACCTGGAGGAAGGAAAGTGTTTGAAATCCCTGTTGTCATTGCCCATGTAATCAATGATCCAAGCAATTAGATCTGAGCTAGGAACAACAGCGTGGGGGGTCCAATCCCGAATATCTTTGCTAAGGTTCTGGAAACGGCTGGATAAAGAGAAAGGCCAGAAAGTATCCCAATGGTGCAGAAGTGAGATCCAATGCAGTAATTTAAGATGCGCAAAAATGAATAGGAAGCCTAATAAAAACTAGGCTACAGCCCAAGGGGCTCTCCACATTCTTCTCAGTAGAAAGGGCGCACAGGGTGCCAGGCGGAAAGGCTAAGCCGGGGGCGCCCCTGAGACCGGTGCTTGCGCGCATCTTCAACTTCAGAGACAGGGATATCATTCTCCAAACAGCACAAATGTCCCCACAAATCCGAATCCAGAACTCATCGATCTCCTTCTTCCCTGACTACACTGCTGCGGTGTCAAAACGGCACCGAAGCTTTCTGGAAGTTAAAAAAGTCTTGCGGTCACTTGAAATACCTTACTCCATGCTGTTCCCGGCAAGGCTTAGAGTGGCGGCTGAGGGGAAGACATGGTTCTTCGAATCTCCGGAGGAGGCGTACGACTGGCTCGAAGGCTGGAGAAAGAAGGATGGACCCCGTCGTAGTGGGAGAGACCGCAGCCGCCACACAGATGAAGCAGCGACAAATAGCCCTGAACTCTTCACTCCCACCTAGGTGGGCTCACAGAATCCGGATCAAGAAGACTCTGGCCTGAAATTAATCAGATGGAACGTGTAAGGACTTCACCTATGGGCCTGCAGATGCAGAAAGATATTGTTAAAGGCCGGCTCTGGACATGGGGCGGAAACTGGCCCGCCCGCAAAGGAAGGGTCACATTCACCTCGGACTTCGTAACCCCTTCACGCAAGTACACTGTTGGGACATGGGTTAAAGCACTCTGCTGAGTTGGGGTGGCGGGCAGTTTGGAGTCCTCCGGGCAGGGAGGCAGGGAGGGGGGAGGCGTTATGGGATGGGGGAGTTAGTAATACAGAGTTTTTTGTTCGAATATTGCAGCACAGGCACCGTTTCTTCATCACCCACTTAGGCACGACGGACTGGCCGAGGCGACCAGCTGGGAGCTTCCGGTCACGATCTCCTCGGCACGACACTCACACCATAAGCACACTGCTAGACACGCGGGAACGCGTTCTACACTCCCGCATTCCTCGGACCGCGTTCTAAATCCGATGACACTGATGCACCAACTTACCGATGATCATGGCTGATCATGGTATCTCTTCACCAGCCCCCAAATCGCAACCACTAGTTGCCACCACGCTAACAATCATATCGTATAATGTCAATGGTCTAGGCCATAAAATTAAGCGGGGCTTAGTCCTCCAATATCTCAAGAGAAAGGCGCCCACATTAGCCCTACTACAGGAAACACATTTGGTGGGGACTACCTCAAAGGCTCTTAATCGATGGGGCTTCAAGATGGTCACACACACAGAATTCTCGGCGGGTTCCCGTGGGGTTGGAATCCTAGCCCAAAAAAACGCTCCACTCCTCCTCAAACGCACATGGGCGGATGACCAAGGGCGGTTTGCGGCTATACATTGTCAATGGGAGGGGTGGCCATATAATATAATCTCAGTCTACATTCCCCCTACGTTACACCAAGGGGCATTTCAGGACCTCGGTAAACTACTACTTGAACTCCCAGAAGGTGAACTAATCATGGGAGGAGACTTCAATGCTGTATCAAATGCAGCGATTGATCGGCTCCCTCCTTGTGAAATCACTAGACCCAACCAAATGTTTAACGACTTCCTGGAAGCAATGGGATTGGTAGATATGTGGAGACTTAAACATCCCCAAGACCGCCATTACACGTTTCATTCAGGGGCACATAATAGTCTCTCCAGGATAGACTACATACTAACCCTGACGATCCCCCCGGAAAAGATCACGGCTCTGGAACACCTGCCAAGAGGGATATCAGACCACTCCCCTGTGCACCTCACCTACACGACACAGCCCACCAGACGACAAAGAATATTCCCGATATACCCCGGCTATCTCAAAAATAGAGCTATTTTGAAAACACTAAAAACTTCTACCACACATTACTTTGAGGAAAACCCAGACTCGGTAGATTCGCCCTCGGTTTTATGGGAGGCATACAAGGTAGTGCTCAGAGGACAGGCTATCTCAACCGTTTCCAGGCACAAAATAGAACAGAGGGCTGCTGTTGAAGCCTTAGAAACAGCAGTCCAAGCAGCAGAATCGGCCCATGCCTCAGATAACACAGAAGACACAGCACGCACACTAAAACTAGCGTCACAGGAGTACAAGGCATACGTAGAGGAAGTTACCAAGACAAAACTGACTAACACACTACATAGGGTATATGAGTTGGGTGAAAAGACTGGAAAGATGCTCGCATGGTTGGAACGTAGGGAAAGGGCCAGTAGATGGATTGCCACATTAGAGCGCTCGGATGGGACACACACGACGGCTCCCCCGCAAATTGTAGAAGAACTGGCCACTTAATATGAGACCGTATACACTGTTATGTGTAACAGGTACAAGCAAATACTACGCACATGGTTGCTTATGTCGTCTATTCTGTCTGATGCAATATCAACAAGTTTGTTTTTCAACAAAAAAAATAAAAAAAATACGGACCTATTCAGATTTCTAATCCTACTGTAAATTGTGTACTCACATTGTTACTGAACGCCGCCGTACTCCATGGATGTCGGCTAAAGGGCTGTGTTATCCTGATACTACAGAATACCAATGACTAAGTCGCGGCCAGCCCAAAGGGTTGTAGGCCGGAAGCTGTGTATACTGTTACAGGTACAATAAAGGTCTTTAAAAAAAAAAAAATAATGAATAGGAAGAAAATCGAGCAGGTATGTGTGAATATAAAGGTTGAGATTTGCCAAGACTCACTACGAGTAGAGTGCACTAAAAGTGCTTTAAAGTATCAGGGGCAAGAAGTCTCAAGAAGTGTAGATATGGAATACTTGGCCAAGAAAAAATCGGTCCAGTTTATGATTGAATCCTGGTCTATTGAAAATTGGTTCCCCTACCTGGATCTTCTGCCGAACCCTTGGTATAGGCAGGAGATCCTAAGATTGCGACTCGGTTTAAACCCATGGCTTGCAAATGAAGAATTAAAAACAAAGATGTTTGACCAAAAAGGGTGTTGTAGGTGCCGGCTGGATACATATCCTTTTTGATTGTATTTTAATCCTTGAGCAGCGAAAACAATGCCTTCGCCCTATATTTTTAAAACATAATACAAGGACGCGAATACAGGCGATCAACTTACTAACAGAAATGCCCACCATGGAAATTGCAATTGCTCTAGGTAATTTTATAAAGGTAATACAAAGATTTTTTTAAAACTTATGATCAAATTTCTAGAAATGTTATTGATAAATAGATGAACTATGAAGCCTTTATGAAATTGGATGTTTTTAAGTGTGTACATTTTTATCTTTTTAGGTCGAGCTGGCGTTGGAGCGCGAAGCGCTCCCGCCAGCGATACTATAGTCACCTTCCTCCCTGTCAAGGGAGTAACAGCTGTGAACGAGCCCGATACAGACCTGGGCACGAGCCGACCCAGGTCTGTGAACGCGCTTCAAGGTTGAGCAGCTTGTGCACGTTTGTTGGACGTCGGGCGCCGCAAGCGCTGCCAGACCAATTATCCCAGCATGAAACTCTACTTCCTGAGCCACAAGACCAATTATCCCAGCAGGAGTCTCCACTTCCTCAGGCGCCGCAACAATTATCACAGCATGAGACCCACTTATCACAGCATGTCAACAGGCGCCCCAGGCTGCTGGAGCACTCAACTATAATTAATGTGCAGTTGAGTGCTCCAGCAGCATGGGGCGGCTCTCTGCATGCTGTGATAATTATCACTTTGGGGCCTCATGCTGTGATAATTAGGGCGGCATGCTCTATTTGCAGCACTGAACGTTTTCAAAGAAGGCATTGGAGACACTCACCCTCACGCCCTCACCCCCTCACTCGCCCACACACCCCCTGACCCCTCACACACCTCCTCACCCTCACACCCCCTCACCCTCACACACCCTCACTCACCCTCACACACCCTCTCACCCTCTCACCCTCACACACCCTCTCACCCTCTCACCCTCACACACCCTCTCACCCTCTCACCCTCACACCCCCTCACACCCCCTCACCTTCACACCCCCTCACCCTCACTCACCCCCTCACACCCCCTTACCCTCACACTGCCTCACACCCCTCACACCCCTCACACCCCTCACCCTCACACCCCTCACCCTCACACCCCCTCACCCTCACACACTCACCCTCACACACTCTCACCCTCACACCCCTCACATACCCTCACATACCCTCACTCACCCTCACACACCCTCACTCACCCTCACACACCCTCACACACCCTCACACCCTCACCCTCACACCCTCACCCTCACACCCCCTCACCCTCACACCCCCTCACCCTCACACCCCCACACCCCCTCACCCTCACACCCCCTCACCCTCTCACCCTCACACCCCCTCACACACCTCCTCACCCTCACACCCCCTCACCCTCACACACCCTCACACACCCTCACACACCCTCACTCACCCTCACACACCCTCACACACCCTCTCACCCTCTCCCCCTCACACCCCCTCACACCCCCTCACCTTCACACCCCCTCACCCTCACTCACCCCCTCACACCCCCTCACCCTCACACTGCCTCACACCCCTCACACCCCTCACCCTCACACTCCTCACCCTCACACCCCTCACCCTCACCCTCACACCCCCTCACCCTCACACACTCTCACCCTCACACACTCACTCTCCCCCTCACATACCCTCACATACCCTCACACACCCTCACACACCCTCACACACCCTCACACACCCTCACTCACCCTCACACACCCTCACACACCCTCACCCTCACACCCTCACCCTCACACCCCCTCACCCTCACACCCCCTCACCCTCACACCCCCTCACCCTCTCACCCTCACACCCCCTCACCCTCACACCCCCTCACCCTCACACACCCTCACCCTCACACACCCTCACACACACTCACACACACACACCCTCACATACCCTTACCAGCATAGCATAACATAGCATAGCATAACGAAACACAGCATAGCATAGCATAACAAACAAAAGCATAGGATAGCAAAAGCACAGCATAACAAAACAAAGCATAGGATAGCAAAACACAACAAAACATAGCATAGCATAACAAAACACAACAAAACACCATAGCATAACAAAACAAAGCATAGCAAAACAAAGCATATCATAGTAAAACAACAAAACATAGCATAACACAACAAAACATAGCAGAACAAAACATAGCAGAACAAAACATAGCATAACAAATCATAGCATAACAAAACATAGCATAACAAAACATAGCATAACAAAACATAGCATAACAAAACATAGCATAACAAAACATAGCATAACAAAACATAGCATAACACAGCAAAACATAGAATAGCATAACAAAACAAACCATAGCATAACATAACAAAGAATAGCAAAACAAAACATAGCATAGTAAAACAAAACAAACCATAGCATAACATAACAAAGAATAGCAAAACAAAACATAGCATAGTGAAACAAAACAAAACATAGCATAGCATAACATAACACAACAAAACAGCAGAACAAAACAGCAGAACATAACAAAACATAGCAAAACAAAGCATAGGATAGCAAAACAAAACATAGCATAGCAAAACATAGCATATCATAGTAAAACAACAAAACATAGCATAACACAACAAAATATAGCAGAACAAAACATAGCAGAACAAATCATAGCATAACAAAACATAGCATAACAAAACATAGCATAACAAAACATAGCATAACAAAACATAGCATAACAAATCATAGCATAACAAAACATAGCATAACAAAACATAGCATAACAAAACATAACATAGCATAACAAAACATAGCATAACAAATCATAGCATAACAAAACATAGCATAACAAAACAGCAGAACATAACAAAACATAGCATAACACAGCAAAACATAGAATAGCATAACAAAACAAACCATAGCATAACATAGAATAGCAAAACAAAACATAACATAACAAAGAATAGCAAAACAAAACATAGCATAGTAAAACAAAACAAACCATAGCATAACATAACACAACAAAACAGCAGAACAAAACAGCAGAACATAACAAAACATAGCAAAACAAAGCATAGGATAGCATAGCAAAACATAGCATAACATAACTTAAAACAAAACAGCATAGCAAAACATAGAATAGCATAGCATAGCAAAACATAGAATAGCATAACATAACACAACAAAACAGCAGAACAAAACAGCAGAACATAACAAAACATAGCAAAACAAAGCATAGGATAGCAAAACAAAGCATAGCATAGCAAAACATAGCATATCATAGTAAAACAACAAAACATAGCATAACAAAACACAGCAAAGCATAACACAGCAAAGCATAGGATAGCAAAACACAGCAAAGCATAGGATAGCAAAACACAGCAAAGCATAGGATAGCAAAACACAGCAAAGCATAGGATAGCAAAACACAGCAAAGCATAGGATAGCAAAACACAGCAAAGCATAGGATAGCAAAACACAGCAAAGCATAGGATAGCAAAACACAACAAAGCATAGGATAGCAAAACACAGCAAAGCATAGGATAGCAAAACACAGCAAAGCGTAGGATAGCAAAACACAGCAAAGCGTAGGATAGCAAAACACAGCAAAGCATAGGATAGCAAAACACAGCATAACATAGCGCATAACATAGCACATAACATAGCGCATAACATAGCGCATAACATAGCGCATAACATAGCGCATAACATAGCGCATAACATAGCGCATAGCGCATAACATAGTGCATAACATAGCGCATAGCGCATAACATAGCGCATAACATAGCGCATAACATAGCGCATAACATAGCGCATAACATAGCGCATAGCATAGCGCATAACATAGCGCATAGCATAGCGCATAACATAGCGCATAACATAGCGCATAGCGCATAACATAGTGCATAACATAGCGCATAACATAGCGCATATCGCATAACATAGCACATAGCATAGCGCATAACATAGCGCATAGCGCATAGCATAGCGCATAGCATAGCGCATAGCATAGCGCATAACATAGCGCATAGCGCATAACATAGCGCATAACATAGCGCATAGCGCATAACATAGCGCAACACATAGCGCATAACATAGCGCATAACATAGCGCATAACATAGCGCATAACATAGCGCATAGCACAAAGCATAGCTCATAGCACATAGCATAGCGCATAACATAGCGCATAGCGCAAAGCATAGCGCATAGCACATAGCATAGCGCATAACATAGCGCATAGCGCATAGCATAGCGCATAACATAGCGCATAACATAGCGCATAGCATAGCGCATAGCATAGCGCATAGCATAGCGCATAACATAGCGCATATCGCATAACATAGCGTATAGCGCATAACATAGCGCATAGCGCATAACATAGCGCATAGCATAGCGCATAACATAGCGCATAGCATAGCGCATAGCATAGCGCATAACATAGCGCATAGCATAGTGCATAACTTAGCGCATAACATAGCGCATAGCGCATAACATAGCGCATAACATAGCGCATAACATAGCGCATAGCGCACAGCATGACGAATAACATAGCGAATAACATAGCGCATAACATAGCGCATAACATAGCGCATAGCGCATAACATAGCGCATAACATAGCGCATAACATAGCGCATAACATAGCGCATAGCGCATAACATAGCGCAAAGCACATAACATAGCGCATAGCATAGCGCATAACATAGCGCATAGCGCATAGCATAGCGCATAACATAGCGCATGACATAGTGCATAGAGCATAGCGCATAACATAGCGCATAACATAGCACATAACATAACGCATAACATAGCACATAACATAGCACATAACATAACGCATAGCGCATAACATAGCGCATAGCATAGCGCATAACATAGCGCATAACATAGCGCATAACATAGCGCATAACATAGCGCATAACATAGCGCATAGCGCATAACATAGCGCATAACATAGCGCATAGCGCATAGCATAGCGCATAGCATAGCGCATAGCATAGCGCATAACATAGCGCATAACATAGCGCAGCATAGCGCATAACATAGCGCCACATAGCGCATAACATAGCGCATAACATAGCACATAACATAGCGCATAACATAGCACATAACATAGCGCATAGCGCATAACATAGCGCATAGCGCATAACATAGCGCATAGCGCATAACATAGCGCATAACATAGCGCATAACATAGCGCATAACCTAACCAAGCATAGCGCACAACCTAACATAACCAAGCATAGCGCACAACCTAACCTAACCAAGCATAGCGCACAACCTAACCAAGCATAGCGCACAACCTAACCTAACCAAGCATAGCGCACAACCTAACCTAACCAAGCATAGCGCACAACCTAACCTAACCAAGCATAGCGCATAACCTAACCAAGCATAGCGCCTAACCTAACCAAGCATAGCGCATAACCTAACCTAACCAAGCATAGCACATAACCTAACCTAACCAAGCATAGAGCATAACCTAACCAAGCATAGAGCATAACCTAACCAAGCATAGAGCATAGCCTAACCAAGCATAGAGCATAGCCTAACCAAGCATAGAGCATAGCCTAACCAAGCATAGAGCATAGCCTAACCAAGCATAGAGCATAGCCTAACCAAGCATAGAGCATAGCCTAACCAAGCATAGAGCATAGCCTAACCAAGCATAGAGCATAGCCTAACCAAGCATAGAGCATAGCCTAACCAAGCATAGAGCATAGCCTAACCAAGCATAGAGCATAGCCTAACCAAGCATAGAGCATAGCCTAACCAAGCATAGCATAGCCTAACCAAGCATAGCATAGCTTAACAAAACACAGCATAACAAAACAAAACAAAACATAGCAAAACAAAACATATCATAGCCTAGCAAAACATAGCATAGCATACCAAACACAACAAAACATAGCATAGCATAACAAAACATAGCAAAACAAAGCATAACACACACCACACACACACAACCACGCACACACAACCACACCTAACTATCTATCGCCCTCACTCTATCTATCGGCCTCACACTATCTATCTAATCGCCTTCACTCTATCTATCGCCTTCACTCTATCTATCGCCTTCACTCTATCTATCGCCCTCACTCTATCTATCGCCCTCACTCTATCTATCGCCCTCACTCTATCTATCGCCCTCACTCTATCTATCGCCCTCACTCTATCTATCGCCCTCACTCTATCTATCGCCCTCACTCTATCTATCGCCCTCACTCTATCTATCGCCCTCACTCTATCTATCGCCCTCACTCTATCTATCTATCGCCCTCACTCTATCTATCTATCGCCCTCACTCTATCTATCTATCGCCCTCACTCTATCTATCTATCGCCCTCACTCTATCTATCTATCGCCCTCACTCTATCTATCTATCGCCCTCACTCTATCTATCTATCGGCCTCACTCTATCTATCGGCCTCACTCTATCGGCCTCACTCTATCTATCTATCGCCCTCACTCTATCTATCGCCCTCTATATATCTATTGATCTATCTAACACCCTCACTCTATCTATCGCCCTCACTCTATCTATCTATCGCCCTCACTCTATCTATCTATCGCCCTCACTCTATCTATCTATCGCCCTCACTCTATCTATCTATCGCCCTCACTCTATCTATCTATCGCCCTCACTCTATCTATCGCCCTCTATCTATCGATCTATCTATCGGCCTCACTCTATCTATCTATCGGCCTCACTCTATCTATCGGCCTCACTCTATCGGCCTCACTCTATCTATCTATCGCCCTCACTCTATCTATCTATCGCCCTCACTCTATCTATCTATCGCCCTCACTCTATCTATCTATCGCCCTCACTCTATCTATCTATCGCCCTCACTCTATCTATCTATCGCCCTCACTCTATCTATCTATCGCCCTCACTCTATCTATCTATCGCCCTCACTCTATCTATCTATCGCCCTCACTCTATCTATCTATCGGCCTCACTCTATCTATCGGCCTCACTCTATCTATCGGCCTCACTCTATCTATCGCCCTCTATATATCTATTGATCTATCTAACACCCTCACTCTATCTATCACCCTCACTCTATCTATCTATCGCCCTCACTCTATCTATCTATCGCCCTCACTCTATCTATCTATCGCCCTCACTCTATCTATCGCCCTCTATCTATCGATCTATCTATCGGCCTCACTCTATCTATCGGCCTCACTCTATCTATCGGCCTCACTCTATCTATCGGCCTCACTCTATCTATCGGCCTCACTCTATCTATCGCCCTCTATCTATCTATCGCCCTCTATCTATCTATCTATCTATCTATCTATCTATCTATCTATCTATCTATCTATCTATCTATCTATCTATCTATCTAACACCCTCACTCTATCTATCTATCGGCCTCACTCTATCTATCGGCCTCACTCTATCTATCGGCCTCACTCTATCTATCGGCCTCACTCTATCTATCGGCCTCACTCTATCTATCGGCCTCACTCTATCTATCGGCCTCACTCTATCTATCGGCCTCACTCTATCTCACTCTATCTATCGGCCTCACTCTATCTATCGACCTCACTCTATCTATCTATCGCCCTCACTCTATCTATCGCCCTCTATATATCTATTGATCTATCTAACACCCTCACTCTATCTATCGCCCTCACTCTATCTATCTATCGCCCTCACTCTATCTATCTATCGCCCTCACTCTATCTATCTATCGCCCTCACTCTATCTATCTATCGCCCTCACTCTATCTATCTATCGCCCTCACTCTATCTATCTATCGCCCTCACTCTATCTATCTATCGCCCTCACTCTATCTATCGCCCTCTATCTATCGATCTATCTATCGGCCTCACTCTATCTATCGGCCTCACTCTATCTATCGGCCTCACTCTATCTATCGGCCTCACTCTATCTATCGGCCTCACTCTATCTATCGGCCTCACTCTATCTATCGGCCTCACTCTATCTATCGGCCTCACTCTATCTATCGGCCTCACTCTATCTATCTAACACCCTCACTCTATCTATCGCCCTCACTCTATCTATCTACCGCCCTCACTCTATCTATCTACCGCCCTCACTCTATCTACCGCCCTCACTCTATCTACCGCCCTCACTCTATCTACCTATCGCCCTCACTCTATCTATTTATTTAGATACTGATCGCCATCACTCTATCTGTCTAGCTATCTATCGCCCTCACATCTATCGCCCTCCCTCTATCTATCTATCGCCCTCACTCTATCTATCTATCCCACTCACTCTATCTATCGCATCACCACAGCATCACTCAGCACCACCACAGCATCACTAAGGGGCACAAAAACATCACTATGCGCTACCACAGGATCATTGAATGCCACAGCATCACTAGTCGCCACCACAACATCACTCAGCGCCACCACAGCATCAATCTGTGCAACCATTCAACAACAACTGGGTCAAATATGATCTCTCAATGTTTCAAGCTTTATTACAAATATCACAAAAAGAGGTTAGTATTTCACTTCTGTTCTTGAATTTTCGTCACAATAAAATACACTGAACATATTCTTCACAAAAGTTATTTACAAAAGTTTAAGCTATTGCCATTATAAATTACAATAACTTTTATTTAAGTATTAATTATTAAAAAAATTCAAAGCTATTGTTATTTGTAATATCAATACATCTAAGTCACGTGAATACAACACATGTTGCATTACAAATGCTATAGGTGTCACAAGTTATAACTATTGGCATTGTAAATGACAAAGCTATTATTTTTGCTATTTTCAAAACCAACACATATGTAAAAAATGTGTCATTTACAATACCAATAGCTCAAACTTTCCTAATGCGAGACCTTATGCATTGCAAATGCTTGTTTTTTATTAGGAAAGGTATGCCCAAAGAATGTCTGCTGCTATCGCTACCTACTTAAAGTAATGTTTTAATCTGTGAATCTTATATAAATGGTTTTGTAGAATGTTTGACTGACTGACAACTGAAAAGGGCCAGAGAAACTGAAAAGGGGCGCGAAGGAGCCGGAAAGAAGGTAAAACGCCGAGAGGATCAAGATCGGGAAGGAGAAAACACGGAAAGAGAAGTCGAGGAAGAACGGGAGGAAGAGGACGAGACGTGGTGCGAGGACTGGTGGTCCCCACAGGAGGTGGCTGAAGAGCGGCCGCAACTCAGGAGAGTTGCGGCAGAGCCGGTGAGTGTCGGGAACCTGGGGGGAAAGGGAGCGGGGTAGCGAGTGGCGTGTGAGAGTACCGGTGGGCGGTGGGAGGTTCCTGATAAAAGGAGGGGTAGTTTTAGTCATTGTTTCTTTGTGGGCACCCAGCGTTTCCGGGTATTGGGCACACAGCGTTTCCCCCACCCCATCTCTATCATTATAGGCAGGCTGCCCATCTGAGGACCCGAGACCCAAATACTGTGACTGTACTAGACCGCTTCTACTTCCTTGATTTCCCTGTGCACAGAACAACCCCCGATAGGTCCTTCCCTCCTTTCCCTCACAAATCCTGATCCTTCCCTGCACTGGATCACTTTCCTTTATTCATTACCACCAACCGGGTGTGGTGACAGTGTCGAGAGTATCTGGAAAGGGAAACCTAGAAAGTACTGACGGCTCCCTGATCTTCTTTTCTCTTCTGAGCCTCCCAGGGAAGGACCATCCAGCTCGTAGACGCCCCAATTGAACGCGGAGGAACATTGGAACCACCAAAGAAGAGAACACAGAGCAGTAGCCGCAGAACCCAGAGACTATATCCGGATACAATGACTTTAATGAGTTAAATAAAAGAAACAGTACAACTGGCACACTATATACATCCTCCTCGTCTGTTTACCCGGCCCGCTCTCCCACACTGCACTTATGACAGCTGCCACTTGGTGGCGCTCTTTGAGCAATTTAAAGATGAGCATAAAAACAGTTGTTTGTTAATTCAGTATACATTAAAAATAACTAATAACTGCTAACCAAGCTATTCTTAAAGCTTTGGCGGGCTTGAACAGTCGGGACTGTCACACTTGTAACAGTGTGATGGTTAGTAGTGGAGTAAGTACAGTGGCAATGTGAGGTGCAAATGGCGGTGGCCTCCTGACGAGTTCCGTGGCACGTATAGTTTTACAAATTCAGCTCTGCATGGCACCATTTTGCTTACCCGCCCTAGTCTTCCTATTATCATGACACATGCAATAAACAATGTCCTCTATAAAATAATCTTATGGAGTGTGAAGTAACTTAATAGTAAGCTTAGGGGAGGTGCGATAATCCGAGCAGAATAGTGGATGCCTGCAGTTTTACTACTCTCGCGTATTTCAATCTGGGTATAACGGGGATTCCCGGGGGACGCCAATCCTCTCCACTGAAGCTTCGCCTTTGACATGGAAAGTGTTCTCCATGACCCCCTGGGCCAAAGGGTAATGATTACAGGTGACCAGGTGGGCAAACCACTGACTACAGCCAGCGTGAACATTCAACCAGTGTCGTTGAATGGACACTCCAAGCACTCGTGGGGTCACTTAATAAGTTACCGGTAGGCAAAGTGGTGATGGGGATTTTAACTCAATCAAAGATACCGCGATGGACTCCACAACCCCCCAATACACGCCTCAGACGACGCTTCTGAACCCCTGGTTGAAGGAAGCCAGGATTTATGATGTCTGGCGACTCATGCACCTGCAGTCCTGCATTTACCCCTACAGTCATCGCAGGCAATTGTACCTCGGTTACACCCTAATCTTGGCAGGACTACTCTACTCAGAGTGGACCCTAGTCCGGCGATTGCTTGCTCAGCTGCAACGTTTTTGGGTAATATGTGGGCAATAAGAAGGCAATAACTGAAAGAGTGAGATAGTTGCATATCCTTTTATCTCTTTTTAGTAGCTTTTTATATGTTTTAATTGGTTTGTCCATATTTATTGAAAATATTTAAATCGGTCTTGGGCGTTGTACTGTTTTAGAATGAAGACAACATAGTGGGCCACGTTGTATGTCCTGGAATAGGCAAAGTTTTCTGTAGTTGTTGCCCTGTATTGTGCAATAGTGCTTAATCTAATTACTTAATGAAATTTAGATTAAAAAAATGTTTCCCGGGTTCTATATAGAGCAAACTTGACCCAAAGATATAAGGTATCAGAGCGCTTTACATGAGCACCAGTGACGTTGCACAAGGTTTATAAGATAGGAGGGGAGTCCAAGATAAAGGCTATTGGAATGGTCTAGTTTGGATGTGATCATAGCATGCACTACGGTACTCTGCTGATCCACAGGAATAAAATGCATTACCCGTCTCAAGGATCTAAGCATCAAGAAACAGGAACTAGACAGAGTTTCTTTGAGGTTTAAACGTGAGCTCTGCATCAATCTTAAAGCCCAAATTTCTGGCCATCGGGGTAGGACAAGGTGCATTGCCAATATCGGGTGGCCACCAGAGGTTGAAATCGGGTATGTATTTGGGACCAATGAATAAGACTTTGCTGTTAATTTCAAGAAGTTGGCATTCATCCACTGTAAAACTGAGGTAGGGCATGTTTTGAGAGAGGTCAATGTGGAAGGATCACTTTCATGAAAAGACAGGAACAGCTATGTATCCTCCGCTTATGAGACAACTCTACTTCCAAAAGACTCCACAATATAGGCTAGGGTTGACATGTATACATTAAAAAGGTTAGGGCTGAGCGCCAAACCATGAGGAACTCCACACTTTAAAGTCTTGGCTGCAGACGTAAAAGGAGAGAGGAAAACCGCCTGAGTGTGTTGACAGATAAAGGACTTGAACTAAGGCACAAACCGTAATGCCAAAGCCTTCTTGTCTCACAAGCAGAATTGCATGAGAGACCGTATCGAAAGCTGCCGAAAGATCCAGCAGCATTATCAGACTTATGCGTAATCTTGGAGGTCTACAGAGAAGACTTCGGCCTCACAGTCAACTGGGAAAAGTCGGTCCTCTTCCCTCTGTGAGTCCCCACAGCGGCACCAACCTGAGCTGAAAGCTGTACACTACGACTGGTCTCTCACTTCAAATACCTTGGAATACATATTTCCCTAGATCCTGCATAGAGCTAAAAAATGAACATAAAAAAGGGACTCAGCTGCCTGCACACCTAACTCGAAACAGGGGGCAAGCTCCCGATAACACTGATGGGGTGGGGGCCTTGTACAAGATGATTGTCTGCCACAATGGCTGTATCTCCTTCAAAGCTACCCATACGCCCTCCGAGTTTTTTTTACATCTTTACAAGCCAAAATTACCAGCTTTCTCTTGGCCAGGAACCAAACAAGGGTGGACTTTAATACATGCATACAATCCCTCTACGATGAGGTGATGGGACTGGCAGATACCAGGCGATAATATCAAGCCTCCCACCTACTGGCTATAAATGGCCGGCTTTACTCTGACAAGGCAGACTCTGTTACTAAGTTGGAAGTGTTACCCGAGATATCCCAGTACTACTGTTGCAATTGTATAGTCATAAAACAAGTAGACACCTACCGATGGCAACCAGCATCACAATAGACTGCTTGCCCCACTGATTTGCATGACATCAAATGGCATGGGAGGATCACTAGGGAATCGCCCCTCTGGTATGGAACATGGTTACCAGGGGTGACAAAACTGAGTGGCTTCTTGAAATGGGACGCCATCTGATCCTTTAAGATAGGAGACATATGGGAAGCATCCCATGTTAAATCTTTTGCCTAGATGGAAGAGGACTTTCAACTTCACGGAACACAGTTTTTTCGTTACATCCAATTCGACATGCCGTGAAGTAATCCTCCGAATATCTCTTTGGGCTGCTGCAATTTAGCTCACTTGAGGTCAACTTGACTGTGAAACGGCAGAGAAAAAGAGCAATTTTGCAAACATACAGAACACTGATAGTGAATATGCCTGACTCTCTACGCACACTCAGAAACAAATGAGAAACTGACCTGAGGCCACTCGAAGAGGACTGCATTGAAGTTGAAGCAAAAATGGCCGCCAGGGAACCGTGATCAATGTTGCCTTTATTTTTTTTCCACCTCTGTGTGCAGCTCTGTGTGCAGCTGATCGCAAGCAGCTCGGTGGCAGAGGGCTTGCGCGCGACTGTTGGAGCGCGACTGCCACTTAATTTTAACTCTTGTCTCACTCCGCTGACTGCTAGCGGTGCAATCTATTTTCCTGACCCTTGTCCCGCTGATTACGAGCGGTTGACATTACTTTTAATATCACTCCCATTTTCGCCCTGCTGATCACTAGCAGCGTCTCTTACCTTTTAATGTACTTGCCATCTCTCTAGCAGCCAAGTCACCCGCTGTGGCCGGACCGCTTAACGGTGCTCCTCAGCGCCCGTGGGCGCCATCTTGGGTAGGGTTGGTCGGCGAGATCGATCTTCGCCACACCCCCCTCGTCAGCATCCTACTTAGGACTCACTTCCTTCCTCCTCCAGTGATCGCAAGCAGCCCGGTGGCAGAGGGCTTGCGCGCGACTGTTGGAGCGCGACTGCCACTTAATTTTAACTCTTGTCTCACTCCGCTGACTGCTAGCGGTGCAATCTATTTTCCTGACCCTTGTCCCGCTGATTACGAGCGGTTGACATTACTTTTAATATCACTCCCATTTTCGCCCTGCTGATCATTAGCAGAGTCTCTTACCTTTTAATTTACTTGCCATCTCTCTAGCAGCCAAGTCACCCGCTGTGGCCGGACCGCTTAACGGTGCTCCTCAGCGCCCGTGGGCGCCATCTTGGGTAGGGTTGGTCGGCGAGATCGATCTTCGCCACACCCCCCTCGTCATCATCCTATTTAAACGTCCACTATGTGTCAGCGCAGCGGACGAGCGCAGCGGGCGCGTCGTAGGCGCGCCGGAGTTGCGCCTGAGTTAAGCCCGTCTGCGCCCGTCCGCGTCCGGACGGGTCCAGGGGCAGGGGCCACTAGCCATATCATCTCATATACAGCCAGGCAACTGTGGGACCTAAATTAATCTGGTCAGGCTCCCCCTCTAGTTACTATGGGGAAACTCACCGCTCTTGGCATCTTACGCAATCCCCCCACCCAACACGACCTTTGTATCCCTTCGATCGTTCCTTTACAGAACCATAATTCCATCCGGGTATTATACCTAAACACCCTCTCAATGGTAAGACATCAGGCAGACATTTTCACCTTGCTGACACAAGAAAATCCTGATCTACTCCTGCTGACTGAGTCCTGGCTTACGGAGGATTCCCTCCCTGACATCTTAGCTGCCCTTCCCCCAGATTATTTTATTCTCCATGCTGACCGCACTGCTGACCACCCCGGTGGGGGTGTGGCGGCCATTATTTCAAAACGATTCCATCTTATTTCCTCGTCCTCATTCGCACTATCACAAGTAGAGAATCTGATTATCAGTTTGGGGACGGAAGCCGGGGCCTTCTCCTTCGCCCTTTTATATCGCCCCCCTCGACCCATGCCGGAGTTCGCTGCGAAATTATGCGAACACCTGACTGCCATTCTGCCATCATATTCTAGCTTCGCCCTGTTTAAGGATTTTAACTATTGGTTCAATGATGACAATGCCGGGGCACAAGCCACAGCACTATTCGAGACCTTGACAAGCCTGAACATGAGTCAGCAGGTTTCTTCACCCACGCATGTAAAAGGCCACATATTAGATCAGATCTGGACCATGAATTTAACCCTCTCTCAACCTTCCACATCTCCATGTGTGTGGTCAGACCACTACATAGTCGACACAACCATCACTCTTAGTGGGCGAACTAAGGTCCCCATGATGGCTGGCGGCTCTGCACGCAAATGGAATAACTACGACTCCAAGGGATTTTTAGCAACCCTGGCTTCCACTTGCCCGATTACCTCCCTTCCTAATGATGTCAATAGGATGGACACCGACATCCGTAGCTGGCTTAAAGGGGCTAGTGACCAATTTGCCCCAGTAATCAAGTTCCCCTGTACTAGACATCCCAACGCCAACCGGTGGTTCTCTGACAACCTCAAGAAAATAAAACTTGAGGTACGTCAATTGGAACGTATCTGGAGGCGGGATTACTCCCACTCATCCAGACGGAGATATGTAACAGCTCGGAGAGAATACAAATGAGCTATTCTTTCAGCTAAATCGGAGCATATCTCCGATAGACTTCTCTCAGCTACTAATAAATCCCGAGAGGTGTTTAGGATCATGAATGAGCTGACTACGGACGACAGGACCCTTCCAGCCCAAACCCCGACTAAAGAGACATGTGAGGCCCTTAATCTCTTTTTTGTCGAGAAAATTATTAAAATAAAAGATTCTATTATCCCCGCCTCACTGCCGTCATTACTCCTTGACGCTTTCCTGGATAACCCTTTATCTTTCACTCGGTTCCCTATCCTAGACCCCCCTACCTTAGCGAAATTAGCCACCCGTGTAAAATCTGGCTCTCCGAACGACCATTGTCCTCCCTCGGTTCTACGTGACGTTTGCCTTAAGTTGCCTGAATGCATACTACCTCTTTTGAATGCATCTCTCATCTCAGGCACAGTTCCTAGTTCCTTTAAGGAAGCTATTCTTGTGCCGCTTCTGAAAAAACCAGGGGCGGACGCTGCTGAACCCTCTAATTATCGACCAATATCCTTGCTGCCTTATCTGTCAAAACTCCTCGAGGCCCACGTTACCTGGTGTCTTTCCAACTTCATCGAGAGTTCTTGCTTCCTTGAGTTCAATCAGGCCGGCTTTAGGCCGGCCCATTCTACGGAAGCCGTTATTCTAGCAGTTATGGACACTTTGAGAGGGAATGCAGATGCCAAGAGACCACAGGCCCTGGTCCTTCTGGACCTGTCTGCCGCGTTCGACGCGGTGGATCATGACATCCTTCTCCACCGTGTCGGACAGGCTGGCATTCAGGGTTCTGCTCTTGGGTGGGTCGAATCATTCCTGACAGGAAGATCGCAAGCTGTTCGTCTAGGTCCCTTCACTGCGTCCAAATCCCCCATCACTTGTGGTGTTCCTCAAGGCTCTTCACTTTCCCCGTTATTATTTAATCTCTATCTTCGCCCTTTAATTCATTCCCTCCATAATTGGGACGTTACCGTCTTCAATTATGCTGATGATTTGCAGCTCGTCTTCCCACTTGATTCTCCTCAGGCAATTAACAACTTCCACACCGTTATGACTCATATCCAACAATGGATGAATCTGAACCAGTTAAAACTCAACCCTGGAAAGACCGAGCTGCTTCTCCCTGGCTCTAGTGTTGCACACTGGGGCCCGCAGTTTTGGCCCCCTGAATTGGGTCCTCCACCAACACCACTCAAGGCCGTCAGGAGTCTGGGGGTGACGATCGACGCTGAATTGTCGCTTAAAGCTCAAGTGGGTGCCACGATTTCCTCGTGTATGTTCCAACTCCGAAAAATCCGGAAGATCAGGCACCTACTCCCACACGCGGCTCTGTATCAGGTCGTCATGTCCCTTGTCCTATCGCGCCTTGATTTTTCCAATTCCCTTTACCATGCACTCCCACGATTTCTCCTGCACCGCCTCCAGGTCGTGCAGAATCAGGCAGCCCGCCTCATTTTCAAGATCCCTAGGTGGCAATCTGCGAAGCATCTGCTTCGCAAGCTTCACTGGTTGCCAGTGAAGGAGAGGGCAACCTTCAAGATGGGTTGTATGGTATTTAAATCCCTTCACTACCCCTGTCCTGTTTTCCTGAAATCCCTGGTTACCTTGTATCAACCAGCACGTCCCCTTCGTTCAGCTCACCTTCACCTGCTTGTCATCCCCAAATTTAAAATCAATAAATTTGGGGGTCGCCGATTTGCTCTTCTTGCCCCTAAACTCTGGAACTCCCTTCCCCTGGCTATTAAATCCAATACCTCCCTTCTTCAGTTTAGGAAACTCCTTAAGACTTTTCTGTTCACTCTCTCTGGGTAACCTCTTTTCTGTTTTCACCTTATTTGTCCCTCCAGCAAGCGCCAAGAAACCCCCGGGTGTTAGCGCGCTTAAAAAGTGTCATTTAACATAACATAACAGCAGTGAAAGTCTGTGCACTGCAGCCAAGACTATGGTCACCGAGCAGGCAAGCGCAGCACTTGAGTATAACAATCTGTGGCAATTACCTCTCAAAACTTTTGTTTACATTGAGATCAAAAAATGGTGCATTTCACATATATTGCTCCAATTAATAGGGTCTTGAGACAGTTTTGCAATGTAGATACCGACCATTATGACATGAATTGCTATTCTAGTGGCATCTAAACCCCAGGTTTAGAACAGGGTAGGACTCAGAAGGTAGCACCATTTTGAGAATTTGCTGACCATTCTTGATTGGAGCACTGCTCATTTGGTGGGGGAATGTTGGGAGTCTATACAAGAATATATACATTTAGCAGATTCACAATTCCATAACACATTTACATTTTGATGTACCACCTAATGATTATTTTCCCTTCTAAGAGGCGATGTGTGAAATGTTCACATCCAGGATAAGCATAGACTGTGGTAAAGGGTGGCTCAGACAAATAAAGCGCTGTCATTAGATGTGTGACATGTGTGCTTCTCTCGCCAGTCCGCACCATTCTTCCAGTGCTGATAAACTCTATCAAGGGCAACTTTGCCATTGAAGGTGTGGCGTGGCCAAGATGGCGACTGTGAAAGACGTGCTCTGCTGAGCTCCATCCCGGGCCCACCTGAAATCCTCCAGTCAATGGGCCAGGACCACTCCGACTTCATACCCGAGACCTGCGGTGGGTACCAGAGACTGTGGTGGTCTTATCCATAGGCCTGATTACCAGAATTTAATATTCCTAGGTACAAGCCCTCGACATGTGGCGGTGCAACTGTGAATGTGGTAGTGGAGGTGGCCGGAGCCTTTCAATAATCAGATCCTGCAGCCTAGGGCCATGAACCGTTGTCTGTTGCTGTGAGTCACCTCATGCCCCAGAGTGAGGTTAACAGGTGAGGAGCGGTGAGCAGGTGCCTATTGCAGGAAGCATAGAACCGCTGCTTTGGAGTTGTAGCTCGGACCGCCCGACGAAGCCTGGGAGCACTGGAGCTTGGGGTCAGGCCAGCAGCCATGCCCTAGGGTGCTGTACCGACTCCTGCATTCAACACACTCAAGCTGGTGCATTGTTTACACTGCAATGTGGCCAGTGGTGGCCCCAGAAGGTATTTAGGCCCACAACACAGGCGTGGGCCTTGCATGAGATCCTATTGCATAGACACAGAGAAAGCAATTTGGGAGACCTTCCAGACCTGGTATTGCCAATTTTACGTTCTGGCAGAGAACTGCAAGGTGCAAGTTGGATTCTTGTATGACAATGCTGTTCTAGGGGCTGAGTGAGTTGCATCTGAGATACGCAGTAGGGCTACCGCCTCCTTCACTGACACTATTTGTGTGGGTGCTGCACAGTTCTAAGGGGACATCATTGAGTTTGTGGACCTTGGTTCTTAAACGTATCTGGCTGTCCAGATAAGGACCAGCAAATAATCTGGAGCTCAGTGTGTGTGAGGGCCCACTACCGATGCACCAGAGGTACGCCTAGATCCGTGCTCCCTTGGCTGCTGTTGAGCGCCAGTGCCTGGGGGAGAGCTCCTGCCCATATTTGCTATTTGGACACACATGCTCCTGGCACCGCGCTGAGGTGAACCCGTAAATTGGAGCATTGCACCGGGAAAGTTCTGCAATTTGCATTCTGGCAGGCTCATGACTGATCCTGCGGTGCATTAACCCATCCGACCCGAGACAGTGGTTGGAGGCGAGCTGGAGGGGGTCATATGGGGCCCCTATGCTTCTGCTTGAATCTCTGCCTGGTATGGCTGGTCTGTCCTCAGCTGCGGCCTGCTCGTTATGGACCATGTGGCCGGCAGGAGAGTCCATGGGAGCGATTCTTGTTTGGATGGGTTATCTGAAGGGGGTCGCTCTCCGCCTTGCTACTCAGCTGTGACTGCATGGGGGCATTGTACCCTCCGTAGGCTTGCTGTAACCACTTGTTCAGCAATATTATGCCCTTTTGACCCGGCCCCCTGTCTCCCAACAACATGATGGTGTTACCTAAGGGTGCCAGGAACCAGAATCTGGATCTTGTAGATGTTGTGCCGCCTTCTGCCTCCTCGGATTAGAACATGGATGGCATGACTCGCCTTGATGCCACCATCCATAGCCACTCCATTCAGTTAGAGATGGTCCTCCAAGCTATCCTCGATACGAAAGCCACCCAAGAGGCCAAGATCGTTATGGTGTCACTGGATGTCAATCTGCTTAGAGTGGATCACCGCAAGCAGATGGAACAAGTGGATGAAGGAGAATCAGCCCTGACTTCCAAGCAGCCTACTCTACAGATCCTCCAATCCCACATACAGGATCTACGGACGGCAGTCACTTCTCTTCACTGGCAGACAGAGGATGCAGAGGGCTGCTCACTTTGGAACAATAGTCACTTCATTGTCTACCCCAAACGCTCTGAAGGACCTAATGTGGAACTGTTCTTGGAGGACTCGCTGATGACTACAGTTAAATAATAATCTTTATTGATTGGTTTAAAAAACATTTACCATTTAAAACATGACAAAAATTGAGTAATAGAAATGACTGTGATAAGAGTTTTAAAACAATTAATTTAAAATGACTTAAATTTGGGGGGCCGGGGGCGTCGATTAGGCGGCGATGTGGTGAGACGTGCTCCTGCTGAGCTCAGGTCTCCCGCCGCCTTTCTAAGCCTTTTTTAAGCGAAAGTGGGGCACTGATCCGCGACCCAGGACTGTGAGACGTGCCCTAGCTGTTGGGGCACTTGTGGGGAGCAGTCGACTGCGGAGTGGCAGAGTTGTAAGCCGTCAGGCTGCCGACAGTTTCCAGGCGAGCGGCGCCCGCCATTTTGTGACACCTGAGCGCGGGACTGCCCCGCGTCCTGAGCTTCGGCCCGCTTGCAGACCCGACTGAGGAGATTGACCCGGGCTGAGTCTGCCTGGGTGGTGGGTCTCCCCGGGACGGAGCTTTGTCCCGCCGGTCGCTGCAACTCGGGGGAGCAGGGAGACGTTGCGGGAAACGGCTGTGTGGCCTGGCGAGGGCCTTCCAGCAGAGAGCGCCGCGGCCGCAGGGAGGGGACGGCTGACTCCGTGGGTCGAAGCGGAGCCCGGCCCTAGTGCGAGACCCTCTGGTGTGAGGACGGCGGCCGGCCGTGGAGCAGGGGCCGGTATCGCAGCCTGAAGGGGCCCCCTGACCGCGGAGTGGAACACAGTGGCCTGCCAACGGCCCCAGAGGCGACCGGGGGCCCGACGCCGGAGGTAGGAGTGGTGGGGCCCTCTGGGAGCACACAAAGCGACGGTGAGTGCTGCGCCCCGGCCCACGGCGAGGCGCAGGGACCCCCGTGAGGCCTGGGGGGGACTACGCGGGATCAGCGGCAGGAACTTTGGGGCCACCTTGAGGGACCTGGTAGAGCGCGTCAGATCGGAGGGGCCCGCCTGGCCCTAGGGCGAGAGGGGTGCTGCGTGACGGCCCTGCAGAGGCGGTGATCATCGGGCCCACCGGAGAGGCGGCGCTGAGGGGGGTTGAGTACTATAACTAAGAGAGTAACAACTGCCTGCTGCAGGCCCCCAGAACTCTGACTCCCGACCGCTCTATACTGAGGCCTGATTGACAGGAATACTGCGCAACGTGCTGGGCCTTACAGGCGAACACCGCCATATTGGGGCATATCCCGCTTGGTACGCACTGACCCTTGGGAAGGTGTGGCGGGCGCTTGAGGCCTGCTGGACAAGCGCTGCCATTTTGAGACCCAGGCCCAGCCACACTCTGGTGACTGACACTGTGGAGCCAGGGTGGTCAGCTGGGGATTTGAGGTGATCTTGAAGCGGGTTGGCGGCGAGTGGATAAGACAGTGAGAGCCTGCCCCCCTTGAGTCCTGACAGAGGCTGCCCGCGGGGGTGGGCGGCGCAGACTGGAGCTCTTCCCCTGCCCGTAGCGACCCCTGTGACCCCTGTGCCTCGGCTGAGCTTGGTTGTGGTGGGATTTAACGGTGCGCTGCTTGCGTTCTTGCGGTGGTGAGGCAGCGACTGCACAACAGCACCCGGTGCGCAGAGAAACCCCCTCCTGTCATGGTGGCTTGCGGACAACATCCAGGGTAGGGAAGGGAAACGGGGATCGGATGGGTGGTGTACCCCGGGACTCTCCTGCAGGATCACTGTATTGTACTTGTGCTGTCTGCTTGCCGTAGCTAGAGGCCAGGGAGGCGCCTACTGCGTGGCGGGGGGTAACTGATACCTGTATAGCGGCCCCCTGATATCATTAGCCCCGTTGGGGTTGGGCGACGGAGAAATTCATCGCTTTTGACCCACTGGTTTCTCCCCTGCTCCCTGTCGGCTAGGCCGTTTGGAGCACGGGGGGTGACATTGAGTACTCTATGAGCAAGTGACACTTGGTGGGTGCAGAGCACACTGACGGGCCACAGCGGCAGCACTGGCGATGACACGATCCAGAGGGGGAAAGGCCGGATCGGCAGAGGCCACCAGGGATAACTCGGTGGTGGCAATGTGGGGTAAGGCCGGGACGGCAACACCCGCTGAGGGGTCGTCACAAGCCACTGGAGACGTGCTGCCAGTGACTCAGGCCTTCGTGACCTCCTTCATGTCGGAGCTTAAGCTGGAGATAGGCTCTCTACGTTCAGAGGTCCACACATGTGTAAAGGAGCTGCGGAGAGAGAGGTAACCGACCTTGGCGACCGAGTAGACTGGCTAGAGAAGACGATGGGCACCCGTACGGAGGACCAGGAGCAATTGTGGCAACGCCTGGCGGCGCTGGAAGAGCACAATATAGAGCAAAATATAGAGCTGCAGGTCAAGCAGGAGGACCTGGAAAACCAAAGCCGCCGGAATAACCTCCGTATCCGGGGGTCCCTGCTGGAGCGGAGGGGAAGGACATTATGGCCTATGTGGTGCAGCTCCTCCACGAGGTCTGGGGGGGATGAGGAAGCCTCCCCTCCGACCCTGGACCGAGCCCATCGAGTCTCCGGACCCGCGGGACGACCGGGTCTTCTTCCAGATATACTAACGCGGGTGCACTTCTTCACCGAGAATGAGGCGATACTAAAGGCGGCGAGGGACAAACCTGACCTACAATACGAGGGCCACAAGATTCAGATCTTTCAAGACTTGGCGCCTAACACCCTGCACAGACGACGAGTCTTCAAGCCGGTGACAGAAAAGCTACGGGCTCTCGGCATCACCTACCAGTGGGGACATCCCTTTGCCCTTATCTTCCAGTGGGAAGGCCGGCGACGAGTCATACGATCTTATCGAGAGGTGGCACAATTGCTCGGACTACCAGACTCACCAACACATAGCCCATCCTGGGCTACTGTGTGGCGCCGCCGCCGTTCGCCTCCGGTGGATGAAACATCTGCCTCACAGGCCAAACAAGACATTATAGCGCACGTTAAATCCCTTGAAGGAGACAGAGAAGGTTCGCCGTCGCATCCGTCCACCCCGTGATCGCCCACCCAGCGGTGTGCTGTACACGAATGCCTGCGCTCCAGCAGACGACAATTCCCCCCCCTCCATGACTACATCCTGGGCTCTTCACCTTGCATACATGCCCCAGTCTCCACTTTGGGTGGCGGGGGTACTGGGGTCCTGATAATACCAACTCTTGAACCACCTTTAGACCCCCTTGGCTATCCCCTAGGGAGTGACATCTCGAAGTGCATCTGAACCCTTGGGTAGAGGATGCCTTGTGATTGTGATTGGGGCAGTACGATGTGGCCCTGTTGGCCTTTGGTAGCTTCTGTTGTCAGTTGGCCTGGTTGGACGCGAATGGAACTCTTAATCTCTCGCATTTCTCTTGACTCTTCTCTACCTCTTTCTCTCTCCTGCCTTTCCTCTTCGGTGTGCGGTAAGGGGGGGACTAGGCGGTGGCAGCTCCCTGGCTGGGTGAATACCGGGAAGTCTCTTTTGCTTATACACCCTTACAGAGGCGAGGGTGGAGGATACTAGCGGGGCCCGAATGCTATGAAACATGACTACATGCATGCCAAAACCCCTAAAGATTCTAACCCTCAATGTTAAGGGCTTAAACTCCCCCAACAAGCGGAGACAAACATGGCGCTACCTCCTCCAGCAGAACCCTGATATAATATTCCTACAGGAAACCCACCTGCTACGCGCGGACACGAAGCGCATGGCATACCCTAAATACCCTCTCCAGTTTTGGGCTACAGCTGACTCTAAAACAGCTGGTGTGGCAATAATGTGCAGGAGTGGCTTCAGGCGGGGGGAATCTGGGCCTATCCGGGGGGAAGATGGACGCTTCCTTAAGGTCACGGTAAGAATGGGACGGCGTCAGTTTACTTTATGCAACATATATGCACCCAACCAGATGCAGGATAGATACCTCCAAACACTCTTACGGGAACAGATTGCGTGTGACGACTCGTCCCTGATATTAGGAGGGGACTTCAAATTAGTTTTATTTATTTATTTATTTTAGTGTTTTATAGAGCGCGAACGTGAGGGTATCAGAGCGCTTTACAGGATATACAGAGGAGTACAAACAAAGTTAAGGTGCAATGAGATATATACATAACTGTACAGGGGGATGCCGATGTGCCGGGGTGTAGGGAACATGGGAAAGCTAGTGAAACACAGTACAAATGCAACCATATTTAAAGTCGGCAAAAAATAGGAATAAAATAGTAAACAGTAAAAGTAAAAATAAGGAGCCCGAAAGTTCTCTGCGAAAAGAGTTGGTGGGTGCATAGTCTCTTGCATCACTTTAAGTTACCAGAAAGCTTACAAGAGTGACTGGTAGCTCTTAGGTTCACTACACTATCAGTAAAGCTGTTACTACTTTTATAAGGAAAGCCCGTAGAGCAGAAGTCTGCCCACACTTTTAAGAAACTGCTATTTTGACACAAGGACAGATCAAACGTGTGAGACTTCTTTGCAAAACCTCTTCGGATAGTGCATTAGTTTTCTTTTCTTTCGGATTCCTGGTTAAGGGTTGGGCTTGCAAGTCTATACAGTGCTTAGCACTAAAAAAGTGATCCTCCGAAGGAGAAAGAAAAGTTACTTACCAGTAATCGTAGTTCTCTTTCAGGGGTGAAGTAGCCAGTCTGAGGGAGATGAGGCTTGTGGGATTGTAATACAGGATCACAGAGCTACAGCAGTATTTCCCAATACGGACATCAGACCTCAGCCACAACTAGTTTATGGAAGAAGACTGAAGTGGTGATCTGGAGAACTCAGAGGTAAAAACTTATGGCTTGTTTCACCCTGGCAAAAGGTCATACGTACATTTCACTTAATTCATACTCTTTTGTCTTATTGTTATAAGTGACTTGAAGGGATCAGAAAAAGCCCCAAGTCCTGACAAATGCCCCCAAACAATTAGCGATTTAAGATAGGGACAGAAACACAGTGTCCCGATCTCCTAAGTTCCACCGACAACCACCTTATCTTCAGAAAACTACTCAAGATTTGGCTCTTCCCCACATAAGCACCATAGGCAAACAGAAATTTACAGCATATCCCTCAGTATACAAGAATGTTTTTAACTATAGATATGTACCTATCTTTGTGTATTACTTTGTATAAACATGTTAAATAATTATGTTGTTGAGAGAAAAAAATAATAATAAATAAATAAAAATCATCTTTGGTCTACATGTACATACTTCAACTGTGCATCTATGTACCTTTCATGTACTTGGTTCTGTGTGTCTGTTACTTCTCTCCTGAAAAAGCATATCCAATGCACTACCCTATTTCTCTCCCTGTGCCTCTATCAATATCTTTAATCTACATATACTTACCTCCTTTATGTATCTATATACTTTCAATGTAATTATGGATCTATATATTTATCACTTTCTTCTAATTTAGCATTTCCAATGCACTACCCTATTTCTCAGCCTATACTTCGCTCAATATATCTTCTAGCCCAACCTGCTGACTCATCTCAAACTTCTTCTACTACTCCTTCCAATGCACTACCCTATCTCTCATCCTATACATCTATCAATATATCCTCTACATCCACTCTCTCATTCATCTCAAACCCCATACCACTACTATTATTGCCAAAAATAACTCTTCTACGCACCAACGAGGCAGAGCACTCTCTCCTGGCGTTGAAACAGAAGTACTTTGAGGGAGGGGACATGGTAGGACGCTTATTGGCGGGGAGGCTGCGAGGTCGGGCGGCCAAGGCCCATATAGCCAATGTCTGGCTCTCAGGCGGGAATAGGGCTGTCTCGGAGAGGGACAAGCGGGAGGCGTTTCAAGAATACTATGCCGCCCTATACCAGAGGGAGCCACCCCAGGCACAAGCGGTTGAGGCCATCCTAAATAGCTATGAAGGGACGCCGCTGTCTCCAGCGTGTGCGGAGGCTACGGAGGGCCCCATCCTTGAGGAGGAGATAACGGCAGCAATGAGGGACCTTCCTCTGGGGAAGACGCCGGGACCGGACGGCTTGCCCTTGTCCTTTTATCGCATGTTCCAGTCCCAACTCCGGCCTCATCTTCTGAGGATGTTTAACTCCTTTACAGATAGCATGGGGCCATCCCCTGATATGGGTATGGCAGAGATCGTATTGATACCCAAGCCTGGGATGGACCCCACGCTCTGTGCGTCCTACCGTCCAATAGCTCTACTGAATACGGATCTTAAAATTTACACCAAGCTTCTCGCAAAACGCCTCGATCCATGTATGCCGGGACTCGTGGACCCGGATCAGGCAAGATCGCGCACCTCATGGGGAAGGTTCACCACTGGAAAATCCCGGCCGGTCTTCTGTCGCTGGATGCGGAGAAGGCCTTCAACGGGGTGGACTGGACCTTCCTTTGGGCGATCCTGCAAAAATTTGAATTGGGCCCTAAGATGATAACGAGGATCATGGCTCCGCATGTGGGGCCGCAGGCTAGAATCTGGGTTAACGGCGCACTGACGGCGCCGTTCTCTATCTGCAGGGGTACAAGGCAGGGGTGCCCTCTGTCGCCCCTGCTGTGTGCCCTCGTGGTGGAACCCCTTGCAGAAATGATCCACCGAGCGCCAGACATATATGGCATCGCCCATGGCGGTCGGAACAACAAGGTGGCGCTTTTTGCAGACGACCTTATCCTTACCCTGACGCGACCCCGGGAATCCCTTCTGGCCTTACACAGGATGCTCTGTCTCTACGAGGGCACCTCTGGCCTCAAGATCAACCATGACAAGTACTGGGCCCTTAATCTTACCATCCCGAATGAGGAAATGCCCGCTCTTAAAGATGCGGCGCCCTACCAGTGGGCCGAGCGCCATGTCCGCTATTTGGGCCTCCTGCTCACCCCCTCCTTGGACACATGGACATCGGTGAATTGGCGGGAATGTCGGATGGCGGTCCTCGAAGACTTGCGGAGGTGGAGGCCCCTGATGCTGTCATGGCTGGGTAGATTTAACGCTGTCAAGATGTCGATCCTCCCCAAAATCCTGTATTTAATCCAATGCCTTCCCACTCCGGTCGCAATTCATTGCATACGAAGCTTACAACGAGAACTCACGTCCTTTATATGGGGCGGAAAAAGGCCCCGCTTCTCGCAGAAGCTCCTCATGTCGCCGCGGGATAGGGGGGGTTTAGCGTTCCCTTACTTGGTGCATTACTATTGGGCCTCTCATCTCTGCTTCGTGGTGGAGTGGGGAGTGACAGAGAGCGAGAAGGGATGGCTACACATGGATCGAGTAGTGACGGGGCGAACCATCTGGGACCTACCATGGCTGCATCACACGGCCCGTTCCAGAAGTGCCTATATGGCAGTGCCCACGAAGACAGTCTTGGACATATGGGACAATGTAGCCGTGTCCAAAGGCCTCACCACCTTCCCATCCCCACACACTCCCATAGCCGGGAACCCACACTTCCCGCCAGCCCACCATTCCCGCACCTTCGACAAATGGACACAGGGCAACTGCAGGGTGATCTGCGACCTATTTGACGGGGGCACAGTCAAAACATTCGAGCATTGCCGGGACGAATTTCGTATACTGCGGGAGGTGAGATTGCAATAGGCACAGCTAAAAACTGGGTCTCTGAGGAGGGTATGTCGCAGGCAGCCACGCGAGAATTTACTCCTTTTGAGAAATTGGCGCGCTCCCTTGGGAGATTAAAAGGGACTGGTTTCCCAGATCAATCACATTCTGCAGCATCCGACGAACTTGCCATCTCACACATACCAACGCCACTGGCAGCTGGCGATCGGCGCAGATATTGAGCCCCCGCAGTAGGATAAACTCTGGCGAGATATCCCTAAGATATACCGGAGTATCCCGCAGAGGGAAAAGGCCTACAAACTCTTGACCCAGTGGTATTACACACACCCAACGCCTTCATAAGATGTTTCCCGTGGTCTCTCCCTTGTGCTGGAGGTGTCGATCTGCATCAGGGGACTTTGTCCATATTTGGTGGGGATGTCCAGTGCTGTCCATCTTCTGGAAGGAGGTTCTTAGCCACATAAGGGGGGTGCTGGGGTTCCCCTTGCCTGAAGAAGCGAGCACGGTCTTACTTAGCATTAAACCTGCCAACCTAAAGGCACTTACCCGCAGCGACTGGATTCTGACGCTCCAGATGCTGGGAGCAGCTAGGCAGCTCATAGCCCTATACTGGAAGAGGACCGAAGCCCCACCCATAGCAACCTGGTTTGTAAAACTCTGGCATGTAATAACAATGGAACTCCTCACAGCGTGATTGCAAGCACACAACATGTGCTTCGGGGCTGTCTGGAAGCCTCTAGTTAGCTATCTTTGCAGTATAGAGCATGCACGTCACATGCCCACCAGGCTCAGGACCCTGCGCCTCTTCGATGATGCTATGGCCCCACCCAACCCCGATAGACTGCTGCATTAGACACTCCTGGAGACACAGACAACATGTTGAGCCCTTCTCCCAAGTTGCCCCCCTCCTTGACGCATACCCACTTCGTCTCTGCTACACTCTTTGCTTCTCCTCTTTCTAGTACATCTCTCTCTTTTCTTCTTTCTCTCCTTTCACACTCTTGGTTTCGCATATGAATACAGAGCCCCGTTGGGCTGCCTTTAATTGTTGGACTAGTTACCAGATTGCCTTTTATAAATGAGCCTGACACATGGGCTACTTGCAACTCCGATGGATGCAACTGCTTACAGCATTAAACGCGGCCGGCCCCAGCGGGGTTGTAGGCAAAACGCTGTGTAAACCCTGTTTCTATGTACAGGCCCCTGGGCCCTACTGCTGGACTATTATTCGCGGCCGGCCCTTCTTAGGGTTGTAGGCTTAACGCTGTGTTATCATGCATCCGTTATGAGCCTTAATACTTGAAAATAAAACAGATTTGGAAGTAAAAAATGTGGGGGCCATTAAGATCTGATAATATTCTGATACAGTACATCACTCTGGATCTCTTGTAGTCTCTGATTTGGATGTTGTGTCTGTTAACTCGGCCGCTCTGCTATGGTGGGGAGAGTTTGGATGGGAGTTTGGCTTCAAGACGTTTTGACGCTTTTTGGACAAATTTCGAAAGCCCAATGATTAGCTTGGTGTTGTCAGGGTTCAGAGCAGCCATTATTGCTTGGCGGCAAGATCGAACTCCCAACATAATACAATAGCCTCACAACAGTAACCGTCTGGCTGTGAGCAGTGCAGGGCATGCACAGACGATACTACAGTTGTAGAGGGCAGAGTGCCGAAGTTCTTTTCTGTGGAGAAGACACACTGAATACCGAGCAGACTGCTGCCTCTTGGAGCCCTACCAAGACTAGTAATTGCTCTCCTTCTCAACTATAGGTACAGAGGCTTGATCTTGCAATTGTTCCGAACCAAAGGTCCTTAGCACTACGAAGGTGCCACGATAACGGCGTACCTGGATTTCACGGCAGTACTGCAACAAAAAAGCAACTCTTATGCTGCGGAGTGAGAAACCAGGACCTGTTTGCAGTGTCTCCCCACTTTTTGCCCCCATTTTGAGAACTAGATGCTGTTTTTTTTTTACTTTGACTGTGCCCTGGGCTCTGCTAATCAGACCCAGGTCTGTGCTCTGTGTAAAAAGTACATGGTAATTAGGTATAATTACAATTGGTACTGACAATCTACCTGTAAGTCCCTAGTTTATAGTATGGCATGCAGGTTAAGAGACCCAGTAGATTAAATGCACTTAAGTGCACACTGCTATGGTGCCTGCTGTCATTTTAAAAGCCAGTGCTGCCTTGCAGGCTGCTTTTAAATGGAAATTATATGCAAATTAAAGGTACTTCCAAAGTCTCAAACTGCCTTATTTTTACATATAAGTCACCCTAAGGTCACCCCTAGATGCTCCAGGGGTAGGATGCCTTGTAATTATAAGCAGGGACATTATAAAATATGGTTTGTATGCCCTGGTGAGGGCAAAACGTGCAATTTTGGTTTTCCCCATTGTAGCCCAAAGGCTCCATAGGCTAACGTAGGAATATTTTATTAAAGTATAACTATTGAAAGGAGTGAGCTAAACAGATAGTTTAAGGTATCAACATGTTAGTTAGAATACATCCAACAACTTTCCACTGTTAGATTTATTATAACTATCACAGAAAATAAGCGATAGGACTTTCTTTTCTGTAAGCCAAAATCCAGCCTTCCAGCAGCCCTCTGCTGAGCTAAGCTTTTTTAGGGCCATATGTAGGTAATCTCTATTTACCGATTCTTAAATACCGAATTCTACCTATTCGGTATTTAGGAATCAGTAAATGGGTATGTAGGTATAAATTCTGTAAATTTCACCGAATCGGTAATAGTCGGTATTTAAGAATCAGTATTTACCGATTCGGTAATTCCCATTCATTCCTATGGGCCTGGAGGCCCATAGGAATGAATGGGAAGCCATTCACCATTACAGATTCGGTAAATACCGAATCGGTAATAGGGGGAACATGTTCGACAGTGGCAGTGTGTCACATTGACACCCTGTTGCACCCCTGATTCGTGCATGTGTGCACATGTGGCAGACATAAATGCCCTAAGGGCATGTATGTCTGCCACATGGCACTTTTAAAAAAGCACAAAATTGCTTTTTTAAGGGTTTTCGTTATTTACCACCAACTTGTAGTTGGTGGTAAATAACTAATCCTGAATGCAAGAAGGCACCCACTTGAGTGCCTCCTACATAGCTTTTTGGATTCGGTAATTACCGATTCCTTAAAATAAGGAATCAGTATTTTACCGATTCCTTAAGGATTCGGTAATTACCGAATCCTTAAACCTGCCTCCTACATCTCAACCCTAAATACCGGTCGGTAACGGCCGAAATTCGGTCGTTTCGGCCGTTACCGACCGGTATTGGGCTACCTACATATGGTCCCTAGTGTTCTTCCCGAATACAACCCTCTAGAATCTAACATTTTAATAACATGTCTTAATGAGAAGAGTATCTCTAAATTAAATCTAGCATTGTTGACCAACACCCTAGACCCCCCTCCACAACTTCTGGATAGGTGGGTGCAGGATGTATGGCCTTGTATGATGCAGACTGGGCAGAAGCAAATCTGGCCCTCTGGAATCCTTGCTGTGTCCACACTATAGAGGCTTATTCAATTAAAATATTCACACTGTGTGTACTATAGCCTCACTAGACTAAGCAGAATGAAGGAGGGAATAGATCGTCATTGAGGTATAGGGTGGAGTTGTGTACCTTCTTTCACACAGTTTGGAAATGCCCCGTCATACAGCAATACTGTCTCAGATTATTATACCTGCCCTCAAGATGGCACTCTTGAGCCTGATGTATGAGTGGGGAGCCGATGGGCCACAAAACATTTGTTGGCAATAGGCTTACTATTTACAAGAAGAGATATTGCCCCAAATTGGTGGCTGAATAGGGCCCACTCTATAAGGAAATGGACCCACCATATCAACTACTGTGTTAAGATGGAAGAACATGTATATAGATCAAGGGTATGCCCACAGAGGTATCACAAGGTGTGGGGTATGTGGTGGAATCATCACGGAGGATCTGACACTGCATATTCGACAGTCATATACTGATTGGGAATGTGCTCTACTGCCACTGCTGTATGTTGTTCCATATTGTCAAAATCAATAAAATGTGTTGGGAAAAAAAGATAGAAACAACGAACATGTATGTGTAAGTTTGCTTTGAGATGAGACTTCATCTTATGATTTGGTAAATAATAATATTCCAAGTCTCTGATCATTTTGGCAACAAGTAAATTCATATAACCGATGTTTCTTCTTCACCAGCCTTTTTAAACATTTCTTAACATTGGTCTTGAATATTGCATTATCAGTTCCATCAAGATTAATTAAGAGATGGTAAGCTGCATTTTTTACAGTAAAATCAAAAGTTGATTTAGAAATTAATTTCCAAAGTTCATTGGGTACTAGTATTCTTAATGACAGAAAATGAAGTCTGCAATAGTTGGGCATATATACCCGATATAATAAACATTCCATGTCTAATTCTAACTTTTTTGGATCATTAAAAAAGATTTCCAGAGTAAACTTTTAACATATGTCAAAAAATGATCATCTCAAATCTTGTAGCATTCAAAATTGTATAATATGATTCCAGGTATCTTAGATATTCAAACATTTAAAAGAGCAGCATTTTTCTGTCTGCATAAGGCATTAGCAACCAGAACTTTAGTAGAAATGTTGCTCTGCATTAAGACCCCCAGATTTGTATTCTGAGATAGACGATATCCAACTTCTGGGCTTTAATGAGCCATTTGTATCTGTTTGGAAGAGTCAAATTACATATGACCATAATCATAGTTTTATTTAGGCATTGTGTGAAATAATGTAGCTTATTTTTAAGTCCAACAGTAGTTAAATCAAATAATATAATGGCATCTACATACATTAAAAGATGTATCTTCTTTCCTATTAGAATAGGAGAGTCAACTGTTTCTAGATATTGTGGGAGTCCGGGTAAATATAATGAAAATAAAAGGAGAGCTAGAACACACCCTTGGTTTAGTTTGTTTCTTCATCTATATCTTTTGTAAACACTGACTATGTGAGCCCAAAAGAACCCTGATCCATGTGTTGGAGAGGCGTTGATTCAAAATAGCTAAGAGTGCAGGTAGGAGTTACCAAGAATCATCCAAAGAGTTTACTTAATTAAATGCTGGCCAAAGATTGACAAATGCAACATACATAATCATTTTGCAATCAAGGTTATACATCTCGTGTTAAATAAAAGTATGCTGTCAATTGTTGTCTTCCAGAATCCATTTTTTCAAATGCAAGAAGATTATTACTTTCCACACAATCTGAGAGAGAAGATAATACATTTTTTGCAAACATTTATCCGCAAATTCAAGTAAGGCAATTGGAGGTTAGTTTTGAAGAAGCTGTCTGTATCCCTTTTATATATGTGAATTATTAGCAAGCCTCTCTAAGTAGATGGGATAGTTAATGTTTCAATACAAATTTAAAATTGTTTAAATAAGAGCTTTGCTCAAACTGTATGATTTGCTTGGTACAATGTAAAAAGAGTTCCATCTGGCCCGTCTGCCATGTAGGATCTGCAACACTTGATATACTTGTGAATGTTATCTTCGGTAAACCATTGTTCTGGTTGAACAATTTTAGGTATGAGTTATAAAAATCTCATGGCGTGATAGTAGCTAATTGAATGTTTTATATAGATCTTGAAAATGGGTACAGCAGGGTGTTTTGCCTACGCGATCCGGCATTTTGGAATGCCAGTTTCCGTCATAGTAGCAACATCAAACGAGAACTGTTGCATGTTTTCCTTAAATAATGTATTGTGAATGTTATATCAGGCTTTTGCTACCTCCAGTACTTTAGGTTGCCTAATGGGAAGGCGGCAAAAGAAATGCAATTTCCCTTTTTTTTATTCTAGGGGATTTTCTTTCAAATGCATTGACAAATTGTTTGTGAAATTTTCACAAAGACTTACAGTTGTCAATTTTAAAGGGTGGCCATTGTCTCAACATAAAAATAGTAAGTGCCTGAGGTTTGAAGGAGTATTATTAACCTACTTTACTATGCAAATTGTTGTTGATAATACTCATCTAGTATTCTGGCTAGCCTATTGAAAGCAAAGGTTTTTTAAGTCTAACGTATCTCAATAGAATTATGATCGCTGGCAGACTCCACTCTAATTAAAAGATATCTCAAGGACCATGCATATTCATAGGAAAGAAGTACATAATATATTCTATAATTGCAAGTCACACAGATAAAACCCCCAAAGGTATTCATTAACCCTTTGGAGAATGTTGCTTTTGACCCAGGAAAGTACTTTTCAGTAGCTTAGATGTTAAGGCATTATACACTAGTATTCCTCAAGATGAAACCTTAAAACACTGGAAAAATTGCTGAAATCAGCCCCAACCTAACAGACTCCACCAGTTAGTTTCATCATGCCATGTGCCACGTTAGCCATTAAAGAAAACGCACACATTTTTAAGTACTCATATTTACCTTCTTCCAACATGTATCAAATGAATATCAAATTATGGAAAAGATATATTGATGATATCTTAATAATATTTGCCATTTACACTGCAACTGGCAAATTAGCAACTGAGGTATACATTACTGCATTTCTGCAGTTTCCATCCAAGGATACAGAAAGAATATTTACAGATGGGACAGTACCTTTATCTCAAGAGGAACTACTCTAACCTTAGTACTTTTGATGACCATTTCCTAAAACTTACCATCAAACTGACTGAGAGAGCCTTCCAGGGAAGAGTGGCGAAAAGAGCTGGAAACAGGGTCAAAAACAATAACAGAGCAGCTGTTTTGGAGACACACAACAAAAATCCATCAGATCAGTTAGTGTGTGTGAGCACTTATTCTGGCCACTGAGTTAAACATAGTGAGCAACTGATGTGGCACATTCTTAATGCTTGTAATTTATTAGCAGACAAACCCTCTTTTGCTTTCTAACAGAGCAAACTTTGAGGGACATACTAGACCCAAGTGTACTACTCCAACATCACACTCTTAACTTTGGGATTTACCTAAGTCACATAGGTCATCATCCTGTGGTAAGTGTGATGTATGCTGATTTACAGCATCCAGCATAGAATTACATCTGGTGCTGCTCACTCCATGGGAATTATGTATTTTCACCAACTGTAACAGTTTAAGTGTGAACTACATGATCACTGTATGTCTGTGACTTTTCATGGTCATCTCTTGCAAACGTTCTCTTCTTACATGGTTTCTTTCATTTCTAAGGTCCTCGTACGGACCCTGACTTTACAACAGAAAATGGTAAATGTGAACCAAAAATCATATATTTATATTTATAGTATTTTTGCACTGACTAGGGGCCAGATGTATGACCCTTAAAATTTGCGAATCTCAAATTGCATCATTTTGCGACTCACAATATGTGACTCGCAAAATGTAAATCAAAACAGAGTCTCAGACAAAATTTGGGATTCTTAATGGGGTCGCAAATTGCATACCTCATATATATATGCAAGAGGCAGGTGCAATTTGTGATCCCATTGGGAATGGCTAGCACTCCAAGGGATGGGGGCCTGCTGGAGTCAGCAGATCACCATGTCTGTGACTGCTTATTAAATAAAGCTGTTTTTTAATGCAGCCTGTTTTCCTGAACGGAAAATGGGGTGCATTTAAAAAAGAAAAATTAAATGTTTTTGTTTCATTTTTTGAGAGTAGGCAGTTGTCCGTGCGCCCACTGCCTGCTCCTGCTTTTAAAAAATATTTTGCATCCATTCACAAAGGGAAACGGGCCCCCTGGGGACCCCTTCCTGTTTGCGAGTGGCTTACCACCTACTTGAAACTAGATGGTAAACTGCAAGTGTTTTGCGACCACAATTGCGATTGCAAAACAATTGTTCATTGAAGTGGAGGTCGCTATTAGGAAGGGACGCCCTTGGCACACTCCTTCCTACTAGCGAGTCGTAAAATTGGATTTGTACATAGGGCCAATTCCAATTTGCAAGTGCAAAAAACGGTTGTAGATCTTTCCCTAAGACTTTTATAATAATGTGTTTAATACACCCTATCAAAAAATAAATATGTTGCTATCCCAGGAGAATGACCTGTCATATACAAAGACATATGTTGTTTTACTAACTGAAACCTGGCTTACACAGGAGTCTGCTCCCGACATTCTGGCAGCCCTACCCAACAATTATTACATCCTTCAAGCAAACCGTCCCGTGGGGAAAGTTGGCAGAGGTGTTGCTGCCTTCATACACAAGGAACTGAAATTCACCAGACTAACAACACTAGACATTAACTTGGTGGATTACCTTGTTATTAAACTGGAGTCAGTTCTGGCCCTCCTAATATGTGTACTGCTATACAGGACCCCTCAGAACATTTAATAATTAATCATGCCAAAATTCTGCTGATCAGTTATTTTAACTACTGGGCCAATGACACATCAGGCGGACCACACTCGCCAGAATTGACCAATTTACTTAGTAGACTAAATTTCATCCTACATGTAACATCCCCTACGCACATCAAAGGATACACACTTGACCAAATGTGGACATCTAACCTCACAGTGTCCGCTCTAACAGTGTCACCGTGTACTTGATCAGATCACTTTCTAATAGAATTCATGATCAACAATAGGATGACAAACAAGACCCTTGCAAAAGAAGGACTCAGGGCTAGAAGCTAGAATAACATCAAAATGTATGCCTTCTGTAGGTCACTGGCCACTGCTGTTCTCGCCAAAAAAGCTTCTGTTGGCCTAAATGAGGAAAGCATTAGGGCGTGTGTTAGAATGGGCAATAACAAACGAAGAAACGATGTACTATGAGGTGAATATTTATTTTTCAATATCCACCATTTTCCGGCAATCAGCAGAGACACCTTTTCAGAGCTCCTGTCTAAAGTTAAATCTGGATCTCCTACTGATCTCCTACTGATAGCTGTCCTCCCCACATTTTGAGAGAAGTTTTTACCGCAAACCATGAGCCGGCTCTGTCTCTCATGAATGAATCATTAACTCAGGCCTATGTTCCCAGAGCCTTTTAAAAAGCTATCATAGTTCCCCTTTTGAAAAAAACAGGGGCAGATCCTCTGACCCCGATGAACTAACGCCCCATTTCCCTCCTGCCTTTCTTGGTCAGGGTTTTGGAATCCTATGTGGCAAACTGCCTATGCTCATTCATTGATTCTGGTGAAAATTGGTGGTATTAATGATAGGTTACTAGGCGCTGAAGGGCAGTTCATTAGTAGTTATTCTTGCAATCTGACACTATTTATTGACGGTGCTATAGGGTAAAGGAGAATCACCTGCCTCCCTAAACCTCTGATTGGTGAACCAACAGAACAAAGCACATTTCATGTACCCTAGTACACGTGAAATTAATACAGTCTTATTCAGACAAAGTAAATACAACAAAAGGCGATGATTCTTATTCTTTTCTCTTCTTTTTCGTTTAATCAGACATCCCGGAGTTCGGGGTCGATGTTTTTTCAAGCCAAGCCAACACGTGTTTCATCGCTTCTTGTACACATTAGAACATGCAACTTGTTCATGGCTAGGTTTGAAACATATATGATACATTGTCAGGATTTCAGTTGTAAATTTGGATATGTACAGTGGTGAACAATTCCAAACAATGTGCGCCCCAGCAGCAAAAACAAAACCCAGTGTTGTCCTTAGTTATCTCATAACCAACATAGTCCAAAAGTCATTAGGACGGGTCAGAAGTACAAATAATGCAGCATTATAGGGTGACTGAATTAAAATTATGGAAAATCACCACGTGCTCGTGAAAAAAGTATATATATGCGTATAGTGTTTCACCGTATTAGCAGTACATGTTGAACTCACTGTCCTCCGGTCCAAAAGCGAGTAATGCTTGAGTGGACCAATGTCTCCTTAGAAAAGACACCGTAACCTTAGATTCCCTGGATTATTTAAACACCATAAGTAGTGTGACTGATCTGTATAACACTCTCCAAACCAACGAAGAACAAACGTACACTGACCTGAATATAAGGTCTTTGAAATATTTCTGCAAAAAATTTCAATGAAAGAAACAAACTTGTATTGGTCTTAGTTTAAAATTAATGGGCCAAAACAATTTTCCAATCACATCAGTCTATATTGGGACCGGTAGTAAAAAGGTTTCAAATACATTTCATGTGGCGATAATTCCAGGCCACATGGTCCCGTAGCGTGTAAACATTAAATCCCAAAAGGATGTTGCGATGAAATTCACTGGCCCAGTAGCAGCACTCTAAAATCTAAAGTGGAACGAATGCCCAAATTCAATTAACCGGTTTCTAGAGGTAATAGCAAATCCAAAAGCTAGTCAGTTCTATAGGGTTCTGAGTTCGGTACAATACTCAAATTCATGATTACGTAAGTAATGCACAAGCCTCCACATATGAATATGTGCATCGTGGTCGGAATCGTTCAAAAGATGGTTCCTGTAGAAACCATTTACCTTCCGTGAGTACACGGAAAGCATATGCCCAAAATAGTGGTAGTGTGGTGAAAACATACTCAACCACAGACTAAATAAATAGCCTGGGACCAAACAAGAGCGGCCCGCCGACGAGTCAATTCAACAGTCTGAGAAATTAAGTCATCCCGGCCGAATCAATATTAACTAAGGAAGTATTAACCAAGAAGTCCTTATTAATCACAGGCATACAAACGACACAGCGTGTAAGCAGTCAAGTCGTTTTACCAGATTACGGGCAGCCGGAAGCCGTGCCCGGTTTCTAATGGGAAAGTATCCCCTTGTGTCCCAAACCCCTTACCTGTTTTTCTTCAGACACACGCCAGATACGCGTTGCCTCTCATCCACGCCGGGAAACTCAAGTGCGAGTATCGCATTGGCGCCAAAGACGCCGAATAAGACGTCCTCCTGTGAAACACACGTGATCCCAGATACGTGGTCACGTGTGTGTCAAATTCACGGGCGCCATCTTGAAGAAGTATGATTAACCTGGAGAGAGTGCTGCAAATTATTGAAATTCCGTAAAATGGCCCCAAAATTTAAAAAGTAAAGATAGTAAACTATGAGTAGGTTCAAATTAAGACTTAATAGGCTTTGCTCATATATTTGCGCTCCATTCTGAAAATTCATGAGTGTGGACATACACCAACAAGAAAGGTTAGCCCACACATAATCCTGTTGATAGAATCGACAGTCATTCCTAGGTGTAAATTTTATACAGAAGACCCGAATATATACCTGTATATAAAATAAGGAAAAAATTAAAAAATTGCAACAATTATTTAGTCATTATGTGTGTGTTCAGAGTTGAAATCTAAGGCAATCAGTGACTATAATGTATCAGTGACATCCCCACATTTGTGCCACAATATACATTACAAGAAACGCTTTAAACTTCAATTGCATTTCTGAATAATCATCTGATACAGGGTAATATTTAACAATGACAAATTTCTGAATATGGTTCGTACTGGAACCCATATTTCAATCAAACTAGTCATGTAGTGTAGCTCCTATTTTCCCAATAGGCTCTGCGCATTGGAATAATACCTACAGCAGTAAAGGCCTAGACCAGACGTTAACTAGGTCTACTACTGTCGATACTAGACTTAATTTTTGGGTTTGCCAGCGTAGCTCAGAGTTCGCTAGAAACTTTCTCGAATGTTCAAGGAGGAATTAACTTCCCTGATTAGACAAGAAGGGATTTAGTTTATGACAACCATAGAACATGACAACTTTGCTCTCCCCTAATCAAGAGTCAATCTTGAGAGTCGTGTGAGCACAAGGCAATTATTTTACTCAGTCAGTACGTGCATTCTTAGTCTCATCAGAATGTAGAGAAAAGGAAGAGACGGGCGTGTTCAATAAAAGATGTTATTTATTGATCAGTCTCTTTTCTCGTACAAGAGAAATGGATCGATATTATTGCAATACTTATAGGTAAGTAAAGTGCATACATTAAAAGCAATAGTATAAAATAATACTGTAAAAACATTGATATGGTTTCTGAGCCATATGATGTTTAAAATGATTAAAATATATTTACATACACATATACATTTGACTAAACGTACTCAACTGGTGTTTCTAAATACGCCTACCCCGTGTACCTTGTGTTACATAAAAGGGGGGTTAAACCCATGTAGTCACGGGGACCTGGGTGCTAGGTAATACATATATAGGAAAGGGTCCCCGTAAAAGTGGTGTATGCCAGCGGGCCACACACAAAAGGGAATTAGTAACAAATTAACAAAAGACAATCAACAAAATTTCCAAAGGTAATAAAGTTTTATTACCAAAGAGTAGAAGACAAAAATTACCTTCAATACAAAAATTACAGATTTTCAGTATTAGCAAGCCCCAAGGGGGGGGGGAAGAAGGGAGAAGGAGAGAAAGAAACTAGAAGGTAAATAAGAGAAAAATACACAGTATTGATAGTGACCTGATTATTACAAGATTAAATGACACTGTACAAAAATTTTAACAATATAAATATAAAGGCCAAAGATACGGCCCAAATCGGACAATTCACAAAATATCAAAAAACATCCAGCACATATGGTAATTCAAATTAATATGGGTTGTGACTGGTGTATCAACAGAAGACAAACAGTCGACGTTTCGACCCCTAATAACAGGCTGAGTAAAAGTCCTTTCACGGGGTCTTCATCAGGACGTCATACAGGGAAGGGGAAGGGGCCACACTGTGGGAGGAAACATTTGGACTTTAGTACAAGGTGAAGACGACTGTTTGTCCAAGTCTAAACCAAGCGATTAATTTAACAATATTTCAACAAATTTAATTTACCATGGGGTACGGCCTGTGAGAAGGGCTCTGTACACAGAGTTGGCGCCACGCAGTTAAGTCGCGGTCACTCACTAATGATCGGAAAATCAACAAAGGAGGAGAAGGTCAACAATTAAGTATGTACATGCACTTATGTCGAAATACATCTTAGGATAAATCAAAACCTACACATAGAGCCTAATATTAACAGTTCGAGCTGCCATAAGAGTGGAACAACAAAGCTTCTTGCCTCACTCGTATTCAGAAGATTAGAAATTAAATACTTAAATACCTCGAAATTCTGGCGAAATTATTGCACCAGGAGAAACAGCGGGCGGGGCACTCTTTGTGAGAAAGGACCATCCAGACCCGCTGGAAATCAATAAGTTAACGTACTCATGTTACTGAATGTAGCAAATTATGGCACATAGGATTCATGAATTAATTCAGGGCCACAATGGCGAACTTACAAGAGTTTGTACTGTGACCAAGGTAAGCGGTCTCCGTCACCCTGGTAATGTGAGGAGCCGCCTGCTTGAAACAGGGACTGCTAGCACGAAGGCGGGTAGGGGTGGTTGTCAACATCCAACCTGCCAACGAACAAATAATTAAAGAGGAAAGCTAGTATATTTAGAAAGAGCACCAGACACTCCTGTACAGGATCGTATTCACTTACGAAGAAAGGTGACGTATGACCTTTCCGTCTAAGAACGCGGCCAGTGTTTACTGTCGGGCACCACAGAAGAAGGGCGTTTAGTGAGCGGGGCTCGTAGTCCCGTGGTTCCTAAACGGACAAGGTAGTAATTAATTTCAAACCTCTAAAGGGCCGGCAGAAAAACAAGCCGTCAAGTATTTTACTCACATTTAATTGCCACAGGGAAGGGGGATTGCGACCTTTCCGCCTGAGAGCCAAGCCGGTGTTTTCGCTGCGGGTCACCGCAGAGGAAAGGCGATTAGTGAGCGGGGCTCGTAGTGCCGTGCTTCCTAAAAGAACGGGATCGTGATTAATTTCAAGCCTTTAAGGGGCCGGCGGGAAAACAGGCCGTCAGGTATTTAACTTACATACGATTGCCAGAGCGTCAGCAAGGATCAGCGTCTGCAAGGATCAATCCGGACAGCAACTCCGCAAAGCAGCAATGCGGAGTTTGTGGGCGGGACCAGCTGATGTTGGTTCAAAATAGAAATGAACAAAATACTCGAGTCCACCGCGTTGAGGGCGGATGGTTTAAATAAGTGATTTTAAACTCGTAGGGAGTGTCTCGGCCTGCATAAAATTAATATATATGAAAAATACATGCTGTCACAGAATAAATCTCATTTATACAAAGTGTCGACCACAATTAACGTTTACACCATATGGATTGTCATTCGTTAGAAAAAGGTGCTTCTCTCACACAGGAGGAAGTAAACCCATTCCTTTATCCATTTCCCAAATTTACAGTTACGTGGCATCAAGTAATGAAAGATGGAGGGGCATCTCTCACGCAGGAGGATGAAACCCGATTCATACATTGTTCCAGAACACAATTAAAAAGGTATACTTTAGAACAGATCCTGACCTACGGGTGCATCTCACACACAGGTGGATGAAAACCCACTAAGGCCAAGACAAGGAGGGGTATTATTGCCCAAGTATTAAAGAGGGATAGACTGCAGAATCTCAGTTACTGGGGTTCACGTGTACCAAAGAAGGGGACATGTTAGGTGATTCAACCTAAGGCTGCTAGTTGAGATAAACTACTCTCTTGTTCGTTTAGTCCGTTTTTTATGGAGTCCAAAAGTGACATCCATTTAGACTCCCGTGTATTCAGGATAGATAGGAGGTTACCTCCCCTTCTACCCAAAGTCACCTTTTCAACAGCGAACCACCGTAGGTCAGTGACCAAATGGCCAGCTGTGAGCCAATGGTCCACGAGGGGGGCCCCTGCCACTTTGCATCTCAATCTACTACAGTGGGAGGAAATTCTAGCCTTGATTTTCTGTTGCGTTTGACCCACATACAAAAGACTACATGGACACCGAATGATGTATATCACTCCAGTAGAGTTACAATTAGTGTAGTGTTTGAGAGTATATGTCCGTCCGCGGTGGTCGAATGTCTTAGTCTGGACTGTGGTTTCACAGGCAGTACATCCCCCACATCTGTAGTGGCCTATCACTGGGGGCAAATTCCAGAGGGACGTTAAAGTAGGTTGGCTCTCGCCTTCAAGGAACGAATGAACCACCATGTCCCTTATGTTTTTCGATCTCTTAAAGGAGTGAAGGGGCAACTCCTGTTGGTTGATGACGTCAGCCACCAAAGGCCAGTTGTGATTAATGATCTTCTTAATGTCATTACTACGAGTTGAAAAAGTCGTGACGCAAATCACGCGGTCGGTAGTAGCACGTGAGGCGTCACTTGGATTAAGGAGGGAATCCCGAGGATTGTACCATGCGCGCTTTCTTGCCCTCTTGACCAACCTAATTGGATACCCTCGTGCTATCAGACGCTCACTCAGGACCTCCGATTCTTTAAAATAATCGGCTCTTGAGGAGCAATTTCTCCTAATCCTAAAAAATTGGCCGACTGGCAGGTTGTCTTTTAGCCCCCTAGGGTGGTGACTTTGGTATTGTAAGAGTGAATTGCGCTCAGTTGGCTTCCTGAACAGGGTGGTATGCAGTTGGTCTGAATCAACATAAATAGAGATATCTAAGAAAGGTATAACTTCTTTACTTGATTCCATCGTAAACTGAATCGCCGGATTCCGGGAGTTAAGCCAGTTATGGAAGACTTTAAGTTGGTCAACATCACCGTCCCAAATACACAAGACATCGTCTATATATCTTACCCACAGGGGCAGATGTTCCTTAAAAGGATTGGTGGCTGGGAAAATGTGTTGGTGTTCAAAATAATCCATAAAAATTATAGCTAGGTTTGGAGCAAAGGTGGCCCCCATCGCCACGCCCCTAGTCTGCAAATAAAATCGATCTTGAAAAATGAAAAAGTTTTGCATCATTGCAATTTCCAAAAGTTGGATAATGAACTCAGTAGGGACCTGGAGAGGGGCAGTTCGAGTGTCTAGAACCGTTCTTATTACATCCAATGCTTCTTGTTGGGGGATACTCGTATAAAGTGATACGATATCACATGTAACCAGGAGAGAGCTTTCTGGATTAAAAGGTCGACCATCTATCAAGTTAATGACTTGTGTGGTATCTCGTAAATAGGCTTTTGTATGGAGTGCGATGGGCTTCAGAAAAAAGTCAACGTATTGACAGAGAGGCTCTAAAAGGGAACCGCATCCAGAAACGATTGGACGGCCAGGAGGTTTGTTAAGGTTCTTATGTACCTTAGGTAAGGTATAGATCGTGGCCAGTCTGGGAAATTTTTGATTGAGGAACTCAAATTCCTGTTTGCTCAAAAAACCTGTGTCCAATCCCTCTTGGGTCACCCTTAGGATGTTATTGGCCAAATCACTAGAAGGATCACTGGGTAAGAGACGGTAGCTTATGCCATCTGATAGTTGTCTGTAGATTTCAGCTTTGTAATCAGAGAGGTCTTGAACCACAATTGCACCGCCTTTATCCGCGGGTTTTATAACAACCTCTTTGTTGTTACTTAAATCCGCCAAGGCCTTCTTCTCTGTTTTGGGTAAATTAAGCCGCGTAAATTTAGGCTCCTTGAGGGTGAGATCTATGGAGGAAGTTACAATATCCTCAAAGGCAAGGATCCGACTATTCATAGCATATGTAGGTGGAAAAAAGGTTGAGGGAACCCTCAACCCAGTGACCGAATTATTTGGTCTGATGGTCTGATTTCGGAAGAAATAGCGTAACCTTATCCTTCGGAAAAAGCTAAAAAGTTCGGTTTTGAGCAGGAATTTATTGACCGAAGCTGTGGGGACATAAGAAAGTCCTCGGCCGAGGACCTTAAGTTCTGCCTCCTGGAATTGATGTTTAGAAATATTGATCACTGGACTGGCGACACTGGGAAGCCCAACAGTTGGTGGAGTGGGCATAGTTACCATCTGTAAGTGTTCCTGCGTGTGGATATCTCCCCGTGTGTCTCGGGGCGAAAGGTGACCCGCTTCTGTTGTTTGCCTCGACCACCTGCCCACCCTGCCTGTTGTTGGCCTCTGGCTTGTCCCCGGGGCCAGTTGTTGCCACGGCCTCGCGGTGGGCGCCACTGTCCCCGACCCTGATCTAAAAAATGGGGTTGAAATTGGGGGGGATACTGCTGGTAAGTAGGGTCTTGAATGGGATAAGGAGGGTAGGGGTATGCGGTGCTAGGTCCTGCCTCAGCTTCACTGCCAGAACTATAGGAGGAGTCTGAAAAGGTGGTATAGTTTTGTCGTCCTCTATACCCCCCACGGCCTCGATTAGTGACCCCATTTTTTTAGATCAGGGTCGGGGACAGTGGCGCCCACCGCGAGGCCGTGGCAACAACTGGCCCCGGGGACAAGCCAGAGGCCAACAACAGGCAGGGTGGGCAGGGGTGGCAGGTGGTCGAGGCAAACAACAGAAGCGGGTCACCTTTCGCCCCGAGACACACGGGGAGATATCCACACGCAGGAACACTTACAGATGGTAACTATGCCCACTCCACCAACTGTTGGGCTTCCCAGTGTCGCCAGTCCAGTGATCAATATTTCTAAACATCAATTCCAGGAGGCAGAACTTAAGGTCCTCGGCCGAGGACTTTCTTATGTCCCCACAGCTTCGGTCAATAAATTCCTGCTCAAAACCGAACTTTTTAGCTTTTTCCGAAGGATAAGGTTACGCTATTTCTTCCGAAATCAGACCATCAGACCAAATAATTCGGTCACTGGGTTGAGGGTTCCCTCAACCTTTTTTCCACCTACATATGCTATGAATAGTCGGATCCTTGCCTTTGAGGATATTGTAACTTCCTCCATAGATCTCACCCTCAAGGAGCCTAAATTTACGCGGCTTAATTTACCCAAAACAGAGAAGAAGGCCTTGGCGGATTTAAGTAACAACAAAGAGGTTGTTATAAAACCCGCGGATAAAGGCGGTGCAATTGTGGTTCAAGACCTCTCTGATTACAAAGCTGAAATCTACAGACAACTATCAGATGGCATAAGCTACCGTCTCTTACCCAGTGATCCTTCTAGTGATTTGGCCAATAACATCCTAAGGGTGACCCAAGAGGGATTGGACACAGGTTTTTTGAGCAAACAGGAATTTGAGTTCCTCAATCAAAAATTTCCCAGACTGGCCACGATCTATACCTTACCTAAGGTACATAAGAACCTTAACAAACCTCCTGGCCGTCCAATCGTTTCTGGATGCGGTTCCCTTTTAGAGCCTCTCTGTCAATACGTTGACTTTTTTCTGAAGCCCATCGCACTCCATACAAAAGCCTATTTACGAGATACCACACAAGTCATTAACTTGATAGATGGTCGACCTTTTAATCCAGAAAGCTCTCTCCTGGTTACATGTGATATCGTATCACTTTATACGAGTATCCCCCAACAAGAAGCATTGGATGTAATAAGAACGGTTCTAGACACTCGAACTGCCCCTCTCCAGGTCCCTACTGAGTTCATTATCCAACTTTTGGAAATTGCAATGATGCAAAACTTTTTCATTTTTCAAGATCGATTTTATTTGCAGACTAGGGGCGTGGCGATGGGGGCCACCTTTGCTCCAAACCTAGCTATAATTTTTATGGATTATTTTGAACACCAACACATTTTCCCAGCCACCAATCCTTTTAAGGAACATCTGCCCCTGTGGGTAAGATATATAGACGATGTCTTGTGTATTTGGGACGGTGATGTTGACCAACTTAAAGTCTTCCATAACTGGCTTAACTCCCGGAATCCGGCGATTCAGTTTACGATGGAATCAAGTAAAGAAGTTATACCTTTCTTAGATATCTCTATTTATGTTGATTCAGACCAACTGCATACCACCCTGTTCAGGAAGCCAACTGAGCGCAATTCACTCTTACAATACCAAAGTCACCACCCTAGGGGGCTAAAAGACAACCTGCCAGTCGGCCAATTTTTTAGGATTAGGAGAAATTGCTCCTCAAGAGCCGATTATTTTAAAGAATCGGAGGTCCTGAGTGAGCGTCTGATAGCACGAGGGTATCCAATTAGGTTGGTCAAGAGGGCAAGAAAGCGCGCATGGTACAATCCTCGGGATTCCCTCCTTAATCCAAGTGACGCCTCACGTGCTACTACCGACCGCGTGATTTGCGTCACGACTTTTTCAACTCGTAGTAATGACATTAAGAAGATCATTAATCACAACTGGCCTTTGGTGGCTGACGTCATCAACCAACAGGAGTTGCCCCTTCACTCCTTTAAGAGATCGAAAAACATAAGGGACATGGTGGTTCATTCGTTCCTTGAAGGCGAGAGCCAACCTACTTTAACGTCCCTCTGGAATTTGCCCCCAGTGATAGGCCACTACAGATGTGGGGGATGTACTGCCTGTGAAACCACAGTCCAGACTAAGACATTCGACCACCGCGGACGGACATATACTCTCAAACACTACACTAATTGTAACTCTACTGGAGTGATATACATCATTCGGTGTCCATGTAGTCTTTTGTATGTGGGTCAAACGCAACAGAAAATCAAGGCTAGAATTTCCTCCCACTGTAGTAGATTGAGATGCAAAGTGGCAGGGGCCCCCCTCGTGGACCATTGGCTCACAGCTGGCCATTTGGTCACTGACCTACGGTGGTTCGCTGTTGAAAAGGTGACTTTGGGTAGAAGGGGAGGTAACCTCCTATCTATCCTGAATACACGGGAGTCTAAATGGATGTCACTTTTGGACTCCATAAAAAACGGACTAAACGAACAAGAGAGTAGTTTATCTCAACTAGCAGCCTTAGGTTGAATCACCTAACATGTCCCCTTCTTTGGTACACGTGAACCCCAGTAACTGAGATTCTGCAGTCTATCCCTCTTTAATACTTGGGCAATAATACCCCTCCTTGTCTTGGCCTTAGTGGGTTTTCATCCACCTGTGTGTGAGATGCACCCGTAGGTCAGGATCTGTTCTAAAGTATACCTTTTTAATTGTGTTCTGGAACAATGTATGAATCGGGTTTCATCCTCCTGCGTGAGAGATGCCCCTCCATCTTTCATTACTTGATGCCACGTAACTGTAAATTTGGGAAATGGATAAAGGAATGGGTTTACTTCCTCCTGTGTGAGAGAAGCACCTTTTTCTAACGAATGACAATCCATATGGTGTAAACGTTAATTGTGGTCGACACTTTGTATAAATGAGATTTATTCTGTGACAGCATGTATTTTTCATATATATTAATTTTATGCAGGCCGAGACACTCCCTACGAGTTTAAAATCACTTATTTAAACCATCCGCCCTCAACGCGGTGGACTCGAGTATTTTGTTCATTTCTATTTTGAACCAACATCAGCTGGTCCCGCCCACAAACTCCGCATTGCTGCTTTGCGGAGTTGCTGTCCGGATTGATCCTTGCAGACGCTGATCCTTGCTGACGCTCTGGCAATCGTATGTAAGTTAAATACCTGACGGCCTGTTTTCCCGCCGGCCCCTTAAAGGCTTGAAATTAATCACGATCCCGTTCTTTTAGGAAGCACGGCACTACGAGCCCCGCTCACTAATCGCCTTTCCTCTGCGGTGACCCGCAGCGAAAACACCGGCTTGGCTCTCAGGCGGAAAGGTCGCAATCCCCCTTCCCTGTGGCAATTAAATGTGAGTAAAATACTTGACGGCTTGTTTTTCTGCCGGCCCTTTAGAGGTTTGAAATTAATTACTACCTTGTCCGTTTAGGAACCACGGGACTACGAGCCCCGCTCACTAAACGCCCTTCTTCTGTGGTGCCCGACAGTAAACACTGGCCGCGTTCTTAGACGGAAAGGTCATACGTCACCTTTCTTCGTAAGTGAATACGATCCTGTACAGGAGTGTCTGGTGCTCTTTCTAAATATACTAGCTTTCCTCTTTAATTATTTGTTCGTTGGCAGGTTGGATGTTGACAACCACCCCTACCCGCCTTCGTGCTAGCAGTCCCTGTTTCAAGCAGGCGGCTCCTCACATTACCAGGGTGACGGAGACCGCTTACCTTGGTCACAGTACAAACTCTTGTAAGTTCGCCATTGTGGCCCTGAATTAATTCATGAATCCTATGTGCCATAATTTGCTACATTCAGTAACATGAGTACGTTAACTTATTGATTTCCAGCGGGTCTGGATGGTCCTTTCTCACAAAGAGTGCCCCGCCCGCTGTTTCTCCTGGTGCAATAATTTCGCCAGAATTTCGAGGTATTTAAGTATTTAATTTCTAATCTTCTGAATACGAGTGAGGCAAGAAGCTTTGTTGTTCCACTCTTATGGCAGCTCGAACTGTTAATATTAGGCTCTATGTGTAGGTTTTGATTTATCCTAAGATGTATTTCGACATAAGTGCATGTACATACTTAATTGTTGACCTTCTCCTCCTTTGTTGATTTTCCGATCATTAGTGAGTGACCGCGACTTAACTGCGTGGCGCCAACTCTGTGTACAGAGCCCTTCTCACAGGCCGTACCCCATGGTAAATTAAATTTGTTGAAATATTGTTAAATTAATCGCTTGGTTTAGACTTGGACAAACAGTCGTCTTCACCTTGTACTAAAGTCCAAATGTTTCCTCCCACAGTGTGGCCCCTTCCCCTTCCCTGTATGACGTCCTGATGAAGACCCCGTGAAAGGACTTTTACTCAGCCTGTTATTAGGGGTCGAAACGTCGACTGTTTGTCTTCTGTTGATACACCAGTCACAACCCATATTAATTTGAATTACCATATGTGCTGGATGTTTTTTGATATTTTGTGAATTGTCCGATTTGGGCCGTATCTTTGGCCTTTATATTTATATTGTTAAAATTTTTGTACAGTGTCATTTAATCTTGTAATAATCAGGTCACTATCAATACTGTGTATTTTTCTCTTATTTACCTTCTAGTTTCTTTCTCTCCTTCTCCCTTCTTCCCCCCCCCCTTGGGGCTTGCTAATACTGAAAATCTGTAATTTTTGTATTGAAGGTAATTTTTGTCTTCTACTCTTTGGTAATAAAACTTTATTACCTTTGGAAATTTTGTTGATTGTCTTTTGTTAATTTGTTACTAATTCCCTTTTGTGTGTGGCCCGCTGGCATACACCACTTTTACGGGGACCCTTTCCTATATATGTATTACCCCGTGTACCTGACCTAAGTCTAATGCGTGGGCGGGAATAGAAAGTTACAGTTTAAGTTAAGTTTGTTTTTGCCAAGTGAATAACTAAAGAATTCTCTGTGAGGGGTTATTCAGTTCTGTACCTGGAAGTTAGGATGAATGAGGAATGGTATCTCTTTCTCTGCTCTCGATATTCCAGGCTGCCTGCGAGGGCTGCCCAGAAGCGCCGGTGCTGGGTCTCTCGGCTTGAGATAGCAGCGCGTCTCTCAGCGCGTCAGGAAGGCGGGGCTGCTGCCAGCGGGTTCTGCTTCTGCTCTCGGCTTCGGCAAGTATGGCTGCTCCGTCTTGTCACCACGCGTGTGTTTGCATAGGGCAAGATCGGCAATATTTATACCTTAAAGGTGCCGAGATTGACGTAAAGATGGACATAGATACGTCAATAAAGATGTCATACGACTTGCTCGTTAGCACATTCTTTTACTGAAGTTCTCTGTGAAATCAAAACAATGGCCGCACGGATTTTCCAGGTTGTCATAGGTTTGATTTGTTATGAGAACGTCGTATGCCTTATCAGGGGCTGGAGGAATGTCGCTTGTCTAATTATATCTCAAGCGTTATGACCTAATCAGATAACACGTTCCTGTACCGTAGTGTGACTGCGTCAGATAACGGTATCTGCATCATGGGGGCTGTTCTTGCCTCATGGGCTGACTGTTAGTTAACTTGATAGTTAGTTTAACCAGAATAGGGTCAGGAATAGGGGGATCGATTCAGAACCTATAGGAATACACGACACCCACTCCACGCTAACTATGGTCATATTTACTAATCTATGCATAGTATAACATAGTACAACATACTATAGAGAATAGTGTATACCTTACCACCCCAAAATACATAAATGCATTTTGAAATTTTCAAATATACTGAAAAATTGCAGTCATATATATTGTATGCACTTAAGCTATGCTACGCATTTGTAGACATTATTGCTTATTTGGTATATGAGAAATACACATGAAATGGCTCTTAATATGGCTATACAGAAAGAAAGTTTGAGACCATCTCATCACATAATAAAATATTTGTGAACATCCCAGCGGGCAACTAAAGTTTATAAAGTATCTAAAAATAGAAATCTTAGTTCTCTAGGAATAGTTTCTTACTTTAAGCAGAAGATAAGTGTCCCGAAAAATTTGTGAAAAATAATTTGGGGCTGCTAAAAAATTGTTGTCCGTGAACTGGTGGGAAGAATTGTTCATGTGACTTTATTTTTAAAGTTGAAGGCCGAATTCAGGGAACGCCGTGTGCGAGCTTGCTCAAAAGTCTCTATTTCTGTTCTGGAGAGAACATCATATCATTCAGGCTTTCGAAAAAACTGTCAACAGCTTCATGGGAAAGTTCCACTAAGTCGGAAATAGGGGTAACCATGCATTCGTGCGCATGATTATCTGCATGGACATTCTGATTCGCATTGCTGACAGAAGGTCGTACCTGTTCGATGCTGCTTTCATCTTGAACTTCACTACTCTTCAATCGCAGTGGTGAAGATTCCAGGAATGCCGTCATCAGGATTGGCAGCCTTTGAGGGCAGCACAAAGCGTGAACCTTGGTAGGAACCAACAGTGTATCTGCATCCACTGGCGCATCCGATTGTAGCGTCAGACAGGTGTCTAACACGCATTCTTCTCCGCATAGCAGACACCTTAGTACAGGTAAAACACACCTTTGCCACATTGGTCGAAATGATAGAAACCAAGTCATGTTTAGGTCTCTAAGCCGGGAGAGTCCCAGGATTTTTGATATCCGGTCCCGGTATCCAATGGCTAGGATCGTATCTTCCATTGTCGCGAGAGTTTGATCTGTGACATGGGTTGCCATAACGAAAAATAAGGACTAAGAATAGGATTCCTGCAATTAGTCCCAGGATCAGGGGAAGTCCACCAAAAATCGAATGGACGAAATCTGGAAAAATACCCAGTATGGCTTTGAATGGTGTTAATGCCATCGAAAATACTGTCTTAAATACCCCTGAGATCCCATTGGTATCAGAAATATTTAAGATTTCGCTCAGGATTTCCGCGAAATGTACGGGGGAATTAGTTGATAATAATGTATGTATCTCTGCAGTCGTCCTTGCGACTTGTAGATCATACGTTTCTTTTGATGACGTGAGCCTTGTAGGCGTCTGAAGAAGCACTGTTTTCATTCTGCTTAAAGTATCTATTCGAATAGAAGTAATTTTCAAATTGGGCCATGCCCTTGCCTCCCTGTCTGGAAAGGAGCTGGGGAATAAAGAACGTCCACAGCACTTGACCTTCGCCGTTGTAGTGACTAGATAAGGAGTCCCGGGCATAAGACTACAACATCTGCGGTCTACAATAAGAATGTAACTCCCATTATAGAGTCTTTGAAAGAATGGTTCTATTTCAGTTGCAGGTGCGCCTTGCTGGTGACATGAAAGGTTGTATGAATTCCCTTCACAGGCTCCGTGCAAACTAATACCGTTACACAGAAGCGTGCCGCTTAGTGACATAGCACAATTGTTGCCACTAAGAAACACTTTCTGTCCTTTATTACTGACACATGCATGTGAATAGGGCAGGTTCCAAGTTGTTTTAAGGTACCCCTTTCCCAATTTCTCGTACATGCCAGCCTGTATATATTTTTGGCAGTATTGAAACCTGAAGGTTGAGATTGGAATATTTATGATTCCGTGGATTATCCATTCACTGACAGGTCGTTCTGACATTGTCATTGGTAATCTTTCTAGTTTTTCAATGCTCAAGATTGTATAATCAGCACCCTTCTGCGCCATACCGATTTGTCTATCAGTAAGGTTAAAGATTTGGAATAGTGACGTTGTGTTGATTAAACGCCAAGGCACGTAGCCTGAACGCAGATTTTGTAACGTCCAGCCAAGCTGTACAATGGAACGCAATTGTGACTGACCATGTTGTAATAACAGTAAGTCTTGCGATAATATATCGATTGCTGAAGACACAATGCTGTCCAATGAAAAAATTCTGGAGGACAGAGTCATTAACCCATTGTCCACTACAGAAAGTGATTTTTCCAAATTAATACGGTCAATTTCCCGTATTCTTTCTGCTGTTTCAATTTGAGTAACCTTCCAGGCCTCATTGTATGCTGCATATACAGAGGCTGCTATGAAACGCTTTTGACGCTGTTTGCGTGGTCCCATTATGAAATCACGCAAGTCAGCACCATCAGTAAGTAAAGTTAGGTGTTGCTTAATTTCAGGCAGTGTGGAAGTTTGTAGCCATTGAAGGCATAATTTGCCCACACTGTAGGTTGTTATTATCCCTGGGTGATGTCTTTGGGGATATCTAGGGTCTGGCCTGGTCATTTTGAAACCCTGTGTTTTATTCAGGAATCTATCTTGACAGTTATTTGTATCTGTGGGCCAGATCAACCATTGTTTCCAATCAGGATGTGTTCTGTTTTGGTTTAGTATATGGTTTACGTCTATCTCTTCATCTGTATCAGAGCTATTGCTAAACATTGTTGGCTTTGGAATAGACGGTTTAATTAAATCTTTGATTTTGGCTAAGCCAAGACAGGTGGTTTGTTGAACAGTGTCATTTAAAAATATCATTTGTTCTGGGATCATACAGGCTCTAAACAAAGCTTCTATACCCTGTACTTGCCATTCTTTTGTACCCCAAACACTTTTCAAATCAACATTTTTGTCCCAATAATCAAATCCAAATGTATTCATTTTTTCAAAGAATGAATCTGAATATATCAATTTTGTGTTGGTTATCATGGTTTTCATCCCTGTCTTGTTTGACAATTTAAAATAAAATGTTTCAGCATTACTTATGTTAAAACCTGAAAAATATGAATATTTGTCATATACGGTTCTAGAGCTTCCTTTTGGAGGTGTAGCACAATGTTCCCATTGATTATAACTTAAAACATTTCTAGGTTGTGCAGATTTATGTAAAAAATGGTTACCATAATGGTTATAGCAATACATACTATCATAATTTGTAGAACCTTGCAAATAATCATGTTTTGTAAATTTAGCAGACATTACTAAGTCAGACATCATGTTGTTTATACTTTCGAAGTCCCAATCATCAGCAAATGAGTTTGGTTTTGCAAAGTCACTCAAGGAGATCTTGATTTGGTGTGGATATTTCAGGATCTCGACCGGACCATAAATTTCATAGTCAGTGTTGTCCCAGGCTACCCCACCAGGTATAGGATTGGCTGTGAAGTTGGCTGAAGAAAGTTCTCTTTTCTCGACGTGTGAAGATGTGTGTGGATTGAGGACCAAGTTGATGTTCTGACTTGCTGTGTCCATTTTAGCATATTTTCCCTCAATGAAGCGTCCCAAAGTAAATACCATGATGAGCCAAAGTATGAGGATAAATGCACTAAAACCCACCCAAAATTCAATCCATGGAGAAACCAGATATGTTTCTTTCAGTTGTTTCAAAAGTTCCTTCGCTTTGTCTTTAAAGGATTTTGATGATGGCTGTGTCTTTGATTCACTGAAGCCGTCCGAGGAATCATCGAAGTTGATGAAGTAACCGGATGCAGTTCTGTCAATTGTTCCAATTGGTTCATGATTTCTGTTTTTTGCATTTTCACTTGGTACTTCAGTATAGATTGGTGTGTCTCTGCTAAATGTCTTTATTTGGGTTTTCAGAGGTCTGAGTTCTATTGCATTGTTGCATAGTCCTTCTTGTTCTTCTTTAGGCGTTTCGAATGTGATGAGCCTTTTTGTTAGGACCTCTGTGCTAGTAGCAAACCTTGGTGTTCTGCTACTTATTGGGAGTCCACTTGGCCTACTGTTTGTTATCGGCCACATGTTGTGGTTTTACCAGGTCGATGGATACAACTCGGTTCTCCTTTTTACCAGCAAGTGGCGGTAGTACAACTGATCTTGTCCCGTTGACAGACAAGACAGGAACTGCTTTTCTGTAGGAAGGCCCAAATTCCTTCTTTACCGCGATCTTTTCCCTGACTAGATCCCCGACTTTTGGAATCCAGACAGGTCTTGCTGGGACAGGTGGTGATTCTTCAGTGGTCGTTGGCTGTTGTTTCAACTGTATGTTGCTCAGGTCTTTTCTTGTTTTGTTTAAGTCCTGCAAAATAGCCAAACGGTCTTTGACATCAAAGCTTTTTTCTTTAACCACTGAAGTCTGACTATCAAGGTCAGAGATCAACATCCTAGTTCCAAATAATAATTCGTACGGACTGAATCCCTTCAGAGAATTTCTTGGCAAGTTATTTAGACTACGTTGGACACTTATTAGATGTTTGACCCACCCAGCTCCCGAACCTAATATCCTTTCCATTATAGATTGCTTTCTGCCTTGGTTTTTTCTTTACACCATCCAGTACCCTCAGGAAGGAAGTGAGAAGATTCCCGCTGGGCTGTGCTCATTTGGCCATGTTTCCCCCCAGGCTGGTATGCCTGAGTGAAAACAATGGTCAAACGTAACATGCTCTTAGCGTATATGCCATTTAGACTCGCAAATCTTGTATAATAGTCCGGACGTCAGCCGAGTGCTGGTGATCTACATTATAAGTGGAAACTAGCCTGTATATGTTAATCGCAAGCCATTCTTTTTGCTGGTAATATTATCTGCCTTGATACGACGAGGTATTAAACTGCTTCTCTCCCCACTGCGATCTCTGTTGCAGTTTGGGCAGTTTTTTACAAACATGGTGTAGTGCAGGCTCATGCCTGGCCACCAGTACCGTGATTGTAATTCTTCCAGAGAATCTTTTAATTTAAGGTGTCTGAGACCCTCGCCCATGTGTGCGTCTGCGATTAACAAGTTTCTCCTGTCCATGTTTGGAATCACTCTATCCCCCACTCCAGGGATTCGAGCAAAAGGGACAGAGTTTGCATTGATTATGTATGTATAATTGAGTGGATAGTTGATCGGTAACGCTGAGCAGTCGCCTTTTGATGACGTTTTCACCGCCAGCATTGTTTCACCGTCAATGTATTTTAATGTACGCTTTTTTCGATCTACGGGAGCCGGTTTAGTGGCTGCCGCTGCGGCTGTTTCAGCCAATGAATTCCCTACAACGTGAACGCCATCACGCTGATGACTCAGTGAGTGAGTCACGTGAGTCTTTGGTAGTTCTTTTTGTAAAAGAGCTATTTGTTCCCAGAGCAGTTTCTGCTTTATTGGTGCATCTGTGTCATCTTTGTAACCATTCTGAATCCATGTCTGCAAATCCTTGTTATATGCTTTGACGCAGTAATATGAATCTGACACTATAAGTGTCGGGAATTCGCGATCCGCATTATCTAGCGCCATTTTCAAAGCTATTATTTCAGTTTGTAGTTCTGAATTTGTTTCTACTGAGTGTGATTTTGTTAATAGAGGTCTTAGTTTACCTCCCCGCCACACTTCTTTTGTAATCTCACATGTGGGGTTGTATGCTTGTTCTCCCCAAACGGAGGGTTGAGCATGTCCGTCTGTATAGATTACACAGGCGTAATGTCGTAGAGGCAGAATGTCGATTGGCAGAGGATACGTCTTTTCATATTTTAGATTTTTTAATTCTTCTAGTTCTGGATCAAAGTAGTAGTATACTTTGTCCGTTGTGATTGAATTCACCCATTGTATCCATTCCGGATTCAATGTTGTTGTTGGTAAATTACAAGGTGTTGTTAGTGCCTCAAAGGCTGATTCTGCTGTTCTGACTGTGATGTGTCTACCGTCAGCTATGTCTTTTTCTCTAGCTATTGCGGTTTGAACTGCACGAATGATTTTTTCTGTATTACTGAATTTCTGTTCAGCTTCTGTGTACAAGTGTGATTTGAATGCAATTGGTACCTTTTCTCCTTCATTAGAAGTCAGGTATGTGAATCCGCATCTCCCTGGGATGACTCGAATCACAAGATTGCGTGTGTTATCACGTGTTTCTAATTTTGTTTTAATTAGCATGTCTGTTTGTAAGGATCTCAAAATTTCTGTGTGTGTTTGAGTCCAACTGGATCTTTTAAAGTCTGGTTTAATTAGATCATAAAGGGGTTTGACCCTTTCTGCGTAATTTGCAATGTATGTTCTTCCGAAATTTAGGAAACCTAGAATCGACTGTAGGTTTTTTAGTGTTTTAGGAGCTTGGATTACGGCACATTTCTCTAGGAAATTGTCAGCCAGGCTTTTGCCTTCACTTGATAACTCATATCCTAAGAATAGGACCGTCAGATGGGCAATTCTGGACTTTTTAAAGTTGAATTTGTAACCCTCTGCAGCGAACCCAAGTATTATGGTGTTCACCCTTTTCAAGTGAGTCTCCAAGTCATCATCTGTAAACGTCATCGACATAAGATAATGCTTCATCATCATATAGTTGTAGTAATTCTGTTACTCTCGCTGAGAATACCCCCGGGCTGTTCTTGTACCCCTGGGCTAACCGACAGAATTGTTTTTGAGTGCCATTTACTGAGAATGCAGTTAAATATCTGCTCTCTGGTGCTATGTTTTGACAAAAGAATCCATTGGAGATGTCCAAGGTTGTTTTGTATTTTTTGCGCACTATGTTATTCATTAGTGCAGCACTGTGTGAGTTTTGCACTGCAAAGGTTTTGCAACTTGTGTTAAGGTGTCGGTAATCCAAAACTAGACGATATGAATTGTCTGGTTTGGAGACCGGAAACAAAGGATTGTTCATTTGTGAGGTGCAAGTTTCAATCACCCCCTGGTATTCTAGCTGATCTAGTATTTCATTTACTTGTTTTTTAGCTTCTTGCTTAATTGGGTACTGCCTTTGTGCAGTAGGTTGTGATTTTAACTGGATTTTGTGAGGAGGGGAGTCCTCATCCCATCCTACATGATTTTTATATAAAGCAGGTGCTAAGGCCACTGCCCACTTTCTAGCAAGTGTGTATTTTTTATGAATCGGGATTTGATTCGAGAAGGCAGGCATAATTACTTCTTCGCCATGAGGGCACTCCCTGACAAACTCTGGTGGCCAGTCTTTTTCAGCTAGAAGGATGTCATAACCCTTTGAGAGGTTATCCCAAAATAGTCCCCTTATTTTCCTAGTCTTATCTCCCTCTATACGTAATGTTATCTCGTATATCTTGTGGGGCTTGCTAACTCTGGTGTCCGCAGTTTCCACTTGAAGGTATTCATTCGTGTCCACTGTCTCCAGATGATTCACAAGGACTTTGCGAGCTATGCTCACCTCTGCTGCGCTGTCTAGCATTGTCTGAGCCCACTCTCCGTTTTTCAGTTGTGTCCTCAGTATTCTCGGCATTTTTAACTACCTTGATACTGGCTACCTTCTTTTTTGGAAATTGTAATTTCTTTTTTAGCTGAGCAGGTTCCTTGTCTTTGGACTTGGCGTGCTCTTCTGATCGTCCTCTTCTTTCCGATTTCTGCGAGGAAGTCTGAAAAGATTGAGAGGGACGTGTATCAATGTCTTGATATCTATCAGGTTTTTTAATATTATCCCTATTTCTAAGGTTATATCTATTCCCAGAGGGGTCACTCTGCGGTGACCTTTGTCTTTGGTTTGGAGATTTCTCTCTTCGCCTGGGAGACCTCCCTCGGGACTGGAATTTCTTTTCTTTAGGATTGGATTGTTTGTTTCCATCCCAGTTCTTTTTTGGTGAATTATTATTAAAAAATATTTTTTCTGGACTTGTAGTCAGTTGCGGTTTTACTGGATTCCACCTAGACTATCTCTGCCTAGTTCTTCATAGGATTTTTCTATGATTCTGGCAATTTCAGCTGGTTGGTCTGCTATATCTGTCTCTTTTAACCTCTGGCGGATCGCCACGTTTGCTGCTTCACCTTTTATGTTGGCTAATAATATAGCCGAGACCTGCTTGAAGTCTTTTAGTAATTTCATACCAAGAGTTAAAGCAGGTTCTGGACCGTATTCATCTTGAATTTGTTTTAGCACATCTGGTATTACCGAAATGGATGGAACACCGTGCGTTTTTGTGTAGATGGAAGCAAAGACTGTACCCCAAGTGTCACAGTCCTCAATGTGTGGTGCGATTCCCATTGGGAGACATATAGTCAGAATCCTGTGTTTTTCTAATGGGGTGGTGTCAGGAAACACCGCCTCTATTTGGGTAATTTTCTGTGCCAACCAGAATGGTATCTGTTCCCGTTTAGCTGGAACTTTACCTAGGCAGGATTGGATGTTCTGTGGTGTAATTTTATTTGTGTTCCCCTGGTGAGGGGTCAGCTGTGGAAGTTTAATCGCTGGCTGAATTGTTGAAGTCCGCATTACATACTGAACTAATTGTCTATGAATTTTTAGTAATTGTTTTAGCTGTATTAACAGCTCTCCTGTAGACATTCCTTCGATGTCTGGGTGTGGTGTGTATCCGGCTAAGACCGGCCACGTTGCTCCTGGTCTTCCTAAAGGACCGAGCCTTGTAATGTGATTGTTATGTTTTAGGGCGCCATCAAATAAGAGCAAATGCTCTTGGAATTTGAGTGGTACTTCCACCTCCTCGAAAGGAGTGTACGTTTCAGGAGGTTCCTCTACTTTGTAATAGTGGAAGTACTTTGTTACAGCATTTGCTGCTGGAAAATGTATCCATGAATAGTATACCTCTGTCTGCCGATATTCGTGTGCCTCGATTACGAATATGACTGTGCCACCTCTAGGTGTCAGTCCATTTTCTATAAGTTTTAAGGTTATAGATCTCCTTTTAATGACCGGAATGAGTGTTATATTCGGGTCTGCTGCTTGCATGGTAGCATCAGCATCTGCGAGTTCAGTTGCTAATCTAACTGCCTCTCTTTCATCATCACTCTCTGCCATTTTACAGACAGGATGGTATTATGTTTGTTTGCAGATCAGGTTTCTTTATGGAAACAGAGATTAGATGCACAATATTTTGGGAATGTTTTTATCCTTCAACGTTGACTATACCAAGAACCATACATAGGAGTTCCCTCCTGCGAGGTTTTGGAGGATATTACCTTTCACCCACTCCAGACGTCTTTGGAGTATTTGGGAAAAGGGGTCTGAGTGAGAAAGCACGACTGAGTTACTCTAAATGTCTTACGTTAGTTTTATCGCCCTTTCCAAACGCGTTGGGCGCCATGTAGTGTAGCTCCTATTTTCCCAATAGGCTCTGCGCATTGGAATAATACCTACAGCAGTAAAGGCCTAGACCAGACGTTAACTAGGTCTACTACTGTCGATACTAGACTTAATTTTTGGGTTTGCCAGCGTAGCTCAGAGTTCGCTAGAAACTTTCTCGAATGTTCAAGGAGGAATTAACTTCCCTGATTAGACAAGAAGGGATTTAGTTTCTGACAACCATAGAACATGACAACTTTCCTCTCCCCTAATCAAGAGTCAATCTTGAGAGTCGTGTGAGCACAAGGCAATTATTTTACTCAGTCAGTACGTGCATTCTTAGTCTCATCAGAATGTAGAGAAAAGGAAGAGACGGGCGTGTTCAATAAAAGATGTTATTTATTGATCAGTCTCTTTTCTCGTACAAGAGAAATGGATCGATATTATTGCAATACTTATAGTTAAGTAAAGTGCATACATTAAAAGCAATAGTATAAAATAATACTGTAAAAACATTGATATGGTTTCTGAGCCATATGATGTTTAAAATGATTAAAATATATTTACATACACATATACATTTGACTAAACGTACTCAACTGGTGTTTCTAAATACGCCTACCCCGTGTACCTGACCTAAGTCTAATGCGTGGGCGGGAATAGAAAGTTACAGTTTAAGTTAAGTTTGTTTTTGCCAAGTGAATAACTAAAGAATTCTCTGTGAGGGGTTATTCAGTTCTGTACCTGGAAGTTAGGATGAATGAGGAATGGTATCTCTTTCTCTGCTCTCGATATTCCAGGCTGCCTGCGAGGGCTGCCCAGAAGCGCCGGTGCTGGGTCTCTCGGCTTGAGATAGCAGCGCGTCTCTCAGCGCGTCAGGAAGGCGGGGCTGCTGCCAGCGGGGTCTGCTTCTGCTCTCGGCTTCGGCAAGTATGGCTGCTCCGTCTTGTCACCACGCGTGTGTTTGCATAGGGCAAGATCGGCAATATTTATACCTTAAAGGTGCCGAGATTGACGTAAAGATGGACATAGATACGTCAATAAAGATGTCATACGACTTGCTCGTTAGCACATTCTTTTACTGAAGTTCTCTGTGAAATCAAAACAATGGCCGCACGGATTTTCCAGGTTGTCATAGGTTTGATTTGTTATGAGAACGTCGTATGCCTTATCAGGGGCTGGAGGAATGTCGCTTGTCTAATTAGATCTCAAGCGTTATGACCTAATCAGATAACACGTTCCTGTGCCGTAGTGTGACTGCGTCAGATAACGGTATCTGCATCATGGGGGCTGTTCTTGCCTCATGGGCTGACTGTTAGTTAACTTGATAGTTAGTTTAACCAGAATAGGGTCAGGAATAGGGGGATCGATTCAGAACCTATAGGAATACACGACAGTCATGCAGAATATTACCCCCGGGATACTCACTTCCCCAGGAAATAATGCATCTCGTGGTCAATATTAATCCCCAGTTCAGTCGCTCGCAGTTTGAGTATCCAAGTCGCTTCTGTTTTACGTAACTGTAATTCCCTGTTGCCGCTCCTTGGGTGTCTAGGCACATGTTCAATGCCAAAGAACGAAAAATCTTTGTGTATTCCCTGGGATTGGCACTCAGTAGTGTGTGTCGAGATGGGAAATCTCGCATCACTCTGCTTAACAGCCCTCATGTGCTCTCCAATTCTGTCTCGTAGTGGTCTAATTATACTGCCAACATGCATTTTCTTACATCTACAAACTATTATGTAGACAACAAAGTTCGTACTACAGTTAATGTTGGTAGTGATGGAGTACCGTTTCCCTGTAGGACCTGTAAATTCCAGTGTTCTATTTAGCGCCCATTTGCACATTGAGCATCTACCACACCTGTAAAAACCCAATGAGCGATTTGTCAGCCAGTTAGTGTCCCTAGTTCGAGTGGGATAACTCGGACTGAGGATGTTCCTAAGGCACAGTCCCCTCCTGTATGCGATCTCAGGTTTGTTACCAATTGTGTCAGTTAAGGTGTTGTCTTCTTTCAGAATGTGTCAATGTCTGTTCATACTTCTACTAAGTACACTAGACAAATTATTGTAGTTGGTAATCATTCTGATTTTAGCGTCTCCCTTCCTTTTATTGTGTGTGTACTCTTTGAGGGTATCTTTTCTATCAGTCTTTTTAATTCTCTTCAGAGCTTTGTCTAATGTACCTTCATTGTACCCTCGTTGTTTGAAGCGTTGTGTCATGGAGGTTGTGCAGGCACTGAAGTCTGATTCTGTGCTACAATGACATCTTGCTCGTACATATTCCCCAAAGGGGATTGCATCAATCTGGTGTCTAGGGTGGGCACCAGATGCATGCAGAGTGGCATTGCTAGCTGTACTTTTTCTGTATAGTCTGCTATGTATTTGCTCATTGTGAATGTATAACTCTATATCTAGAAAAGGTATTTTCTCACGACTGTGTTCATAAGTGAACCTGATGTTCCACTCATTAAGGTCAGACCACCTAGCGCCAGGAGGGCCCCAGATCCATCTCTCCTCGAGCCAACCCTTGAAAAGGTTGGCATACGAGGGAGAGAATCTGGAACCCATGGCTACACCTGGTTTTTGGATGTACCATCTGTCTTGGAAAAGAAAGACCTTATTGTCAAGTATGAGTTCTATCATAGAGATGAGCATCTCTGTATGTTCCCAGGTGCTCGCAGATCTAGTACTCAGAATTTTTCTTATGGCCGATAGCACGCACTCCCTTTTGATGGTGGTATATAGGGCAGTTACATCTAGGGTCACCAGCGTCATTTCTTTACTCCAGGTAATATCAGAGAGAAGACCCAGTATGTGTTTGGTGTCACGTATAAATGACGGCAAATTGCACACTAGCAGTTTGAGAAAAATGTCAACTAAGTGAGATATTTTCTCAGTAGGCCCTTCAATCCCTGATATTATGGGTCTTCCAGGTGGGGTCAGAGGGTTCTTGTGGACTTTGGGCAGGGTATATATACATGAATATTTGGGTCTGTCTACTCTCAGAAAGCTGTATTCTTCTTTGTCAAGTAAGCCCCTGCCATACCATTGCTTTTCTAAGGAGACATTGGTCCACTCAAGCATTACTCGCTTTTGGACCGGAGGACAGCGAGTTCAACATGTACTGCTAATACGGTGAAACACTATACGCATATATATACTTTTTTCACGAGCACGTGGTGATTTCCATGATTTTAATTCAGTCACCCTATAATGCTGCATTATTTGCACTTCTGACCCGTCCTAATGACTTTTGGACTATGTTGGTTATGAGATAACTAAGGACAACACTGGGTTTTGTTTTTGCCGCTGGGGCGCACATTGTTTGGAATTGTTCACAACTGTACATATCCAAATTTACAACTGAAATCCTGACAATGTATCATATATGTTTTAAACCTAGCCGTGAACAAGTCGCATGTTCTAATGTGTACAAGAAGTGACGAAACACGTGTTGGATTGGCTTGAAAAAATATCGACCCCGAACTCCGGGATGTCTGATTAAACGAAAAAGAAGAGAAAAGAATAAGAATCATCGCCTTTTGTTGTATTTACTTTGTCTGAATGAGACTATTAATTTCACGTGTGCTAGGGTACATGAAATATGCTCATTCATTGAACAGTCTCATTATCTGGACCCTAGGCAGTCAGGCTTCCGACCAGCACATTCAACTGAGACCATGATATTGACTGTATTGGATGAACTAAGGAGGGAAGCAGATAGGGGCTCTCTGCAGGACTTGGTGTTATTGGACCGATCGGCTGCTTTTGACATGGTCGACCATGGTATTCTGGTGGACCGTGTCAGGGAAGCAGCAGTGGCGTAACGAAACTTGAGGGGGCCCCCCTGCAAACTACATGGAGGGGGCCCCCCTCCCATCCTCCGTGCCAGTCTAGAGCTCTCAGGCCAGCGACCCGCCATCCTGCAGGGGATGGGGGCGATTGTACGCCACTGTCACCAATGCAGCCGTTATAAGTAACACTGGATGGTGGAGTTAAAGGTTGGGCTTAGTCTGCCAGCAGGCTATATCATAGGTGGTGGTCCATTCATTACAGGGTCCCTGCCATCAGTATGACGGGGAAGTTTGCCCAAGTTTAGGTGGGTTTCCTGATGCAGACTCCTGTCATAATATACAACATCGGGCCCACTCATCGTTCAGTTTTGACAAAATTGCATCCACTGCTCCTTCTGGTTTCCGTTTTAAAACATTAGACAAAGCGACAATGCAGTATTTCAAAAGCAGATGTAACTACAAAGAGCACATTTTGATAATACATTTTTATTAGTAGACAATAGCAATCTTAAGAGGCATTGCATAGCTTCATACACACTGTGACCCCAATTCCATCACAGTCTCTCTCTCTCTCTCTCTCTCTCTCTCTCTCTCTCTCAATGAGTCAGTCTCTCTCGCTCAGTCAGTCAGTCTCTCTCTCTCTCTGTCATTCAGTCGCTCTCAGTCAGACAGTCTGTCAGTCTCTCTCTCTCTGTCAGTCAGTCAGTCATTCGGTCTCTCTCTCTCTCTGTCAGTCTCTCTATCTCTCTCTCTCTTTGTCAGTTTCTCAGCCAGTCTGTCTCTCCGTCAGTCAGTATTCAGACTCTGTGTCAGTCAGTCTCCACTCTCTCTCCACTCTCTCTACTCTCTCGACTCTCTCCCCACTCTCTCTCCACACACTCTCTCTCTCTCTCCCTCTCTCCACTCTCTCTCTCTCTCTCTCTCTCCTCTCTCTCCACTCTCTCTCCCCACTCTCTCTCTCTCTGTCGACTCACTCTCTCCACTCTCTCTCTCCCCACTGTCTCTCTCCTCTCTCTCCACTCTCTCTCTCCACTCTCTCTCTCCACTCTCTCTCTCTCCACTGTCTCTCTCTCTCTACTCTCTCTCCACTGTCTCCCTCCACTCTCCACTCTCCCTTCACTCCCTCTCCACTCCCTCCCCACTCTCTCTCCACTCACTCCCCACTCTCTCTCCCTTCTCTCTCTCTACTCTCCCTTCTCTCTCTCTACTCTCTCTCCACTCTCTCTCTCTCTCTCCACTCTCTCCACTCTCTCTCTCCACTCTCTCTCCTCACTCTCTCTCTCCACTGTCTCTCTCTCCCCTGTCTCTCCACAGTCTCTAATCCCTCTCCACTCTCTCTCTCTCTCCACTCTCTCTCTCCACTCTCTCTCCACTCTCTCTCTCCACTGTCTCTCTCTCCATTGTCTCTCCACTGTCTCTACTCTCGCCCCACTCTCTCTCTCCACTGTCTCTCTCTCTCTCCACTCTCTCTCTCCACTCTCTCTCCACTGTCTCTCTCTACTCTCTCTGCTCTCTCTAATCTCTCTACTCTCTCTACACTCTCCCTCCAGTCTCCCTCCACTATCTCTCCACTCTCTCTCTCTCTCTCTCTCTCTTCACTGTTTCTCTCCACTGTCTCTCTCTACTCTCTCTCTCCACTCTCTCTCTCTCCACTCTCTCTCTCCACTCTCTCTCTCTACTCTCACTCTCCACTCTCTCTCTCCACTCTCTCTCTCCACTCTCTCTCTCTACTCTCTCTCTCTCTCCGCTGTCTCTCTCCACTCTCTCTCTCTCTCCACTCTCTCTTGCTCCACTCTCTCTCTTGCTCCACTCTCTCTCTTGTTCCACTCTCTCTCTATCTCCACTCTCTCTCTAACTCCACTCTCTCTCTCACTCCACTCTCTCTCACAAAGTAGTGTGCGTTGCCATGGGTGTCCGCAGAAATATTTCCGGGGGGGGGGGGGGGGCACATTATTTACTTCATCACCATCCCCCTTGCACTCTTCTCCCCTCTGCCTTGCACCCTTCTCGCCCTCTACCTTGCACCCTTCTCCCCTCTGCCTTGCACCCTTCTCCCCTCTGCCTTGCACCCCTCTTCCCTCTGCCTTGCACCCTTCTCCCCCCTGCCTTGCACCCTTCTCCCCTCCGCCTTGCACCCATCTCCTCCCCACCTTGCACCCATCTCCTCTCCGCCTTGCACCCTTCTCCTATCTACCTTGCACCCTTCTCTCTACCTTGCACCATTCTCCCCTCTACCTTGCACCCTTCTCCCCTCTACCTTGCATCCTTCTCCCCTCTGCCTTGCACCCTTCTCCTCTGTGCCTTGCACCCTTCTCCTCTGTGCCTTGCACCCTTCTCCTCTCTGCCTTGCACCCTTCTCCCCTCTGCCTTGCACCCTTCTCCTCTCTGCCTTGCACCCATCTCCTCTCCGCCTTGCACCCATCTCCTCTCCGCCTTGCACCCTTCTCCCCCCTCTCTTCTCTCCTTGTCAGGGTCTCGAGCAGTGCTCTGTGCTGCCTCCTCTCTCTCTGGGGCCCCCAGCCCCCCTTCCTTGTCAGGGTCCCTGCTCTGTGCTGCCTCCTGCTCTCTGGGGCCCCCAGCCCCCCCTTTGCTTGTCAGGGTCCCTGCTCTGTGCTGCCTCCTGCTCTCGGGGGCCCCCAGCCCCCCTCTCCTTGTCAGGGTCCCTGCTCTGTGCTGCCTCCTGCTCTCTGGGGCCCCCAGCCCCTCCCCCCTCTCCTTGTCAGGGTCCCTGCTCTGTGCTGCCTACTTCTCTCTGGGGCCCCCAGCCCCCCTTCCTTGTCAGGGTCCCTGCTCTGTGCTGCCTCCTGCTCTCTGGGGCCCCCAGCCCCCCCTCTCCTTGTCAGGGTCCCTGCTCTGTGCTGCCTCCTGCTCTCTGGGGCCCCCAGCCCCCCTCTCCTTGTCAGGGTCCCTGCTCTGTGCTGCCTCCTGCTCTCTGGGGCCCCCAGCCCCTCCCCCCTCTCCTTGTCAGGGTCCCTGCTCTGTGCTGCCTACTTCTCTCTGGGGCCCCCAGCCCCTCCCCCCTCTCCTTGTCAGGGTCCCTGCTCTGTGCTGCCTACTTCTCTCTGGGGCCCCCAGCTCCAGCTCTCCTTGTCAGGGTCCCTGCTCTGTGCTGCCTCCTGCTCTCTGGGGCCCCCAGCCCCCCTTCCTTGTCAGGGTCCCTGCTCTGTGCTGCCTCCTGCTCTCTGGGGCCCCCAGCCCCCCCTCTCCTTGTCAGGGTCCCTGCTCGGTGCTGCTTCCTGCTCTCTGGGGCCCACAGCCCCCCTCTCCTTGTCAGGGTCCCTGCTCTGTGCTGCCTCCTGCTCTCTGGGGCCCCCAGCCCCTCCCCCCTTCCTTGTCAGGGTCCCTGCTCTGTGCTGCCTCCTGCTCTCTGGGGCCCCCAGCCCCCCCTCTCCTTGTCAGGGTCCCTGCTCGGTGCTGCTTCCTGCTCTCTGGGGCCCACAGCCCCCCTCTCCTTGTCAGGGTCCCTGCTCTGTGCTGCCTCCTGCTCTCTGGGGCCCCCAGCCCCTCCCCCCTCTCCTTGTCAGGGTCCCTGCTCTGTGCTGCCTCCTGCTCTCTGGGCCCCCCAGCCCCCCCCCCTTCTTGTTAGGGTCCCTGCTCTGTGCTGCCTCCTGCTCTCTGGGGCCCCCAGCCCCCCTCTCCTTGTCAGGGTCCCTGCTCTGTGCTGCCTCCTGCTCTCTGGGGCCTCCAGCCCCCCTCTCCTTGTCAGGGTCCCTGCTCTGTGCTGCCTCCTGCTCTCTGGGCCCCCAGCCCCTCCCCCTCTCCTTGTCAGGGTCCCTGCTCTGTGCTGCCTACTTCTCTCTGGGGCCCCCAGCTCCCGCTCTCCTTGTCAGGGTCCCTGCTCTGTGCTGCCTCCTGCTCTCTGGGGCCCCCAGCCCCTCCCCCCTCTCCTTGTCAGGGTCCCTGCTCTGTGCTGCCTACTTCTCTCTGGGGCCCCCAGCTCCCGCTCTCCTTGTCAGGGTCCCTGCTCTGTGCTGCCTCCTGCTCTCTGGGGCCCCCAGCCCCCCTTCCTTGTCAGGGTCCCTGCTCTGTGCTGCCTCCTGCTCTCTGGGGCCCCCAGCCCCCCTTCCTTGTCAGGGTCCCTGCTCTGTGCTGCCTCCTGCTCTCTGGGGCCCCCAGCCCCCCTCTCCTTGTCAGGGTCCCTGCTCTGTGCTGGCTCCTGCTCTCTGGGGCCCCCAGCCCCCCTCTCCTTGTCAGGGTCCCTGCTCTGTGCTGCCTCCTGCTCTCTGGGGCCCCCCAGCCCCTCCCCCCTCTCCTTGTCAGGGTCCCTGCTCTGTGCTGCCTACTTCTCTCTGGGGCCCCCAGCTCCCGCTCTCCTTGTCAGGGTCCCTGCTCTGTGCTGCCTCCTGCTCTCTGGGGCCCCCAGACCCCTTTCCTTGTCAGGGTCCCTGCTCTGTGCTGCCTCCTGCTCTCTGGGGCCCCCAGCCCCCCTTCCTTGTCAGGGTCCCTGCTCTGTGCTGCCTCCTGCTCTCTGGGGCCCCCAGCCCCCCTCTCCTTGTCAGGGTCCCTGCTCTGTGCTGCCTCCTGCTCTCTGGGGCCCCCAGCCCCTCCCCCCTCTCCTTGTCAGGGTCCCTGCTCTGTGCTGCCTACTTCTCTCTGGGGCCCCCAGCTCCCGCTCTCCTTGTCAGGGTCCCTGCTCTGTGCTGCCTCCTGCTCTCTGGGGCCCCCAGCCCCCCTTCCTTGTCAGGGTCCCTGCTCTGTGCTGCCTTCTGCTCTCTGGGGCCCCCAGCTCCCCCCCCTCTTCTTGTTAGGGTCCCTGCTCTGTGCTGCCTCCTGTTCTCTGGGGCCCCCAGCCCCCCCCTCCCTCTCCTTGTCAGGGTCCCTGCTGTGTGCAGCCTCAGAGGAGCAGTGGAGACTGCTGTCTCTGGGGCCCCCACCCTTGTCCTGGGCCTGCCTCTGGCTCTGACTGAAGAGAAACAATGTATGTTAATACTTTGTTTCTCTTCAGTCAGAGGGAGGGGCGAGGGGCTCAGAGCTGCAGCCTGCACCTGCTTTCGAGGGAGGGAGGCAGCCTCGCTCACAGCTCTCAGAAGAGCTGAGGTGGGGTGCCGGGGCCCCCTTCATTAACTGAGGAAAGGGGGGCCCCCCGCACCGCGGGGCCTGTGGGGGCGTTTGTTACGCCCCTGGGAAGCAGGTATCCAGCGGCCAGCCCTCAGCTGGATCACGTTCTTTTTGGAGGACCGTTTTCAGGTTGTTCACCTCTCCCAGTTGCTGCATCTAATATGAAGATCACATGCAGTGTACCCCAGGGCTCCTTATTATCCCGGCACCTGTTTAACTTGTACCTACTCCCTCTCATACTTTCTTTAAGAGAAAGGAATGTGAGTACATTTAAGTCTGCAGATTACCTGCAATTAATATTCTCCATTGATAATACTCCTGACGCCGTATCTGAATTTCAAGCCACCATGGTGCACACCCGGAGGTGGCATTTGCAACCCCTGATGTCTGCATTTCTGGCTAGCAGAGTTGGGCTCCCCTCCCTTTCCATCCTACTCTGCTAAAAGCCTTGGAGTTACAATAAACTGCGACTTATCCATTAAATCTCAAATTGGAACTGTAGTTTCCACCTGTTTTTTTCAGCTTCAGAAAATAAGGAAAATAAGCAGATTTCTCACTAGGGAAGCCCTGGTGCAGGTAGTCTTAGCCTTGGTCATGTCGCACATCAATTATGCTAATTCTCTATATTTTGCTCTGCCCGCATACCTAATAAAGAGACTACAACTTGTGCAGAATCAGGCTGCAAGACTCTTCTATCGGCAGCCTAGATGGCAACATGCTTCCCCTACCATGAAGAAACTACCTTGGCACACTGTAGTCCAACGATGTACCTTCAAAATCGCTGTCTAATTTTCAAATTATTACATGGCGCATGTCCAGAATTAATTTCCAATTTCATTCAGAGATATACACCTACCCGCAATGTGTGTTCAGCTCACACGAATCTGCTGGTCGTCCTGTATTACAAATCAAAACGGCTATGTGGGAGTAGATTGTTGGTACTGGCCCTGGCTTTTGGAATACCCTACCCCTGACATCAGATCCTGCACAGATCACCTAAGAATCAGGAAGCTCCTCAAAACATGGCTTTTTATTCAGGCATGTGATTAATTCAAACATGGCTGCCCATTCAGATATCTGACTATCGTCCAGGACTCCGGTCACTCCTATAGTGAGCACCATGAAGCCAATTGGTGAACGTGCGCCCTATAGATAATTTTAACATAACATAACATTTGTACTTAATTATGTGTAAAAATACTTTTATTTGATCTGTTAAAATCATAAAAAGAGTGGAAACATACCACCATAATGAAAACGTCACAAAACTGGTACAGATAAAAATGACAATAAAACATTTTTAGTTATTGTAACCCTCGTATGGAAAGGAACCACAGAGCAGCGGATTATCATAACAGCTATGAAAACATGTCCATGGTTTCTGGTGAAATTAAAATGTTGATCCCAACAGAAAATGGGGAGGGAGCAAAGTTCAAAATACTTAATTATGTGAACTTCTGTTCGTCTCGCCTCTGAGTTAGTCAAGTTCAAGCAAGGTTGGCCTGGTTACGCCCGCAATGGTAAGTATTCCAGAAAAGGATCATCACTTCCTTGACCGCATCGTTTTTCACTTCTATATTATGTTTGACTCTACATGTCTGAGAAAGGTCTCTTTTTAAAAAAACTATTGGGTTGTGGGATATATAATTACTGGGGTACATCACCTGGGAGTCTGAGAGTAAAGTTCATTCGCTTTTTCTGAGCTGAAGGTTTTGAAGTGTAGCCAGTAACCAACAGAGATTCTGGAGAGTTTAAGCGTGGAAATTAAAGAAGAGGTGTGAACAGCAGGAGGCCAGCCACACATGTGAATGCTAAACACTGGAGCTAAGTTTATATTAAGAAAATACAGGGATAACAAATGTAGGTAATAAAATGATTAAGTAATTCCATGTATTTTCTCATACTGAATCTCCAGTGATTCTGCTCAGGAACAGAACTACTCCTCGGACCATAGAACATCAGCATGTAGGGACTGAGTCAACATACCAGATCAGTATCCATGAGCCCAAGTCCGACTAGCTATAGTGCATTACCTACCCTCCTAACCTTTCCAGAGAAACAAGTGAGTTGGCACCCCAGAACACAACACTCTCAATCCTCTCAGGGATTGTGGTAAAAGTACACACCCTTTCGCTCTCTCACTCCTACTTGTCCACAGTCACATAAGCAAGAGACACAAAGGAAATATTGCATATTTATTTAAACTATTGTGCTCTAAGATGCAGGATTTGTGCCATGGTTAAAAACAAATGGATAGGAAAAATATCACTAGCATGGTTAACAAACCATATATCATAAAAAGCCCTATAAGACAGATTAGTCTAAAACCTCGCCCCTTCCGACAGAGTTGAGTGTCGGACCCTGTACCTTAGCATACATAGATGGACGCTCTACATCTCAGCTGATGCGGTAATCTTGCCCGAGGACCTTCGCTGTGTGTTTTTTAGAACTATCATCTTTAGTTATATGACAAGACATGGGTGCACACAAACAGCAATTTCATTTTCATGTTATGTCTAAGTGTTAGTGTCCGACCAGAGAGAATAACAAGGGGCATTGCTGTTTACCTTGTCTATGGTGTTCAGACTAAATGCCAGGAAAAGCACACAACACAAAAACCTAAGCAGGGTCTTTGTGAAAATACAAAGTGGCACAAAAGCAAGCGTGTTTATGTAGTAACGTGTGCAAAAGAAATGTTTCCTACAAAGTGTACAACGAGGCTAACATAGGGAAAACGACATTGGCCCATGTCAGAAACACATTACACTGCAACTGTACCTCTTCCTGGTGCTGTCTTTGCCCCCTCAGAGGCCAGGGGTCGCAAGAGCATTGTCAGGGGTCACAAGGGAGCTGCCAGAGGACGCATATGGGACCCCTGATGACCCCCAAATGACATCCCTTGTTATAAATAAGACCTATATGCTTCTGTCCTCCCTTAAATCATCTTAATAGGCCACTGGATTCTTTCGAATAACATTATATGTATTGCACACTTTCTCATTTCTTCGGAGACGTCCACAAACACGGAAGCTTCCGAAACTTTGCATTTGCTTTTACTGTACAATGTTGCAAAACAAAAAACATGTTTACAGAGTCAAGTTGTAACCTGGTCAGTCCTCTTAAATTTATTGGAGCAACAGCGCCATCTAGTGATAGAAGAAATATTTACAAGGCAATTCGCAATTTAAAAACGAGTCAAACACACAACTCGAACATGAATGCTTTTGAATCTTGACTGTCCACCCACGGGCGACACTGGACCCGAACTTTGAGTGGGGGGAATGGGTGTGGGGTAGGAGAGAATAACAGTTCAACCAATGAAGGCGGAGCTAGCACTCCAAACAATGGGGCGGAGATATCCTTAGAGCCGGTGTACGGATTCTATTACAGGACCGGAGGCTTCAGATTATGCTTCTCAATCTTTACTGCATAAAACACAGCAGCCAATGAAAATGTATATTTTCAGTAAACATTAACCACAAAACTTCATTACCCATGAACACCCATGAGTATAGGCACGCCCCCACAGTCCATAAGAACCCCTTGCGTGCTCCCATCAACCTCTTTCTTTGCTGCTCACAAGCCAGAGTTAAGTGCACCTTCCCTGTTCCCTCACTCTGCTTGTTGGTCTGGGGGTGCTGTGGGAGATTATTGTGTTGTTGATGTTTATTAAGGTTCTTTTGAGATTGCTGCGGCTCAGTCCGCGCCCTGATTGAGGACATTGGTGTTTATTCTGGTTTGATACATTTTGGGCATTATTTCTGGTAATTGCTATCACGCGCGTAGGGTTCTCTCACCTCGCGGTACATGTGGGGCCGTCTCGACACTGGGGCAGCTTCCGCTGGGGAGCGCACGCGTTTTAGCGCGTTTATCACGGTCTTTGACCGGCGAGGGGCCGCCGCGTCTCCCAGAGGGGACCCGTTACCGGCAGCCTGAGGGCGCGCACGAGCTCCCTCATACGCCCTGCGTTCAGGCCGGGTGGCTCACGGCCGACGCGCGCGCCCAAAAACGCTGACCATTTGGGCTTTCTTTTAGTAGGATTTGGTAGCGTTTTGGGCGGCGCGCCTCGGCACGTCTCCAAGGCTGACAGGAACGCGCGTTTTGCGCGTTTGCACACACCGGCTTGCCTCTCGTCAATCCCCCGCTTCTGGTGGTGTAACAACGAGGTCCTGAGTGGGCACACGCTCGGTGTATTTTGGACCTGGGTCATTGGCCCTATTGATTACAGCGTTGCTGAGGGGGTTTGGGTACAGTTTGACTTCTATATTGCTTGTGTGCAGTGGGCTGACCCCCCCCCACCACCCCCAGTTCTGCCAGGGTTATTCCCTTGTGACTAGCAGTGTGGCACCATGGAAAATTGGGCTAAGTACCCAGATGAAGAACAGGCAGAAGGGGAGGATACATCAGAAGGGCAGCAGGAGGCTGTCCTAGAAGATAATATTGTAGAAGCCCTGGATGCCTCGGTCCAGGCTTCCGTGAATAGAGCCATGGACACGAAGGTCCCTCAGACTGTGCAGCAGGCACTAGCAGTGACCCTGCGCCCCATTAAAAAACAATTAGAGGGTTTTGCTAAGCGCCACGGCTACGGCAAACACAAGAAACAAAAGCGGCCTAACCCCTCTACCTCGACAGCAGTTTCGGATGACCGCCATCTCTGGCCTCACGCTCAGTCCATGGCTTCCTTGCAGGATCGGGACGCTCCTACTCAGCCACGATCTGGTGGCAAGGCGAAGAGTAAGCGCCAAATAGTAGTGGACACGGATTCCACCACCTCCTACACTGATTCTAGTACAGGCACTGATTTATCGGAGGAGCAGCCTCCGCCCCCTAAGAAGGCTAAGTTGGCTCCCGCGGCCGCGGGGGACAAGGCACCCAAGGCTTTTCATTTTGACCCTTCGGACATAATTCACCCTCGGTCTTCGGACTGGGTCCCGCCGGCGGAGGTTTCGGAGTACATTCATGATCACCTCCGGAAGATTTTCACGAGAGAGGTACGCAACCGGCTGAGGTCGGAGTGCCCGCGTCCAGAGATACCGGACAGTGTCGCAGACACTCCGGAAATTGACGCCAGTATGTTGACCTTTTTGAAAAAGTTTTCTAAAGACCCCAAAAGGGGGCTTGACAGGGCCTGGCGGGGCTGTCAAGACAAGATGCTTGATGTTATTGGCCCCCTAGCCAAGATCTTAGAAATGGCCCTTGCGGCCAAGGAAGGGGCAACACCGGTGGATCCGGACATCTTGGCTGAATGGACTCAGCGCGCGATTTGCTTTCTAGGCAACGCGAATTGCGCCGTCTCTACGGAGAGGCGCAAGTCCTTGCTGCTTCGAATGGACAGTAATTTAACAGAACTTGCGGAGGCGGAACCAGGTCCCCTGGCTGGGGGCTGTCTCTTCGGGGACCGTTTCGTTAAAGATGTCACCAAGTATGTTGGTACCTTCACCGCGTTGGACAAGGCCCAGAGCGGTATCAAGCGAGCACTCACACAGGGTGTTTTCAACAGGGCCGGGCGAGGCGGGGGTCGCTCGTCAGGCCGAGGCTTCCAGAGAGGCTCCCAGAGAGGTGATTTTGGACGAGGCCGGGGCGAGTGGGATTCGACCCGCGGCGGCACCTTCTATCCTTCTCGGAAAGGCTTCAACAGAGGACGTTTCCAGTCGGGAAACAACAGGGCGAGTTTCAAGGCCCATCAAAGTTCCGGTGAGTGTCACAAACTTATCTCTTCTTCCTTTGGGGGGTCGCACGCAGCATTGTCTTCTGCACTGGCAGGCGTTGACACAGGATGCTTTGGTTTTACAGACGGTTCAAGGGTTCCGGCTGGAATTCTATTCTCATCCTGCGCAAGCGTTACCCCCGCCACCTCTCCGTTTTTCCCAACTAGATCACAATTTCATAGACGCAGAGGTGGCAGACTTACTGACGAAGGGAGCGATCGCTCAGTGTCAGCGAAGCCCTCGCGGCTTCTCCAGCAATGTCTTCATAGTTCAAAAGAAAGGAGGTGGCAACAGACTTGTGCTCAACCTCAAAGATTTCAATCAGTATCTGGTATACAACCATTTCAAAATGGAGGGTATTCACATGCTGGCAGACTTATTACAAGAAGGGGATTGGATGGTTCGATTGGACTTGAAAGATGCTTATCTTTCTATTCCAATTTTTCCGCCACATCGCAGGTTCCTGCAATTTCTTTGGAACGGCCGTTGGTACGAGTACTTGGCTCTTCCTTTCGGTCTCTCCTCGGCCCCCTGGTGTTTCACCAAAGTCATGAAACCAGTGGTGGCCTATCTCAGAGAAAGGGGAGTGCGTCTGATCATTTATCTGGACGACGTCCTGATAATGGCACAGGACAGGTCGGTCCTACTGCAACAGCTGACCATGACTACTTCACTGTTGCAGCGCCTAGGATTTGTGATCAATCTGAAGAAGTCCGTGATGATCCCTTCTCAGGTGATAGATTTTCTGGGATTCACGATCAACTCCCTCACGGCGCAACTGTGTCTTCCGCGGGCGAAGTTGAGGGAGCTGAAGAAAGAGATCGTGAAGTTACTAGACAGTCAACTGGTCACGCTCAGAACTCTGGCCAGGATTGTAGGGATCCTGGCGTCGTCAGTTCAGGCGATATTCCCAGGTCCTTTACATTACAGGGCCCTCCAACGCCTCAAGATCAGGCATCTTCAGAAAGGTCTCTCGTATACGGACTCGGTCCCGCTAACGGACGAGGTTCGGCACGAACTCCAGTGGTGGCTAGGCCACGTAGATGCCTGGAACGGCAGGGCGATCTTCGGGTCGCGCCCGGACGTGGTCATAGAGTCGGACGCCAGCAGATGGGGCTGGGGCGCGCGCTGTGGAGATGTTTCCACAGGCGGCAGATGGTCATCACAGGATCTGGAACTCCACATAAATTGCTTGGAGCTACTGGCGGGATCCTTTGCGGTCCGCACGTTATCCCCGAAGCAGACGTCCTGTTGCATCCTCCTGCGGATGGACAATGTGTCCGCAGTGAGGTATATCAACAAGTTGGGCGGCACGAGGTCGTCTCTTCTTGTACAAATAGCCAGGGAGTTCTGGCACTACTGTCTGCAGAACCAGATATCTGTCATAGCGGAATACATCCCGGGTCAGGCCAACCAAGTGGCGGACTGGCATTCCAGGCACTTGAGGGAGAACAGCGACTGGAAGCTGCTTCCCCAGGTCTTTCTCTGGTTGCAGGCGATTTGGGGTCCTTTTCAGACGGACTTGTTCGCCTCCAGGTTGTCTTATCAACTTCCCCGGTTCTTCAGTTGGAGACCGGATCCGATGGCAGCGGCAACGGATGCCTTTCTCCAGGATTGGTCAGAGGGGATCCAGTATGCCTTTCCCCCCTTTCTGTTGATCCCCAGAGTGATGACTCAGGTGATACGGCAAGGGGCGGAAATTGTCATGGTGACGCCGTGGTGGACATCACAGGCGTGGTTTCCCAAACTGTTGCAGTGGAGCTGCGACCGCCCCCGGCTACTGCCGGATTTGAAGTGGTTGTTGCAGGGCCCTCGTCAGGAACAGCACCCGTTGCTGTTGGAGGGCAGGCTATCCCTGATGGCATGGAGGCTTTCAGGGAGCAATGGCAAATGCCGGGAATTTCGGACAAGACTGCTGACTTTATCCAACAGGCTTGGGCACCTTCCACCAGGAAGCGATACTCCGCTGCCTGGAAGAACTGGGTGGATTGGTGCGTGGGACGACATCTGGATCCCGTGGGGGCAGAGTTACCCCAAATTTTGAACTTTCTATCTGAGAAAGCGGCTGGAGGCCTAGCGTATCGTTCTGTCAACAATTTTCGCTCGGCCATCTCGGCGGGCCATGCCCGGATGGATGGTAAGCCAGTGGGCATGCATCCGGTAGTTTGTAAGTTGTTGAAAGGCATCAGGGTAGCCAACCCTCCCAACCCCAAGTATACGGGTTTGTGGGATGTCTCAGTTGTAATTTCATTGTTCAACAGATGGCCGGTTAATTCTCTCCTGTCCAGGAAGCAATTATGGGCTAAACTGGCCATGCTGCTTTGTTTATCGTCTTGCAGAAGATCTTGGGATGTCAGAGCACTCGACGTAACAGGTAGAGTGTTTACCCCGGAAGGGGTTTCTTTTCATATTACAGGTCGTACTAAAACATTGTCTAGACATATCTCTTATAATGCTTTTCCTGAAAATGAAAAACTGTGTGTGGTCCAATGTTTAAAGACCTACGAGGAATGTACGAAGGCCTTGCGGCCGCAGGGCTGTTCACAATTGTTGATTGCTATTCAAAAGCCCTTTAAACCAGTGGCGGCTGCCACTATTGCTAGATGGCTTCGGTTCATTATGAAGGAAGCTGGTGTTGATACAAACATCTTTGGTGCTCATTCAGTTAGAGGCGCAATGGCGTCTAAATCATATGGTTTAGGATCCAGTATCCAAGATATCATGCGTTGTGCAGATTGGTCCTCTGATTCAACGTTTAAGACGTTTTATTATAAGCCGGTGGGAGATATTACTTCAGTGGTATTTAATCAGCGTTAAACTAGCATAATCTGAAGCCTCCGGTCCTGTAATAGAATCAAAAATTTGCTAGCATTCGCAACAAGAATTTTCAATTCTATTAAGGACACGGAGGCGAGGATTATCCTACCCGGCTTAATGTACTGTATGTATTAAGCTTCCCACCCTTTGATGCAAGGATTACGGTGGTGTTATTTCCTTTATTTCAGGATCTGATAAGAAGTCGGATTGATCGGCTCCGGAGGTCAGGATGTTCCGCCTGATGATGTTCTTCCACGTTGGAGGATTGTGACCGTTCAAGTTTTGTTGGACTTGTTTCGCCTCAAAGAAAGAGGATGATGGGAGCACGCAAGGGGTTCTTATGGACTGTGGGGGCGTGCCTATACTCATGGGTGTTCATGGGTAATGAAGTTTTGTGGTTAATGTTTACTGAAAATATACATTTTCATTGGCTGCTGTGTTTTATGCAGTAAAGATTGAGAAGCATAATCCTCGCCTCCGTGTCCTTAATAGAATTGAAAATTCTTGTTGCGAATGCTAGCAAATTTTTGATCCCTTGTGCATTTTAAATATATCGGCAAACTGGATACGCTTACAATAATCATGTTTTAGTTGATTTAACAGTGTTTATTGCCTACTGACAGACATTTTTTAAAGGGTGAATTAGTGATCTGACAACTTAAAGCAACTTCTACAGAATTCAAAGCACTTAAAACAAATTTTCACAATGTTGTTTCAAGACAACAATCCTTTTTGCCAATGTTCCAAAAACTCCTACTGTGAAATGACAATCAGCTCATGAAATATTTTTAATTTAATCTTCAGAAAGGCACTGCTGCCTGACTGGTGACTAAAAGTAAGTTTTTAGTCTGCGTATTGTGACATTGCATCATAGGTCTAAGTGAAGTCTACAAAGTTTTAGAACGGAGGTGTCGAGTATGTCAATAGAGATTTGCATAGCTCTGTACTGCCAGTTCTACTATTTTTACGTCACAGTACTGTAGATTTTGAGTATGTTGGATTATATTCTAGTTGTATTTATACATTGCTTCATACTCCTTTCAAGGTGCAAAAGCACATTTTCAGAGGGGTAGCCAATTGGAACAGTGCGTGTTAATGTTAGCTGTGCTGCCTATATGGGGAGTTTTTTGATGTCATGCGTCAGTACCAGTGTTGTGCTTTTAATAGGTTTTGTTGCTATGACTCCGCACGAATTTGAAAAGGAGTTAAAGATACGTTCCTTAAATATTCAATTTTAATTGATGGACAGATGTGTATGAGTGCAGCCTGGCCTATGTCTGACATTTTATTGTGTGTGGAGATTTTCATGTCCAATTGTAAAGAAAATGAATTTTAAACAATGTCGTCCGGCATTATACTTTTTAAAGAAACTCTTGGATCCATTTGTATGCTTTTCTGTAGCTATGTTCTTTTTAGCAATGGAGAAGGAAAACTGTTTCGTACATGCCTTGTGTATACTGATTAATTGGCTATCTTGTTTTATTAATCCAATTGTAATAGGGATATTTGTGTTTTCGTTTTTATTAAATTAACTTTTAGATTTCGTCATCCTTTTAACATGTTTGGTGCTAAGAATTAAAGTAGGAATTGTACTGCTTTGTACTTTTATGATCTGTATTTTTAAATGGATCGAATAAAGTTTCTTTGAATTGAATTGAGTTAAAGATAGGTTGCGTAAATATTCAATTTAAATTTATGGACAGATGTGTGTGAGTAAAGCCTGGCCTATGTCTCACATGTTTTTGTGTATGGATATAACAGAAACTATCATAAACAAGTGTGTGGCTGAGTTTGCTCATGGGTGTAGGAGAGATGTGTGAGGATAGACATGCCTTTAACTGCAATCTATGGAGTGGTCAGTGAAGCTACCATTTTTAACCACTGAAAATATGGGGCTAAGAAAACGTACAGAGATGAAGGGGGCTGCACGTTTGAGTTGCAAAATCAGGGATTCTGGCAGTTATGAGGCTGAAGAATGCATCCAATCGAACCCCAAAACAGACCCTGTGCCAGGAAAAAGCCATATGAACTTCACAGTGCAACAGGGCCTGCAGTGATACACTTTAAATAAGGCAACAATTATTTGGGATCAGAAAAACCGAGAGGCTTTTGGGGGCTGTGGAATTAATTAGAAACATTGCTGAAGCCTGATGACAAAATATATATATTTTCTTTCGGTTTCTGTTTAATTAGGGCCTGATGCTATAAATGGGTTCAGAGCATTAAGAAAGTAAAGCAAACACATGTTTCGGCCATATCTGTGCTGTACGTTAATGTGTGAGAGGTAACCCTGCTGAGTGTTTGTAGATGTGATAGGATGTGATGACTGGGCCTCCCATGCCTGCAGATCTTTCCAATGCACCATAAGTAGCCCACCATGGCTCGATTACAGTCGCACAGACCGGGAGGGCTGCAAACTATGCACCAGTAATTACAAGTACCAGGGGGTAACAGCCCATCAGCACCATTTAATTCATGGACTTCTATTCACCAAAATGCCTGGGGTAGTGGAGTGACTTCACATGCCCCTGGACCTTAACTTTCACTCACACATGCATATGTTTACACATACACACTCATTCACACATACACATACACTTACACGTATCAATAAATCAATCAATCAAGATTGGTAAAGCACAACTCTGTCACCCTTAGGGTTATCTTGGCGCTGAATATACACATACACTCTGGCTACACATGCACACATACTCTCTCCTATATAAACACACTCAAAACTGCAAGCACACACACAACATACATACATTTAAAAGCAGATTTTTTTACTTACCTCAGTTGCCAGAGAAAGTCATATTCCAGTTATTTGTACTACATTTTGTATTGAACGAATAGTGAACAATGTAATATTATTCACTATTAGTATACTAAAAAATTAACACTGAACGAGGTGAGTGAAGCCCCCACCGACGTCCATAAGGAAGAGCTGCTTCTGTTCCTGCCACTGATGTTGCCACTGCTGACGCTAGGGGTTGCAAGTCAGTGCCAGGAGTCACACGGGGCATACCAGAGGTAACAGCAGCAACTCCTGTCGACCCCTAATTGATGTCCATGATTTCATTACGAGTTATATCCCACAGATGGTGAATTACTGTGCAGGCCTGGATTTACCAGCCGGTATTTTGCATGGTATTCCCTTTTCCAGGGAATTTTACACATACATTTCCACCTGCTCTGAGCAGGTGGTAAAAATGTGCAGGGAGCTGCTGCAAGGTGGGCGTGTGCGGGATGGGTGTGGCGGGTGAAGGAAGGAGCAGGAGAATGTTGGCTGGCAAGGGGAGAGAAGGTATTGTCCTCCCCCCACCCACCCTGTCTTGTCTGAGATACAGGCAGGGGTAACAGAAGGGGTTACTGCTACAATGCAGCCTTTTCCTGATTTTACCTGTTGTTTTTTTCCAGTAAATCATGTGCATAAAACTTGTTTAATTGTGTGGAACGGATTTCCATATGGAATTCTGCCCCACACAGTTCCCAGTTGGGGTTCATGCCTTTTATAGTCACTTTGCAAGTGGGCTAAATAGCCAGAGAGTGCACAACGCCATAAGGAAGAAAAAGCTTGAAAAAACAAAGTCTCCTCTACCTCGAAATGGCTTTTGGATGTTCTCAGTGGTTGACAGGGTGGGATCTAGTAGGAAAGGTGTTCCCAGTCTTTTTTTAACTTTATAATAACACTTCCCTTACTATTTGTTAAAAAAAACAACCAATCCACAACAGATCATTCTAATCTTCGGGTGCGTCTGGCTGCAAGGGAAAGGGGGAGGTTCTCCTGGTCTGGGTAACCAAGATTTGTTTTTACTGAGTGCAATTGGTTAATCAGCAAATCTAAAGGCAGCTTTAGAGCCAGTATATGAATGTAATTGATGGAGTCATTTGAGGCGTCATGGTGACAAAGATGTATTCTGTTTGAGAGGTAATGTAAGGATGCTGCAGATTAGATCGGATCAGGAGTGTGCTCTTCTTTTATTTTAAGTTTTTTTTAGAGCGCAAACATTCTTCCCCACGGGTATATCACAGCGCTTGTAACCGCCTTTAGATTTCTACACCAAGAAGGTTGGAGTCAGCTCTACATTAGTCAGGGAAAAGCCATGTCTTCAGTTTTTTCCTAAATTTGAGATAGTCCTCGGTACAACGAACATCCAGGGGAAGCAAATTCCAGTGGGTGGCTGCCAAAACAGTAAAAGAGCGGCTGCCCGCTCTGCCCTTCTCGATCCTAATTACTTTAGCTAAGGTCAAGCAAGATGATCTTAGATTTCTTGTAGTTTGACAAAATTCAGCCCTATTCTCAGGAGCATTGGGGTGGAGCTATGCAGAGGCCTATAGGTGTGACAGAGTAGCTTGAACTGAGCCCTCTTATGCTTTGGCTTATTTACTTCTAATGGAAACATATATTTTTTTTAATGTTTGCACGAGTACAGTCTGGTTGTGTATTACTAAAAACGTTATTTTAAATGTATTTGTAATACTCTTCTTTTATGTGAAACACTGAAATACAAATTTAGAAACTTTTCACATAACTCAGCTCAGCAACCAAAATTGTTTGTTCCGCTGCGTTGCATGAAACGGAGTGCAGAACAGCGGAAGATATTTTCAAAGACATGGTACCTCTCTCCCTTTGCTGTTGCATTTTAAGCTACCTTGCACCTCACCTAGCACACCCCCTTGCACCGTAGTGCATGGCAGTGAGCATGATGTAGAGCATAGATTTTTTACTGGAAGGATGGCCTTACATGCAAAAAACAATGCTTTAATACTTTTCCAACTTTGCATGTGTGCTGTGCAGTGTAGTATAAATGCAAAGTAGGAAAAATTTGGTGACTTTTTGAGTAGTTCCACTGTTATACCTGCCTTGAGGAGGGCATACGTTTTTGGCGCAGATCGATGTCTACCAATGTTAGTTTATAGAGATTTGCGACCAAACCCCTGGATGGTTGCATGACAACGCCCATGTGCTACCCAAATTACACTCCTTTTTGATGCAAAAGCCACTTTGCATTAATTTCTGCAACTTTTCAAAGCAAATACAAATTTGTGTTGGAAAGTAAATCCTAGGGAAAGGGTTTTAAAGAAGAGAGGTTGTGATCTATGAAATAGCATGTCAGCCAATTACAGAAATACAATAACAGGGATTATGATTCTCAGAAGACAAGAGACTTTACGGACTAGTCTCAGAAATAAAAGGCATGCAGAGGACGGAAGGTAGGAAGATCGTTAATCTGAAAAAAAGAAACAAGATGAATCAAGCGGAAGTTAGTCAATAGTAATTTTTCATGCAGGCTATTAGGAATATTGTGGGGAAAGCTTTCTATGATAGCGGGCAGTTTGAGGATGTAAGCTGTAGAAAGAAACAACATTATATGAAGTGCTCCATATTCATGGCAGACAGCTTAAAACATGCGAGTCCATGTGTTCACATCATTTAAACATTTAGAAATATAGCCTGCTGTGTGCCATGCCTAGGACAGCCCTTTTAAACATAGTCTGGAGCATCCCAACCTTAGTACAGGGTGTGTATGAGGAGTTGACGCACAAAAAGAAAAAGATTTTATTTAAAGATCTTCCCTCACTATTCTGTGTAAAAGTGTTTTCTTTTTTGTCGATTTACTTATGTATACACTTGCTACTGCATCTAATCGTAACTTTACACTATTTTCCTATTTACCATATTTAAGTGTAAATTCACTATGAGGTGCAGACATGCATGTCTCCTCCCTCTTAAAGCCAGGGGTGGAACCTGCCAAAACAGAATTTACGAGTGTAACATTACTGCTAATAATTAATTATATTTTGCTTATAACAAATACCTAAAAAACAACTTTTCTTTGTGAATAGACAGTAAAATGTCAACCAGCCCTCTCACTGCGAGATCAAATCTACCATGCGTAGTCTTTTATGTTCGTTTGACTAAAAACACAGCATTGTGGATTCACAGTGAAAGTGAGCAACAAAAATGCTGCTCCACTCTTAACGTGCCAAAATATCGATTTTGGAGGTACACTGCGCTATGTAAAATACTCAAAATGAGTAGGATGCAGTGCATTTCAACCTCTCCGTTGCACTTGGTTTATAAACATACACAACACTAATCAGACCAAAACAAAGACCTGATCCACATCCTCCGACCTCAATTAGCTTTTCCTTCCAAAATTCCAGTTTATCCAGCCACAAAAATGTTAAACAAGTTTAACGTTTACGATTAATGTAGTTGCGGTCTAGCAACCGGGTAATGGCCCAAAACAAAAGCTAGCACTTAAACATGGAAATCACAATTTCGCTGCCCTGGAGCAACTCAGTGTCCAGAAGCACAATGGAGATCCCTGAGAAGACCTAGAGGCACCTCAGGACACTCCTGCTGTCTGTATGCTGCCATTATCCTGAGCGGAGCAAACCATGATGCCACTGTGTTTGCGCGGCATAGGAGCACCACCCAATGCCTTCTTTCTCATCCAGCTGCCAAGCAAGGAATCCTTCTGTCCCTCAACACTGCCTATCTGACCACCACTGCAGCCACATCTGTCAGGAAGCCCATACTCACGTGTTCTGACCAGAGGTTTGCAGCTGTTGTGGAGGAGGTCAGCGAAGGAGGCCAAGCTGTTTTGTAACCTCCTGACATAAACAATCCCAGAAAGGCTGAAGAGAGGGCACATCAATACAGACATAATCAATGACATGAATACCTATCCTGGGAAGTGCAGGAGACCAAGAAGACGTGGAGCGACTTCAAGCAGCGAATTGACTCTTTGATCCAGACAAGAGGATTCGGTCCCAAGAGGCACTGGGGTTGATGGGCACTTCCAGCGGCTGAGATGTACGAGTACTTTCACCAATAAGAAATGGCTCATCAGGTAGATGCGGAGTCCAGTAACAAATGTGAAATTTGGCCTGAATTATGTTAGCGCCTGAGTTCACAGTCTGATTCGGGTGAATTCAGGTGAAATAACGCTTGGACCAGAGTCTTTCCCCACACAAATCCCTGAATGTAATTACTGGATCAATTTCAGCAAGAAAAGATACAGAAAACAGTATACTGTGTTGTTTTACTAATTAGTAAGGTCAAAACTGAGTGTACTATCCCAAACAAACAGGACAAACTTCAGAATTGATGCTGAAACTGGCACGCCTGATTTGTTGCCGTAACCGTGCAGTGACGGTAATTCCTACAGCTGCTCTAACAAGTGATAGTAACTGTAATTTGGACAGAGGGTGAATAAGCATGAACCACAGACTGGCCACCATCACGTTCCTTTACAGCATTCTGACTCGTATAAGATGGATGGCAAAGAGGGAGCCTCAACAACATAGGCATGTGTACCCGCTACCAGCAAACCCAGCTGCCCACCATGCTGCTCATCACCACTGACACATCCACCCCTGTGATGGCCATGTAGAGCATCGTGCAACTACAGCCCGGGGATATCCTCACAGTGATCACAGAGGAGGACACAGAGATCGTGCCACATTCACCTGGTCAGAACCTGACAGTGATTGAGAAAGTGACATTATAGAGTCCTCCAAGATCTCTTTAGGAGGACCAACTCTCTGGAGGCAGGCGAGGTGTAGAGAATGCCAACTTACTGCATCACTGTGCAGACACATCACGGGAATATGAAACATCCTATGGAAGTCGGCCAAATCTGCATGGTGCTAGTGGCAGAGCACACACACCACAAATGGGCGCTATGCCATGCAATAAACAGATTGACGGCATCCAAACAACAGCAAGGTATCAGTAGCAGAGGGCCACAACCACTTTGGGCAGCATTTGAAGCACTTTCTATGTGTCTGGAGAAGCAGGTGTCCTTCTCTCAGACCTTTGCCTTCTGTGTGAGTACCATTCCGACCAAATCCTCTCTCCCTTTCTTCTATCCCACTAACTACGTTTTCCCAGACGTCCCCACCACAGTCGAGGAGGTGATCGGCCATACAACAGAACTTCCTCCCATACTTGGCAACCGACCATTCAAGACACTGTAGTACAGTTCCCTGGCAAGGCTCCTCGGGCAGGAGGTGCATTGGGGATGAGGTGGGGTAGGATAGTGCAGGCCAGGACCGGGTCAGTGTGGGATGGAACAGCCAGGGCATGTTGGTGTTAGGATGGAGCTGCCAAAACCAGGGAGCTGTTGGTAATAGTGTGGAGGCAGGGTGGATCTGCTAGAACATTGGGCATATTGTGGTGTAACATATACATTTGTTGCTACATTTTTAAGTCACCATAAATATGTATATTGTTTTATTTACAAAGAAGGATTACTGTAGTTATGAAGGTAATTTCAGAATTCATTTGTACAATGGTGTGTCTGATGAGAGAGCCGGTGGCATCCTGTCAATATGCACCTTCTCCCACTTCTGCTTCCTCACCGTTGTCATCTCTTCTGTATCTTCCTAATCTGTCATTGGTATACGCAGCATGTTGTGTAGCATGCAACCAATATGTGCCATTGTGACACAAATTAACTGGTGTGTACATTAATCCTCTACTAGTGAGGGGCAGACACATGAAACTGGTCATTAAAAGTCCAAATGCATGCTCTGTTGTGTTGCATGTGTGCCATGCTTCAAGCATGCTCCTTATCAGTCGCTAGTGCCCTCAGAGGGATCAGGAGCCTGTTTGCAGAGTTCATTCTGAGCCACCTAGAGGGGATGCACAAATGGGTATATGCTGTCCTTGGCAGTAGCAATACACATTAAAATGCTCAAGTGTATTTGAGAGTGTTAGATAATATGGTCCTCAATTTATGATCAATAGGTACTGCAATGTCGCAGACCAGAGAGCACTACTCTCACATTTGTGAGATGTACAACAATGCACTTGGTAAGATTCATGACTGCATGACATAACATCAAAAGTTTCCATTGACAACAGCTATTTTTGAAAGTTGAAAGGCAGGTTCATTCTCCCCAAATAGCCAGAGCAAGTGATGTCTGTATGGAGCATGGCATGTAACTATTTCTAAGGATTATGGAGTCATGACTAAAATGTAGCAGAACAATGAGTAAGGCACTAGTCAGCATCATAGACCATCTCAACACTGATTGTGAGTTGCATTTTCCAGTTTCAGAAGATTTGCTCTCTGGCCCTTGGAGGTACTAGTGGGAAGTGCGAGCCATATGTGGCCCCAAGCCCATTTGGGAAACGCGCTATGGCATACCGGTTTGCCCCATAACATTGCCTGTCTGCCAGTCTACAGGGAAGGTGATGTGGTTGGCATCTGCACACAGCATGATGTTCATGATCTGAGTCATTATTTTAGAAAAGGTCGGATGTGGCAACTTTTGGACCATGACCACTGTATTGATGGAAGGAGCCTCTTGTCAAAAAAATGCAGGAAAGCAAATAACGCGACAAGTTGGGTATAGCAGTTTCTTTCCCATTGTTTGGCTAATGTGTATCTCTAATGGCAGAGAGGATGTGCTGTACGATGTACATATTGAAGCAAGTGAAACTAGTATGTTCAATGGGTCAAGCCTTGTCAACAGAATCTTGGCCTTTGTGCCTTGTATAGGGGATGCTACAGCCTTTTGGTGCTGGGTTAAAAGTATTCTCTTCCTCCAGCGAGATGGCATGTTATATCAGGATGGGAATCTGGTAAAGTACAAGAAAACGCCCCCAATAGCAGCATCCTCATCGGTGCTGTCAAAGAAATCTGGCCTCACTCCGAATTAGAAGTCTGAAAATGTTTATTAGCTAAAAGAAAAATAGTCTGTGAATCACCGAGCCGGGTGACAAGACTCTGGTACCCATGAGCATAAATCTAAAGCACACAAGTAGAGAAGGTAAATGGGCATGTCTTCAGTTACAAATCTGTACTGGAGGTCATGTGACGACACTGAAATAAAGCACCAATTCCGGTGCAGAAACTGAAACAATGGGGTAGTACAGCAGTGACTTTCAATCTGATGAAAAAATGTAAACTTCCAGAGCTGGCCAAGCTATACAAGACTTTCACGTCTAAGTTACCAGACATGAGAGTGAGTTTACTTACACGTCAGAGATGGGTATAACTCTGTAGCATTGGTTATCAACAAGCAAAACGATGGCTGCCACTATTTCAGTTATGTTAAGGCAACATTTGCAATTCCACAATCTCTCCTTTTTGAACTATTTATTCTGTAACTTTTAAAGCGAATCACTTATCACAAGTCTGTTTACTTTGTCAGACATATCATCATTCAAACATTCAATGTTATGTTATGTTATGTTATGTATATATAGATTTCTATAGCGCACAGCTGCCCCAGCAAAGGGGCGTCCCGGGGCTTAAACCAATAGGGAGAGAAGCTACTGCGGATGTTGGTTGCAGCCTACATAACATAAATTAACAGCAGAAGAGATGTTTTTTTTATTGAATTGAACCGTAATCAGCTTTTCGTTCCTTACCATATACTCCATCCTTCAAGACAACAACCATGATGACGTTTGTGTAACTCCCTGACACTACAGTGGATTTGATCACTTGGGCCAGGAATACTCAATCAAACATTTGGAAGGAGGGAGCAGCTTTGAAATCCATTGGTGGCACAAACTCGGCCCAGGGCACCCAGGACTAAATCAATAGCCATTCGGTTCAGAAAAGGGCAGTCCTTTGAGCTTCTAATTACTACAGCTTAATCCTCTAACACAATGGTGGTAGAGAACAACAAAGGACACACAAAATCAGTTTACGTGCTCTGCTGTTGACATAGTCCTTAGCATTATATTGTCAATAGCCATAAATATCATCAGTTGATATTGTCTCACTTACCCTCAATAGTAGGATATAATGCCTCACCTCGACCTGGCAGGCAGCTCAGGGAAGGAGGCTCCGCTCTGTAGGAGATAAAGCTTTAAGTCACACCTAACACATTAATTAGGTTGGCATTACTAGAACTGCTCCAGTTTGTTCAAAAATCAAAACACTCTGACCACCTCAATGGAGGAAGGAATTAATACTATGGGGTTCTGCTCTCTCTAGGCTCAGACGTTATCTACTTCTGGTATCACTTACTTGTGCCAAGTTAAACAGTTTGCATAGTTTAGCTGTACTCAGACATCTAATAATAGTGCCTACAGAACTATACTCAGCTAGGTATAGAATGCTGAGGTATGCCATCAATAAATTAAACTAAGGCACCTAGGGCCCAGATGTAGGTGGCCAATTACCGGTCGGTAACGGCCGAATTCGGCCGTTACCGACCGGTAATTGGATTTTGAGATGTAGGGCCAGTCATTTTACAGAATCGGTAAATTTACCGATCGGTAAATTTACCGAATCTGTAAAATACCGAATCGGTATTTTTACCGATTCGGTAAATTTGATATGTAGGTGGGACTCTTCGGAGTCCCACAAGCCTTACTGAATCGGTATTTTACCATCAAATTCAATTTGATGGTAAAATACCGATTCCGGTGTGCATGCACATGTGTGCATGCACACCTGTGCCATATGACAGGCAGACCTGCCCTTAGGGCATGTATGCCTGCCACATGGCACCCGACCCTGTTATGGGGGTGCTAGAGGGTGTCAAAGTGACACCCCCTGCACCCTTGTGAAATTCGGTATTTACTGATTCGGTAAATACCGAATATTACCGATTCGGTAAATGCACATCTGGATTTACCTACATCTCCCTCCTTCTATTTTACCGATTCATAAATACCGAATCGGTAAAATTCGGTATTTATGAGTCGGTAAAATAGATTTACCTACATCTGGCCCCTAGTGCTAGTGCCTCAAAACTCTACTCAGCATGATGTACAGGGCTGAGAACTGAAGATAATAGATTAAACTAGAAACTTTTGTCACTTAGCGGTAGCTAAAGAAACTAATATTTACAAGCAATCACATACTAACAGTCAAAATGCCTGGGGCAAAGGCATGTTCTCATATAGAGAAAGATGTTCTCATTTCAAGAGATGGTTCAGGGGCTGCCTTACCTGTCCGTCGGTACCTCATGGCGTTATCTGGCTGCCCTCGGGAGGTACCGACCGGTCAGGGAGACTTGTCTTATGTAGTGTCTCTTCAATCAAACAATCAGCCTTCCAGAAGGGCCCAGGGGTGGCTGTTGCGCTGCCTGTTCACGCAAAATGCTATGCGCATGCTCATAACACGGGCATAGTATCGCCGAGAACCAACTGCGTATGCGCGGGGATAATACGAATTCTCTTCCTTTGCGCGTTAGGGATTTACAGCGAAACTCAAATTCTCTATCATTGCACTTTGAGGATTTTCAGCAAAACTGGAATTGCATTGTAATTCCTATACATTAGGGCGATTGTTCGCATGGAAAACGGACTGCAATATTCACTAGAAATTGTCTCACTGTTACATTTTCAATGGTATATACCTGAAAAGTGTTGCAATTAGCAGACATGCATGTATTAAAATTACAACACTTCAATGTCGTGCATAATAAATGATACCTATCAACTTCATTAACATACTGCAGACATTTTTCTATGAGTGTCTCCCTAATATCCTCTCAACCAATGTAGGGTTACACAATGTTTTCCTCTAAACAAGCAGAGCATGTGTGTGTTTCCAAAGAAGGGGTTGCTTAGCATATACTCAAAAACCAGGAGAGGATGGCGATGTACCAGAGTGCCCCGGTTGCGTGGTTTACTTGTCCTTTTTGGGTTACCCTGTAATATGCACTGGTGTTTTTCAAAGACCCCAATGTTAAAACTGATAGGTTTCCCTATAGGGATAGCCATGGTATCTCATTGTTCGGACCACTGACGTCAGTTTTAAGTTTAAACACCCAACGTTGTTCGCGTCACAGAAGGAATTTCGAGACATCTGTGATGTGTGATGGAATCCAGGGTTGCTCCAAAGCAACCCAGCGCAAGTCCGTTTCTGCGTGATGTTTGTCCAGGAAGTGATTCATAAGCTTGGTTGATCTCTTGTTGCACCGTAGTGCTCTTATGTTCTGAGATTCTTGTTTTTATTTTTCTTGATGTCATCCTGACATAACAGAGCTTGCATGGGCACCAAATTAGAAAGATCAATCTCTTGCTGTTACAATTTGTATGTTTCATGAGTCTCCATGGTCTCTCTGTTCCTATATCAGTTTGTGTAGTCTTCTCTGTTTGTGGGCACACCGCGCACATTCCACAGGGGAAGCGGACGATCACGGGCGGTAGATTCCACAATGATGTTTGCCCTTCTTTAGTCTTGCTTTCTTTTGGGCGGGTATGGACCGATTTGTCTCTAATGTTCGTGCTTCTTTTGTAAGCAAACATTGGAACTGGAAGTTTGTTGTTCCCTGTATTGAGTATTCTCCAGTGATGAGTAATGCTTTTCTTGATTTGGTTGGAGTAGCCCGAGAACGTGTTGACAAAGGTAAGCTTTGCATTCTTTTCTTTTGCTGGTAGGATCTCTAACAGTGCTTCCCTGTTATTGTTGGCTGCTCTTTTGCGTGACCTGCGTATTATGGGTGCTGGATAGTTCTTCACCTTAAGGTCATTAGCCAAAGCTTCTGCATGTTTGTTATACTTTTCAATTGTTGAGCAATTGCTCCTTATCCTGAGAAATTGCCCAAATGGCAAGTTCTCACGGAGCGATTTTGGATGGTAACTCTGATATGATAGCAAAGAATTACAGGCCATCGGCTTCTTATATAGCTCCGTACCCAGTCCCTTGTCTTTCGGAAAAATCCTGACGTCCACGAAAGAGAGGTTTTCTTTAGAATACTCAAGAGTAAATCTTAAATATTCATTCCTCTCATTTAACCAAGCATGAAAAGCCTTGATTGTTTCGTGGTCCCCTCTCCACACGACAAAGATATCATCTATATATCTTTTCCAGACTCAAATGTGTCTATAGAAGGGGTTACTTTCTTGCATTACCAATGTTTGCTCAAACTGATGGACATATAGGTTTGCCAAACTGGGGGCACAAACACTGCCCATTGACGTACCCAATATTTCTAAGTACAAGGTGTCTTCAAAGTTGAAGAAGTTCTCTTTCAGGACCTTGCGGGCACAGGACATAATGAATTGTACCGGTGTTATATTGTCTGTGGGCCTTTCTTCCAACATGTGTTATATGGTCACCAAGGTCTCTTCCTGTGGTATGCACGTATATAGAGACTATACGTCGAAAGAGACCAAGAAATCTTGGTCTCTATCAAACGGAGTCTCTATTAAATGGTGCAATAGGTCTTTCGTATCTAGCAGAAAGGTCGGCATATCAGATACCATAGTTCTGAGGAAAAAATCAACAAATGTTGACAGTGGTTCATGTATTGAACCAATTCCCGAAATGATGGGTCTTCCGGGTGGTGGACGTTTCTCTTTATGTATTTTTGGCGGTACATAAAAGTATGGGATGGTAGGGCATGTTGTTACCAAATAATATGCTTCATGCTCAGGGATCCAGTTGTTCTCTTTTCCTTCCTCTACCATTTTCTTGATGTCCTCGGAGAGGCGCTTCGATGGATCCATTTTCAGTATGCTATATGATTTCCTGTCTTCAAGTTGTTGTAGGCACTCAGATCTGTACGCTTCGTTATCCATGATAACTATAGCACCCCCCCCCCCCTTATTGGCGGGTTTCAGTACAATAGTCTCATCTTGAGACAAATGTCGGAGTGCCAGTTTCTCTGGAATAGTTTGATTCTGGTATTGTGTGATGTTCTAATCCGTGAGTTTATTCACGTTGTGCAGGACCGCCTCTTCAAATGCAATAATCTGAGCTGGAACCAGGTGCACTGGAGGATTAAATGTAGAACGAGGTCTCAGGCCTGTATTCTTGGTTGTGGCATCTTTGGTATCAGTAATAGCCTTATCTTTGAAGAAAGAATTCAGGCGGATTTTGTGGAAGAAATCGGCAAGTTCTTGGCGTATCTGGAATGCGTCACCTTTGTATGTAGGTACAAAACCAAGACCTTTCTGTAGAACTGCAGTCTCTATCTCTGTTGGTGTACGGGCACATAGGTTCACAATCAGCTGTTTGCGCTGCTGTTCCCCAGCTGTACTGGTGGTTGCATCATACTGCGTGTCGTTGTTGAAGCTATTGGTGTATTGCAATGTACTCTAGTTTGGGGATTTCTTTTGTCTCCCTCGTGGACGGCCTGGACCATACCCTAAAAAAGGCTGGTTTGGCATCATATTGTTAAACGGTTGGAAAGGGAAGAACTGTTGTTGCGGATGTGGTGGTGGGTATTCAAAGGGAGCGGGTGGCCACCATTGATTTTGTCCTTGTTCATAATACCCTCCTCTCCTTTGTCTTCTTCCTCTGCTCCTTCTATTTGACTGTCGTCCAGCTCTTCCTCCATAAGATGAAGAGTCTGAATCCCTTGAGCCCTCATCACTGGTAGATGTGGAGTAGTTGGAGCCATATCTTCCTCCTTTCTGATTGTATTGTGGAGGAACATACTGATCACTAATGTAAGGATACACTTTCTATAGGGAAAATTTCTCCAAATCTTTTTTAAATTTTGCAATTTTGGTAGCTAAAACTGACTCTTTAAACTCTTTATTGTTTTTGTTGGTATCGTCTGCCTGTTTTTTGTAAACTGACATTATCAACACTGTTTTAATGTTAGCCTCTAGTGTTTGTATCTCCACTAATATGGTATGACCGATTTGCTTTGCTGTTGTAATGATCAAGATTAACCAATCTCTGGTACACCTCCATGCAATTAACGACCAGTCTTTTAAAAAGGATTTATCCTCTAAGAAGAGTCTAGGGGCATTAGTAACTATCAGACCTGATGGTGCACAGTTAGCCCTAAAATACTTGGTCATGATAGCTTCATGTATATGTGTTCTTGAGTGTGAACGTTTGAGCACTAACAGTTTAGCCCAATCATCACTTGACGTCATACTAGCAGTTGCATGCACTTTCGAGGATGCTTGGTGTGATCAAGATTTCATGAGAACCATCTCTTGACATGAGAACATCTTTCTCTATATGAGAACTTGCCTTTGCCCCAGGCATTTTGACTGTTAGTATGTGATTGCTTGTAAATATTAGTTTCTTTAACTACCGCTAAGTGACTAAAGTTTCTAGTTTAATCTATTATCTTCAGTTCTGTGAATCGTCCCACTTTATTGTCAGATTGGCAGCAGCAACAGTAACATTCTATTTTGGTCCTGAAGAAAGCCACTGATACAGATTCCTGATCATAAGGTTGAAACATGTCGACCCCATCGTTGAAGAGTAGTTGTAAATCCATACTACTCTCTGCACTGCTTTTTAATCCTGCCAGTGAGAGCACACCAATAAAACTAGTTTTGTGCATCTACCTTGGCAGTTTTAAAATCCACTTATATTTCACATTTCCCAACACATCTTTCCTTTTGCACTGCACCCTCACTACGCCATAAGCCTCACGTATGGATTATAGCATCCTGACTCCAAGATTGTACATCTATGAAAACATCTCTGAGCTCCTTCCTCACAGTGAGGAAGTTGTAGCTCCCAGTAGGACTAGGTTTTCCTACTGGTAAGGAGGAACCCATATGATGAAGCATGTCACCCTTGGGTGAGTGAGGGTTCTAGTCCTAAAGGGATAATTCCCCAGTTTTTCTTTAGTTTTCACTACATTAAGGAGAGAGTTCGGACATTGATCACACATCTTTGCCAAGATAAGGCTTAGTACATATTCTAGACCTGAGGTGATAGTGTATTATATCTAGGTGCCACTTTGTAACAGGAATCTTGCTATTAAACTCAATCACACTTTGTGTAACCATTCCCTACTGGTCAATTCTGGGATTCTTCTACCAGACATGTTCTGACTAGGCTTTAAATCACCTTGGCCAGATCTATCTGAAGATCTTTTATTTCCCTAGATGCACATAGCTTAGTCAATTATCAGTTTGGTCTGTGAGTATGCTATTAATACTCTACTTCCTTGCAATGGAGAGGTAGGGGAAAGACTAGCATACACCCTGTTATCCTCGTGGTCCTCGGGATCAGCGTGATGCTCAATGGGGGTCCACCTCTTGATCTATCCAAACCCCGAATGCTATAATAGCCGTGGGCATGTGAAGGATCAAGCGAGAGAAGGTAAGGAAGGGGACAGCAGGGAGGGAGACCTGAAACGACAAACAAAAAATGTTGGACTTCTTCCTTCACCAACTTTCCTACCAAGCCGTCAACCCTCCGTAACATACAACAAGGCTATGCCCTCATACACTCTACCTGTAAAGTAAAAGAATGCCACTGTGATGTAGAAGATAAGACTCTTCACAATAGACACGGGTCCTTGAAGGATGTGGACTGCGCTACTCCCCACTGAAATATACAAAGAATAACAACTGTTACTCTCTTTCCTATATACGTTCTGGATATAGTTAATACCTGAAGTGTTTATACATACCCCATAGAGAATCCGACATGGGATATCTCTGGCAGGAATGAGGGTAAATCTTTGGCAGTGTCCTTGCCGCCCTAAAACACCTAACAGCTGACTGTTAGTAAATAATACTCCATAAAGGGTTACGTCACCCCCTTGTAATGATAATGAAGAACAGTACCTGCACCAGTGAACAACCGATGTCCCAATAGGTAATGCTCCGGCAAGGTCCAAACACATGTAATGTACTCCCAGCTATTCTTCTGTAGTCCTGAGAATACTGCTGTTGTAATGAAACATAACGTCCTCTGCACGAAGCGCAAGGCGCTGGTTCACCAACGGAGGACAGTATTTCCAATACCTAGGAAATCACCACTTGGTTCTGTCAATTCGTCCTCCGCATGAGCCGAGGAAGGTCAGGCTCCCCAACGGAGGGCAAAGCTATGCAGGCATCCGGAATAAACAAAGAACTACCAGATCGTCCTCCGCATGAGCCGCATGGGAAGAACGGCTCGTCCAAATGGAGGGCAAATGCAAGATTATTAATGCCAATAAAACAAAGCGAGAAAACAAACCATCCTCCGCATGAGTCAGGGAAGGACTCGCCAACGGAGGACAATATTCGGATTGCCGAATTTCGTATTACGCGAAGTTTTGCTGAAGTAAAGCTTGACTTACTCTAGAATCAAGAGTCCTTGAAGACAAGATCGGAACACCTCCAGATGGGTCTCTGAGAATCAAAATATCCGACTCCGGCTACAGGAAGTGTGCGCCTATATAGAACCACCCATCTGCCTGTTCCGCCGCTAAGAATTCTGGGGCATGTAGTTTTCTTCCGCTTCCCGTTCTGACCCCACCACAGTGTCCAGAGTACTTGAGGCTCTCTTCTGAGTAGTATAACACACCCTCCTTAGTCAAAATTCTGCATCACAAACGATCACAGTAGCTTCAACAATAAAAAGACTGACTGTTTCCCCATTTGGGAATACAAGTCCGGGCACAATTTTCGGATGTCACAGGAATACTGTCAGGATGGGTAGGAAGCCCATTCTTTTGGAAGAGAAAGCCTCACACATAGTTTGGTTTGGGAGGTGTTGGAGCTAAAATCTATTAATAAAGTAAGATAGAACAATTCTTTTTTTTATTGTTTTTTATTTTCATTTTCAGAACAAAAACAGCAAGAAGAGAACATACATTACAGTGCTGCACTGTAATAATTTGACTCGAAGACAGAACTATTTTACACAGTAATATTGCTTTAATTAATCAGTCAATTGGGAAAATCTGCCAGTTTCAAAAAGAGGTTAAAGTCTGAAGTTCTACACCTGGAGACGGATTATCGAGTGAAGAGGAGAAAGTGGCGAGAGTCCAAGGAGAGAGCGGAGAACGAGAGCAAGCGGACGCCATCAGGAAACTGGCAAAGCCAGGAGGCCAACGTCAAGGCAAATCCCCGAGCCACGCTTCAATGGAAGCGTGGCTTAACCAGATACGATCAAGGATCACGGCGTGGGCGGGAAGGAAGGGTCCAAACCCACCTTGATTCACCCGTCCGGCTTTTCCTCTCACCCCCTACTCTGAGTACCTACGGCACCTCGCACCCCATTCTCTAAAGGCTGAGCACCGTGTGTCTCCTCACGCCCTACCCTTGCACTTTGTATATAGAACACCCGTTTGAAACTGGTCTATTTTCTTTCCCTTCCTTTACGTTTCCCGACTTATTGGAGGAACGAGTCAAGCTGGAGTGGAGAAGAAGGCCCGGAGAGATGTATAAATCGTACTTCCCCGGAGAAGAAAGACCGCGAAACCCCTCTCCCTTACTATAGAAGTACTTTACGAAAACGGAGGGTGCTAAAATCAATAAAACCCTCTCTCACCCCTATATGTGTTTCGTGAGTTTCTCTGACCGGTCACACATTTTCAGTGACATAAATACCAATTATTGATATCCTGCCAAGTTTGAACCTGAAAAGAAATATAATCTATTTGTTTCAGAGCAGCTAAATTGATCATGCAACTTTTATGTGTTTCCTAAAACTAATGTGCATGGTGACCTATGTATTTCTGCAAAACCCACAGTTAACTTGATCAGCACCTACATGTATTAGCCTAGGCTGGTTCACTACTGACATAGGTTTGAAACTGTTCTTCACGTGAAATGTGTGCATTGGAGTTTGGGATCATATACTTGTGTGCATGTGTCTATAAAATGTATTCCTAATATTTCCCTACAGGGGATAATGTTCTCTATAGTCACATATTCGTCAAGAAGATCCTCGTGTGGATATGCCTACACAAGACCTAGTCCTCTCGCAGACCAAGAAGCCGCTATCTCCTAAAATTAGAGTTACTATATCTATGCTCAGGTTGGATTCTCCTGGCGATCCTCGTTTTATTGGCCTGTGTATTTGGTGATTAAGCAATATAAATTAGGGATCCTTTAGCCGTGAAGAATGCCCCAGATCTGCATAGGCTAAACATTAGGGCAATAACATGTTGGCTTAGGTTTACGGTTTGAGTCATTGTTCTCAAATACCATCTCATTCTTATTTTTAGATATACCTGAGATCCCCATTATTAAAGTTGATATACCGTGGAACCACATGGTATTTTTAGTTTATCTAGATCCTGCCATTTATCCAATAGATCATTATCTAAAACTCATTCCTGTGCTCAAGTACACCAGAGGTTGAGTCCACCCCGATGGCAGTGTCCTACCAGGGTAGGGAGAGGTTGTTGATGATGAAGCATGACACAAACTGTGTGTGAGGCTTTCTCTTCCAAAAGAATGGGCATCCTACGCATCCTGACAGTATTTTTGTGATGTCCAATAATTGGGCCCGGATTTGAATTCCCAAATATGGAAATAGTCAGTGTACCTATTGTTGGAGCTTCCCGAATTGTTTGGGATGAAGTATTTACCAGGCTGACCTTTAGCATTGTTCGGTTTCTGTGTTCACTCCATCTCCAATCCTCCAACTCGTAGTTGCTGTGTCTAATAGCCTACAGTGATTCAGTTGTATTTTATTATTTCAACTGAAATGTCATCTATATTAATATTAAAAAGAGAGAGCACAAACATTTGAGGTGGGTAATCTCAGGAACCACAGCACCAATCACAACACCCAATACAGCATTGGAAAGGGCAGGTGCAGCAGAAGGACATAGGCTATACAGATGCCCACCATATACCTTACCAGCAAAGTAGTCCCTTGTGGGCGTGGGCGGGGCGCGGCATGACGACAAAAAAAAAGCGTTCCTTAAACATGTGCGTTGTGCTGGGGGCGTGAACAAGGTCAATGGGCGCTGCAATTGCAATTGCGCGGCAGCAAAGGGTGTGGCCAATGGGCGCGACAACTGGCAACAATTGCGCGGCACATCCAAAAAAAAAAAAGCGTGCCTTGAGGGTGTGTGGAAAACAAACATGTGCGCTGGGCCGGGGCCAAGGCCAATGGGTGCGGCAATTGCGCGGGAGCAAGGGGCGTGGACAATGGCCGCGGCAATTGCCGGGGCTTAGGCGGGGGTAGACGCGACTTATCGTGCCTTCAGGGACAATAACTGCACAGTATCCTGTGCGCTGTCAGCCAGTCAACTCTCTGCATAAAGGACCGTGCCTGCGGGGACACTAACTGCAGCATCTCCTGCGCGCTGTCACACACTCAACTCTCTGCATAAACGAATTGACACCAAGCGCACAACATCAACCAGGGCTGGAGCCGGGCTCAGTGTTAGGAGAAGAATTTAGGTAGAGATCAGAGACCCACATTGACAAACGTACATCGGTATCTTCCTCCCTTTCTGACAAAACCCTGAATTGTAAGACGGTCCCTGGAGCCCTTAAGAGCCCGCCTCTACAGTAACGCCTTGCTTGGCTTACGGCTTCCCGGTCGTGACGACGCCCCCTAACTCCAGTTCCTGTTTACCTTTGAGATCCTTCGCTCCTGTTCGGGCGGTTGCTCGATATTATCAGAACGATCTCACCTCTCCACTTCTGGTGGCCCCTTTCCCGGTACGTGGTGTACACTCAGTTTCCCCCTTCAATCTATGTTGAGCGGCGAGCCGTTTTTGAACTTCCCTTGTTACAAATTGGCTTTTAGGGAGCTCCGCTTTCTCCTTCTTCGGAGCTTTCCTCTTCACACCGCTCTGTCGTCTCACTTACCTGTCCTGCCCCGCAAGTGCTAGTGTGTTCTGCTCCTCCCCTAGAGCCGGACAACGAGTATCTCCCGCAAGTAATTGTGTGTTCCGCTCCTCCCCCAGAACCGGACAACGAGTCTCTCCCACAAGTGCCCGTGTGTTCCTCTCCTCTCCCCGAGCCGGACAATGAGTCTTGACCTTGTTTTGTTTACTCGCACTCTCTCGTGTGTTCTGCCCATTTACCAGAGCCGAACATCGAGGCGTGCCAGTATTTCCTTTTCTTTTGTACCCTCTCGTGTGTTCCGCTCATTTATTCTAGAGCAGAACAAAGTGAGGGAATACTTTCATTTCGCCATATCTTCCTACGATAGTTCTAGTCAGCTTTAGGGTTGCCCTGGTTGCGCTGTGACTCTCTTGCTTCTTCCTGCCAATTATTAACCTTTTCTGGAAGAAGATATACAGAGGGATTCTAACACAGATTTGGGGTGAGTGAAAGACCTACTGTCGTGTGTCAATGTTTATAGTGGTCTCTGATCTAGTGTATCTATTGTATATTGTCACGCATCTTTATATTCTTACAGTTTCCTACACCTTCAAGCTGCTGCGACTGAATACCTGACTACATCATCTGGGGAAGAGTGGTGGTCACTCTTTGGTTTATTCCCCACACTTTTAGTGAACAAACACTAGTGAGCACGTACTCTGGTTCTCCTGGTGCTGTTTGTTGGAAGTGTGTGGAACTTTCATCTTCGCTCCTGTGGAAAATCGTTGGATTACTGACAGAAAGCCAAGCCCACAAATCCATTCCACCCGAGCGAAGATGGATCTTGAAGGAGCTAGTGCTCCCTTGGATCCTGTCCTACATAACACCTTACACAGTCCTTCTTTAGAGGAATTAGCTAATGCCTTGGTAGATCTTCAATCAGAAGTAGGGCGATTAAGGTCTGAGAACCAACGATTACAAACTGAAGTTATGCAACTTAGGAACCCTGATACAATCCCGAAGATCAGACCAAATTATATCCAGCCAGCACGCTTTACGGTCCCTCCCCAAACCCCTACCTCCTCTAGAGGAGAAGGCCTACCTCCAGTTCAGGTTACAGTACATACCCCTAGTCCTGTTCCTTTAGCAATGCTCGAGAGGTTTCATGGTGACAGCTCCAAATTTAGCGTCTTTATGAACCAATGCCAACTGCAGTTTCTCTGTAAAGCAGCCACATTCCCTGATGACACCGCTAAGGTAGCTTTTGTTATTTCCTATTTAGCGGGCTATGCAGCAGAATGGGCAGTGCCGTTAGTGGAAAACAATGACCCCTTGTTGTACAACTTCCTTGACTTCCAAGAAAAAATGAAGAGTCTTTTCTCAAAGCATTCGTTCATGCAGGCAGTGACAATGCGTTGCTCAGTCTTAAACAAGGATCAAAGGATCTTCTTTCTTATATTACTGTCAGGTTTTGATCCATGGTTTGGCGCGCCTACCTAATATTGGGACTAAGAGTCCCAGAAGTCCTAGTGGCAGGTAGGCGGGACCTATATCAACACAGCGGGACCAGAGGTCGGGTTGCTTGGGATTCGTTATCGTTCTGGGTTGGAGTAAGGAGCTGATGCCCGTTACCTGGTGTAAAGGATACACGATGATTCTGCAGGAGCGTCAGGAATCCGAAGTATAATCCACAGCCTTCCCCTGCAGCCTTCCGACTCTATCAAGCACTAGAGCACAGGAGGCAAGCCAGGGGAAAACAGGGAGACAAAACAAGGAAAGGTTGGGGGTAACAATTGGGTGTTGAGGGTCTTCAGACTGGTCGTCTCAACCTTCTTGTGGGCTTGGCAATCAAGAGAGACTGTAATGCAAAGAGTTATATTCTTAAATCTGAAGAGGACAATCACATTCCCAATTACACAACATAACCTTTCATACCTAGCTGGTTGTATGTTGATGTCCCTGAATGGATATGGGAGAACCTCTGGAAAGGGATATAACTGGAGCTGCAGTGAAGAAGACAATACCCTCATAAGTCTAATGACCCAATGTATACTTGTGTATTGAGTGACTAACAATATATCCTGCTCACTCTGATCTTCTGTCTTAACTGCCACGAAGCACACCCCAAAGGATTATTTGAATACAAGAATTCGGTTGCCAATATCCTTGATAGTGGGAACAACATCTACAATAAACAAAACAGGGAATCAAACACTTCAATACAGTATTACTGATACCAATTACAATGTGCAGCGCAAGAATGCGCTGTTACCGTGTTTCTGGAACATGTAGCTGTAGCCCAATCCTCACTGGTCCACGCAAGATATCAAGTCCAAAGAGGTGAAGTAATCACCAGAGCTGAATAACCCCAAGGAAATGGTGTAAGAAGGGATAAGGAAAGGCCCTAACTAACTAAGGTCAGAGCACCGGTAACAACCCGGCCGCCAGCGGAGCAGAACCCGGCTGGCAGCAGAGCAACCCGGTGTGGTAGGAAAAAAGGAAGGGTGAAGGTTTGCCCGGCCCGTCAGCGGAGCAAAACCCGGCTGACAAGCGGAGCGGAAAATGAGGCCAACAGCAGAGGGAGGATGCCCGGCTAGTCAGCGGAGCACAAGCCCGGCTGACCAACGGAGCAGTACTGAGGCAAAGGGTAGGGAGAGGAATCCCGCCGGATGGCGGAGTCAAACCCGGCCGCCGGGCGGGACACCAGAACACTGCAAGGCAGCTAAATCGGGAAACGACACGGAACGTGTCAAATTGCACAAGCGCGGTGGAGAGGCACTTTGCAAACGAGAGGGACGGGCTGCAGAGGCTCACAAACGAACCAACAGAGCCGAAGACACTCTCAATTCGGAAGAACGCCAGGACGTAGAAAAACCGGAAGTCAGGCACAGGAAGTCAGGCACAGAAACGAACCCAACGGAGCTAGACGCTAGAACGTGAAGCGTCGCTCCCTGGGTCAAGGAAACCTATATAGTGCACAATTAAAGGGCTAGCGCACTGGGAGGGGGCTTGAGGCATGACAGTACACTCCCCCCACAACAACCCCCACCTGGTTTTGGCTTGTCAGGGTATCTTTTATGGAACGCCCTTAACAGCCTGGGAGCATGGACATTGGAAAAGGGTTCCCATGTACGCTCTTCCACACCGTATCCCTTCCAATGAACCAAATACTGGACCGTACCCCTCACTCTACGGGAATCTAGGATAGTCTCGACCTCGTATTCCTCCGAGTCCTGCAGAGTTAACAGAGTAGGTTTTGCTGGCAGTGTAGTCCCTGGCTCAACCGGCTTTATTAGGGAAACATGGAATACCGGATGAATCCTGAATGAAGGCGGAAGCTGCAATCTTATGGCAACAGGATTGATTATTTTTTCCACCTTATAGGGACCTATGTATTTGGGATTGAACTTGCGTGGACCCCCAAGAGTAATGTATTTGGTGGAAAGCCAAACCTCATCTCCTGGTGTGTATATGGGTTCTAATCTTCTGTGTAGATTTGCCCCCTCTGTGTATCTCACCTTGGCCATCTCAAGACTCTCCAATGCCTTCCTCTGTATTTCAAGTAACATCTCTACTCTATCTGCAGCAGCAGGGGTTGGACAATCTAAGGAACAACCAGAGGGCAGCAACTTAGGGTGATAACCATACAAGCAAAAGAATGGAGAGACCTTGATAGAGGAGTGTGTGCTGTTGTTATATGAGATTTCTGCTACCCAAACCAATTCATCCCAGTCCACTGGAGACTGCAACACCTGATTCCTTATGTATTGCTCAAAACACTGATTGACTCTCTCCGTCTGTCCATCTGACTGTGGATGGTGACTTGAGGACAGACGGACGTCTATCTGGAGCAAAGAACACAAACTCTTCCAGAACCTTGACACAAATTGGGCTCCTCTGTCGGAGACCAAAGCAGAAGGGAAACCATGAAGTCGCACTATGTGTTGCATATATATGGAGGCTAATTCAACTGCTGTGGGTAGACGTTGTAACGGTACAAAATGAGCCATTTTGGTGAACATATCCACCACCACCAGCAACGTATTGTTCTTTGCCTTGGTGAGCGGTAGTTCCACTATAAAATCAAGGGACACCGTATGCCAGGGACCGGGAGGGGAAGGTAATGGCATGAGAAGGCCTACAGGGTTGAGGCGAGAAACCTTAGTTTGTGCACACACATAGCATGTCTTAACAAAGTGTTCTATGTCTGCCAACATAGTAGGCCACCAGTAACGGTCACGCACAGTGCTAATGGTTTTCTTAATCCCTGGATGACCCGCTATGGGATGTGTATGATACCACTGCATGACTTGTTCCTGGAGGTTCTTTGTCGGTATAACCACTCCCCCTTGTACACACACAAGGTCTCCCTTCTTGGACGTGTCTTGTGAACCCACTATAGCCTGAATGTCTGCTGACGCTTGACTACACTTGACCTGTGCCAGGAATTCATCCTCTGACCTAGTTCCTCCTACAATATTCATTCTAGGGATAATCGGTGTAGGCTCAATGGGATCTATAGGAGTATCGAATCCCAACCGTGAAAGTGCATCTGCCTTCCCATTACGTCTGCCTGGTCTGTACTGGACAGTGAAGTCGAACTCACTAAAGAACTGAGCCCAACGCAGTTGCCTCATGGAAAGTGCCTTTGCCGACTTGAGATATTGGAGGTTGCGATGATCGGTGTATACCACCGCGGAATGTCTAGCACCTAGGAGATACTGCCGCCACTCTTCGAATGCCTTCTTGATAGCCAGAAGTTCCTTGTCCCCTACCGCATAATTGTATTCAGCAGGGGAGAGTTTGTGAGAGTAATAGGCCACTGGATGACACTCACCGGACACTGCATCCGCCTGAGATAGAACACCTCCCACTGCCACTTGCGAGGCGTCTACCTCCACCACAAAGGGCAGAGCAGGGTCGGGATGATGTAGCACCGGGGCACTGGTGAAAGCATTCTTTAGCATCTGGAATGAACGCTCTGCCTCACCGGACCAGACGAAAGGAACCCCCTTTTTCAACAATGATGTAATGGGCGATACCAAGTCCGAGAAATTGCGAATGAATCTCCTATAGAAGTTGGCCAGCCCTATAAAACTCTGGACTTCTTTGATTGTACGCAGAGCCGGCCATGCCAAAACAGCCTCCACCTTGGAGGGATCCATGCGCAGGCCTCTAGGGGAAACGATGTATCCCAAGAAAGGAACCTCCTGCGTGTGAAAAGTACATTTTTCCAACTTGCAATACAATCGATTGTTAAGTAAACGTTCCAACACGTTACGGACATGCTGTTGGTGTATCTCCAAAGTAGAGGAAAATATCAGCAGGTCATCAATGTAGGCAATTACATAATCATCAAGAATGTCTTTCAAAACTTCATTTATGAAGAATTGAAATGCCGCCGGGGCATTACAGAGCCCAAAGGGCATTACAAGGTACTCGAAGAGACCATACTTGGTGCAGAACGCCGTCTTCCACTCGTCTCCCTCCTTGACTCGTACCAGATGATAAGCGCCCCGCAAGTCCAACTTGGTGAAGTATTGGGCATTGCGAATTCTGTCAAGGAGGGAGGCTATGAGAGGAAGAGGATAACGGTTCTTGATAGTCACTTCATTGAGCTTCCTGTAATCGATACAACATCGCAGGCCCCCCTCCCGTTTAGGAATAAAAAACAATGACGAAGAGGCTGGGGATCGCGATGGTCTGATGAATCCCTTCTCAAGCATAGAGTCGAGATATTCCCGTAAATATACATTCTCCTTTTCAGTGAGTGCATACACTCTACTACAGGGTATTCTGGCTCCTGCCTCAAGATCAATACGGCAGTCGTAGACGCGGTGTGGCGGAAGAACCTCCGCTTCCTGTACATCAAAGACTGCTTGCAATTCGTGGTAGCAGGGTGGTAGAACAGGACAGACCTCCGTACATTCCGCGGCTGTGTGTGCCTCTCTCTTAGTAACCCCTACCACAGGCCCCAGAACCACCGGAGGAAAGGATATAGTGGATGTTTCCCAATTGATGACAGGATTTTGCGTTCTTAACCATGGGATACCCAGAAGCACCGGGAACTGTGGAGAACTAATTAAATCAAACGTTAAGTCTTCATGATGATCAGGTGCTATAACCATGTGCATCGGGTTGGTGTGATGTGTAACTGGACCAGAAAGAAGGGGACTGCCATCGATGGTAGTGACATTACTGGCAATCTCCTTTTCAGTGTCGGTTATCATATTCTCCCTAGCCCATTCTCTGTCCATGTAGTTTCCAGAAGCCCCAGAGTCCACCATTATCAAAACGTGTAAACCAAGAGTGCCTTGTGTGAGATATGCTGATATGTACAAATGGTTAGTAGGAGCGTATGTATAATCGGAAGAAGAGACTGGTAGTCCAGACCTACCTGAGTTCCTCGTCTCACAAGAACTCAGGCTGACTAGTTTCCCGACACCTTGGACTGAGCGGGTTTAACTGGGCATTCTCTTAGGAAATGACCCGCTTTCCCACAATACAAACATAATCGAAGAGTTCTTCTTCTCTGTCTTTCCTCGGAAGTCAGAGGGCCTCGGACTATGCCTATCTGCATGGGTTCACTGTCTTCCGTGACTTTTTCTGGGGCACTCTTTTTCTCCTTCAGAGCAACATACCGATACTCATGCTTCCCTTTCTCTTTCTTTCGTTCATGCAATCGATGGTCTATCTTCACTACCAGATCTATGAGAGCATTACAGGAGGTAGGAAGATCGACTATCTGGGACAAGGCGTCTTTCAGTTCCTCCCGCAACCCCCTGTAGAACATGGTACTTCGTTTTTCTTCCGGCCAGTCAGACTCAATCACCAACCGGCGGAATTTGGTAATATAGGCCACCAGATCCTGAGTACCCTGTCTCAAATCTAACAATTCTGTATCGGCAGAATGTGTATACATGTGTCGATCGAAGAGTTTACGGAATTCTCATCGAAATGCTGCATAATTATGTAGCAGGGGGTCATCTCTGTCTACTAAGGGAATAGCCCAATCAGCCGCAGAACCACTGAGGTAAGATATTACAAAAGCAACCTTAGCCTGATCAGAGGGAAAACATTGAGCCTTGCAAGAGAAGTGTAGTTGGCATTGACTAAGGAAAGCCGCGCATCGCGCTGTTTCTCCTGCAAAACGCTCAGGGGGTGCCAGAGGTATCGAATGTGGAGTGGTCACCTGCACAACCGATGTCCCTCCTCCTGTAGCACCAGAAGCTTGTTGTCTCTGCAGGGTGTCCATTCTGGCCATCAATGTCTGAGTCTCAACCTGCAGATTACCTAACATACCTGCCACATCCGCCAGTGTGACCGCTTCGAGATCCATGACGCTCAGGCAGAACTAACCTCTTGGGCTTCACGTTCTGTAAAGGATACACGATGATTCTGCAGGAGCGTCAGGAATCCGAAGTATAATCCACAGCCTTCCCCTGCAGCCTTCCGACTCTATCAAGCACTAGAGCACAGGAGGCAAGCCAGGGGAAAACAGGGAGACAAAACAAGGAAAGGTTGGGGGTAACAATTGGGTGTTGAGGGTCTTCAGACTGGTCGTCTCAACCTTCTTGTGGGCTTGGCAATCAAGAGAGACTGTAATGCGAAGAGTTATATTCTTAAATCTGAAGAGGACAATCACATTCCCAATTACACAACATAACCTTTCATACCTAGCTGGTTGTATGTTGATGTCCCTGAATGGATATGGGAGAACCTCTGGAAAGGGATATAACTGGAGCTGCAGTGAAGAAGACAATACCCTCATAAGTCTAATGACCCAATGTATACTTGTGTATTGAGTGACTAACAATATATCCTGCTCACTCTGATCTTCTGTCTTAACTGCCACGAAGCACACCCCAAAGGATTATTTGAATACAAGAATTCGGTTGCCAATATCCTTGATAGTGGGAACAACATCTACAATAAACAAAACAGGGAATCAAACACTTCAATACAGTATTACTGATACCAATTACAATGTGCAGCGCAAGAATGCGCTGTTACCGTGTTTCTGGAACATGTAGCTGTAGCCCAATCCTCACTGGTCCACGCAAGATATCAAGTCCAAAGAGGTGAAGTAATCACCAGAGCTGAATAACCCCAAGGAAATGGTGTAAGAAGGGATAAGGAAAGGCCCTAACTAACTAAGGTCAGAGCACCGGTAACAACCCGGCCGCCAGCGGAGCAGAACCCGGCTGGCAGCGGAGCAACCCGGTGTGGTAGGAATAAAGGAAGGGTGAAGGTTTGCCCGGCCCGTCAGCGGAGCAAAACCCGGCTGACAAGCGGAGCGGAAAATGAGGCCAACAGCAGAGGGAGGATGCCCGGCTAGTCAGCGGAGCACAAGCCCGGCTGACCAACGGAGCAGTACTGAGGCAAAGGGTAGGGAGAGGAATCCCGCCGGATGGCGGAGTCAAACCCGGCCGCCGGGCGGGACACCAGAACACTGCAAGGCAGCTAAATCGGGAAACGACACGGAACGTGTCAAATTGCACAAGCGCGGTGGAGAGGCACTTTGCAAACGAGAGGGACGGGCTGCAGAGGCTCACAAACGAACCAACAGAGCCGAAGACACTCTCAATTCGGAAGAACGCCAGGACGTAGAAAAACCGGAAGTCAGGCACAGGAAGTCAGGCACAGAAACGAACCCAACGGAGCTAGACGCTAGAACGTGAAGCGTCGCTCCCTGGGTCAAGGAAACCTATATAGTGCACAATTAAAGGGCTAGCGCACTGGGAGGGGGCTTGAGGCATGACACCTGGCTAAACCGTGGTGCTTCGCTGTTCTGGCGTGAAGACACGGAGTGTTTTGCGGGACCCGTATCGGGGTCGGACTCGAATAGTGCTGGGAGAGGCGTTACGGCTGTGACGCCGTGGAGCGGCTGTGGTGCTTCGCGGAAGTGTGCGCGAAGACACAGCCTTCTTTCATGTTTCTGGTACCTTGGTTCTGAAGTCGCGCGTCGGCTGATGCGTGCAGACTAACGCTGTGGTGCTACGCGGTTCCTGATGCGAAGACACAGCTTTCCTCTGAAACTCAGCCACCACAGTGGTGCATTTTGTCTGGACTTCCGTTGAGTCCCTGTGGTGCTTCGCTAGCCCTAGCGCGAAGACACAGGCTCCGGGTGGCCCTATGAGTAATGGGAGAGACTTTCCTGTGGAGGAGTGTTTCGGAACAATTGGAAGAGAGCGCTCACCCTGAACCAGGAGCCCATTAGGTTGTTGACTCTGGTGTGGTGGGGTAAGACGAGTTGGTTCTCTTCCCCTGGAACCTCCTCGGTTTTCTTTTCTTTTCCTTTTCCGCTTTTTGTTTCCATGATGTGGTTATTGACCTATGGATATTGATGTAGGCTTCTGTGACAGTAACAGAACAGGGGGTGTTGTACTGTTTGTCTGCCAAGAGACTACGGATTCTTATAGACCTGACCTTTTCCTTGAGATCCTCAGAGTGGGTGCCATCGGTAGGTATATGAAATCGTGTCCAGATTAGTAAGTCTGCACAGAGTGCTAGGGGGAGGAATAACCGTGTGTTTATGTTCACGTAGGAACACCCGGAGGCATCGTACAGGAGGAAAGCGACAGGTGACAGGGAGGTCCTTCCCGCGAATCCTCTTAGCAAGGTAGGAGTACAAGCGTATCTCATCTTAGAGGTAGTCAAGGGCCTCGGAGTAGTAGTAACGGTCTCTTTCTTTGTTTTCCAGATGGACAACCCCTCTGGGCCGCAACATCTCGGCCCTTCACATTTTCCCCCGCCAGATCACTCTTAAGCTGGGGTGTTTAGGAAACCTAGCTTGGGGAGGTCTGGAGGTGGAGCCATTGAGCATCGCCTGGATCCTGAAGAGCGTGGACATCTGACAGAATCCCAAGTCCACGAATTGTCGCTCTTCCCGGTCCAGGTGATTCCTCCAATATGGCGTCTTTAGATGATTCAAAGGCTGAGACCGTGGCGCTGAGGGAAAGGGTGGATAGGCAGGCGCGCAATCCATTCGACGCAACCCCTTCTAACCCTCACATCCACGTGACGGTGCCCCCGCCAGTTCCGTTGGCCACCCCGGAGAGGTATTCAGGAGACCCCCATAAAATCCAGGCTTTTTCTCACGCAGATAGCCTTGCATTTTTCGTGTAGACCCGCGTCTTTTCTGACTAATGTCTCTAGGGTCGCTTTTGCGATCTCTTATCTCACTAGGGCCGATTGGGCGGTTCCGTTGGTTCGCAACGATGACCCTCTCTTGTCTAATTGGGATGATTTCAGGAAAGAGTTCGAGAGGGTGTTCGACTGACGGGCAACCACTTTCAGTGCGGACAAGGAACTGTTGGAGCTCAGGCAGGGGAGAAGGGACCTAGTTGCCTATATGACGGCGTTCAATCGTCTGGTTGCTGAGACCGCCTGGCCGGAGGAAAAGAGGATGTCCCTATATTATCAGGGGTTATGTGATGAGATGAAGGATGTGTTGGCGCAGATCGATCCCCAACCAACCTCCTGTATTGATCTCATCAATCTAACGCTACGATTAGACCATCGGATGTCTGTCAGACGTGGAGGAGGCCGTAGGGGGGGCTCAACATCCTGTCACAGTGTACACGAACCACCGCAATTTGCAGTTTATGAAGACTGCTCATCACTTGTCGCAAAGGCAGATGAGGTGGACTCTGTTCTTTGCAGAATACAACTTTGTTATCACCTTCCGTCCTGGTGTTGACAATCGGAAAGCTGATTCGCTGTCCAGACTAAGCAAGGGGGATGACATGCATGCTGCTGCTCCTGAGGCCATTGTACCCCCCGAAAAGGTAATATGTGGGGTTACGGTGGAGAGCTTCCTGGCTCAGGTCAAAAATCATAGAACCCTAGCCCACTGGCAGGAGTGGGTTCGGAAAGATCAGCGTCGCTCTTTACAGCATGGGGTGCCTTTATTTCGCAATCGACTGTATTTGCCGCAGCATGAGATACGCCAGAAAGCGTTCAACTGGTGTCACAATGCAGTACTAGCAGGACCTCCAGGATATACGAAAACGTTATCTTCTTTGCAGCGGTCCTTCTGGTGGGAGGACATGGCGGACGTTGTGAAATCCTGGGTTGCCCAATGCGACACATGTGCCCATGCCAAGGGGGAGGCCAGCAAGGCCAAAGGGCTGTTGCAACCGTTGCCCACGCCCTCCCGGCCGTGGCAGACCATCAGTCTTGATTTTGTGGTGGGCTTACCCATGGATCAAGGATGTAATGCCATACTGGTGGTGGTGGACAGCCTGACGAAAGCCGGTCACTTCCTACCCTGCAGAAACCTGCCAACTGCGGCCCAAACAGCTCAATTGCTGCTCCAACAGGTGGTCCGATTACATGGCCTGCCCAAGGTCATAGTGTCTGACCGGGGACCACAATTTGTTGCCCGTTTTTGGAAGGCTTGGTGTAAGGCATTACAAGTGGAGGTGGCCTTATCCACAAGCTTCCATCCGCAGACAGACGGCCAAACCGAAAGGCTAAACCAGACTCTCAAAAAGTACCTGCGCTGTTATGTTAAAGAAGCCTCTGACTCCTGGGTCTCGCTGCTGTGGCTGGCGGAGCTCACATATAACAACTCCTGGCATAGTTCCATCAAGGAATCCCCTTTTAGGGCGAATACCGGTTATCACGCCAACACGTTGCCCTTGAATATCCCTCGGGAGGTACAGAACCATCCCTCTGTCCACGCACAGGTCAAGGACTTGTTGAAGATTCACAAACGCATACAGGCTGAGCTGGGTCGGTCTAAGCTCACCTATAAGAAGTGGGCTGATCTCCGTCGGCAGGCCGGTCCCCAATACCAGGCAGGGGACCGAGTGTGGTTATCCACCAGGAACATTAGGTTCAAGTATCGCAGTGTGTTTCATCCTCGTTTCATCGGCCCATATGTTGTCATCGGGTAGCGTATCGATTGAGACTGCCAGCCTCCCTTCAAATCCATCCGGTATTCCACTGCAGTCTGCTGAAGCTGGCCTGCTATCGCCGACGCGTGGCAGTTCCTCCGGTGGTGTGGGACGGTCAACTGAAATACGAGGTGCACAAGATTCTGGATTCCCAGTTCCGTAGGGGCCGTCTATGGTATCTCGTCTCCTAGAAAGGCTATACCTCGGAGGAGGATTCCTGGGAGCCATGTACGGGGGTGCATGGTCCGAGAGCGGTGCGTTCCTTCCATGCCCGACACCCTGGCAAGCCCGGATCTAGGAGGCGCCTGGGAGGAGGACGTACTGTCAGGTTTTGGTCCATGGTTTGGCGCGCCTACCTAATATTGGGACTACGAGTCCCAGAAGTCCTAGTGGCAGGTAGGTGGGACCTATATCAACACAGCGGGACCGGAGGTCGGGTTGCTTGGGATTCGTTGTCGTTCTGGGTTGGAGTAAGGAGCTGATGCCCGTTACCTGGCTAACCCATGGTGCTTCGCTGTTCTGGCGCGAAGACACGGAGTGTTTTGCGGGACCCGTATCGGGGTCGGACTCGAATAGTGCTGGGAGAGGCGTTACGGCTGTGACCCCGTGGAGGGGCTGTGGTGCTTCGCGGAAGTGTGCGCGAAGACACAGCCTTCTTTCATGTTTCTGGTACCTTGGTTCTGAAGTCGCGCGTCGGCTGATGCGTGCAGACTAACTCTGTGGTGCTTCGCGGTTCCTGATGCGAAGACACAGCTTTCCTCTGAAACTCAGCCACCACAGTGGTGCATGTCGTCTGGACTCCCGTTGAGTCCCTGTGGTGCTTCGCTAGCCCTAGCGTGAAGACACAGTCTCCGGGTGGCCCTATGAGTAATGGGAGAGACTTTCCTGTGGAGGAGTGTTTCGGAACAATTGGAAGAGAGCGCTCACCCTGAACCAGGAGCCCATTAGGTTGTTGACTCCGGTGTGGTGGGGTAAGACGAGTTGGTTCTCTTCCCCTGGAACCTCCTCGGTTTTCTTTTCTTTTCCTTTTCCGCTTTTTGTTTCCATGATGTGGTTATTGACCTATGGATATTGATGTAGGCTTCTGTGACAGTAACAGAACCGGGGGTGTTGTACTGTTTGTCTGCTACGAGACTACGGATTCTTATAGACCCGACGTTTTCCTTGAGATCCTCAGAGTGGGTGCCATCCATAGGTATATGAAATCGTGTCCAGATTAGTAAGTCTGCACAGAGTGCTAGGGGGAGGAATAACCGTGTGTTTATGTTCACGTAGGAACACCCGGAGGCATCGCACAGGAGGAAAGCGACAGGTGACAGGGAGGTCCTTCCCGCGAATCCTCTTAGCAAGGTAGGAGTACAAGCGTATCTCATCTTAGAGGTAGTCAAGGGCCTCGGAGTAGTAGTAACAGTCTCTTTCTTTGTTTTCCAGATGGACAACCCCTCTGGGCCGCAACATCTCGGCCCTTCACATTTTCCCCCGCCAGATCACTCTTAAGCTGGGGTGTTTAGGAAACCTAGCTTGGGGAGGTCTGGAGGTGGACCCATTGAGCATCGCCTGGATCCTGAAGAGCGTGGACATCTGACAATTACCACCTTCAATCGGTTGATAGCGGAAACACATTGGCCTGAGGACAAGAGAACCTCCTTGTTTTATCGAAGATTGAATGACGAATTAAAAGATCTCTTGGCTCAAATTGTAAATCCCCCAGAAGAGTGCTCAGAGTTCATAGACCTGACTGTGAAGTTGGATCACAGGATACATAAACGCAAAGGAGAAAAGACTCGCAGTAGTTCTCCTCGATATGTAATGATGCGTACCTAAAAGAAAGAAATCAAAGACGCCCCAGAGCCTAGGCAAATAGGAGGAGTAAGAGGACCCCTATCCGCAGAGGAAAAAGACAAGAGAAGAAAAAATAACCTTTATTTATATTGCGGAAAAGGCGGTCATTTTGCCAAAGAATGTCCTGTGCGTCCTCGAGTTCCTGTTAAAAGTGTGGCTAGCAGTCATATTACATCCTACGTAGAGGAAAACTAAAACACTTGAAGATGGAAGAGATCGCTTCTTCAAGTATGAGCGTCATTCAGGTCTCGCCTACTAAAACCTATGTGCCTATGATTCCAAAACACTTTACAATGTCTGTTACCCTTATAGTGTCTTCACAAACCAGAAAAAAACTAGATATTCTCCTAGACTCTGGGGCAACCGGCAATTTTCTAGATATACAACTCGCTAAGAATCTTGGTATTGTTTTTGTGCCAAAGACACATCCCGAGCCTGTAAGAGCTGTGGATGGCACAGAGTTGTCTTCTGGGTTACTTACTTATCAAACGCCTATGATAGTCATGGTGTGTGGTAACGGGCACTCTGAGACTCTTACTTTTGACCTCATCGATGCACCTCATTTTGGTGCCATATTAGGGGTACCTTGGCTACAAGTCCACAACCCGCACATTGATTGGAAGGCCAGGACAGTCACCTTAAAATCCTCATACTGTCTTCTGCAATGTTACCAAGAGGCAAGTGACAATATCCCGCCTTTATGTTGTGCTATACACTCACAAGAAGAAAAGATTTCCCCGTTACCAGAAATTTACAAAGAGTTTCAAGCCGTGTTTGATGCCAAAGAAGCCACTAAGCTACCGCCACATCGTAGCTACGATTGTTGGATAGATCGGATCCCAGGGGCACAGTTACCTATAAGTCGGGTGTATGCCCTGACCGTCCCCGAGACTGAATATCTTAAGCAGTATTTGGATGAGATGTTAGAGAAAGGTTTCATACGTCCGTCCACCTCTCCTGTGTCATCTCCTCTTTTTTTTTTATACCTAAGAGAGAGGGTGGTTTAAGGGCATGCTTGGACTATCGTTCCTTGAATAAAAGCACTATTAAGAACAAATATCCGCTCCCTTTAATCTCAGTATTATTAGACCAAATACAAGGAGCCAAGATATTCACTACGATTGACTTGCGAGGTGCTTATCATCTCATTCGCATCAAAGCTGGAGATGAATGGAAAACGGCCTTCTGTACCAAATTTGGCCTATTTGAATATCATGTAATGCCCTTTGGGCTTTGTAATGCCCCTGCGGCGTTTCAATACTTTGTCATTGATATTTTCAGAGAGTATCTCGATCTTTTTGTCATCATTTACATCGATGATATATTGATCTATTCCCAGACAGAACAAGAACATGTTGTCCATGTTAGAAAAATCTTGAGCAAATTGCAAGAAAACCAACTCTATGCCAAATTAGACAAAAGCACGTTTCACACGACTCAAGTAGATTTCTTGGGCTTTGTCATCTCATCCGATGGGATAAAGATGGACCCTCAAAAAATCAAGTCCATAGTCAATTGGCCCAGTCCTAGCTCCGTTAAAAAGATACAATCCTTTATAGGTTTGGCCAGCTTTTATAGGCGATTCATTGACCATTTTTCTGAATTGATTTCTCCTATTACTCGTCTTCTCAAAAAAGGGGTTCAGTTTAAGTGGACCGAAGAGGCCGAAGTGGCCTTTGAGACCCTAAAAAACAAGTTCACTACCACGCCCATAATCAAACATGCCGACAATACGCAACCTTATTTCATGGAAGTCAATGCTTTGCAATACGCAGTAGGAGGAGTATTGTCTCAGAGAGATAAAAATACGGGTCATTTGCATCCGGTGCGTATTTTTCCAAGACCTTGGCACCAGTGGAGCAAAATTACACAGTAGGGGAGAGAGAATTATTGGCTATAAAGTTAGCCTTTCAAGATTGACGTCATTACTTATTGGGGTCGCCCCATGTACTAACCATCTTTACTGATCATAGAAACGTCCAATTTTTTAAATCTGCAAAAGCTCTCACCCCTAGACAAATGAGATGGGTTAATTTCTTTAGTGAATATGATTTCATCATCACATACCGTCCTGGATCATTACAGGGTAAAGCGGATGCTTTATCTCGTTTAGGACCTTATTCAGTTGACACTTGTGAGCCCTACCCATCCATCATTCCTGATCACAGGATCATAGGGGTAGAGGAACATGGAGATGAAACAACCTCTGATTTCATTGACCAACTTATGCAATACGCTAACATTCCAAGTCTTGAGTGGACTAATGATCCTTTAAATACCATCAAAGATGATCTATATTATCATGATACAAAGCTTTCCATACCTACGGCAAAGCTACAACAACAACTTATACAATGGTGCCACAATAACACCATGGCAGGGCATCCGGGAAGCCACAAGACACTTAAAGCATGCCAACGATGATTTTGTTGGAAAGATATGTCTAAAGATATCTCCTTGTTTGTAAATGTGTGTACCACTTGTGCCAGACAGAAAGCTTCTCACTGCGCTCCCACTGGTCTATTAAAACCCACTGAAGTACCCCCTGCACCATGGCATAGTATCAGTATGGATTTTATCACTGATCTCCCTAATTGTCAAGGGTTCACTATCATATATGTTATAGTAGACATGTTAACAAAGATGGCCCACTTCATCCCTTTAAAGAAGTTACCATCTTCTAAATGACTCATACAGATCTTTATAGTAAACATTGTGTGGTTACATGGCTTACCCGCTATTATCATCTCAGATAGGGGTGCCCAGTTTGTTTCCCGATTTTGGCAAGGTATGTGTGAGACACTTGGTATAGATCATAGACTGTCCACTGCATACCATCCGCAAACTGATGGACAAACAGAACGCACAAATCAAACTTTAGAAACATACCTCGATGTTTGTTAACCACGATTGCGGGTACTTGGGTGCAAGCACTTCCTCTGGCAGAATTCGCTTACAATAACAGTGTCCACTCCTCTACTGGCGTTTCTCCCTTTTTCTTTGCTTTTGCCCACCATCCTAGGTTTCTGCCTATTACCCTCCCTACAGAAATGAATAGAATACCGGCTTTGCAGGAACATCATCAACACCTCAGAGTCATATGGCAAGAAGCATCCAATGAGTTTGCCAAAACGAAAGAATTAATGAGACAACAAGCTGATAAACATCAGAGACCTGAGCCTGAGTACAGTGTAGGAGAGAAAGTATGGTTATCTACACAAAATCTGAGATTAGAAGGATCCAGAAAGCTACAACCTCGTTTCCTTAGTCCATATGTAATCAATAAAATACTTTCTCCAGTAACTTTACACTTACAATTACCTGCAAATATGAAAATACACCCTGTATTTCACTGTTCACTGCTCAAGAAGTATACACCTCCCTTAGTACCTGAAAAACCTCCTCCTCCAATTATCATTGAATGCGAAGAGGAATATGAAGTGAATAAAATCCTTGATTCTCGCAGACATCGAGGTAAACTTCAATATCTCATTGACTGGGTGGGTTATTTCCCGGAAGACAGATCATGGGAACCAGCAGACAACATTCATGCTCCTAGACTAGTCTGTAGATTTCATGCCCTACACCCTACAAAACCTAGGCCAGGGAGGAGGCCTTTAGGAGGGAGAACTGTTAGGAGAAGTATTTAGGTATAGATCAGAGACCCACACTGACAAACGTACATCGGTATCTTCCTCCCTTTCTGACAAAACCCTGAATTGTAAGACGGTCCCTGGAGCCCTTAAGAGCCCGCCTCTACAGTAACGCCTTGCTTGGCTTACTGCTTCCTGGTCGTGACCACGCCCCCTAACTCCAGTTCCTGTTTGCCTTTGAGATCCTTTGCTCCTGTTCGGGCGGTTGCTCGATATTATCAGAACGATCTCACCTCTCCGCTTCTGGTGGCCCCTCTCCCGGTACGTGGTGTACGCTCTGTTTCCCCCTTGAATCTATGTTGAGCGGCGAGCCGTTTTTGAACTTCCCTTGTTACAAATTGCCTTTTAGGGAGCTTCCCTCTTCACACCGCTCTGTCGTCTCACTTACCTGTCCTGCCCCGCAAGTGCTCGTGTGTTCCGCTCCTCCCCCAGAGCCGGACAACGAGTATCTCCCGCAAGCACTCATGTGTTCCGCTCCTCCCCCAGAACCGGACAATGAGTCTCTCCCACAAGTGCCCGTGTATTCCGCTCCTCTCCCCGAGCCGGACAACGAGTCTTGAACTTGTTTTGTTTACTCGCACTCTCTCATGTGTTCCGCCCATTTCCCAGAGTCAGACAACGAGGCGTGCCAGTATTTCCTTTTCTTTTGTACCCTCTCGTGTGTTCCGCTCATTAATTCTAGAGCAGAACAAAGTGAGGGATTACTTTCATTTCGCCATATCTTCCTACGATAGTTCTAGTCAGCTTTAGGGTTGCCCTGGTTGCGCTGTGACTCTCTTGCTTTTTCCTGCCAATTATTACCCTTTGTGGAAGAAGATATACAGAGGGATTCTAACACAGATTTGGGGTGAGTGAAAGACCTACTGTCGTGTGTCAATGTTTATAGTGGTCTCTGATCTAGTGTATCTATTGTATATTGTCACGCTTTTTTCTATACTTACAGTTTCCTACACCTTCAAGCTGCTGCAACTGAATACCTGACTACATCATCTGGGGAAGAGTGAAGGTCACTCTTTGGTTTATTCCCCACACTTTTAGTGAACAAACACTAGTGAGCACGTACTCTGGTTCTCCTGGTGCGGTTTGTTGGAAGTGTGTGGAACTTTCATCTTCGCTCCTGTGGAAAATCATTGGATTACTGACAATCAGGCGGCGGATGACGCGACTAAGCGCGCCTGCTGGGATACTAACCTTTGAACTGACTGCACTTTCCCACATGTGCAGCGTCTCCAGCGCGTGCTGTCACCCACTCAACTCTCTGCATCAATGACTTTACACCACAAGCACAACATCAAACAAAACTGGAGCCGGGCCTCAAGCGGGGGATGGCGCGATTCAGCGTGCCTGCGGGGACACGAAATTTACAACTGAATGCACTTTCACACAAGTTTGCCAACGGAAGTGGAGTACATACACACTAGAGACATCTGCTACTACTTCTTACTCCGAGGTACACATAGTATCTACACACACATGCCTAACTATTGTGACACTTCATGCTAAAAATGTTCTGTACCGCGAGATTTTAAAATAAATTTCCCTTGCCTATTACACACATTCTATTTCATACCCGGACAACGTCGGGATGGGCTGCTAGTTTATTATAAAGTGTTTGCTTACAGCGCTTTTGTATGAATTTGCATGAGCGGCTTACATTACTTGCTGCCCCCTTGTTCTGCCAAGCCTTGTGCGGATCTTTAGACTCCGTTCTAGAATTGTTATGTTTCTGTTCCTCCGGCAGTTGGATACTGGTTACTTTGTTGAGTGGTCATTTACCTCTACTGCTTGGGACTTTATCTGCTGTCTGCCTATTTTCTTCATTTTGGCAATGAGTATCTTGTCCCCAGCTGTGCCTGTTACCACGGAGCATGGCCTGTAATATTTTCCTGTAGCTGTTCTGATATTCTGTTGACTGAATCTCTGCCAATGTTGACCTACTGCGCTGTAGTGCGTTTATACTGCTGCACTATGCTACGGCTATCTCAGAGGTTCTTTACATCAAAAGGGGCAACCCAGTAACCCAGAGACCTGGGCTGGACAGTAAATATCAAAAGGATGGCCCCACGGGGGAAGTGTAGCCCTTGACTTCCACTGCAATAGTGTCAAAACAGAGGTAGAAGAAAAACCTCTCACAAGAGTAGGTTACAGTTATGCATTTAGTGCATTTATATTTATGGATCTTTCTATCATGAAAATATAAATCCATTCCTAGTGGTTATTATGCATTACTTATATCTAGAAAGCTAAGGTGCCAAAAGATGACGGCGCAGTGAGAGTGATCAATAGTGAGAGAAGTGCATATGTGCTATGTACAGAAATATATAGGGATATTAGAAAACCAGTCAGATGAACAGCCCACTCCACCCACCTCTGAACCAAAACAGCACTCTCACAACCTTTTCGCCTGGAACCCAATCACCACTGAGGACACCATCCGCCTGATGAACTCCATTCACTCAGGATCGCCAACCGACCCATGTCCCCACCACATCTTCAACAAAGCAGACTCCATCGTCGCACCCCATCTCCGCGATGTCATCAACTGTTCCTTCAACTCCGCTACCTTCCCGGAAAGCTGGAAACATGCCGAACTCAGCGCCCTCCTGAAGAAACCCACAGCAGACCCCTCTGAACTTAAGAACTACCGCCCCATCTCACTCCTCCCATTCCCTGCCAAAGTCATCGAGAAAGCCGTCAATAGTCAGCTCGCCGCCTTCCTGGAATCCAACAATTCCCTCGACCCTTCACAGTCCGGCTTCCGTGCCAAACACAGCACCGAAACCGCCCTCATCGCAGCTACAGACGACATCCGAACGCTACTGGACAACGGAGAAACAGTTGCCCTCATCCTTCTCGACCTCTCCGCCGCCTTCGACACAGTATGTCATAGCACCCTCATACAACGCCTCAACAGTGTTGGAATACAAGGAAAAGCTTTGGACTGGATCATCTCGTTCCTTGCCGGAAGAACCCAGAGAGTCCGCCTCCCCCCATTCAAATCAGAGGCCACCGAAGTCATCTGTGGTGTACCACAAGGATCTTCACTCAGCCCCACCCTCTTCAACGTATACATGAGTCCCCTTGCATCCATCGCACGTCAACACAACCTCAACATCATCTCCTACGCAGACGACACCCAGCTGATCCTCTCCCTCACCAAAGACCCAAACTCCGCCAAAACCAATTTACACGAAGGAATGAAAGAAGTAGCCGAATGGATGAAGAACAGCCGTTTAAAACTAAACTCGGACAAAACGGAAGTCCTCATCCTAGGATCATCCCCCTCTGCCTGGGACGACTCATGGTGGCCACCGGCCCTGGGTACAGCACCCATACCTACAGATCACGCACGTAACCTGGGCTTCATCCTAGACTCCTCCCTCTCGATGACCAGACAAGTCAGCGCCATCTCATCTTCATGCTTCAACATCCTACGCATGCTCAAAAAAACCTTCCGCTGGATCCCCACCGAAACAAGAAAGACAGTCACCCACGCACTGGTTACCAGCCGACTGGATTATGGAAATACCCTTTACGCCGGGACCACAGCCAAACTACAGAAAAAACTCCAACGCATCCAAAATGCCTCAGCCAGACTCATACTGGACATTCCCCGTCAGGCTCACATTTCCGGTCACCTGAAGGATCTCCACTGGCTCCCCGTCAACAAGAGAATAACATTCCGTCTCCTCACCCACGCACACAAGTCCCTCTACGACCTAGGACCCGAATGCCTCAACACACGACTGTCCTTCTACACACCCACCCACCAACTACGATCATCCAACCAAGCCCTCGCCACAATTCCGCGCATTCACAGATCCACCATGGGAGGAAGATCCTTCTCCTACTTAGCAGCCAAAACGTGGAACTCTCTCTCCACTCACCTCCGACTTACACAGAACCACCTCTCCTTCAGAAAGCAACTAAAAACCTGGCTATTCGATATGTAATGCACCCACCCTCCCTCAAGCGCCTTGAGACCCTCTGGGTGAGTAGTGCGCTATACAAATTCCTGAACTTGAACTTGAAGTCAACACCCGTCAAGTGAGTGTTTTTACCCACCATCAAATTCTTAAAAACACAGTCCACATTTGTTGTTTTGTTGGTGTTTCGACACCTGGGCATAAGTTATTTAGAGCAGGGTCATCATCAGGACGTAAAATACATAAGAAGCACCAACAGCAGTGGAAGGAAAATACACTGCCAAATGGAAATTTTAACTCTTGTAAGTGAAAGAACTTTAAGATGGGTATTTTACCACAAAAACCAGTAGAAAAACGGGTGCAATGCTGGCTGCCTAAAACAACCAAAATTAAGCTCCTTCTTTAGATTAATTTAGCACATTATGTTTAAATAAGCCGTTTCCATTATACTCCTGAACAGCAAGGCCCCTGCTTGGCTTTCAGAATATCCAAAAGAATAGCTTCCAGGATTGCACCAGGGTTTGCTTCAAGAACTCTTGCTCTAAAGCTAAATATTCCACTATTGAAAGGGAGGGTTTGGCCTGTGCACGGGCTGTGAAACATTTCAAAACATATTCGTGGGTAAGGGAGATTACCATTAAAACTGACCATACACTCCTGTTAGCGTTACTTCACAGTAATGGCACTGGCAGGGCCTCTGCCTGTTTGGTTAGAACCTTTCTAAGACATAGTATAACTTCTGGGCTGATTACATTCCAAGGACTTGCAGTGTCATTGCTTTATCAAGATTACCTAATTTAGCTGCAGAATTCTATTCGGAGTTCATTGAGAATGTGTGGTTGCATCTGTAGAGGATGTTTTGACTTTGTGTGGTGGTGAGTTATATAAAGGTGCCTGGATGGATAGTTTTCAGGTGGATGAAGAATTGAAAAAAGTCATTGAGTTCACTAATAAAGGTTAGCCTTGCAGGAAACATTTAATTCCAACTCTACAAATTCTGTGGAAGGTTAGAGACTCTATCTCAGTCACAGGGGACATCCTTCTAAAGATATTTGTCCTACTATCATTAGGTTAGCTCTTATGGGACATTTGGATGAGACTCTCACAAAAAACAGATTAGATAAGTATTTTTGTGCCCTTATATGGATTTGCAAATTTCTGGGTTTGTGATGCAATGTTCCATCTGTAATAATTCTGATAAAACTTTAGTTACCAGTAAAGTTGATTTCATTTGTTCAGATTTTCCCATCAGGACAAGTTGGCTTTGGACATTTTGAGGCCCTATGATAATTTTTCAAGGTGCAAAGTGTATGCTTTTGTACTCGTTGATTATTATTCTAGGTGGGTGGAGATCAAATGGGTATCCTTGCCCTTCACTGATACTACTATACAGTTTTTAAGTGAGTGTTTCTACAAGAAAGGTCCTGTATTGTTACAGATAATGGTAAACAGTTTACCTCTTTCGAATTTCAAACACTTCCCAAGGATAATGGTATTTTGCATTTGAAGACATCCATTTATTCACCAAACATGTATGGCCTGGTAGAAAGGTTAAGTCACAATTGAAGCTTTACAGGTGGCTTTAGCTAAAAAGATTGAAGTTAAGGAGTATGTGCAGAAAGGATTTGAGGTTATCACTCTTTTCCCAATTTGGGCACAGGATTTTCCCCACTTTCCATGCTTAAGGATTGCGTACAACGGACTTCACTTACACCTTCAGGGATTGAGCGGGTGCAGCAAAGTCATCCCTGTGCCCCCCCCCTTTTTTGCTGACAAGTAATGTTGATAACTGACTCCGACTGTCCCGGGTATCTGCCTAACAAGGTCCAGTACTATACTGAAAGACACTTAGAATACAGTGAAAACACCTACATACATTAGGTTATGGTACCCCTGTGATTGGCATGACCTTCTTTATAAGGCCCTTGTACATAATAGGGCAGGAGGATCAAAACTACCTTTAAGTCCCTGGTATATATTAGGGCATGGCAGTTGAGAGGCCAGCAGGCCTTTCTGCATGTGTATGTGTGCACTGCTGAGGCCTGAGGTCAATTTAAAAGTAGCCCTGTGTTGCAGGTCTAAATTAATATACTATGTAGTGATCTATTAGGTACCCCCAGGGTCTCCCTAGGTGTCCCAGTGATGGGGGTGGGGGGTCAGGTATTTATAAGGTGGGCCATAATAAAATACGTTTTATGTGCCTTGGGTTTAGTGAAATTAAACATTTCGCTCCCCACCTTGTAGTAAAGTGCTTCCCAAAATCAACTTTTATGCTAGGAGCACTGTTAAGTAAGGATCTGCAATATTTAGAATATTCAGAACCCCTAAAGTCTCCCCTAAGTATTCCAGGGGTGTGGGGTCCTGTAGATATAGGCAGGGTCCTTATAAAATAGGTTTTATAAGCCTCGATGTTGGACAAATTGCCCAAGTCATTTTCTCCATTGTAAATCCCCAGGCCCATAGGTTAACATGGCAAGAAGTTATTAAATAATAATTAACGTCAAGAATGTCATAAAAATATAATTCTAGGACGTCCTAAAATTGTACTGATAAATCCAACAATATGCTATTGTTGAACTTATCCTAAAATATACAGACAAGTAGTTATAAGACGTTCTTGTCTGTAAGCTAAAATCCAGCCTCCAGTGGTCTGTCCTGATTGGTCAGAGTTAAGTGGTTTAGACAGGCTACTTTGATGAGGAGATAAGTAGCCCCTGGGGTTAGAGAGCCATTCTGGGAAGGCAGAGTTCTGCTACATAGGAATGCTAGAGCAGGAGGAGGAGTTGTAAACAATAATCTTCAATAGAAGGAGGAGACAGGCAGGAGAAGACAATTTAATTTACACCCCTACTCTTTGAACCCAGCCAGATGGCAGGATTAAGGAAGGAATGAGCAGAAGCAAGAGGGAGGGACAATATGGAGATGAACCATCCTGAAGGCTGGCTTAGCCAGCTCTTGTCTCTCTGCTGAAAAATCAGCCTTGTTAAATTTTGGAGAAAGGGTGCTCTCTGGGAGACTAAAGTGCCACACTATGGAGGATATGGTGATACCCTGGAGTGTTGCCCTGCACCTCATTGGACAGGAGTGCCCTCCGGCTTGAAAATTAAGGAAGAAGAAGGGTCCATGCTGGAAGTTTGATTTGAACCAACCAGGCCCTGCACTCTGACTGACTGTGCCTGCTGCACAATCTGGAACTACAGCCCTATGGATCAAACCTGTTTTAAAAAGACTAAAGAGTGGACTCCCTGCAAGCTATAGGTTAACAAAGTACACCTGGACCATCACCACCAAGAAATGCCCAGCCTCGAGTACTACCAGTGGATTTGTAAGGGTTTCGTCAAAGTGGATTGTGGGAATTGAAGTCCCAAACTTTCAAGGACCATCTTGGAGCCTCCAGATCCATGAAGTAAGTTAAGGACACTTTGGGGCCCTCAAGGGAACTTCAGGATGAAGTTCCAGAAATTTGAAAACTTTGGAAAAAAGCTCCATAAGTGGACCGACTCAACCTGGCTAACCAAGCCAGCGACCCTAAACTGCTCGCCGGCTTGCCGGCCAGGTTCGTCCCACTGAAAAGCCACGAAGGTCCGACTTACAGAGTTTGACCGGGAGTTGGAGGAAACCCAAGCCAGCAAACCCTCACCGAATCCGGCCTGTTGAAGAGCATCGAGGGACCCCGCAAGAAAAAGCTCTGTAAAAGTTTGTAAGTCTAAACGTAGAAAAGATGACCAGGACCAACCCTGAGAGTCAAGCCGCACACTTTCAACCGCGAGCCAGCCTGGACCTCTGGCTCGGCCCGCTGAAAGCTCCAGAGGTCGGACCTCCACAAGTTTGACCGGGAACTTTTCGCAAGGCAAGCTGCCGAACGCTCACTGATTCCAGACTGGCAGAGAGCTTCGGGGGACCCTCGGAAGAGAGGCTCCAGAAAAGTCAGAAGGTAAAAACTTTGACCCAGACCTACTGTGAGGTGTAGCCGTGCACTGCTCCATCGCGTTCAGCCTGAAATTTGACTGTGTCCCGGTCAAGCACGACCAGATGTTCCAATAGGCGCTAAAGGTGTCTATGTGCTATATAAAAATGAATTTTTAAAAACTGATATCTCCGATTCCCTACTGGATTTTTTCATTTTGGTGTCATTTTAAAGATGAAAAATATATTTCATATTTTTATAAAATTATGTTGGATTTTAATTATGTGTGGTGTCTTAATGATTTACGGGATTGGTGATTAAAAATGCTTTACATACCTGTCTTTGAAGTTAAGCCTATCTCCGCGAAGGCAAACTATCAAGGGTAGAGCATTGGAATGATTTTCTAAGACCTATTCTGAGCCCTATATTGTGTTGTGACTTATTGCCAGTGTAGATGCATATTTACCACTACTAATAATTCACTTTCCAACAGCGAGAGTTACCCATCTTAGAGCTTAAGGGAATGTATTGTATAGCTGAAGATAATGTTGGTATTAGTATGAGATCTGAGACAGTGATAAGCAATAATGACAGTTCGAGGTCAACTAAATCCAGATTAAGGGCCGATTATGATGGAGGATTTTCCGCATCCTCCGGGCCGGCGGAAGCCACCGCCGGCCCGGAGGATGCAGAAAATCCTCTGCGGACCCACCAAAGACCCACCGCCACATTAGGATGGCTGGTGGGTCCTGGTTTCCGTCCTCAGCTTTTCCGCCGCGGTTGGCTTACAACCGCGGCGGAAAAGCTCTAATATGGTGACGGTGTCTTTCAGACACCGTCAGCCATATTAGGATGGGCTGTGCAAAATGCTTTTCCGCTGCGGGTTTTCCGCCGTGGAAAAGCATGTGTAACTTCACTGTGGGGGCCAGTTGCGGGCCCCCTGGGTGAAGGGTGGGTGGGGGGTACCTATGGTACCCCCCTGCATTTGTATGCAGACATCGGCAGGCACCGCACCGTGCCTGCCGCTTTCTGCATACAAATGCAATGTATGCATTTTTACCATTGCGGCGGATGCAGCTTGAAGCTGCACCCGCCGCAATGGTAAAAATAGAGGATGTGACCGCCAGGGTGGTGGTCACATCCTAATTGCACAGGAGGGAACTCTGCAGGGCATGCGGAGGTTCCCTCCTACTCTATGGTGGCGGACGGACTCAGGTCTGTCCGCCATCATAATCGGCCCCTAAATGTGGGGGATTGTATCAAAATTAAACTACCTTATCATGTCGAAAAAGATGAGTCTAGTTTTTCGAAAACTTTCACAAATTTTAGGGTGGGGAAATCCTCTGTCCTAGTTAACAATAGCTTTTGGTGGAGCATGAACAGACTTGCCAAATGCTTACTGGATAAAGAGTTTAATAACAATGTTGATATAAAAGAAGGTGAGAGATTTTTTGGTTCCTATTACAGGATATATTGTTTCCTTTCCTTTGAAATTCCAATGTCAAATTGTGCCTTGAAAGCTTGCCTCCTAATGTATGCGAGTTATTTCAAGCTTTGAGTGATGAAGGGAATAAGTTGGGAGCGTAATTCTAACAATAAAATGGACGAAGGTAAGGCTTTTTAATAAAGTAGAGGCTAAATATAAAGTGGAGGTTGAATCTACTACGTTGTCAGTTCAAAGAAATGATACAGCAAAAATTAAGGAGTCAACAAATGGACTGCTGTCCAAAGAGATAAATAGTTACACCCAAAAAATGATCAGATTTTATTATAGGTTACATTTTCTTATTTAGTATTGTCTTTTTGCATTATTTTATGTTATGTCTATTTCCTAATTTAGATTAACGTTATAAAGAGAGGAGATGTGTTGTATTTTGTTATTTCAACTGTTATAAATTACTTTGTCATGACAATTATTATAAAGTGTTTGCTTACAGTGCTTTTGTACGTATGTGCATGAGTGGCTTGCATTCCTTGCTGCCGCCTTGTGCAAATCTTTATACTCTGTTCTAGAATTGTTATTTTTCTATTCCTCCGGCAGTTGGATGCTGGTCAGTTTGTGAGTGGTCACTTACCGCTACTGCTGGTGATGATTTTATGCTACAAATAAAGTACATTTTCCTTTGATCTGCTCTCCGCCTATTTTATCTCAGATTCCCTCTGGTGCTCCAGTACCCCGTGCCTTCATTTGTATTGAGAGCGCCATCTCCTCCAAGTCCCTCCTTCTCTTCAATAAAGTTCCAAGTTTCAGATCTGCATCACATCTGGCCCCAGTGTCACTGTCGAGCGATCAGGAATCTAGATTCTGCTATGCCAAAATACTGGTTAATTTGTTCAGCTTTCCTAGAATTTCCAGGATCTTACACCAACTCCTTCCAGGCTAATATTGGAGTTGTTGGGGCAGCAGCAGTCTCAGCTCACAGGGATGGGTCTACCATCCAGGCAGGTAAACCACGACCCCTTCAATAATTTTATTGGTAGCTATTCTATTCTCTGATCTGCCCCTTGAAATAGTTGTAATCACTCACAAGTATTATGCTTGCCAACCACACTTGCTTACAATTGCTAGGATCATCCAGCATGCTGGCAGTTTTTATGCTGCTTGCTCTCAGCCTTTGGTCTCACTTGAGAATTGTCTTTCTATGCTGGCATGCATTTTTTTTAGCTTTAAATTGCATGCTAAAAACTATATATATTACACAAACGTGTATAGGTCAGTGCTGAAGAAATTATGGTAACCAATCACTACACCATCAATTCTACCTGCAATATCTACAAGAACAACCAATTATATCTGTGGTATAGGGTGACTGCCTTTTACTCAAGCAAGCCTCAAGACAATATGAAATGTTTCAACTTACTATTATTTTACCCTATGCCATATTTCTTAACAAAAAACACTCTTTAAAACGACCTGATTTTTTAATTATTTCTAGCATTTTTCTTAGTTAGCTTATCACCCATTTAGTGAACAGATATATGAACACCCAGCACTTTAAGAACAAGCATTTGCAATGCAATAGGTCTCGCATTTGTGCGAGTTTAAGCTATTGACATTATATGTGACAATGCCTTTTATTATCTGTTTTGCTAATCAACACACAATATAAGACATTGTCATTGTCAATGCCAAAAGCTCAATCTCTTGTAAATGCGAAACATATTCAAAGAAGCGGCCGCCATTGCCTCGGGCTGCTCGGAAAATGAAGGTGCGCATGTCACACCTGCAGTAGGAGAAACTTATTTTAAAAAATTGTGCTTACAGACTTAAAAAGCCATATCGTGTAACAACCGATTAAAAAAGTACCAGTCCTCATGCGAGGTTACAAATTAAGACAATGCGGTATTAAGGAGGGAGTAACAAGTCTATCAACGAATCAGAAGCCAGCATTTACGAAGGACAATGACACAAACCAATGAAAAATATGGGTAGAGCGTGGAAGGGGCTTCTATTCCATACTCTAATACAGCATGCCACAATGCATGCGCTGCCCAGGCTCAAACTAAGAATCAAGAGACTTGTTACTACCTAAAATTATATGGCTTATAGTTAAATTATAAATTGGCAGAGATCCAAGATACAAGTGTCCACAGTGGTGATGCTTACGAGTTTAGATCAAAAGATGTTTTAAAAAGCAACTGTGAATGTCCATGTATGCAAATTATTTCAGTTACAGTTCAACTGTGTAGTGCCAACAGAGCCACTGGGTTCTGCAGCCTTACACCAAATGTTTGAATTGTAAGACCAGTTAAATTATTTATTAAGGAGTTTCATTTGGCGCCTCAAGTCACTGTGGTCACTTCAGAGGGCTACAATAAAAATATACAGAATAAATAATATGACAAAAATAAAGTTAAGAGTCCAGCTGGTCTTAAGAAGAACACTTCCAGTCTAGGTAGGGGGCTCCCAATGTCCTTCCCTAAATATTATGAGATGTTTGCTTTCTCCGCCTTAAAACTTCCTAAATATAGCAAATATGGTCTCCCATTTTCCCTCTGATCTCACTTATAACCAATTTTGACACGTATGCTGGTTCTAGATCGCATTCTTCTATCGCCGTCCTTAAGGGGTCTAATGAAAGGCTCTGCTGAATAATTAGTTTAAAGTTCAGAAACGTCAACAGACCAGATTTCAAAGACGTGTCATTGAAAGTGTCCATCTGTTATTTTGTAACTCTCAAAACAAATCACGTTGTTAAATACATTGCATGAAATAAAATGAATAATTGGCTCTTTCTGCATTAAACGAGTAACAACTCTCGCCTTGAAAAGTTCACACTTAACCTAGTTCACTTCGTCACCTCCTTTGAACAGAAAGCCCACCCTGTTATTTGTTTGTAAGTTCGCTCTCGTAAACATGTTTTCTTCTCAGGGTCGCTGGCAGGTGGTTACCCCCACCGCGTACACAGCCCTAAGCTTGAACAATACTTTACTGGCCCGTGTTTTGGGGATTCACCTTTGATTGGATGAGATGTTACTAGGCTGTGTACCAGCCTAAGGTGCCCGGCCATTCAGAGCACAGAAACAAAAAAAGGACGAGCGTGGGAGCAAGCGCTCTTACGTCAACTGTAAGCAAACAAAGAGGACATCTTCAAATGTTTTAGATGAATTAAAGCAGCCTAAAAAGTTGCATTTTGTCAGCAATATAAGGACTTAGCACCTCAACACCACGATTGGCTAAAAAAAAATAGAGCTAGAACGAGTACGTCCTGGCTTAATTAACAAATAAAAAGAGTAACACAGTATTCAGGCAAAAACAAGTGTATATATTGCAAAATACTGTTTGGTATATTATGTTAAAAAATATACGAGTGATAATAGAAAACCTTGCTTTAATTCAGTCATTATAATCATTAATGGAGCACAGTGTTAGACTTACACAATTCCAAGGTGGCGGGAAACGGATTGCGTGATGAAAGGCCCGTTTTGAAAAATATGTTGCTCTTAAAATACGGTGGCTCGTAAGGGGAGGACTCTGACAGAAAACGAGCTCCCCCTACTGGATTTCCAGCATTCCACGGGCGCCTCGGATGGCTCCTGTGCGCGGCACGGGCTCCCCCTGGTGGCTGGCTGCGGCTATGCAGTCAGGCTGGACCCGGCCCCCTGTACACAGAGAGATGCTCCCGCAGCCGCAGCTCCCGCGGCCCCCCGAGCCTGGGCCGCCCCCCGGGGGCAGCCTGGGAACCCTGAGCAACGCCCAGCTCCGGGAACTGCTGGGAGACGAGCGGAGGTTGCAGAGAATCGTGCGGCTTAGCGGGCAGGTGAGGGGGAGGGGCGCAGGGAGGCGGGCAGCTAAGAGGGGGCAGCAGGTAGGATGGGGCATAGAAGGAGGGCAAGAGAGGGATCTGGAGAGAGCTTGTGGGGACACGGGGAGAAGCTAGTTCATGGCAGTAGGGGGCAGATGGAAGAAGAGAAGAGGGCCATATCATATGAGATGGGCAAAAGAGGGAACCAGGGGCAGGGGGGACGGGAATGGGATGCAGGCAGGAGGAGCTTGGGGCAGACACAGGTGGGGTAGGAGAAGGGCAACCAGGGGGAATGGTGGGCAGAAGGCCCAGAGTGGGTCAACAGAGTAGAGGCGGGAGAGGTTGCTAAGAGAGGGCAAGAGATGATCCTTAGTGGGAAGCATAGGATGAGCAACAGAAGGGCCTACTTGCTGAGCACCGTGAGTGGGGCAAGAGAATGCACTTGAGCAACAGGCTTCATGGGCGCAGTAGGGCCAGGGGATGAGCCTTAGCCAGAGGAAGTAGCAGGGGCAACAAGGGGGCCTAGAATAGGCAGAGATACGATGTTGTACAAGTAGATGTAGAGAAAGGGATTGAGAGAAAGGGAAAGACATGGAAAGGGTCAGCCTGGCCATACGAGAGAGAATTAAATGGGGTTTTGAGAGGACACGTGGAGAGCATATGAGGGAAGCACAGGACTAGGGCAACAGGTGGTAGGTAGCATGTAAGGAGAGGGCACAGGACAGGAGAGATAATGAGTTGTGATTTTGTAAACGGGAGGGAATTTGTGATATGACGTTGTATGGGGGCAACAACACCATTTTTGTTCGGATGTAAATGTATACAGATTTCTTGCAGGCCACGTCTACCCTGACGTTTGAATGCAACCCAATTACAGCACAGCTATGCAGCTTATATCATGTTGTGTGAATATGGCTTTATTACAACACAGCCTGGGTTCTTCAATCGGGGTGTGTTTGAATATACATATTGTACAACTTCGAGGAGGCCTCGTGTATTATAGGAAGGTGAATGTTACTATCCGCAACCATTCAGCTGGGTGTATAGAACCATCTTTCAGCACAGGCAGAATGCATCTGGCTGAGAATGCAACTTTTTACAACACAACCAGGCAGCTTCCATCCAGTTGTTTTTGAATATTGCTCGTTTAATTGTGCACGCAGGTAACATTCATCAACGTGTTTTATAACTGTATTACAGTATAATACTGTAAAATTAATCAAACTGTGTAACTGTATTAAAGTACGTACTGTAAAATTCAGTATGTGAATGTAAGTATTACAGCATTGGTAGCATCCAAAATAATGTGTGGAAATATAATTGCTTTACAGGGCAGGCTTTCTGGTTTGTATCTTTTAATGTATAACAGCACAAGCAGGCAACTTACATCCTGGATATACTAATTCTGAAACGTTGCAGGCTGGCCATACTATTCTGGTATATGAACATGACAAAAGTATCAAAAAGGCATGCAGCATCTGTAGTAGCATGGGAATGTATACCTTTATTACCGCACTGGCATGCAAACTTCCATTCAGTTTGCATGAACAAGTTTATGTAGCACAACAGTTGACAGCATCTGTTATCACTGTAACTTTGTTACAACACAGGAAGCAACTATCCTGCTATGGGAATAAAACTGTTTTCTGGGCCATCAGCATTTCTCAAGGTGTATTTAAATATGCATGTGTCACAGAACAGTCTGACTGCACTATTCGTGGAGTATGAATATTGATGACCAGAACATGTCTTTCCCAGTGAGTAGAAATATAACTACAATTCAGCACAGATGCATTGTATTAATCGAAGGTATATGTTCGAATATAATGACACTACAGCATTGACGTGTCAATTTAAATGTGTGTTTGTTTATTCATATATAATTATTCACAGTTTTTGTAATACTGAATGGTACTTTTTGGATGCCTCGGAACAATCCAGGTGGATCATAGGATGAGTAATATTGACAAAAGGTAGCCAAGACTGCATAAATTCAGTCGGGGTTTATGATGTTTGGGAGGCCTGACTGCCATGACTACTGGAAGTCCTCTTTTTATATCACAGATGTGTTTTGGGAGATTTGGTCAACAAACAAAGTTAATCGATGGCCTTGCCCTTTCTTCTTTTAGTGTGCAAGTAGCTAGGGCAGGTCTTAAGGAACTCATTGCCATATGAGTTGGGTTGTTAATTAAGCACGATTTAGAGGTGTGCGCCTTAGCTAGATTAATTTCAGATGGGCCCATAGACAAGATGTACTAAGGGAGTCTTCATCACTGTGAAATCAGAGGATTTTCACTTTACCTATTAGGTATTGTGGGAAAAATAACTTAGAGTCTCAAGTGACTGTCCCCCCAAACTCTTGGTTGTGCAGATGTAAAGGACGATCACAGCAAGTGACGTTAGACGACCTGTAAGACTGAAAGCCCTTGGTTAGGTAACTCAGGAGTAGCATTGCAAATACTGATGAACTATCTGCACCTTTAACTGTGCTCTTTTTCAGTTTGGAAGTAAGTGGAAGTTCTTCTGGTTGTCTGAATGTAATACTGTCCTGGTGACAAAGAGAAAAGCCTCTGTGTTTTTTTAGAGTGCCTTAACTGGGAGCCCCATGTAGATGCATTAGTGCAAGTGGGACATTGGGTTAACCCCTTCGATGCTGGTGACGGAACCGTTCCGTCATCAGTTACGGCTGAGCTGTGCTGATGACGGAACGGTTCCGTCACGACCGCGCCCTGTTCTGGAATGTCCAGCACAGGGTGCGGTTAACGCGCCGCACGGAAGCGGTTAATGAGGTTGAAGTAAGTTTGCAGAGTTGTTTATAGGAGCCAGAAGACCCTTTCCATCAGGCTAAAAAGCTAAAACACATTTTATGTTTAGTTTTTGACTTGAGATGTGAACAGTTGTCACTGTTGAACAACATCAGTTTGCAAAGGTTTTGTACAGACAGTTTGAAGGGGTCTCATTACGACCAGTCATTTGTCTTTTTGATATTTATTTACTTATTTAGCAGATTTCTATAGCCCACCCCCAAGTTACAGATGCGCTTTACAGGTTAACAATGAACGCAACAGAATGTTTTGTATAGAACTCGTAATTTGTTGATTTAACTCATTAGTAGTAAGAGTATCAATAAGAATGGGTTCTGGAAAGAAGAGTAGTCCGGGGAAGACTTATTGGGGAGAGGTGTTAACGGAAAGGAGGGGGAAGCGGGGATTAGTTGAAGCCAGGCACGCAACGCCCATTGGACTCAAAGGGCTTCAGCCCCCCACCCCCGTCGTGTGTGGCAGCCCGGGATGAGACCGCTTCCCGGGCGCACACACAGCTGCACCCGAGTACTTCACAGGTCTTTTAAAGAACTTTTGCTTGTTAATGAGGCTTTGATGGTTTTCACCCCTTCTTAGGGATCCTGCAGCTCCACTCTGCCTTTTGCTTGAAGAATCCGCCCCCCCCCCCATAAAAAAAAAATGTCTTAGCTCCCCGATGACTGTAGGTGCGCCTCTGGTTAAAGCATAGTAGGCAAGGAGAGAAAGGTGGTGATGAGAGCAGGGTAGAGGATGATGTATGGTCTACACAGATTTCCAACTGTTCAGATAGTGAGGAGGGGTTGTAGTTAATACAGCAAGAAATGTGGGCTTACTGTGTCAGATATCCATAGGTAGGAAATGTCAGAAGGAAGAGGCTCCTTCTGAGAAGGAATGCTGTTGAACATTAGGTTCAGAAGAGGGGTGTTTTCAGGAAAACATTTCTCCGTTTCTCAAGATCCTCAAACCACCAGATGTCTTGAAGAAAATATATAAAATAGGATGTATTTTTTGCAAGGATTGCTTTAAATGCTAGGCATCCCAGTTTGAATTTAATTCTTGCACCTCTAGGGAGCCAATGCAGATCTACAAGTATTGGAGAATTGTTGTTTAATTTCTTGATGGAAATGTGTAATCTGGCAGCATGTAAGACCGCTTTTAGAGGAGCACAAGACAGATTGTGATGCTCCTGCTAGAACAACATTGCCAAAGTCAAATCTGGTTAGTAAAAGAGCATTGCCGACTGTTTTTAGGTGGTCTGGTTGTAGAATTTGTTTTAGTTTCTTTATCTTATGAAGCTAGAAATTTGCTATTTTTAGCAATTTTTGTAATAATGTGTTGGACCATGGTTAATGAGGAGTCTAGTGTTATTCCCAGTGAGCAGACCAATGATGCCAGAGTAGGGGTCAAAACGATTCAGAAAAGGGGGTGGTGATGGACAGAGCATCTGAATTAAGCAGAACACTCCTACCCAGTCAAAAGATCAGGGCTTGATCCATCACCGTTTTTTAGCTCACTGCACCATCCCAGTTCAGAACCTGGCTACATGCAAATTAGTCTGTCCCTGGCCCAGTGCATCATGGGAACAGGGCAGACCAAACTACCAAGCCAATTCTTTACTGGAAAGGAAACAAGCTTCCGGGGACCGGTTTCTGGCATTACAGCCGTCTTCGGCCCGGCTTGCTTGAATCCTGATGGTGCAGTGAGGAAGGGACTCATGTCTGAGCATACCCTTCCACTCCTATAGTGGCCAAAACGATTCAGAAAAGGGGGTGGTGATGGACAGAGCATCTGAATTAAAGAATTCGCTTGGTAGTTTGGTCTGCCCTGTTCCCATGATGCACTGGGCCAGGGTCAGACTAATTTGCATATAGCCAGGTTCTGAGCTGGGATGGTGCAGTGAGCTAAAAAAACGGTGATGGATCAAGCCCTGATCTTTTGACTGGGCATGAGCGTTCTGTTTAATTCAGATGCTCTGTCCATCACCACCCCCTTTTAAGAAGAGTAGGGGTCAGACAGATCGATTTGCTGTAGCAGTCCCAAGTTGACATTTTTCATTTGCTTTGAGAGAGAATAGATTGTTTTTTTTTTATTTTTTTTTTTTTTATGAGTGCGAAACATAATTACCATACAAGTTTGGATAATGAGTAAGGTTTTTATTAAGGTGAGGATCTTGTTTTCAACTAAATTTGGGCGTCGTCTGGATATTAGTGAATAGCGATGTTGGCAGATTTTGGTAAGTGGTTCTACATAGAGATTGAAGAGCGTTGGGGTGATAGATCTTTGAGGCACTCCATATATGGTAGGGGCTCAATTAGTTACTTTTGTTGGTTTTTACAATTTGAGAGTGCTTGGAGAGGAAAAAGGCAATACATTTGCGGACTGTTTCTCTGAATCTGAAGTGATATTAGAGTAGGTTAAGTAGTCTTGAGTAATCGATTGTGTCGAAAGTTGCTGTTAGGTCCAGTAAAACAAGGAGGAAAGATTTACTTTCCTCCAGTACATGGTTGATGTCGTCCAGTATTTTCAAAGAAGCCATTTCAATTCCATGACTAATTCAGAATCCAGATTGGTGGACTACTAGTAGGCTATCATTGCTGATAAATTCGGCGAGTTGAAGGGAGACTTATTTCTCAATTATTTCCCCAAGTCATGGAAGGTGTAACCCTATTGTAGTAACTGTTGTTTAGTGATTCATTCCAACTGTTGCCTCAGAGGGATCTTTAGTTTTTTCAGCAGTTTCTGTGTGATCTTTTGTTTTAGATGCCTGTGAGATAACCTCCGCACTGAGGACAACTCCTGGATTGTTTAATATGGATCCAAACTTTGAAATAATCAAAGTGGATTGTTGCAGAATCAGACAATATAGATATTTTGTAGACATCCTGCATACATAAGAATTCTTCTTAACACTTGTAATGTCATACTAGCCTTGATGACTTTTTGACGTTTTATTGAGCTGACAGTTTTACTGCCCAAACAGAGACCCTTGCATAATACCGAAACTGCTCTCCTAGAGGTCACAGACTATGCCTGATGCTCTTAGGATGATAATCAGCCCTCACTGTTAGTGCTGCTTGATTTGTCGGCAGCTTTCAACATGGTATCTCATCTTAGATTGCTCCTGAGACCAGAGGAGATAGATATTTGTGGCACAGCTCTGCAATGTTTCATGGGCTTCCTATCACAGAGAACCCTGACCATCAATCTAGGTCCGTTTAGATCTCGCACCTTAGAGCTCAACAAAGGGGTGCCTCAAGGCTAATTTCTTAGCCTCACATTATTTAAAATCTTGCAGCCTCCTTTGCTAAAATCATCAAATCTTATGATATGCAGATGACACTCAATTTCTTATCTCTTTTGATAAAGACTCCCACAATATGAAAAAAGACCCGTTTTGTAAATGAGATGAAAGTTGTCTCGGCTTGGATGACAGAGAATTGTCTTCAACAAAATGCTAGCAAAGCAGAGCTCATGCTCTTCGGCAGAGCCCTACTGCTCTGGTCTCCGGATTGGTGGCCAACTGATTTAGGCGCAGTTCCTGCCCCCAAATCTACAGTAAAAAATCTGGGTGTACGCTTTCACCAGACTCTAACTATGAAAGATCAGATACTGCCTACCACTGGCACCTGCTTTTATATGATGAGTCTATTGCACAGAGTTTTTCCTCTACTTCCATTCTCGGTGTGCCAAACCTTAGTGCAGGCACTAGTGATCACTCGCTTGGATTATTGCAACACCCTCCTAGCCACCACAAATGAGTCTCTACTTGCCAGACTTCAAGTAGTGCAAAATACAGCGGTCCGCCTTATTCAAAATATGCTGGACAGATCAGCCTCTCCACTCCACCTTTTACGTTTCCCTCATTGGCTATCTGTGCGCATTAGAATAATTTGCAAGATCTGCTGTATAGTACATAAAATAACTGATTGGCAAAGGTCCCAGTTACCTTGCTGTGAAGCTTATTCCTTACCAAGTGGGTAGACCTTTAAGATATATGGTCAAAGCTTTTCTTAGTATTCCCTGAATTAGGAAAACACACTCCAGTGATAGAGCTTTCTCTTACTTGGTTGCCTACTACTGGAATAAACTACTCATTCACTTAATGAAATGCACGAGCCACCTGCATTTCAGAAAGCTTCTCAAGACCGAGCTATTCCCATGCTAGTTCTGCCTTGCTCGTAGTCACTCTGGCACTGAGATATCTGGAAGGGAGATAAAGGGTCAAAATAAGCTATTAGGAATCTGAGTTGTAGCAACAAGCAGATGGTCATTAGCTTTCTTAATGGAAAGGTGCTGTTGAAACGGAAGGGCTCTTCAGCTTCTTGCTAAGGGTTGGAGACTCTGTGTTCAGTGAAGGTAGACAGGCAGACCATACACAAGATTAGCCATTCTTCTGCCACCGTTCTTGGATTTTGTGATGGTTTCCTGAGTACATTTAGGGAAGCAGGCTAAGCAATACACCTGAAAATGTCAGCTGAGATACATAAGCTACAATCTATCCCATTATTAACCAGTGGGTGAGGCAGAGAGTCTTAAATTTAGTGTGTTTTAATATCAAATGCTATTGAAGACTTGCTATTGCTGACCGAATGTTCTCATACGTTTTTAAGATTCTTTGTATATATGTTTGATCTTCTTGTCAGAGGCCTAATTTCTGCTGGGCAGAACATCGGGGATGTGTAGGACTTAAGAACGTGGCTGATGTAGCATAGATCAGTACAGAAATCTTCAGCAGAGTAGAAAGCAGACAGCCTGGAGATTGCAAAACAGTGATTTTCTTTTCCTGGTTCCACATTGAAGGTAAACCATCTGAACTTCATATGGGCAGATGTGAATATAATCTCTACACTGGAATTTAATAAACTGTTGATATCAATCGTCTAGACTGTCAGGGTGTCAACTGCATAATCTGGAAGTAAAGTGATAATGTTGGCTATTTCCGGCAAGCATGTCTTTTTAACAGGGGTCTCTTCAGGGTGTGCATCATGCTGCAGTATGTATAAAACCATGTCTCCTGGCAAGCCATCCAGTAAATTACCTCTGTCTTTAACTGTAAAGTTGAAAGTCTCAATGACTTGATCAGAGGACCTTGTCTGATGTTACCAATGTTTCAATTATACGAATCTAGGGGTCTGCTTCCGTCAGTATGATCTTATGTTTGTGGCACAGGGTACATAACCCCATCAATGATTCCGCAAACCCACAAATGTATCGTGGTGAGCAGCTGCTTGAATTAGAAATGTGTGTCAGGCTTAAAAAAATTCCGTTAACTTATGAGCATTGCATTTTTTTACTCTTGGTGAGATTTATGTATTTTTGTTTGTTTGGTCCTAAAACTTTACGTTTTATGGCCACCTTCTTTTGAGGGTTGGTGTGTTTGTGTTGGCAGCACATTTATAAAACATCCATGTATCTTTTGAAATTTACCATTGCAAACACCCAAAGCCCTTTTTTCACCCGAAAAAGTATGTTGAATGACTGAGTAAATAATTTATAAAGCATGTGGCTGTCATCCCGGATATCCCGGAGCTGCCTAGGCTGTGCATGGGGAAATAAGAGACTAATTACCATGGCTGGAATAACCAGCTTTAGTGTGGTTTTGGAAGATCTCTTAATTGGGGGATGCTTGAATTTTAAGTGGGAGGGCATTCCTTAGTTTAGGGGCCCAGTAGGAAAAGAATTGGCCACCCAAGTGAACACATCCTACTGTAGGCACTACAAGTAACAATTGATTAGAGGAACTGAGAGATCTTGCAGGGTGATGAGCTCATATTATATCCCTCCAGTACTGAGGGCCTCTGTTATAAAAAGCCCTTAAAGTTATCAGGAGACATTTAAAGGGAATACGTTGCTGGACTGTAAGCCAATGTTGGGTTTCTCAGGTGTGCCAAGATGGATTCCTGTCTGGGTAGATTCAGGAGAAGCCCGGCGGAAGCATTCTGGATCATTTGCAGGTGACTAAGAAGGTCGTCTGAAAGACCCAAATGCCAATATTGGCATAATCCAAATGAGCAGAAATCAAAGACTGTACAGTGGTTTTCCTAGTGACTTCATGAACTAGCCCATGAAATTATTTTAGGCTTAATAAAAGGGCAAAACAGTTGCATGTGACTGCCTTTATCTGCAGAGCAAATTACACCTTGTTCTAGAATTTGACTCGGAGGTTCCTTACCTTCTCCACTGGAGTGGAGGCAAGAGCCAAATTCTGGAGGTCACTAGGCACTGGATCAAACTGAAGGAGAGCATCAAAAGAGCAATACGTCTGCTTCAACTAAGTTTAGTTTATGAGGCAAGACTGAATAGAGTCCGTAATTTACTGTTGACCTCCAAGACAGAGAATAATAGTTGTGTATCATCAGTATCTAACACCACCTTAAATCCAAATGGTTGGATGATCTCTGCCAGAAGGGCCATATAGACGTTTAACAATATGGGACTAAGGGCCGAACCTCTTGAGACACCTTGTTACAATTACTTGGTGAGGCCATGAAAGGAGGCAGATGGACAGATTGGTACGGGTCAGATAAAAAAGATTTTAGCCAAAGTTGGGTGGACCCACTAATGCCACTGTTTGCTAAATGCTGTAGTGAAATCTGATGTGAAATAGTATCAGAAGCGGCCCAGAGAAATAATAATGCCACTGCATGTCCCGGATCTAGACTTAACTCTCTGATGTTAGTAAATTCAAGCAGTGCTAATTCATTACTATGGGAAAGGCCTGCTACCAGACTGCGAACCATGTAAAAGATTATTGGACTCAGGATAGCAATGCATCTGGGCATTAACTATTTTCTCCAGCATTTTAGACCATGCTGGAAGGCGAGAGATGGGTCTAAAATTTGCTAAAACCTCAGCGGATGCTGACGGCTTTTTAAATAAAGGAACCAATTTTGAACATGTTTCCAGACCTTTGGCCACAAGGCTTGTAATGAATGATTAGATAAATCATTTATCATCTTATTTAAAGTTTGCACAGCCTTTGCTAAAACATTGCAGGGACCTTCTTCTAAAGGCGATCCGGAGCAACATTCCAGAAAAGCAGGGGCCGAAGCTTCAAGCGTTATGCTTTTAAATGTAGATAGATCCGAGCCAGGTGGTCTACCATTCGTCAATGAAAAATCAGAATCAACAGACTAAGTTACATCTTCATTATAATCAACATAGATGTTTTCAATCTTCTCCTGCGAAAGAGACTTTCGCATAACTCTGCGGAAGGGGTTATACGGGGTGTACAAGCTTTGGTTGCAAGAAAAGACCAAACTATTTTTGAGATCTCTTTAGGGGTGTTAGAAACTGAAGGGATCTGGTCAGCAAAATTATCCACTTGTACTTAATGTATAGTACCATGATAGACCTTCAGAGCCAAATTATGTACCTATTTATCTGTTGAATAAAAAAAATATCTTCACAGATGCTTGGGTTTTTAGGTCTCGCCTGTCGATGCGCATGCGCATCGAGCAAGCGAGACTATAGGGGCTCATCCAGACTTTATCTAACTTGCAAGGAATCGTGGCGATTCCTTGCAGTGCCCGTGACTTTTAAGCTCAATGCGCATGTGCATTGAGCTTAAAAGCGCGTGCACATGCACCCAGCCGCCTACTCTCTCTCTCAGCCTTCCCACAACTCCGCCCCCTCACTACTTGATTGCACGGCCGCTAGGCCGTGCCTCCCCTACTCTCCTCCCCCCTCCTCCTCTCCTCCCATGCCTGCCTGCCTCAACTCTCCGCCTCCCGCCCCCTCCCCCTGCACGGCCGCTAGGCCGTGCCTCCCCTACTCTCCTCCCCCCTCCTCCTCTCCTCCCATGCCTGCCTGCCTCAACTCTCCGCCTCCCGCCCCCTCCCCCTGCACGGCCGCTAGGCCGTGCCTCCCCTACTCTCCTCCCCCCTCCTCCTCTCCTCCCATGCCTGCCTGCCTCAACTCTCCGCCTCCCGCCCCCTCCCCCTAGTTGAGCCTTGTGACGCTTACTCACATCGGAGTCGAATGTCCAGTAAAAACGAAGGAAAGACTGATTGAGGAAGCGATGAAGAAATACTGGGTGAAAAAATCAGGCACCCGAAGCTTTGTCCTTTTATAATGACAGGTCTAATATGTGCTGAAATTGGAAAAAAAGCCATAAGATGTGATTTGTGTTCGATCAGCAGTATAACTAATCAAAGTTAAATCGCACGGAGGCACACTTGCTAACGAGAAAAATTCATTAACAAATACGTATGAGTAAGCATTGCATAGCAAATAAACAATTACTCAGGCATAATCAAGAGCAGGCGTTTTCCCCCAAAGAACTGAAACACCAGAAATCGATATCTTGCCGTTCAGGGACTTCGAGAGATAAATTGTGGTGGTTCCAATATGGCCGCTCGGCTGTAGCAATCGGAGACTTGAGTAACACAGTCCACTCTCTATGTTTACTAGAGGCGCCAATTTCAGTTTTTTTTAAAACCGTACTGGAACCTCTGCAGCTGTTATATTAAGGGAGCAGAAAACGTCTATTCAGGTAACATGGGGAGAGGTGTGCAGCCGATGGGTTGGGTTGAGTTGACACCAGGGAATGCAGGCACAGGAGTCGCCTCGATCGTACTGCAAACATACACGAATTTAGGGATTCTTAGTCATCCAGTGGTATAAAGCTGTCATTTGCCAATAACAGTTTTGTCAGTGGCAACTTCGTTTTTGCAATCGCTTGGACATAGAAAACCGGCCCCATGTCACAACGGTTTCCGGTAGTTCTACGGTGACCAGATGTTCGCAACTAAATCATCGGCAATGTTAATCGTTTTGGCTTGAGTTGTACATGAAAATACAAACTTGCTCTATTGCCTCTGACTGTTCGTGTCTCTATTCTGGGCTGCTACTGTCGCGTGATTTAGGGAGACCTGCCAGACCAACTTGCATTCATTCCTACCGATCCCTCTTAGGTCTTTGCTAGAGACCTGGTATTTGAGAGATGCCGAGTGCGTCAGTAGTATGTGAATGCTACTCAGTGTGGGATTGTTGTCTGCTAGTATGTGATGAGCGTAAGAATCGTTTCAGTGTGAGAGCTAGTCAGTAAGGCGGCTGAGAGTGCTTGTATTTACTAAGTTTTACTTTTACACCTTAAAGGCTTCAACGTTCACATCATGTTTTCATTAAGGCAATGGCTAAAGAGACAGTGTGTACTAATTTAACAATGGGTGGCTCTTACTCATGAGTTAACACTGCATAAATCATTCATAAGAGTTTTTTCATCTGCTACTGATCCGCGAGATTACCTTTCCAGAGGCTGTTCAAAGAAAGGGGACATTAATGACCCCTCCTATCCATTTATTTACTTTCAAGAACTAATGACCACTGACCCGCCAACCCCCAATTTGTATCACTGATTCATACCTCATCTATGCAACTGATTGTATTAATTGCTGTAGCCAGGCAGAAGCGTCCCCGGGAAACCAGCCGCAACCCCTTCCAATTTTTTTTTCTAATAAAAACAACAACAATAATAAAAATTTAAACCAAATTTCTTTGATACCTTTGACATCCTGCCAGAACTTAAAACTTTATCGTCATTATGCGAAGAAACATTTTGTTTAGTAGGTAAAACTACATTCTTGTCTGTTGTCTCAATTACCACTGTAATAATCATTTTCATCACATACCATTTTATCCCTCATTACCTCATTTGTGTATCTTTTACTTAACAAACCACCAGTATGATTATCCATATCATTTTCACTATGTTCTGTAAAGTCCCAATAAGAATAATCCTTTCCACTGGAAGTATTGGCTTCCTTATCCATTAGCAGTCTTAATTGTCTAGGTTTCTTTTTTTTAGGTCTCGCCTGTCGATGCGCATGCGCATCGAGCAAGCGAGACTATAGGGGCTCATCCACTCTTTATCCTCACTGCAAGGAATCGTGGCGATTCCTTGCAGTGCACGAGAAATTTAAGCTCAATGCGCATGCGCATTGAGCTTAAATGCGCGTGCACATGCCCCCAGCCGCCTGCCTTGCCTACTCTCTCTCACAGCCTCCCCCAGCTCCGCCCCCTCACTACTTGATTGCACGGCCGCTAGGCCGTGCCTCCCCTACTCTCCTCCCCCCTCCTCCTCCTACTCTCCTCCCCTGCCTGCCTGCCTGTCGTGTCGCACCTCTCCCCTCTCCGCCCCCTCCCCTGCCCGCCGTGTTACGGTGAAAGGCTTGTTATGCCCAGGCGCCTCTTTTACTGTTCCACCAGTCTGGACTGGGAGCGGGGATAAAAAGCGGCAGGCCCCGCAGTTCCTTATCTTACGAAAAGCGGGCTGGCAACTTCGATACCCCGCTCTCATTACCCTATCTGTCGCCATTTATTTCAAAGGGCACCATTGCGCATAAACATTGCGGGCATGTCATGAAACCATTACGACACACTTGTGAACTGGCTGGGACGCAGCAGCATTTCCCACCAAGCGTTTATCCAAAACCAGTTCATAGCGTGCATGATCTTGACTGCTGATCTCCGTCTATATGGAAGTCACGCTGTGGTTTTCACGTGATCAATGAGTATTGTGAAATAATCTTCAAACTGTATGTCTAATTCCCACAAGTCTTGATCAGTGAAGTCTACCTCGGGTGATCATTATTCACTGTGGTGTTTGTCACTGAAAGCGCCTCTGCTGTATACTGAACGGTTTAAATCGAGCTTCTCAGCAAGATTTCCTCTCCCTTCCTACATTAATGGAACCAGCATGCTTCACATTGCATCAACGCATCTTGAGGCAGCGTTTAAAAGATGGCATGTTGACTCTGCATTGAAACACATAAATGAATCTGTCCTTTAAACAGCTGCTTCTAGAGCCAAAACAAATAAATGTCCCTTATTAGGTTTTTTTCGAGACAAACCTGCCGCCCAACAGAACCGTGTTGCAGGTGAGTTTGTGTTGGATTCCATTATCTTTTCTTTTCATTTCTTCTAATCTTTTTAACACTTAGTTCTGACCACGTCCAGTGGAATAGATGTGCTGATCAAATATTTCTCTGTGATTAACAGGTTTGCATTCCTGGCTTGACTTTTATCTCATGTGGCAGGGAGCGCACTGCAGACACCACGCCACGCAACGCCACTCATCCACGCAACGCCACTCACCCACGCAACGCCACTCACCCACGCAACGCCACTCACCCACGCAACGCCACTCACCCACGCAACGCCACTCACCCACGCAACGCCACTCACCCACGCAACGCCACTCACCCACGCAACGCCACTCACCCACCGCCACTCACTCAATGCCACTCACCCACGCAACGCCACTCATCCACGCAACGCCACTCATCCACGCAACGCCACTCACCCACGCAACGCCACTCACCCACGCAACGCCACACACCCACGCAACGCCACTCACCCACGCAACGCCACTCACCCACGCAACGCCACTCACCCACGCAACGCCAAGTAACCAAAAACATTTCCATGACAAAAAGGAGTCTCTGGCCCTTAATCCACCCACCATATGCAAGCGTTTTCATCAGCATAGCATATAGCATATCTACTAGTGATTTTTAGTTAAAGCTTTTACAAATGTTTATTGCTTTTTTGATTTGTAATTCTTTAGCATTGGCTACAAAAAATAAAAATGCAAAAGATTTACAACAAAAAACCCATAAACAATTCTAAATGCACTAACTCTAACGCTGCGAGACCTATTGCATTTCCAATGCTTGTTTACTTCTGTTTTTTCCAGCCACTAAGCTGATCATAAACCAATAAGCAGAAAGGCGAGATCTAACGGAGGCTTTACATGTAATTGGAGTAATAGAATTCACCACTGCAGAAAGCCAGTTATTTATTAAAATTGCTACTTGTTCAGGACCCCCTTTGAATGGTGGGGTATTCTCCAAGAGAATATTGGCCAGATTGACCTCATCCACTTTGTGTCACAGCCACAAGCTGTAAGAGCATAACGTGCAAGGCGGAGTCCTAGAAGGGAAGGAGAAAGGTAGCTGGATCAGGTAATGGTCAGTCCATCGTATTGCAACTCCAGTCTATAAATCTGGTAGATTGGTAAAGCCCATATGCAAAGTGTAGCAGGCTACATGTGTAGGCTAAGACATCAATGATCTGAAAGGCATCAGCTGCTAATTCAGCATTAATAATAAAACCTACCAAGATGGAAAAATTAGCAATCTGTAAACTACTCATCGCCACTTCTTCTAAGAAAGCATTTTCGTAATTGGCAGTGTATCTAGGAGGCTGGTACATTGAGGCACCAAAGAAGGCAAAAAGAGCTGAATGTTTGAGAAGATAATAAAAACCCCCTATCACAGTAGAATTCTTCGCCTTAAACATGGTTCAGGCATATTCAGAGTGGCAAATCATTGCAAACCCACCCCCTTTTCTGTTCTGATGATCAGTGTAATCAAAATTTGTGGGGGGGGGGGTGACTGCGAATGCTATGTATGTAATTATCAGATAGTTTAAAGTGTACAGCCTGGACGTGGAATGTCTGAAACACAATGCTAATGCAATCTAAAGTATTACACAGTGTATGACACCTACTGTACATGTTCTGGAGTGCACTGGGCGAAAACATGTGAAGTGTCCACTCAACGTGTGTGTGTGTGTGTCTTTCCTATAGTATGCAACTCCCTGACCGCCGACATCTCATGACAGCAGTTGCCTACTGCCATGTGGGCCTCCGAGGTTACTGACATTTTCTAGTGAATGAATGTTACAACTGGTTTCCAGTTCCTTGAGTACTGTTTGCACTGCTCACTGGATCTCAGGTATTGCAATTTGTTTGTCTCCCCTCAAAACACTAGCGTGATCGAGCAGCCGGTGCTCACTTTTGAAGGGTATATGGGTTTGAGAGTCAAATACTGTAATGCCTATACAACTAATGACAGTTTGACACTGTTCTTTCAGAGCTATGGCTTTAAAATATTAGAAGGCTCTGTAGCAGCAAAATGTTGAACAGAACAAAAGAAAATATAATACAAATAAAAACGAAGTTTTTAGCTTAGTCTGTAATTGGGTTACTACCTCAGAGGTTTATTGTACTTTGACATGGTTCCATTCGCCCAGTGGCACAGTGGTATCCTTTGTGTGAGGATGATTGTATGTTCTTGACTCTCCTCGGAGAGCATTGGTCTCAGTTCTTCGGACTCAGCTTTGTTTACAGTCCTGTGCCAACCCTGCCAACATAAAGGTGCCATACAGAGTGCTAAAATATGTAATCTGTGATCTATCCCACCTTTTTTTTCTAGTTTCTCAACCACCTTGGATCTACACCAGGAAAGGCTTAAAGGGTTTGAGCTAAGATAGCTAGGAATTTGTTACAAATATCAACGGGCATTGACAAATCAAATAGGTCTCATCTTTTGGGTTTGCCAGTATAGATGTATTGGCTCTGCCAGTGCTTTTTGCTGATTCTGTTCAGCATCAGTATAAATATAAAACAATGGTTATTTCCGGTGCTTAGCACTATAGCAGTGGTGCCCAAAAGTTATAGAGCTATGACCCACTTTTTAGAAAGATAAACGTTTGCGACCTACCTACCTTTAATGGACATGAAGGGTGATATTTGAATGTAACTAAAGCATCCGTGATAGCCCACTGTCATTTATTGATGGCAAGCTTGAAGGATGGGAGTAATACAGAAAGGTTGGTAATGTGAAACTGCAAACATTTGGGAGCGAGCAAGAAAATACATGCACTCCTATTGAGTGCTGAAAGAAAAAGGAAGAAGTAGTTCCTACTGTAGAAGGATAACAATCATCCAGCCAAAAAGATAGTGAAGAAGCTGCTCTTGAGGGCTGTGGCACACACAAGAAGAAAGAAAGTGTCAGGTGAGCGATGACGACGAACTAACTACAGTGCCATACTCCCCTAAGGAGACACCAGCTGACGTACTGTCCCTTCGCATACCGGCATGGGATTGGCCCTTTAAACAACACCTCGATTGACAGCAGGAGGAGCCCCGTGGGGAGTGGCCTGTGATGCTTCCTTCAACGGGCCTATCGCAAGTGGGGCTGGCCCAAAGAAGAGCCCTGAATGCTGTGACGATCGCGGAAGTCAGTGGGAGGGAGACGGGAGAAACGCAGAACCTCGCCTATTCCTGGGTTCGAGAAGAGGAATGCCTGCGGAGATGCCTACCTTGATGAAAAGGAGACACCAAGAGGCAAACAGGACCACGTGCCGCCTAACCACTCTCCAGGAGGGGGGTGGTGGCTATGCAAGGTATGGACCAGGATCTGCGGGTTTGCTGGGCAGGGGACGGGAACTTTTTAACGGGAGGTCACTCTGTAAAACACGTGGTGTAGGTATCCAGGTGATACGCCCCTCACAATCCCTTCCCTAAAACCAGGAATCGTTGTATTGTATTAATTGCTGTAGCCAGGCAGAAGCGTCCCCGGGAAACCAGCCGCAACCCCTTCCAATTTTTTTTTCTAATAAAAACAACAACAATAATAAAAATTTAAACCAAATTTCTTTGATACCTTTGACATCCTGCCAGAACTTAAAACTTTATCGTCATTATGCGAAGAAACATTTTGTTTAGTAGGTAAAACTACATTCTTGTCTGTTGTCTCAATTACCACTGTAATAATCATTTTCATCACATACCATTTTATCCCTCATTACCTCATTTGTGTATCTTTTACTTAACAAACCACCAGTATGATTATCCATATCATTTTCACTATGTTCTGTAAAGTCCCAATAAGAATAATCCTTTCCACTGGAAGTATTGGCTTCCTTATCCATTAGCAGTCTTAATTGTCTAGGTTTCTTTTTTTTAGGTCTCGCCTGTCGATGCGCATGCGCATCGAGCAAGCGAGACTATAGGGGCTCATCCACTCTTTATCCACACTGCAAGGAATCGTGGCGATTGCTTGCAGTGCACGAGAAATTTAAGCTCAATGCGCATGCGCATTGAGCTTAAATGCGCGTGCACATGCCCCCAGCCGCCTGCCTTGCCTACTCTCTCTCACAGCCTCCCCCAGCTCCGCCCCCTCACTACTTGATTGCACGGCCGCTAGGCCGTGCCTCCCCTACTCTCCTCCCCCCTCCTCCTCCTACTCTCCTCCCCTGCCTGCCTGCCTGTCGTGTCGCACCTCTCCCCTCTCCGCCCCCTCCCCTGCCCGCCGTGTTACGGTGAAAGGCTTGTTATGCCCAGGCGCCTCTTTTACTGTTCCACCAGTCTGGACTGGGAGCGGGGATAAAAAGCGGCAGGCCCCGCAGTTCCTTATCTTACGAAAAGCGGGCTGGCAACTTCGATACCCCGCTCTCATTACCCTATCTGTCGCCATTTATTTCAAAGGGCACCATTGCGCATAAACATTGCGGGCATGTCATGAAACCATTACGACACACTTGTGAACTGGCTGGGACGCAGCAGCATTTCCCACCAAGCGTTTATCCAAAACCAGTTCATAGCGTGCATGATCTTGACTGCTGATCTCCGTCTATATGGAAGTCACGCTGTGGTTTTCACGTGATCAATGAGTATTGTGAAATAATCTTCAAACTGTATGTCTAATTCCCACAAGTCTTGATCAGTGAAGTCTACCTCGGGTGATCATTATTCACTGTGGTGTTTGTCACTGAAAGCGCCTCTGCTGTATACTGAACGGTTTAAATCGAGCTTCTCAGCAAGATTTCCTCTCCCTTCCTACATTAATGGAACCAGCATGCTTCACATTGCATCAACGCATCTTGAGGCAGCGTTTAAAAGATGGCATGTTGACTCTGCATTGAAACACATAAATGAATCTGTCCTTTAAACAGCTGCTTCTAGAGCCAAAACAAATAAATGTCCCTTATTAGGTTTTTTTCGAGACAAACCTGCCGCCCAACAGAACCGTGTTGCAGGTGAGTTTGTGTTGGATTCCATTATCTTTTCTTTTCATTTCTTCTAATCTTTTTAACACTTAGTTCTGACCACGTCCAGTGGAATAGATGTGCTGATCAAATATTTCTCTGTGATTAACAGGTTTGCATTCCTGGCTTGACTTTTATCTCATGTGGCAGGGAGCGCACTGCAGACACCACGCCACGCAACGCCACTCATCCACGCAACGCCACTCACCCACGCAACGCCACTCACCCACGCAACGCCACTCACCCACGCAACGCCACTCACCCACGCAACGCCACTCACCCACGCAACGCCACTCACCCACCGCCACTCACTCAATGCCACTCACCCACGCAACGCCACTCATCCACGCAACGCCACTCATCCACGCAACGCCACTCATCCACGCAACGCCACTCACCCACGCAACGCCACACACCCACGCAACGCCACTCACCCACGCAACGCCACTCACCCACGCAACGCCACTCACCCACGCAACGCCAAGTAACCAAAAACATTTCCATGACAAAAAGGAGTCTCTGGCCCTTAATCCACCCACCATATGCAAGCGTTTTCATCAGCATAGCATATAGCATATCTACTAGTGATTTTTAGTTAAAGCTTTTACAAATGTTTATTGCTTTTTTGATTTGTAATTCTTTAGCATTGGCTACAAAAAATAAAAATGCAAAAGATTTACAACAAAAAACCCATAAACAATTCTAAATGCACTAACTCTAACGCTGCGAGACCTATTGCATTTCCAATGCTTGTTTACTTCTGTTTTTTCCAGCCACTAAGCTGATCATAAACCAATAAGCAGAAAGGCGAGATCTAACGGAGGCTTTACATGTAATTGGAGTAATAGAATTCACCACTGCAGAAAGCCAGTTATTTATTAAAATTGCTACTTGTTCAGGACCCCCTTTGAATGGTGGGGTATTCTCCAAGAGAATATTGGCCAGATTGACCTCATCCACTTTGTGTCACAGCCACAAGCTGTAAGAGCATAACGTGCAAGGCGGAGTCCTAGAAGGGAAGGAGAAAGGTAGCTGGATCAGGTAATGGTCAGTCCATCGTATTGCAACTCCAGTCTATAAATCTGGTAGATTGGTAAAGCCCATATGCAAAGTGTAGCAGGCTACATGTGTAGGCTAAGACATCAATGATCTGAAAGGCATCAGCTGCTAATTCAGCATTAATAATAAAACCTACCAAGATGGAAAAATTAGCAATCTGTAAACTACTCATCGCCACTTCTTCTAAGAAAGCATTTTCGTAATTGGCAGTGTATCTAGGAGGCTGGTACATTGAGGCACCAAAGAAGGCAAAAAGAGCTGAATGTTTGAGAAGATAATAAAAACCCCCTATCACAGTAGAATTCTTCGCCTTAAACATGGTTCAGGCATATTCAGAGTGGCAAATCATTGCAAACCCACCCCCTTTTCTGTTCTGATGATCAGTGTAATCAAAATTTGTGGGGGGGGGGGGGGTGACTGCGAATGCTATGTATGTAATTATCAGATAGTTTAAAGTGTACAGCCTGGACGTGGAATGTCTGAAACACAATGCTAATGCAATCTAAAGTATTACACAGTGTATGACACCTACTGTACATGTTCTGGAGTGCACTGGGCGAAAACATGTGAAGTGTCCACTCAACGTGTGTGTGTGTGTCTCTTTCCTATAGTATGCAACTCCCTGACCGCCGACATCTCATGACAGCAGTTGCCTACTGCCATGTGGGCCTCCGAGGTTACTGACATTTTCTAGTGAATGAATGTTACAACTGGTTTCCAGTTCCTTGAGTACTGTTTGCACTGCTCACTGGATCTCAGGTATTGCAATTTGTTTGTCTCCCCTCAAAACACTAGCGTGATCGAGCAGCCGGTGCTCACTTTTGAAGGGTATATGGGTTTGAGAGTCAAATACTGTAATGCCTATACAACTAATGACAGTTTGACACTGTTCTTTCAGAGCTATGGCTTTAAAATATTAGAAGGCTCTGTAGCAGCAAAATGTTGAACAGAACAAAAGAAAATATAATACAAATAAAAACGAAGTTTTTAGCTTAGTCTGTAATTGGGTTACTACCTCAGAGGTTTATTGTACTTTGACATGGTTCCATTCGCCCAGTGGCACAGTGGTATCCTTTGTGTGAGGATGATTGTATGTTCTTGACTCTCCTCGGAGAGCATTGGTCTCAGTTCTTCGGACTCAGCTTTGTTTACAGTCCTGTGCCAACCCTGCCAACATAAAGGTGCCATACAGAGTGCTAAAATATGTAATCTGTGATCTATCCCACCTTTTTTTTCTAGTTTCTCAACCACCTTGGATCTACACCAGGAAAGGCTTAAAGGGTTTGAGCTAAGATAGCTAGGAATTTGTTACAAATATCAACGGGCATTGACAAATCAAATAGGTCTCATCTTTTGGGTTTGCCAGTATAGATGTATTGGCTCTGCCAGTGCTTTTTGCTGATTCTGTTCAGCATCAGTATAAATATAAAACAATGGTTATTTCCGGTGCTTAGCACTATAGCAGTGGTGCCCAAAAGTTATAGAGCTATGACCCACTTTTTAGAAAGATAAACGTTTGCGACCTACCTACCTTTAATGGACATGAAGGGTGATATTTGAATGTAACTAAAGCATCCGTGATAGCCCACTGTCATTTATTGATGGCAAGCTTGAAGGATGGGAGTAATACAGAAAGGTTGGTAATGTGAAACTGCAAACATTTGGGAGCGAGCAAGAAAATACATGCACTCCTATTGAGTGCTGAAAGAAAAAGGAAGAAGTAGTTCCTACTGTAGAAGGATAACAATCATCCAGCCAAAAAGATAGTGAAGAAGCTGCTCTTGAGGGCTGTGGCACACACAAGAAGAAAGAAAGTGTCAGGTGAGCGATGACGACGAACTAACTACAGTGCCATACTCCCCTAAGGAGACACCAGCTGACGTACTGTCCCTTCGCATACCGGCATGGGATTGGCCCTTTAAACAACACCTCGATTGACAGCAGGAGGAGCCCCGTGGGGAGTGGCCTGTGATGCTTCCTTCAACGGGCCTATCGCAAGTGGGGCTGGCCCAAAGAAGAGCCCTGAATGCTGTGACGATCGCGGAAGTCAGTGGGAGGGAGACGGGAGAAACGCAGAACCTCGCCTATTCCTGGGTTCGAGAAGAGGAATGCCTGCGGAGATGCCTACCTTGATGAAAAGGAGACACCAAGAGGCAAACAGGACCACGTGCCGCCTAACCACTCTCCAGGAGGGGGGTGGTGGCTATGCAAGGTATGGACCAGGATCTGCGGGTTTGCTGGGCAGGGGACGGGAACTTTTTAACGGGAGGTCACTCTGTAAAACACGTGGTGTAGGTATCCAGGTGATACGCCCCTCACAATCCCTTCCCTAAAACCAGGAATCGTTGTCTTCCCCACGTCTGATATTGGTTTTCTTTTGTTTTTGTTTCCGAGCCAATCAAGAGGACTACGAGGCTCAAGGTCGAACACCGAGGAACCAGGAGACCCCACAAGAGTGGAAGACTTGTGTTATTGACCTCATATCTGTTTGAGAAAACAAATAACTTACCCTACCTAGTGTTATTCCCCCTTCTTGTGTATTATCACGTTGCACTGTCTGACAGAAAGCCATTGAATAAAATACGAGCAATGAAACTGACAAGAAAGCTGACCAATGGTAAGCATTGGACTGACCCAAAGCTCCACTGCAACTATTGGTATGGTTCACAATGTCTTTGACGACAGACCACTAAAAGCTGTATGTAGGTGAGACCCAAAAGTGAACTGTGATTCACACCCACTAGAAAAAAGTAACTTTTTAGGGCCAAAAAGTTGGCTGCATAAAAAGGTACATTTTCCAGGTAACTGGAGTACTGTGGATCCTGTGGTTGATGACCGTGACAATTGGCACTTCAGGAGGAGACTGGTAGCTACTCAATCTGATCTCTAAAGGCAAAGTCCAAACAGGGAATCTTCTGTGGCGTTAGGCTTAAAGACCTTTTTCTCCTGAACAGCTGAGGACAGTTGTCATGTTCAATTGGCAGGGGTACCCCCTGGACGTGTGGCACCCTTTTGATTCCTCTGGTGTCCATCATACTTTTTTATTTTACAGAACTTCTTGCTCGCAGCACCTATTATAATAAGTATTTCTGTAATGCCAGTTGACCAAGAGGCATCTAATAGCTGCGAAGAATACTGTCTGTGACTAGTTTTAACAGATACATTTTTAACATCTTTGGGAAAAGATGTAAATTGGGGCAGCAGAGGTGGGTTATTTCTGGCAGACCATTCAACAGGTCAGCTGTTCTATGCAGGTAAGTTCTGTTTCCCAGGCCAGGAGCTATGAATGCATTTTTGCTTCAATGGGTTTTTGCATTGCGAACTCGATTTACTTTCCAGCTGGAAAATTTAAATAATGTTGTTAAAATTGCATAGGCAAGTGCAGATCTCGCAGGACCAGAGAGAATGCTTCGTAGAGACTTAATTAACAACAGTTTGGATGCTGATGTGGAGCCAGCAGGGGCCTTAGGTCTCCCCCGCAGCCCCCAGCATAAAAAAAAATAGTCTGGGTGCTCAGGGTGGGCACCTAAAGTAAGAATATTACCCTTCCAACTGGGCTAATTTTAGACCGATTTGAATGGTGCCCATCCTTTCCACAATATTAGAGAAGCATGTGAACTTGCAGCTCGCCGTCTTTATGGAAACTCAAAACATTCTCCACTCTGAGCATTCGGGCTTTAAGGCTCGACACAGCGCCCAATCCACCCTCCTAGGAGTCACGGAACACCTGAGACGACTCCTAAACTAGGGCAACACAGCTGCGCTGATCTTCAGTGAGGCCTTCGACACTGTGTTCCATTCCATCCTCCTAGAAAGGCGGATGACACTGGGTTTCCAGGGAACAGCTTAAGCCTAGATGACCGAGTTCCTGGTTCCAGGTTTTCGCAGCCGGTGACAGATCAGAGCCGCGTGCCCTCATGCCTGGTGTTCCCAGAGCCAAGCCCAATGCTTTTCAACATATATCTACGCTCTCGCCACCCCCCAAAGATGTGGTAAAAAGTTGCAAACTAACCCTGTTCTTGTATGCAGATAACAAGCAAATTATCTTCTCCCTGTCGTCACGGGGATACAGCACCATAGCTCCGCACTTGTGCTTGAGCAGGATCTCTACCTGGATGAGTAACAATGCTCTCAAGCTTAACGGCAACAGAACCAAGTTAATGTTCTTGGGCAAAGACCCTCCTTTATGGGTCCCCCAGCACTGGCCGGAAGCTCTCGGACCCTTCCGGCACGGACTCCCAAGGAAAATAACTTTGGCCTCTGGTTGGTCTTATCAATGAAGCCGTAGGTAGCCAAGGTAGCTTCCGCTTACTTTGCAGTGCTGAAGTAGGTAAAAAAAAATCATTGCCGTGATTCCACTGTCAGCCCATATAGCAGTGATCCAAGCCTTGGTTCTTTCAAGAACTGACTACAGGAACAGCTTATATACAGGAGCAGCTTATATCTGGGAGCTTAAAAGGCAGCTTTCGTCGCCTACAAGTAATACAGAATACTGCATCCAGGCTCCTCTATTGCTGTGCGAAGTCTCCTTCTGTGTCGAATCTTCTCCATGAGCTCCACTGACTAGCCGTGGATAAGCGTTTACAATTTAAAGCCTTGTGCTACATGCACAAGGCCAGATTCGGCACAGGCCCACATTAAAGTCAAGATCTGGTGGTGCCTTACCAGCCTGTTCCCACGCTTGGATCACTCAACTAGTCTCTCTGCAAAGTGCCTAGAATCCACCTGGCGCTCATGGGAGGTCGGTCCTTTGCGTGGTTGGGCCAAAAGCTATGGAATGCCCATCCAAAATATCTGCAAAGCTGCATCTCACTTACCGTGTTTTGTAAAAACTTGAAGACCTAGTTGTTCTAACATGTGGGCTCGATCCATCCTACCTTGTTCCAGCGTCAAGAAACCTTTTGAGGTAGCTGAGCACTCTACAAGACGCAATAAAAATATTAAAACAAGCATTTGCAATGCAATAGGCCTCGCATTACCGAAAGTTTGAGATATTGGTGTTGCAAATAATAACATAGTGTAGAGTGGTGCAGAGAGGAGTGGTGCAGATAGATTACAATGGTATGGAGTAATGTGGCATAAAGTGCAGGTCATAGATTGTTTCAGAGTAGAGTGCAGTGGCATAGAGTGCAGTGGCATAGAGTGCAGTGGAGCTGAGTAGATTGGAGTAGCGTAGAGGGGATTGGCATAGAGTGCACGGTTGCAGAATGGAGAGGTACAGATCAGAGTGCAGTGTTGTGGAGTGGCATAGAGTGGAGTGGTTCACAGTAAAGTGGAGAGGCCTAGAATGGAATCGTGTAGCGTGCTTTTGCTTGGAGTGAAGAACAGTGGAATGGAGGGTATTAGCATAGAGTAAAGTGGTGCAGATTAGAGTGGTGCAGAGTGCAAGGGCTTGGAGTGGTGTAGAGTGGAAAGCAGAAATCGAACCCTGGTGAAAGGATAGGGTCACTGGAGGTACAAACTCTAGCTGGACACTGTAAAACAAATAAAGTCAGGAACCAAGCATATGTGACTTATTAACAACAAAGCCATAGGTAAACAATGGACCAAATGAATTCCCAGTGAAGCTTTCTGAATGTCCCCAAGAAGTCTTTAGCAAATCAGACAGATGTGCTATTTGGTAGATTATGAACTAAAAATGGGGTGGGTAGTAGTGTTTTGTAGGCACAGAAGCTTTAGCTTGCAAAACACTCTGAAACTAATTGGCTGGCCATTGCAAAGGTACAGTAAGAACTAAATAGCATCCAGTGCTCTCAACCAAACCGTGCTATAAGCAAATCCTGGTGATCAATGTGCGGGTCTACAAGACCTAGACTTTGGCCTCACCTCTCTTGAACTCCTCCAGCACGGTATCAAGCTTGGTGACTTTAAATACAAAGTGCAGTGGGTGGTTGTAGAACTTGGTGATGGTGCTGAGGGGCGTTCAGTCATCGGGTCCACCGTTCCAAGGTCCTTGACATAGAGGATGTCCACAATTTTAGAGCTCTTTTACTCATAGACAAGGATGCAAGTATAGCCGCTCTGCAAGATCTGTGACATGGTGCTGAAGTCACGCATGGCACTCAGCATGAAGCAGTCCTGCCCTAGCATCAGGGTGCCCTTCACAGTCATATTCCTCAGAGCATCTTTGCTGAACTCCTCCTCCACAAACGAGTTGTAAGACTCACCATTGCGCATCATGTCCACCGCTTTATCTGACAGCAGGCATGGACTGATATCGTGACGGAAGGCCAGAATCAGCAGTTGCCAAGTTGGAAAAGAAAGAGGGAAAGTAACGACCATACACAAATGTCAGCCAGAGGGTGGAGACGCTCAGCTCCAGGCCCCAGTGTGAAGCGAGAGCTGCTGGAGCCAGCTCACCTGGCAACAAGAGACAGCCCACTGCCAAAAAGATGGCGGGTGCTGGTAAACCCAGTGCCAGGTACAGCAGGACATCAGCTGCTGCATTGGCCATTACTGCCAGGATCGATGTGGCAATGAGGGCCACAGTGCCACATCGTTTGTCGCTCCAGTCACTTTGCATTGCATCGCTCTTTCTGGGATCCACATTAGTGCAGTACATGCAGCTCTACTAATTCTTAGCTTGAGGAGCTAAGCTGCTATCCATGTGCAAGACCACTGCCGGAGGTGCCGGGATACCTAGGAGCCAAGGTGGAGTACTTGGAGCCAACTTGCCATCAACTACCACCACAGCACCAGCGAAGGTATCCTAAGGCTGGTCCAAAGCTGTCCTTGTGCAAATGTGATATAGCCATGCAGGAGCCCCCTCTGGGACAGCCACAGTCACCAGTCCCCAATACCCTCCCCATTCCTGTGGTTCCAGCTGCAATAGCACCTCATCTTGGGGCCCCAGTCCCCGGAAAGCTGCTGCTAGACCACCTTCTGAGAAACCCAGCCAGGCCCAGGACGCATTAAGTAGTCCCTCTCCATTAAGGCGAAGGCTGAAGGAGCACCCAGGGGCACACAGATGACACCCTCAATAAAGGATGCCCTTTGGAGATCTTCGAGTTACAAGCCCAGCAGCGCAGGGGGCGGGGCGTGCGTCATTGGGCCCGTTGGGACCACAATAAGCACCAGCAGCCTACAACTCCAGTCTCCTGATTCCATCATAGTCTGGCTGCCCAACACCATAATAGGTGGAGCAGAGTTGCAAACACACCCCGCCCACCCATTCAACTCTCATTGGTCCAAGAGGAAAAGAGAGCTACTAATAAAGAGAGGGGGGTCGGATTAATAAATTGTAAAGACGCTGGATGGAAAACAGATTAGAAATAATAGGATTGGTAAATTTTGTTTTTGCAGTTTATTATCCGGCATGTGTCTCTCTAAAAATTATAGTTAATTACATCACATAGCAAAAATCTGTCAGACCGAGTTTGCAGTGTCATAATTATTATACAAGTGTGTCTGCCTCCGACACAGCAGAAGGAACCAAGAAGGCCTCCCCACAACCAGACGGACTGCCAATTTGCAACATGAAAAATATAATTTAAAAATCCAAAAAGGATTTGGGCGAGCCGTGTTATAGGGAAGTTATGCGTCCGCCATTATTGAAGCTCAAGCAAGTAAAACAAGGGGTATCAAGGCCCTGGCCCAGGGGTCCACACATGCTGTGGCTAGTACGGCTCATTCACCTGCATTGACAGTCAACCCCCTTGTGAAATGAAGCACAAACTGGAGGAAGGCTGACAATCTGCTATGGAGCTGACCTCTGACAGTTATGTTTCACCATTTCCTGTCTGCAGGGAGTGTTCATGTAATGTGGAGCTGTAAATCAGGGAAAGTGAGCTAGAGAGTGAAATGAGGAATAACCTACAGGCCACACTACAGAGCGTCTTCCTCAACTCAGCAGAAAGGTCCTGGTTAATAATAGCGGCACAGGGGAGGAGCCAAGATGGCGGACGGGACAGACGTGTAGGCTCCCGGCTCCGCGAGCCATCTGACTTCGCTTCGATATCCTGACATTTATCCTTGCTTGCACCGTGCTGCAACGGAGACATGAACGCGCTGCTGCCGAATGCGTTCTTTTGAGGTCTCCGCCGACTGTTTTGAAGCAGTCCTCGCAACGTTTGCTGACATCCGAGGCTGCCTGGGAGACCTGTGCTGCTCGCCACCGCTGGACGGTGCCGTTGGCTGCGGGAGCGTGACTGACTACGGCGGTGGAGGGAGTAGATCCTTCAAGTGTAGTGGGCATTCTTCTGAATACGGAGTGTTTCTTTCCGCGACGGGAGCCCTTCACTCGGCGCTTCCCTCCGCTGCGCTATTCGCAAACTGCACGGACTCCATCTTGGGGCGCCTTCTCTACCGTGGACTGCCCGCATTCGTACGAGGCGAGGAGACTCTCATCCTGCGCAGCCCCCCCCCCCCCCTGACTGTGGGCCGCGTTTTCATCGATGGTTCGAACGTTTGTTTTCCTTGGTAACGGAATAGCCCCCCCTCCTTCTATTTTGGACTCACGGAAAGGGTGACAACGGCGCCTGCCTTTTGTGACGGGGAGATGGCTGCTTCCCTATCCCTACTACGTGCTGTCCTGCCGGTCCCCGTGGTGAAAGCTGATCCGGGGGTACCGCTGAGTAGTGCGGGCCGGCTGAGATCGCAGAGCGGCCTGACTAGTGGGGACATCCTGGTTGCCCTTGCTGACCTAGGGGCAACATGGCGGCGAAACGTCCGAGAGCTGATGTTGAAGATGGAGGGTGCTTTCTCTGGCGTACCGAGACCGGGGCTGGCTGGCCCCCTGCTGCCTCTAACTACTTCGGACGCGGATACAATGTTACAGACTGAGGGGGCGGAGGAGAGATGTGTCCCTGGCAACAATGTTGGGTGTTTCGTTATTGATGAGGCTTTGGTTACAAGGTTTCCCTCCACTTCGAGAACTGTGACTCTGCCTGCGCAATCACTACCGAGGCTCCGCTTATCGACCTTCCAGTTGCTGGCACCCCTCGTCGTTTTTGCCTCTGGAGCCTCTTTTTTACAATGGTGGAGTGACTCTCATCCTGCGTTGGAAGTGGTGTTCATCAGTTTGGACGCTGAACTTGTGGTTGACTGGGGGCGCTCATTTCCTCCTCCTCTGCTTCTTCCTTGTCGGGGGCGGCCATTTTGCTCCTTTGTTCTGCCTGAGGAGTGCTCGCTGTGGTGGCCATGCCTGGAGAAATTTGGTCGTTCAGGCCAGGGCTGAAGGTGTTTTCCTCGTTGGTTTTGTTTGATCGGCTGGCGGAGACCCGGACTGAACTGCATTTTGCTATGTTGCTTGCGTTTCAGGTGCTGACTTTCCCCGCTTATGATTGTAATTGCTATGTCCGGTTCTTTATTCTGGCTGATGTGATGGCGGGGGTTTTGTGCTGGCCCGGGGATCTGGGTGTAACTGATTCTGACCCTCTTCTGGTTTTATGTCTTCCGAATTTACTGTTGAATGCGGCGTAGAAGATGTATATGGCTGGGATGTCCGGGAGATCCGATATTGGGTGGGCTCCTCCCCACCTTTCCTTTTTCTGGGAGTAGTGGATTAGTTTATTCTTTTCTCGCTCCCTATATTTCTACTATTAGGGCTTTTCTTTCCCTTTTCTTTCCTTTTACCCCTTTTTCCTTCTTTCTTTTCTCGTCTATATTTCGGGTTCTTTAATGGGCGACAGACACGCTGCCGGGGGGGGGGTAGGCCGTAGCCTCCGCATTGCTGTAGGGTGGGGGGAGGGATTTAGTTTTCTTCATTTAGTTTCTATGGGCCTTATTTTTTATCTTTCTGCGCTTTCTTCACCTGTTTATGTTCTGGGTCCGCGATAGGGGTTAGTGGGGAGGGGGTGGCGCGGTCTGTGGTACGTAAATGCTGGTTGCTGATCTTGTTGTTTTCTTTTGTACCGCCATATTGTCCGATGTATTAACTTCCATTGTTGTTTCTAGTAATGGTGCCGCCTGCTCCTGTAGTGAAGCTATTGTATGGACTCAGTATTCCTTTGTTCTTATTCTTCCTTGATTTATATTTAGAACGAAAAATTTTAAAAATTAACCTTCAATGCTCCTTCTCCCCGGCGCCATGTTTCTATTCAGTGTAACGTCCATTGATTGTTGCTAAACCTCCTGATGCCGCTGGGGAACTGTTTTTACTTGCATTTGTGCTTCAAAGTATCGTGTCCGGCCTGACGGTTGTGGGCCCGTATTTGTTCTTTTTCATGCACAATAAAGGTTTTAAAAAAATAAATAAAAAATAAATAAATAAATAATCGCGGCACAAAGTAAAGAAATAGAAAAAAACATCTATTTCTTTATCTTTGGTATAATCGCGGCACCCGCGCTTTACTTTTAATGTTAAAAGTAAAGCGCCGGTGCCGCGATTATACCAAACGTAAAGAAATTGATGTTTTTTTCTATTCCTTTACTTTAGGTACATATCTGCCAAGGTTTCCGATTGCTTAAGTGTGACATGTTGATAGTTTCAATGTACTCATGAGTGACATTCAAGGACTGAGTGACACTTTCTAGTGACCAAAATCATGCAGTGATATCCACGGAAATGGAAAAATATCAGAACTAACACTCATTTGACCAACGGGAAACTCAAACTCTGCAGCAGGTGCGTTTAATCCCATTATTTCTAAGTAATCTCTACCCTAAACTCAGTGCCAGGTGCTGTTGAACCACAAGTAATAAAGGGATCTCTGTCACAATAGTAGCAACCCACTGAGCTATGCACATAAAATACAGTGTAAATGATGGCAAACTATCTTTGCAGCAGGCATATTAACACTCTGTACTGCTTTATTTTGAGACTCAAAACTGCCAGAAGACAGAGCTCCGACCTCTTTCCGGTGGAAACATTAATCTACAGGCATTTTTCCTCTAGGTGCACAAAGGGAAAGTGTACCTATTTGCCAGCCACTATGCCCTGCTAGAGGCCCCCACCCTCTTGTAACATTTTAAATGTGAGCTGCGGTCGTATTATTACATTTCTTTGCTTGTTACCTGAGTCTCCGAGATCAGAATCATCCAAAATCCAATCACTGTTAAAGAGTGGAGCTGCGGGCGTGTCACTGCGGAGATATTTAGCCTTTCTTTTCTCAAGAGTCTAGAGTTCTGTGCTTACCTCTACTGGTTGTCCCAGAAGACTAGAGAGAAGCTTACACACATCTTTCCAAAACTGCTCGAGTTGGGGGCACTGCCGAAACCAGGGCCGGCGCTAGGCATGGGCAGCATGGGCGGCTGCCCAGGGCCCCGAGCTCAGCCCATCAACAGGGGGCCTCGCAAAAGTGTTAACTCCCCACATCTTAGGCTTCGCGCCTGTGGTGAGCACTGCGTGTCCCAGGGAAGGGCTGCCTCTCCTCTGGGCTTCACAGGCTTGTGTAGGAATAGCGGAAGAGGCCCCCCTCCCCTGTGCCTTGCAGCCCTTGGCAATGGCTGTTAACCCCCAGGGAGGGGGCCCCTTTCCCCCTGGGCCTTGCAGCCCCACGTCGCGCGAGGCCCTTCTGAATTTGCCAGGTTTGACTTGTGATTAAGGATGCTGTCCTTTCCCACGCCAGTGACAATTAGCACGCATTTTGGGGCCTGACAGTTTTAACATTTATAAAGACAAGCAACTCTCACTCTTTCAGATGCTGATGAGCTGCGAAAGAGATGCTTGTCAGTGGCTGAAAAGAAGGCGTTGTAGCACACGAGGGGGGCATGCACCATTAAGGATCAGGAGCACCTTCCGTAATTTAAATGCAAATAGCTTTCAATGTGTAAATGAAACCCGTTTTCTTCTGCTCTTTTTATATAGCGCAAACTTGACCCAAAGGTATTGGAGTGCTTTACGTGAGCACCAGTTACAAAACATGGACATATTCCTTTTTTTAGGGACAGTGTGATTAAGTGACTTGTGAGAATCACAGGATGAGACACAGTCAAAGATCAGCAGCCCTGAAGTAACGCCACATCTTCTCCCCACCTCTCCCTCTCCGGGGAGTAATCTTTTAATGTCTATTTCTCACATGAAAGCTGTTTCAAAGTGCTGCCCTGCTGTCAAATCAGTGGACGGGGCACAGTGCCAAAATTATTTGCCCAGAATCAAACAGTTGGTTAAATCAGTAGAGCCAGGACTGCAGTGCACTCCTACTTGGAGCAAACCCTATATATTTTCCACTGTACTGCATTTAGGTGACATACCCCCAGATGCATCAAGAACCCATTTTGCTATTCCTTAATAGCGAAAAATAACGATTCGCTATTAAGGAATAGCAAAATGCAATGCATGAAGATATCACTAAAAAAACAGCGATTTCTTAAAATTCCTTAATTGCAACTCGCAAATTGCGAATCGCAATTAAGGAATACCTCCCCATTCAGCCCATAGGAATGAATGAGAAGACATTCTCAATTTGTGAATCGCAATTAGCGAATCGCAAAATGAGAATGCGATTTCAAGGGTGCAGGGGTGTCCAAAGGACACCCTGTTGCACCCCTGAAATTGATCTGTGCACATATGTTGCGCACAGGCATGCCCCTAGGGCATGTGTGTGCGCAACATGAAACTTTGAAAAATGCACTTTAGTGCATTTTTCAAAGTTTTTGCAAATTACCATGAAGTTGTACTTCATCGTAATTTGCGTGCCCTATTAGCGAAATCGCTATTTTTTAAACTTTAATGCATTGCATTTAAGGAAACTCAATTTGAGATTCCTTAAATGCAAGTAATCGCAATTTAGCGAATTCTCAATTTGCGATTTTTGCATTTGGGATGATGCATCCCAAATGCAAACATACCGGTCGTAAAGGGGCAGATTCTGAGAATCTGCCCCTTTGCGACCAGATTTTCCTTTGATAAATCTGGGCCTATACCATGGGTTGTATGAAGTTACAAAGCATACTTTTACAACGCATGCCTTTACAACACATTTTTCACATCACAACATCCTTTACAATGCATTCCATTACATCGCATGACACGACATCGCATTTTAAGAAACTAAATTTACAATGCATTCCATTACATCGCATACTACCTTTACAACGCATACCATTACAACACATACCACTACATTACACTTATGGTAAGTGTTGGATAGTGTAGGGGTAAAAATTACTATTCTAACTCCAGGTAGTGCAACAGTAGGGTAAGTGTTGGGTAGTGTAGAGGTAAAAATTACTATTCTAACTCCAGGGGCTGAAACAGTAGGGGAAGTGTTGGATAGTGTAAGGGTACTATGCGTTGTAATGGTATGCGTTGTAATGGTATGCATTGTAATGACATGCGTTGTAATGACATGCGTTGTAGTGTCATGCATTGTAGTGTCATGCAATGTAATGGTTACTATATGTGTTGTGTTTTAAACTTAACATAATTCTGGTGAGTAAAGAGCCTACACACAAAAAAGATTGTCCTATGTCTCTTAGCATGTGCGTGTGGGATACTGATGAGAGGGTTTATGTTAAAACAAATTACGAAGTATTAATGTCATCCTAAGGTAGCACAATAATGGCACGGAAAGATAAGGGGGCCTTTTGAAATTTGCAATTATATTCATGGTGCGAGAGGTTTTCTCTTGTGTCATTTTATTTTTTGAATGATCCCGCCCCTCATTACCTCACAGTATCTCCCCCTTTTATGGGGGCATTCTTTGAACTCACTTGCAGTGGCGGGGAGCCGTGAGGGGAACGGCCGGGCAATCCCTCCACTAATCCAGCCGTGAGGGGAACGGCAAAGGCAACGGACCAAGCGGAGCCACGGGGACTCACCTGGGACTCTCCTGGCCAAGGCGGGCAGTGAACGCCTACATTTCCCAGCAGCCCCGGGTCCTGGCGCGCTCGTGACGCTCCCGCTGCGCCTGGAGGCGCCTCAAGACCGCGGAACACCTCCCGCAACGCGGGACGCGCGCGGGACGGCGCCGGGCTAAGCCCGGGCAAAGGGCGGGCCCTCTGTGGCCCTCAGAGGCACAAAGAGGCCGGGACGGGCCACCCCATTTGGCTGTTACAAAGTTGGAGGTACTGTATTTTCTCATACCGATTCTGACATTGCACTGTTCTCACATCATGTCCATCTGGGAGGAGTTAAACGCCCTGTGTGGCACGAACTACGCCCAGAATGTATCTACTCCCCTTATAGTGGACAGAGATGCCGATGAGGTAAATGACATTGACATTGTGAATACAGACAAAATGTGCACTAGTCCCTCACCACAACCCTCCAATTTACCATTAATAATTTTTCCAACTGAGGCGATGAATAAAATACCTGACCCAGTCTCACCTCCTCAATTGACCCTACTGGCACAGATTGAACATTTGTTAACAACCACACTATCACCTTTGATTACTAAAATCAATGAGCTGGGAGACAGGCTGACTAGTATTGAAAATAAATTATCTAGAAATCCTATCGCCACTGAAACAACTGCCGCACCCATTCACTCTATTCTCCCCTGCAACAAAGAAAACTTAAAACCCACGACACCTATGAAAGCTCGAATCCCTGAACCTCTCATCTCTCCACCCAATCCAAGAGGCCAGAACAGCATTATTTCTAACTCCGTACCTGCACCCCATAGACCACCAAGGTTTGCACATGAACGCAGGAATTGGATCAATTTACCTCCAGAAGCTGCCCCCTACGTGACTGTTCTTTCTGGGGTCCCTGCACCGATTCAGGGCAAATTTGAATCCCATCAGGACTTGTTAAATAAAACCATCTCCTGGCTAAAACAACACAGACCATTGCCACCTGCTTTAGATGGCGGCATTTTGAGGGTCAGGAGGGTGGGGTGGCTTGGTACGTCGGCCAAAGACATTCCGGACGACCTTATTTTAATTAAATTCAAAACTATGAATATTGTCCCCTTTTTGCGATCCTCCCAACCCAAAGAGGGAGATGGTCCCATTCGCATATGGGACTTGCACGATTTTTATCCCGGCCCCCGACCCTACCCGTCCCTAAGGCAAGCGACATGGAACTATAAATTTTGGTAAAAGGGGATGCCATGAACTGTGTGCTACCAACAATTTTTAGAATGGTCTGTGTGATATTGATGCTGTTTTTAATATTGCCTTTTGTCCTCTCTTACTTCTGAATTTTAAACTTTTTAACTGTGTAATTGATGATTTTAAACCGAAATTTTATGTCTATTTTTATAACAGTTATAACTATGTATGCTTATATGATATTTCTTTTTGAATATCGAATAAAGCTTATTTTGAACCTTTTGAACCTTTGTATCATGGAGTTATCTCGAAACAGTAGGTTAACGAGGAGTAAATAATATACATCTTTGTGAGACCTGCACATAGCTTTTCCATCCAATGTGACAAATTTAATCCATTTAATACAGATTTAAAATATATGGACTTATTTAATTTGTATATTTATCTTTTTGCCCATGTTGTTACTGATATCCACGTTAGGTCTCTTCAGGGATGCCAAATAAGATCAATAGTCCCGCGATGTAACTTTCAAAGCTCCTCCACTAGGGCGGAGGAGCGTTGCCCCACTGCTTGATCGCAGTGCGAAAAGCAGAAACACAAAATGCAAAAACTACCATTTTATGTTTCTGCTACGCGCACTGCGAGAAAGCAGAAGTGTTAGGTTGGGGGCGGGCGGGTCTGCTTTAGGACAGGGGAGGAGTGCCTTGCCCACTGCTAAGGGCCCTGACTGTTTGATCTGCCCTCCAGTCATGCACACGCTGGCCTTTCTCCATGTAGGCACCAGTGCACCCTACATGGAGAAAATGGCCTCCCCATAGGCGCCAGGCTGGTCGGCTGACATTGCAGCATTGTGATTGGCTTAGGGAAGGGAGGCTGCCTGCTTCCTGTTCCTGCTAGAGGCAGGAAAGAAGGAAAGCAGGTCAGGAGCAGAGATGACGCAAGACCTGGGAAGGTAAGTTTATTTTATTTTTAAACTACTCCCCCACGCCCCCGCGCGCGAACCCCCGCGAGGCCTTGGCCGCAACTGGATTTTATTTGCAAATTAGAGGGGCCTCACAACTTTCCTTTCGCCCAGGGCCCCAGAAGTTCTAGGACCGGCCCTGGCCGAAACATATGAAGGTCATCTGCTTTTTCCTCCCCACACTTAGGGCAGCATCTCACCATTTGCTTGTTGATCTTAGATGGGTTTCTCGGTGACCAGTATGCTCTGCGGGTAGTAAACGGGTGATTTTTTCTCAAAGGAGCGGATTAGACTATGTGCCAGCATATAGCCTTAGATACTTGCCATATGTGTGGTATATCCAGCGTCAGCAGTTCTTTCCCCATATCTCGTTTAGAATTAAAAATTCTTCCCCAGCTTGAATGAGAACCCAGTACCAGCAAGAAACTTCTTTTTTAGAAGTCTTATTTTCCTGAAATAGCTTTTCGATTTCCCTGGTACCAGTTTCCTCATTCCCCAAGGCCCTTGACCCAATTCTGTAACTGCTAGTATTTGAATCTAGTGATGGAACCTTTGTTTTTGATTACAAGGGCTTCCCAGCTGATGATTGAATTCTGCTCAATAATTTCGCCCCATTTGTTTATTCCTCCCTCTTTTAGGGGAATCGCTAGTCTGTCTTTAAGACACTCTGGGTACCAAATTGGAGCAAAGTCACTACAATAGGGGATTTTCAGTGTACTCCTTATCCGGAACCTACTTTCACGGCTGACTGTAGAGTTTTCAGTCTTATCTTTTTGAAGAATTTGGGGTGCCCATATTTATACAAAAGGTGATTATCAAGTTTCTTGATTAGCACTTGCATGTATGCAGGTTAGGCCTCGTAGCTGCACAGTAATGTTCTTAAATATTTAAATTGAAATGCTTTGCAGTATTCCCACAGATCGGGACTTGCTATTCCTCCATGGTCTTTTTTCCTTATCAATTTTCTCCAGGCTATTCTCGCCCCCTTCGCGGCCCGTATGAAACTATTTAACTCCCATTGTAGCTTTTTCAGCTATTCTTTTTTGTACTCGAGTGGTATAGCACTAAAGATGTAAGTAAACTTTGGCACAACTGACATCTTGATTATGTTGGATTTCCCCATAAAGGTTAGCGGAAGCCCACCCCAAACTTTGAGGAGCTTCCTCGGGGATGTGGAGTTCCTATAGCCCGATGCCCAGGACATATTGTTTGGAGTCAAGGGCAATACGTTTTCATGTGTGTTTTGTCCTTGGGACAAGTAGGCCCAATCCCCTACAGCACAAACCCTTTGGCTCTTTCGGTGCAAACCCTTTGGCCATTATAGCACCACACATCGTTCAGGGAAGGGTGTCTGCAATTATAGTAATATTTGTGTCCATGTGTTACTGCTGTTCAAACTTGTATTTCTGGCTCATTAATGCAAAGCCTGTATTATTAGGGTGCACGTTCTCGCTCTAAGTAAATGTAAGCTCGGACTGCACTACTGACAGTTGTTCCAGTATAAAAATGTGTACAGACATTTTCAAAATGTACCTATATGAGGCTTTGTATAATGTTTCCAGAATGCGTTCTGATTAGTTGCAAATATTTCTAGAAGCTTGAAAGCCAGATTGAGGATTCTTTGCTTCCAAAATAAATCTTCACCAAAAAATGCAAGTAGGAAAAAGAATTTGCTAAACTAGTGTAAAATTTTAAATACCATTTCTTTGCAGTATCATTTTGTAAAATGTGTTGATGTATGCTAGTATTTTCCAAAAATATTCATAATGTAAAAACTGTTTAACCAGTTTCAATAAGATTATGAGAAACAAATAAACAAGCATTGGCAAAGCCAGTAGGTCGGAATTTGGTGGTCAGCCTTTTGGTTTTGTCAATGTGTGACTTGTTTTGGCAGGTTTTTTGTAAAATCTTATTGGTGTGGGAGCTGCCAGGCCCTCACCGTTATAACAAACATTGTCAAATGCAAAAATATGTTTTTGTCTCAAAAAGCACACATTGCCACAGTAGTTCCTGGCACTGTATAAAACTACTTTGTGCACCGATGTGCTCCTTGTAAAAGTGCAGAATGCTGTCACTCACAGTGAAGCCAGCCGAAGGACAGAGCGAGAGAAATCATTTTAATTAACACAAAAGGTCTTGGTTAACGCCAGACCTAATTAGGGGGCCAATTAAAAAATAAAGTCTCAAAAATGCACCAAGGTATATGTCCTTGCACTAAGTGTAGATATATATATATATGGCTTTTATGAATTCACAAGAACCCTGGAACTATTGTTTACCACTACCTACAGCCCCAGTATGTAGATTTGCAGAAACGTGGCAGCATAAGTGAATTTTCAGTATTCAACCCTACTATGGTATGAACCCTGTCATAATCAGAGAGGCTGTATCAGAGCTCTTATATAATGAGATTGCTGACATAATTAGTCGCCGCATTACATGTTACACAAGGGACAAGTGGATTTTGTTACAGGACGTGTAGATTTATGTAACAACTTGCCCCATGGACAAGTAGATATGTGATTAAATTCCTGACTTCCCTAAAAATTCAGTGAAAATTCACATTGGTTAGGGTTTGTAAGTCTTTTACCAGCTCTGTACCGAGATACTTTATTTTTTCCTTTGCCAGTGGGTTATTTGAGATGTAATTCCATTCCATGATCTCTGATTTTGAATGGTTTATCATATATCCAGAGACTTTCCGAACTGAGCCATAACCTCCTCTATTGTTGGGAAAGATGTTACTAAGTTACTGGTGAATGGCATCAGGTCGTTTGCATACAGTGACACTTTTTTCTCCGAACCTTGGTGAGTAAACGGAATAATCTCCTGGTTTGCTCTCAGCAGGCAGGCTAACGGCTCTATGTAGAGGTAAAACAAAAGGGGAGACAGGGGACAACTCGACCTTGTGCCTCTCTTAATTGTTATTTTATCAGTGAGGCTACCATACCAAAATTCTTGCTGAGGGGTTCTTATTTATTAGTTTTATTGCTTTTTTGAAGATTTTCCAAGGTTAAATTTCCCCAACGCTTCGTTCAGAAATGCCCAGCTGACCCTATCAAATGCTTTGGCTGCGTCAAAGGTGATGATTGACAGTGGGGTCTTATATTGAGTGGCTATGTCTATTGCACCAATTAGTTCTTGGGTTGGTTCCTGTATTTGTCTTCCCTTAATAAAAGCTTTCTGATTCAGATGAATTAACAAACCAGCAACCTTGCCAAGCCTTTTAGCCAGTATCTGTGTATAGATTTTATAGTCTGTGTTTAAAAGAGAGATCGGCCTCTATGACTCGCACTTGGTTTGATCTTTCCCTGGTTTTAATAAGATGGGTATGATAGCCTCATTTTATGAGTCAGGGAGGTCTCCTTGATTTAAGAAGATTTCATTCAGGAGCTCTGTCATGGGGTAACAGGCTTCTAATATATTAACATACAGATCATTGGGCATTGCGTCTGAACCTGCCGCCTTCCCCTTTTTCAGGCCTCGGATCACCACTGCCACTTCTTCTCAGGTAATTTCCTGGTTAAGCTTTTCCTTCTGTTCTTGATTCAGGTTTGTGAGTGTTATGTTTTCCAGAAAGCTAGATATTTCATCCAGGGTGGCAGAAGGCTCTTCGCAGTCCAAATTTTCGAAAATATTTACGAAGGCCTCTTTGATGCTTGAATCCTCCGAGCTATATGATGGTTGATTATCAGTTTGAATACTTGTTACCCTATTTCATGTTCGATCTGTTTTTAGGTTCCATGCTAAGATCTTGCTACAACCTTCCCCATATTCATACTGTGAGAGTTTGCCTACTTTCCACTTATTCCATAATATTGTTTCCAGAATATCGGAGAGAGCCTCCTTCTTTGATTTTTGTTTTCTTCTTTTTTTTTTCCTCTTCTATTTTTGCTACTTCATTAGGGTCCTCCTCTTGTGACAGATTTTGCTCTAGAAGTTTTATTTCATTTGCTGCTTGGCTTATAAGAGACTTGATACTCCTGTGTTTGTGTGTTGCAAGATTTGTGATTTTACCCCTAATGACTGCTTTGTACGTGTCGCAAGCAATTTGTTTACAGGATCCGCCCTCATTCATTTGGAAAAACAGGGCTGTTTCATTAGCTAGAGTTTCAGTAATCAAGGGATCTACAAAAATACTACGATCTACCGTCCACCTTGAAGGGGGCTGAGGAAAGGTAATAGGCGATAGCTGCAGTAGAACTGCCGAGTGGTCCGAGAGATGAGCCAGTAGATGGTCCACTTTCTGTGTGATATTAGTCAGACTACTATCAATAAGAAAAAAGTCTATTCTTGAGGCATGTTTGTTTTTTATTCTGAAAAGTAAAACGTCTGTTTATATCCCCCTTCTCTTTCCCATGTCTGTAATCCCCAGGTTTTTAATGCATACTCCCACCCATTCTCTCATTTTTTGGTAGGTTCATTCTATTTCTATCTGGGAGATGGTCCACCTCTGGGTTTAAAAATATGTTCAAGTCGCCTCGATTATGGTGGGGTACTGAGTATTCAGTAACTGAGAGTACAATTTCTGTAATGGAGTTGGGTCATCTATATTTGGCCCGTAATCGCCCACTATTGTTTTATGTTCTTTTCTAGGCAATTTGCTACCGTTTTGGAGCTCCTCAACCTCCTACAGCTCAATTAACTTTATTAAGTATTCATGTTTTGTTGTTGTTTTTTTTCCACGTGTGTTATTTTTTCAAGTGTGAACTTTTTGGTGCGTTTTTTTATCTGGCCTATCAGTCACTTCACTTCTTTGGGATCTCTAAAATTGTGCATTTTGTTTCCCCACATGATCCGCAGTGATGCCGGGAATCGCATCTGGACTGAAGCCCCAAAGGTTCTTAGTTGTTGCATTAACTGGCCAAGCTCCCACTGCCTGTCCTGCGTCACTTTGGCGATATCAGATCCAATTTGGAATGACCCACCATTTTTGTTAAAAGAGCCTGCTTTTAGAGCTTCACTAAGGATTCTCTCCTTTAGGACGTATGTCTTAAAATGTATTAGTATCTTTCTTGGGTTCTTTCTCAATTTTCCGCTGCCGAAGGGGTCCCGATGCACTTTTTGGATATCCACTGCTAGGTTGCATGCCTTTGCGCAAGGGAATGTCTCTTCAAGCAGCGTGACTGTACATTTTCTGTTATCTTCCCCTTCCGAGCCCTCCGGTATATTAAGTACCCTTAGATTATTCCTTCTAGCCTGGTTTTCCATAGGTTCCATTTTTTCTCTGATATCAGAATCTGATGCCTTTAGGTCTTTTAATTCTATCTGGTTTACTTCCACTTCTTTACTTAAGACGTCTACAGACGCTTCTACCAGAGACACTCTCTAGGGCATTGATCTTGTGGTCCAACGCCTCACATGTTTCCTGTATTTTGATTTGATTTATTTCTGATATTGCAAAATTGGACCTCATTTCCCCCAACATGGCTTCCATCAGTCTCTCAGTAGTGTTTTGCAGAGGTTGACTATAACGTTCCCCTTGCTGTGGATCCGCGGAGGCTAGGGGTTGTGGTTCTGTGGCTATCCCCGTATGATCGGGCATTTCCAGCACTTTGAACCTGTTGCTCTCCATATCTCCGATTTGTTATTTTTGTACCTGCCACTCCTACTGTCCCTGCCTCTGCGCCTCCCTGTTTCTCCTGAACTTTAAAGTAAGCTCTCAGGGATGGAGTGATTTTCAAGGAGGCTCCTGCCCCTGGACCTGAGCCCCTAATTTTTTTCCTTCTTGCCCTGGATAGGGGGGCACGTGGTTGACCTGAGGCATGTGCCATGTCTTTCCTTTTGGTACTTTTGGGTTCTATGGCGGTGCATTCTTTCCCAGTCTGCTGGGAGGCCAGACTAATCCCCTAATCTTCTAAGGCTGTAAGTCGTTACCAGTACTACCCCTTTATCTGAGGTCTTAGTTTTGTTCTCTGGACTAGGAGGGATCGGTTTGACTTCCTTTCCTCTCCTTCCCAACATTAATGTCCCTGAACATTCAGAATGTCCTGCAATTGCCTTTGTCCATCTTTCACCCTGCCCACACCGAGGCCCTTTATCACTTACCCACAACTGACTCTGCTAGATCCTCTCAGCACTCTTCTTCCTCCTTTTCCCTTGTTTGAGGTGCAGGTGTGGGTGCTGGCTCTGATGAAACCTCACTTCCTTCGGCGCTCCTGCTGCTTCTGGAAGTTGCTGCCTGACTCACAGTTCTCCCTCTCAGGGAGACTCTCGCAGCGGCTCCCCTGCTGCTGCGGCACGCCGCAACTGCTTCCACCTACACACCTCCCGGTCAGAGCGTGCGGCTCGTCGCCGCCTCCTTCCTTCCTGGCTCCACTGCGTCCGCGTATGTAATTGGAGCTGTGAATGCTGCCCTACCGCCGACCGTGTCTAAGTTTTCCTGACGTTTGTTTTTCTTTCTTTTTTTAATCGATTGAATTGCGATAGTGATAATGCCCTTCTCGTGCTAGTGCTAGTTCACACACGCCAGTATGCAAACATATCGAGCTCGGAGATTGAGGAGCTCCTGACCGGACTGTTCAGCCGGCCTCCATCTTCTCCCGACGCCCACCCTTTATATTGTAACATCACACAGCCAGCTGTGCATGCCTGCGTGGTGTACACTAGCAGGTACAGGAGAATCCCTATTGACACCTGCTCTCACTCAAAATAAGGCCACCTACAATTATGAGGAATATCAAATAACCATGACTGAGAACTGCGAACTGCAACTTATGCAAGCCACATAGGCAGTAAAGTATGTTTTCCATGTTCTTTGCACTAATAAAGCACAAGGTCACTTTAAAAATGGGAGAAACTACGTAGCATGTCACGTGATCAAGGGCTCGGTGAAGCCCGAAACGCGTCATGGCGGCCAATGCATGAAAAATAAAATAACGAAGCACAAAAGAAGTGGTGTCCGTTAGTTACGTTTTTCTTTGGCAAAGCGACAAGGAAAAGGATTATTTAGTACTATTTCCAAGGAGGCTTCCCTGGCTAACAAGGACCCCTCTCAAACTCGGGCAACGCATCAAGAAGCCAAATCTGGTGCAAACTGGACTATACAAGGTTTCCTGGAGGAGAACAGCTGCAAGCCCCCGGACAACAGGATATACCCACGGATTACAGCAAAGCGGTGAAATTTGTGTCAGAGGACGCAGAATGCACAGCGGATGATGGAAAGGTAGGAAAAATCTGATAATCGGTCCGGTGAGAGGTGTGCGTTAAAGCGACAAAACTGGGTAAAGAAATAAAAGTATAAACGCTTGTTTAAACAGTGCAATACAGTGGCCGCGGACGTGCTATGTGGGAGGGAGGAGGCGGCTGATGAAATGTTTTTGGACAATACCAGCGCGCCAATCGAAGTTTTTAACAGAAGAGGAGTCAATGAAGGCAACAGTAACAATCTAAAGGACATGTACAGAAAATTAGAAAAATTAATTAAATCAGAACAACAAAAATGGTGGGAACATAGATCGCTGTCAAGATACCTAGAAGTGGGTCGGATTCCCAGAGGTCTACAAATTATGTTAGCCCCGAGTTACGATAACCCCAATACGAACATGTTAAGAGATTGGGGCAATGTAACCTAGAATCATCAAGAAAACTTGTGGAAATGTTAGCAAGGCATGCGGAGATCGATAGAATTGAAATACAGAAACAAATGGATGCGATCGAGTTACAAATCGGAACCAGTGAAGGTGAAAATCCAGGGCACAAAATGAAAGGGGAAAGTATATTGCACTTAAAGAAGGAAGAAGATGTTATAAAACAGCGCAAAGCTTTCACATTTTAGCGCGACATAAACGACTACGAATGGGGACAAATATTTACATTTTGGAGGAAATATGATGCGGCAAAGGCAGCAACCAGAACTATCAAATATCGTAGAGAAACCACGGCAATAGCGGGAGCAAGTAATGAATTACATGCCGCATCTTCAATATCCGATCTAAGTTCAACAGTAGAAACTGAATCAGAAACTGAAACAGTTCCCTCCACATCAGGAGGTACAAAATATGTAAAAAGAAAGCACACTCTGGTAGAAGAGCTTAATTTTTTAAGAGAGGAGTGGCGCCAAACCCTTCGTCCCAGGAAGCTAAACTCCTATTAAAACAAAGGAGCAAAGCCAAGCGCCTCGACCGAAGAAAGAAGTGACGAGAACATACCAAAAAAACCAAAAACAACAAGAAACCGAACAGGAAGGGGTGGCACAACAACTTGTAACTGATTCAATGCCAAATGAAAACTCCATCATTAATCTAGCCAATTTAAATCTGGATCTAGCATAAAAACAGCTCTTGGCATTAGGATTAACCTACTGTGCGGAAAGTAATTTTAATTACCTGCAAACACGTACTGGTATCTATAAATATATTAGGAAGATCAAACTTCAAAAGTTCCACTTAATAGATGCCCACAAAACACAAATACCTTCTACAACAACAGCGCATCTAAGTGGACATACAGCACTAACCGCTGCCGACATTAACATATTGTCAGATTTGAATATGCTAGCTAATGATGATGAGGAATAGGATAATGATTGTACAAACTCCACTCAACAAACAAGTGAAAGGATAGATACCAGTACCAACGCTGCTCCGGTCACTCGTTTCAAACCAAAATCCAAGTTTGTGCCGGTATTGACTCTGACTTCAATTGACATATTTAATGAAATTATAACAGAAATCAGAAAATTAAACATCAAAATACAAAAACAAAGATACAGATATAATCCACAATTGCAAAAATACCATCCGTTTATGAAAAAATTACAGGATAACGATTATATTGCAATACGCAACTGCGACAAAGGAGTAAACATGGTCATATGGCCAAAAAGTCAATATCTGGAAGAGGCCCTACGACAACTGGGTGATAGAGATTGTTACAAAATAAGCTCCAGAGGTATAATTAAATCAATACAGAAAGAACTTTGTAACAAACTCGTGGCATGGAAAAGTTTGGGATTGATAAATCAAGATAAATTTAAGTTTATGAAAAATTACTACCGTATAATGCCAGTGATTTATTTTATCCCACAAATTCACAAAGGTACACTGTGACCTCCCGGAAGACCAATAATCTCAGCCAACCAGAGTCTGGTGGAAAATGTGTCAATCTATATAGACTTGTTCCTTCAACAGCATGTAAGGACGCTTCCATCATACATACATGATATGACGGATTTCTTGAGGAAAATACAGGAATTAAAATGGCAAGAAGATTACTTACTAATATCTATGGATGTCTCAAACTTATATACATCGATCTATCATAGAGATGGGATGAGAGCTCTAGAATATTATCTAAACACGAGACCTATCAAATTCCACATACACAATAAGATGCTTTTGGACCTTACCAAGTTCTGTTTAAACAACAATTATTTCATGTTTCAATATCAAGTGTACCACTAGGAGGGAGGAGTAGTTATGGGCGCATGTTTTTCGCCCAGCTACGCCTGTCTCCATATGGGTTGGTGGGTGGAAATGCTTGTCAGAACATTGTACAAAAATGAATGGTCAACTAATAACGTGAAATGGAGTTGATATGTAGATGATTTGTGTATTGTGTGGAGGGGGGACAAACAAAGTGCTGAGAATCTCATAGGTAGATTGAATGTGAATGATTTAAATGTGTACTTTACTCATGAAATAAGCGCCAATAGTATTTGCTTCTTAGATGTAAAGACTTGTATCCAAGACAATACCATACAGACACGTCTCCACCGCAAATGTATAGCTGGCAATACGATATTACATTCAAGCAGTTTTCACCCCAAACACACCATCAGCAGCATTCCTTATGGAGAACTCTTAAGAATACATATGATTTGTAGTACTGATAGCGATCTACATCTAGCACAACAAGGTTGCAAACAATGCTTTTGTGCTAGAGGCTATTCAGAACGCAGTATAGACCAAGCCATACAACGTACTAATGCCAAATCATGTGAGGATCTACTATTTAAACCATCTACAGAGGTGTGGAATTTATGAAAATATCTACTTGTCCATGGGGCAGGTTGCTTCATGAATCTACTTGTCCTGTAACATAATCCACTTGTCCCTCTGGTGCCATGTAGTGCCAGCAACACATGGCACCAATCTCATTATGTTGGAGCTCTTATATAGCCTCTCTGATTATGCAGGGCTTATACCATAGTCTTGTTTAATACTAGCAATCCCTATATGTTGCCACGTTTCCGCAGATATACATACTGGGACTGAAGATAGTGGCAAGCAATAGATCCAGGGTTGGAATGCCCTTTTGAGTCTGTGCAAACCTACTAACTTGCATATTTTAAGGGTTTTCAACAACTCTTCTCTAATATTTTCCCATACTGAGAAATGTTGGAAATTTACTCCTGACCATGGCAATGGTAAACCTTCCTCCAGAGTTGGGGAAAAAAGTGGTTGGAGGGAAAATTAACTTGCAAACACTCAGATTTTCGCATTATCAAATCTATACATGCATATTTGCTCATGCTAAAATGCAGTTCACAAATATTTTCTAGAAGTACAATTTCTTGCCCTACTTCTGTAAATTCTTGTGAATTCACGAGAGACCTATAGCTGCACTTAATGCAAGGGTGCACTTTTGAGACTTTCTTTAATAATTGGGCCCCTAATTTGGTCTGGCGTTAACCATGACCATTTGTGTTTATTAAAATTCTCTTTGTATCGGCTAGCTTCACTGTGGTGACAGCATTCTGTCTTTTACAAGGAGCATATCGGCACAGAGTAGTTTTGTTCAGTGCCAATACTAATGTGGCAGTGTGTGCTTTTTTGAGAACAAAAACTATTTTTTGCTTTTGCCAATGTTTGTTATAATGGTGAGGGCCTGGTAGCTCTCACATCAAGGTTTCACAAAAACCATGCCAAAACAAGTCACGCATTGCCAAAACTAAAAGGCCGACCACCAATTTCAGACCTACTGGCTTTGCCAATGCTTGTTTAATTGTGTTTCCTTATTGAAACTGGTTACACTGATTTTGCAATGTGAATATTTTTGCGAAATACTAGCACGCATCAACACATTTTGCTAAATGATTCCGCTAAGAAAGGGTACCTGAAATTTTACAGTAGTTTAGCCAACTGTTTTTTCCCTACTTGCATTTGTTTAGGAACATTTTATATTGAAAGCAAAGAATCATTAATTTTGCTTTCAAGCTTCTGCAAATATGCGCATCTAATCAGAGCCTTCTGGGAGCATTATGCATATCCTCATATTGCTAAACTTTGAAATAGTGTGTACACATTTTTATACTAGAACCACTGTCAGTAGTGCAGTCAGAACTTAAATTTACTTAGAGCGCTCACCTTAATAATAAAAGCTTTCAATTAATGAATCATAAATACATGTTTGAACAACATTACATTATGCACACAAACATTAACTTAACTACAGGCAGTGCCCTTCCCTGACCCTTAATGTGGTACTGCAAACGGTCAGCCAAAGGGTTTGTGCTGCAAGGGGTTGGGCCTACTTGTCCCAAGGACAAAATACACATTAAAACTTGTTGCCCTTGACCCCAAACAATATGTTCTGGGCGTCGGGCTATAGGAATTCCACATCCCTGCATCTAAGAGTAAACTGAAACAAGGCACAAGGACTGATGATACAGTGAGTAGTTCAAGGTTGATCTTAACCTATAGTAAACCAAGGGACAATATTAGACAGATCATCAAAAAGAACTGGCACATGATCCTACGTGACCCCATGATAGGGGACAAAATGCCTTTGTCACCTATAGTCACTATCAGAATAGCGTCTAGTACAAGTGACTACCTAGTGAGCAGTGGCCCTGAGTTGTCTAAAAATGCCTGTTGGCTCAGCAAACGTAAGGGTTTTGTCAGATGTACAATCTGTAAGGCCTGTAAATACGGGGATTAAAAAACAACCTAGAATACAGGCTTTAAAGACAAACCTGCTCTAATCAACAAGTTTCTAACGTGCAAATCCGAGTATGCAGTATATGTATTAGAGTGCTTTATCTTTGTACTGTATAGAATGTTGCAATAATGTTATAATTTCAATTAGAGAATCAGGTTGAGGCATAACATCATAATATGGTGTTAGCACAGACAAATACAAAACTACCATAACTCTGGAATCAATATTGTGGATAAGGAATTATGTTTACACATATAAAACCAATTTTTTTTTATTGGCAATTAGGACGTATTTTTAATTGGTATTTATACAGTTATTTAAATTGTGTATTTGCACAACATATGGTTCCTCAAATAGTGGTTTGAAGAAATGGATTACAATAACATTGGACCTTTTAAAAACAAAACGCTATCAATATTGAAAATAATCACTGGTGAGGCTTGCACTACCGCTGTTCTACTGTGTTTTATTACAATGGAAACGTATTTTATGGATATACAACCAAGTTCAATATAATATTTCATATATTGAATTGTTTAGTGTATTGGACAATTTAAGGAAGTATCACCTGATGTAATATTACAAAATAAAAAATACCTATACATTAGCAACCATGTACCAAGGAACTATACAGCATTTATGTTGAAAGTATGTTTTCCATATTCATTGCACTAATAGAGCACAAGGTCACTTTAAAAATGGGAGAAACTACGTGGCATGTCATGTGATCAAGGGCTCGGTGAAGCCCAAAACGCGTCATGGCGTCCAATGCACGAAAAATAATATAACGAAGCACAAAAGAAGTGATGTCCGGTCCTGTTTTTCTTTGGCAAAGCGACAAGGAAAAGGAGTATTTAGTGATATATATGTACATGTATGTATCATGTGATCAAGGCCTCTGCGAGGCTGAAACGCGTAATAGCGGTGGGGCAGAGCATCTGAAAATAAAATCTTAATGCACCGATACCTGGGTATGCCTTCGTCCTTCCAGGGGATTGTGGTGGCGAAGTATTGTGGAGATATATATATTCACAGAAAAAAACATAGGTTTTAGGGGTGTTATAGTTAGCTGGACATTTCACTCGTACAAAACCATGGAAATTCCTCGGTTGTAGTTAGTTCTGCTAATTGTAACTCGCACGCACGCAATGCACTGCTGATGATGTCACATATTACATCATTCATGACATGGTCAGTGACATCGCTGATGACATCACTGCATCACTGATGACATCTCAAATTACATCACTGAAGACATCACTGATGACATCATCCAGTGAATGTGGTTTAGTTTGAAATTTAAATATGTAATATATACGAATCTGTATTGAAGATTGAGTGGATATATAACGGTCTGGATGGAGGATTTAGTAGCTGTCTGACTGTCTAAGTGAGTAATTAAAAGTGTCTCACTTAATACATGGATTAGTAACTAAACTATGTGAATGTGTGCATCACTGTCTCTGTTGTTGTATAACATGCTGCATCAGTTGGTCACTAACTACATGAGTGTGTACATTAGCTATTGATTAGTTGGGTGAGTATTTGTATGGGACACTGAGTTTGTGTGTGGTTGGATGGGGTGTGTGTAACTCTATGCATAGATGTGTGAATGGTTGATTGACTAGGTGTATAGGTTTAAAGAGTGCATGTGGAAACAGTTGTTTGGGTGACTGAGTGTATTTATTTGTGTGTTGGTGAGCGAATATATGTTTGTTGTCCATCTTCAACAAAGTAAAAAAATAAAAGGCATTGTATGTGAGAGTTGGTGTATATGTAAGTCCGTGATTGTGAGAGTAACTATATGAATGAGTGTATAATTGTAATGGTGATTTTTTTTAACATATTAACTATGAGTTACTATGTGTTTGAATAAATGAGGTGTTTTGTGTATAATTGTGTAAGTGAGTAAATGTGATTAATTTTTTTCATGAGTGAGTAGGATGACTGCATAACTGACTAAGATGACTGCTGATGTGTCAATATCTATATATGTGTATAAGTGCATTTGATAGTGTTCTATTAATTACTGATTGCATGTATAAGTGATTCTGTTGAATGGGTAGTTGTGTGTGTAGACTTAGGAATCAGTGAGCGAGTATGTAGTAACTGGTATTGGTGTGTCAATGGTTTCGAATATGGTACTCTGTATTTTACAGTGAGTGATGAAAGGTTATACTAGTGTATGATGAGGTGTATCAGATTGTCACATGTCAGTGATGTCATCAGTGATGTCACTGACCCTGTCATGAATGATGTAATATGTAACATCCTCAGCAGTGCATTGCGGGCGCGCAAGTTATAGTTAGCAGAACTAACTATAACGGAGGAATTTCTATGGTTTTGCACGAGTGAAATGTCCAGCTAACTATAACACCCCTGAAACCTATGTTTTTTTCAGTGAATTTCAAAGGTTTTTTTAAATGCTAATTTTTAAGTGTAATAGTAGCTATACCAATTTTGTTGTGCTGATTTTCTGCAGTTTTTTAACTGTTTATTTATAAATATTTTATTAATTAAATAACATTATATATTCTGAAAATTGCAAAAAAATAAAATCAAACTGAAATATTAATTTTTTGGTTTTATTTTTTTCTTTTAATATATTTATATTATTTTCTTTTAAAATTTTTTTTTGTTCCAAATTTTTTTGAGTCGCGCACCCAAAGCGTACACATCACGGTGGGTGCGTGGATTCTAGCCGCCATTTTAGAAAAGTCGTGATGGATCCGCATACGGTGTGCGACGGCTGCGTGTTTTTCAGTTACATCATATACTTTTAATATTACGTGATGTGCGCCATTGGTATGCGACCAGTCCAAAACTCCTTCTCCCATGCATTCGCAACACATGCGCATTACGGTACGCGACGCTTGACTCAAGTGGTATGGAGAGGACGGGACCCATTCAGGATGTCAGAATTTTTTTTTATGAAATAGAAGAGGATTTGAGTACTCAAAATGTGCCCTAATTTTTCTTTCTGCAGCACTAATCATAATTTCGATGGCAAAATTAACCCCCTCATTTTGTTCCTTTGCAAATTAAATGTTTTAAGTGTTACCACTTTATTTCAATCAAGATGGCTTCAGGTGTGCCATACTTTTGTCATAAGTAAGACTGTTAGCGCTCTAGTTGTTCTTTAGAACACTCTGGGACATTTTGTCATTGGGCTATACTTGGGCTACTTTTGGGTGATATTTGTGCTACATTTGGGCTCTTTTGTCTCTGATGGCCATCTTGGGAGACTTATTTGTTATGAAGTGTCCTAATTTCCTCATTTACTACAGTCCCCTCAGTAGGAAATACTTTCCGTTTTTTTACTTTGGTTCCAACAAGAAGGGATTCAGATGTGTCACACATTAGCCATAAATTCAGAATGTTAGCACTCTAGTTGCTCATTAGATCACTGTATTAAATCTACTGCTCACCAGGGAAGTCTGCTGCTGGTATTCAAAGTGCATGTTTCAGTCTGCATGTCAGAATTTTTTTTAATGAAATGGAAGAGGATTTGAGAACTCAATGTGCCCTCATTTTTCTTTCTGCAGCACTAATCATAATTTCCATGGCAAAATGAAGCCCCTCATTCTGTTCCTTTGCAAATGAAATGTTTTAAGTGTTACTACTTTATTCCAATCAAGATGGCTTCAGGTGTTACTTACTTCTGTCATAAGTAAGCTCGCAACAACGTGTTATTTTTGTACCAAATACAATTTTTGCATTTACCTAATCTCTTTTCATGTACCATATATCTTGCCACGGTCCAACCAGCTCCTCCAACAGCAATGTTTTACATGAACAATGATGAACCAATACAAGCATTGACAAAGCCAAAAGGCTTACTGCCAATACTAGACCTACTGGCTTTGCTGATGCTTGATATAAGGTTGATCCACTTCTTCTATAATAACACTAACCATTCAAAAGTGTGGTACTTTCTACCCAAGGAATGAATTTGGTTCATAAACTTTGCTTTATACATTTCAGTAACATCTTATCTTCTATGTTTGGGATATCACAATGCAATTCAACAAACCGAATAGCCCATGGTACTTTGTGTCACTCAACAAATATCTAAGACTGATTATGAAACCAGAACTCAGATTAAGTAATGTTAAAGTCTTCAACAAGCCTTTCTTAGCACCAGGTGAACTCGGGAAGTGATCAAAGCCATATATGGCACCATATTTTTAATGCTGTCCTATACGACCACCATCCTCAGTACCTGATATGGAAGGTATGCCCTACATAAAAATAAAAAAAATCCTTGACCAAACACTGAAACATTGCTAAGTCGTGATCAGCTCTTTGTGGCCAGTAAGTAAATAAAAGGCTCTTTACACACTAAATGAAATAAACACATCCAACCAGCTTCATGGATGCCATTGCCTTTTTCTATCTCTATCACTTTAGATGCTTCAGAAGCATTAAAAATACCACCACTGCTATGCAACTTATGATTTTTTTAAAAATGTTTTAATTACATTCTTCCATACAACAACAAACCAATATCCAGCATTACTTATAGTCATTACTCATCATGGAAACCATCGTCCCATTCAAGAGTCCCACTGTTCTCCGTCGTCGTGATCTCCAGGTTACGATACCTACCCTCTAAGGGCCGTGCCCCACTAATCCTACCTCAGTACTTTGCGACTAATATACAGGAGCCCATCCCTTGTCGACTATCAGGAGTGTCCGGTCCATGCTAACTTTCTTACATAACACAATATGCTGTCACCCCACCACCCATCCCACCCTCTGCCACCGGTGTGTTCCCACTACTGACCGTCTATACGGTCTAGTTTACTAAGTCCCCCAGCAGAGTGTATCATCAATATTAGTCAATATTATAGGACACCCGAACATCTAATCCAGCCTGTATCATAGCTGCGCCACATGGCTGCACGTGGGGAACACCTGCCACGCTTACATTTCAGGGTGATCCTGTCCGTGAAGTCAGGGCTGACTCAGTATCCGAATCCACCTCTGGTGCTTGCCATAATAAAACCAATGCCTCCCATGCCCTTGCAGTCTCCAGCGCCTTCTCATTGTTGGTTCGCTTTGTATGTTGAAGCCAAACTGTACTCTCACTCATCGCCTATTTAATTAGTTCTGCTTTCCACCTTTCAAAGCTAGGCCCTCCTCTGGGCTTCCAATGCGCCGTGACATCCCTCTTGGCCAACACCAATCTCGGGTCCAGAAACGTACTCGTCACTTTCGTTTTAGGGGTGTGCGGGAACCAATGTAATAGACAAGTATCCATTTCTGTATCAATTCTCCGTTCCGTGACTCCACAGAGCAGGTCCACCACCTCCTCCGAATATGTACCCAGTTGCGGACCGCTCTACATCATGTGGCAGAACTCCGCCCCTTCTAATGTACAACTGGGACATTGAGCGGTATCTATTTTCAAATACTTATTAATCTTATCAGGAGTGAGAAATGCCCTATGTAAAATGAAAAAGTGAACCAGCTGAAATCTGGCGTTCCTGGTACTCTTCCACGCTCTTTTGACTATTTGGGCCCATGTTTTCTCGGGGATCTCCTTGCCTAAGTCTGCTTCCCATTTTCCATTGCAAATCCCTCATAGGTTCCATTCCCTCTCATACTATGCGCCTGTATAAACAAGTAACTGCTTTGAAGGTCCCCGCTGACATCACTATATACTGACAAGCCATGGACGTCCGTGGCTCTGAAAGTCCTAAACTCTAATATCGCTGTACCGCGGAAACAAGGGCAGAGTGTAATAATCTCTGCGTGGAAGATCATACCTATCCTGCAAGGTCTGGTAGGGCAATAGAGCCCCGTCCTTGTACAAATCCCCCAATACTTGCACTCCCAGTGCCTCCCATTCAGCTAACGTGGCCCCGCCCCCCCGACCCCCCTGCGGTAGAGCCGCGCACATACCCAGCGGCATCTCCGGAGCATAAGGATGGGCAATTCCAGCTCTGCGCTGGCTCCAGTTCCAGCATAGCCTCAGTGTCCCCTCCTCATTAGTGAGTGACTCGGGAAGCAGCAGTTGCTGGAGTATTATAAAGGACAATACATGGCGCGATATCCACTTCGCCTCAGGACCAGCTGGGCCTCTGTACTCCTATGCCACCGCTTGGGTAAGCCACTGCAGTTGGGCTGACAAATAGTAGAGCTCAAAGTCTGACACCGCCAGTCCCCCATCCGCCATCTGGTGCATCATTGTATCCAGTGCTACCCGCTGTCTTCCAGTCACCCATAAAAAAAAACAACCAAGGAACGAAGCTGTCGAAATCTTGATCCCGGTAGCCAGATTGGTAGTGTCCGAAAATAGTACAACATTCGACCGACCACCGAGAGCGGCAAAGTGCTCCAAAATGCTAAGCTACCTTTAAGCCCTCACAGTGCTCTGCCTATGTTCCCCTCTACTAGATCGGCAGGATAGATGTTGGTTCCGAGATAGGGCAGACAACGAGACTCCCATCTAATTCCACCTATCTGAACGGGGCCATCCTCCGAAGGGGCCACTGGAAACAAGCAAGTCTTTGCCCAATTCCCCCCCAGCCCTGAGACCCTACCAAATTCACGAAGCAAAGTCGTCGCACCACTGAAAGCCTCCTCGGTGTCAGCTTGATCCCGGTAGCCAGATTGGTAGTGTCCGAAAATAGTACAACGTTCGACCGACCACCGAGAGCGGCAAAGTGCTCCAAAATGCTAAGCTACCTTTAAGCCCTCACAGTGCTCTGCCTATGTTCCCCTCTACTAGATCGGCAGGATAGATGTTGGTTCCGAGATAGGGCAGACAACGAGACTCCCATCTAATTCCACCTATCTGAGCGGGGCCATCCTCCGAAGGGGCCACTGGAAACAAGCAAGTCTTTGCCCAATTCCCCCCCAGCCCTGAGACCCTACCAAATTCACGAAGCAAAGTCGTCGCACCACTGAAAGCCTCCTCGGTGTCAGCCAGAAACATAAGTAAATTGTCGGCGTATAGTGAGATATACTGCTCCACTCCTCGGCAGGCAAGCCCCAAATAGTGCTGCCCCAATCTAACATGAGCTGCCAGCGGCTCGATGGCCAATGCAAATAAAAAAGGAGAAAGCGGGCACCCCTGTCGTGTCCCTCGTCCTACTGGGCAAGTAGCTGAAATCATAGCCCCCGACCGCACTCGGGCCGTCGCCGTAGAGGATTTCAGTCCACCCCACAAATGCCTCCCCAAGACCAAACTTCCGCATGACATGGAATAAGTATGACCATTCTAAGCTGTCAAATGCTTTCTCAATGTCCACTGATAGGACGGCCGCAGAGGGAAACACCTCATAGCTCTCGCCCAGTGTACGAAGCAAACGGCGCACATTGGTAGCTGTATTCCGGGTTGGAATAAATCCTGTTTGATCCCGATGTACCAGTTGCGTCATATATGGGATGAGCCGAGTTGCGAGAATCCAACTCTATATCTTATAATCAGACATAAGCCTGGATAAGGGGCGATAAACTGTCTTTATCAACAGCATCCTTCCCAGGCTTCAGTAGTGGAACAATGATCGCCTCTCGCGTGAAGGCCGGTAAGACTCCAACCTCTTTTGCCTCTGCGAACACCGCCGACAACTTAGGAGCCAATAACTCCATATAAACCAAATACAATTCTATAGGCAGCCCATCCGTGCCAGGTGTTTTGTTTCGCGCCAGATGCTTAATCGCACTCTTAATTTTCCCCAGTGTATTCTCCTGTCCGAGTAAATCTGTGTCTTTTCTAATTGCGGTAGAGCGATGTCTGCCATGAAATCATCCGTTTCGCCCCCCCGTAACCCGTAGTTTGCTACTATATAACTCGCTATAATAATCCAAGGACAGCCCCACCTGAGTACACACTAGGGTCCCCATCGGGGAAGTTAAATTCAATATAGTAGTGCCTCGGGGGCCGGGTTAGCCAACCAGGCTAGTAGGGAACTGGCTTTATCTCTCTCTGCCTGCGCCAAGTACTTCTTGTGGTCAAAGCAACGCAACCTCTTTAGCTGTGCAGCCACTGCTTCCCTAGCATCTGAAAACTTCCCCCTGCGCCTCCGGGTTCTCAGGGCGGGCCTTTCAGTCGTTTGTAAGCGTTGCTCTGCCAACTCTATATCCGTCAATAGCGTCTTCCCACCATTTTAGTGATGCATATCCCCCGCACTACCACCTTAAAAGCGTCCCATTCCATTGCCGACGCCGTACCCTTGTTCTCGAGGAAATATTGCGTGATTCCAGTCCCGACCTCGTTGCGGAAGACCGGGTCTTCCAATGCCTCAGGTTGTAACCTCCAAACTGGTATCGCTGGCCTCTTCTGGGCACATTTAATCCTCAGCAATAGTTGATTATGATCTGAGAGTGTTATCGTCAGATATTCACTGTGGCCCACAGTAGAGTGTATATCGGGGAGCATAATATCGCATCCAGCCGCACAGGTAATTCGTGCAGTGCATAAAAAGAATAGTCCTGCTCCCCCGGATGCTGCGTACGCCACGTATCTATTAACTCCCACCTATCCTGCCTGTTTCGTCTAATTTTGGAAAGTCTATGGATGGGCGCTTCTGGCAATGGTGGGTTAGATCTGTCCTAGTCAGTGTCCGTTATAGAGTTAAAATCGCCCGCCAGTATTACAACCCAGTCAAGAATGAAGCCATCCTCCCCGACAGGTGAGTAAAAAGGCCGCCTGATCCACATTGGGGGCATACACACTGCATAACATCGCATCCTTCCCATTAAGGCGCCCCGCCACTGCCACAAATATTCCCTCTGGGTCTACCAGGTGTCGTGTTGGCTGAAAGGAGACCCCTACCCTAACCCATATCAACGCCCCCCTGGCAAAAGCTGAATACGTTTTATAAAAAAGTTGCCACCTCCATCTTCGCTGCAGCGCCAATCCTTCATAGCGATTAATATGTGTTTCCTGGAGAAACACAATCTGGGCTCCCTTGCTCACCACATAAGCGTGCAACCTATGACATCTCAACATTGTATATAACCCTTGTGCATTGCATGTAATACATTTCACTTCAGGTAACGTCCCGATATTGCATTTGAAATCTCATGCAGGACTGCTGACTCCCGTCAAACACACCGATGGCCCCCAGTTTCCCAACAAACCCCCCTCCCCCCCCCCCCAAACATCCTCACCCCAAAACTCCTCAGACTCCCCTCCCTCAGAACAGGCGCTAATACTCTAGTTCCCATCCAACCCCAGAAACCCAACCTAAGTCCTCCAGTATCTACTGAGGAAAAAATTCAAACAGGGGAAGCGACCAAGGGCCTGGAAGACCTGATTTACTATAACACCCCTGCCCATTGCCCTACCCCCCATACTTATGCAGTCCCGAGTCCGCTGAGGACCCGCTTTACTGTGAGAGCCGCTACATTAGCAAACTAGCATCACCAGGGCCTGCCAACCTCCAATGCTCCCAGGGGAGTGATGCTTTTTCTTTTTTTGGGGCAAGGAGGTGTGCATGGCCCTCCTCCGTTGACCATTTTCAGCCCCCACGGACCCTTGGGGAACATCTTATTTTTTTTAAGTGGGTGGGGTCCATGCTGCACCCTCCCTGGACTTCTAAAGACACTTGGGCTGCTAAACTTTGTAAAACGATGGGGGGGAGGGGCATGTGCCCCCCGTCCTAAGCCTTCCATGGACCCCAACCCCCTGGATCGGCTCACATGCTGTGTCCTGGAGAGCCCACCCGTAGAACGCAGCAGTTTCACTTACCACACCGGCGCAGGCAGGGTAACCTGTGTTTGCTTCTACCCGACGGGAGCATTTTTAAAAGTACACCATGCAGGAGCAAGCACAAAGTCTGCTCCCAGCTGGTGGGAGTTTTGAAAATGCTCCTGCCAGCTGGGAGCAGACTTTTGAACTGCTTCGCTGTCCACACTGAAGTGGGTAGGAAAACATCAAAGTATTTCTCCCGCCTGGAGGGAGCAGCATAAATAGCTGCTCCCTGCTGGAGGGAGCCATATCGGCCCGCAGAGGCTATCAGATCCCTCCGAAACCCCCTACGACTATATGGTGAGTGCCCTGGGTGGGCCACGTGGACCCCCTCGCCTTTAATTAAAGTAAACTGAAACTGCCCTGGGAGATGGAGCCCCCAGGGCCCAATAAGGCTTGGGGAGGAGGCCACATGGCTTCCACCCTTTAAAAATAAATAAGGCTCAGGGGATGGGGTTTCCAGTGCCATATTAGGCTCGAGGTAGGGACCAATGTGGTCCCCAGGACCACAGCGAATTACCCCACATATTGTATAACTCATGACATCTTCTATGACATCATTGATAATATCACTGCAACATTTGCAGTCAAATAATTGATGAGAAGCTGTACATGGCAAGCGCGCAAGTTGTAGTTAGCTTAGGGCACGAGTTATTGTTGCTTGAGATAATTATAACTGGTGAATTTCAGTTATTAATAGAGTTTTAAAATTGTTTTGTTACTAAACATTTCACATAACTGTTACTTTAACTATCTTCACAAAAATAAAAGATACAACGGTTACAGGGACGTTATAGTTAGTTTCAGAGTTTACATACAAAAGCATAGAAAGCAGTTATATTTAGAGTTCTCTCAAGAAAATATAACTCATGCCCTAAGGTAACTACAACTCGCGCTCCAGCCTGCACACTTTTCTTATCAATAATGTTACTGCAAATGTTGCAGTAATATTTTATGAATGGCTGGAGCACAAACCAAATTTCAGTAAATCCAAACAAAACCTAATTTGATGGCAAGAAAGACTGATTTAATAACATTATCATGATTGTAAGACCGAACAGGTACGTTTTTTACAGCAAACATGTCATACAAAGGCATCCAATAGGACAAACGAATGTCTGGTAGTATGGAAGTTTTACAGACTTGCTTGTCTCCACATTAATCATCCACATCATTTCACTCGAAACTCCTACCTTTTGTCTAACTCTAGAGAATATCATTCTATGCATCTGTTTGCCTTGAGGAAGTCTGATCCAAAGATGAAACACATGTTTGCTGTATTGGACATATCTGGACAATTGTATTTGTGACTACATGCTGATGCCATTACCATGTATTAGGTATAGATACAATATACGTTGTCTTCTGGATCATAATACATGTTCCATACATTTGTTTGTCCTGTTGGCTACCTTTCTACTACATGTTTGCTATTAGAACCTTATCTATCATGCCTTACGATCATGATAATTCAGCATTTCTTGCTATCAAATCAGGTTTTGATTGGATTTGCTTTAATTTGGTTTATTCGCCAGACATTCATTGAATATTGTATCGGTCTTTGCTTTGGCAGTGTACCTCTTTGCAGCTGGGGTGCTGTCTGTGGTAGCACACTCTACTTATTGTTGTTGTTACTTACCGCACTTGTGGGAAGGTTATTGTGCTGCCCATTTTTTCCCACTGCTGCTATGTTTGCAATAAATATTGCAGTAATATTATCTTCCTCTTTTGTTGGAGGCTGTGATGGGAGCCCCAATGCCTCCACAGCCCCAGCCAGCTCCCTGCCTCCAGTGGGATACAACATTGCAGGGTGCAACTAAAAATGCTGCTTCCACCTGCAAGGATCAGCTAAAAAGCTGCTCTCGTCATTCGGGAACAATTTTTTCATTTATTTCTCTGTCTGGTTAACAGCGGCCGGGAAACCAATGAAAAGTCTGCTTCCAGTATGTGGGAGCAGTTTTCATGCTCCTGCCCACTGGGAGTGTACTTGATGTTTGCTTTCACTTGGCGGAAGCTTTGAAATAGCTCCCGCCAAGTGAGAGAGAAGAGGTTTCGTTGCCCATGCCAGTAGGGCCAGGGAAACCACTAAATCCTGGTTGTGGGCACCTCGGGACATAACTGGAGCTGTTCCAGGGGTTCCCAATGCCATCAATGGCTCTGGTAGGGGAGTGCCGTGTGCCCCCCTCCCCCTTAATTGTTATAGCCGGACTGTGGAGGTTGGTGGTCCCTGGGAACGAAATCGACCCGGGAGGGGGGCTGCGTGCCCCTGGCCAGTATATTAAGAGACGCCGAGGCCCTGTGGGGTGGCAGTCCCCCGGGCTGAAAGGGTCCTTGGAGGGGGGGCCGTGTGCACCCCCTGCCCCAAATTTATAGTAAAAATACCCCCTCTGGGACTTGGTCCACACAGAGGGCTGATTTAAAAAAAAAAAAAAAAAAAATCACAAGAGACAGCACTTGAAAAAAAATGTTTTTAAAAAATGCTGAGGATTTGGATCTTCTGCAAATTTGCATCAAAAACTTGAAAAAAATAAGGTTTTTGGACCCCAGCGGGATATATATGTGTATGTAACACTTTTCTGGGTGGTAGGACTCTTGCCCGGTGCTTAGTATCTCAGTTACTGGTCCCCACCAGTGCAGTATCTTTTATCATAACAACAACAAACACTTATCTTCTCGCTTTGTTGCTTTATAATTCTTTTATTCCTTCTTAATTGAAGCTTCATATAGCGCAGCACACAGATTTCAGTACTGCAAACAGCCAACACGTGTTTCGCACCTTATTGTCCTACTTCAGGGCTTTCGCATATGTATCCTATTGTCTTCCTGCTCATTTAAGTGCCTACACAGGGGTTGAAAAATCCACTCGCCTGCTCGCATTTGAGAGCCCGATTCAATTAGGGTGAGCTATTTTTAGGTCCTACTCGCCCTTTCTGGCGAGTAAGAAAAACTGACTTTTGACTTCTTTCTCCGAAAGCAAAGGAAATGTGACAAGATAGCAAGATTTAAAGGCGTCTTTATTGCTCACAAAGTGAAAGCACAATGCCTTTAGATCTTGTTAACCTGTCACATTTGCTGCGCTTCAGAAACTGAGGTTAAGTGCATTTTTAGTTAGGCCAAGTACATTTATTAGGTTACTAGACCTGCAGGTCTAGTAAAAATTAAATGATTTTTCAAGCCCTGCTAGAATAGGCCTCTTCTTGGTTTGTGAGTAATGATCACTCCAATTTGTTCATACGTGATACATCTTCAACATTAAATAAAACATCCTAGTTTAGTGTTCATGTTAATTATTGAAGCTTATGATAACCCCTTGGTAAGAGCCGGTTCCAAGCAGTTCTCGAATGCGTCCAATTCAAAATTGCGTAATGAGGGCTAAAACTTGCGAACTTTCACAGAACCCAAACAGACCCAAAATGAAATGAGTCAAGGCATATTTAAGATGGTGTACATTTTCTGCTACATTAATCTTGTGCTCTGAAGGCTGGATGTGTTTGGGAAGTGGTCAATGGTAATCCTAGTGTCCTCCAACATCTAACACTATTTCCAGTTTGGAATAGACCAGTTACTGTACCCACAACAAACCCAGATACGGAAGTGTGGTAAGACAAAAGCAGGGTCTTTCAATAACCAGACTATGGATACACAAGTATTGTCTTGGCATTCTTTCAAGTGTTCCCCAAGTTTTAAATGTGAACTCTGCAGACCCATCAAGCAGGATTTGACATTCTTTTTTTTCACAACAAAATTTGTTATTATTCAATTGAAGGGAGGCAGAGCAAAAGCCGTGGTTCCCCACAGTCAGGAGAGTGCCACCAAACATTGTAACACATTGTATGTTTGTCATTGTAATGCTAAGTAAATCGAGAATAAAGCAAAGTAGGCTACCCTTCCCTTTACCCCTATCCCTCCCAACATCCCCAAAAGGATTTGACATTCTAGCAGGATTTCACACGGTAGTGTCAAAAAGGATGCCCACAGCCACCGTCATGCATATATTGTGGATTTCAAAGACATCTTCTTTTCCCATTTAGGTCAACCTATTGTTTGCTTCTGGGGTGCATTTCACATCTTTTTCATACCCATTAAAGGCTAATCAGTGGGGGTGTGAAGTTGGAGAGCTAATCCAACTTAGCCTCTTGGATCTTCAGGCAGGAAAAATGTAACTTTCTAAAGTTACTTTTTCTTAATATTTATTAACAATCTGACTTTTGTCTTAAATTGGATATTTAATAACTATTTAAAATAAGTGTTTATTTTTTAGCTGGTCCCATTCAAGAGATACTGTATTAATATTTAATATAATTTTCCTGTGTTTCTCTATAGGCTAGACAGTCTTCCTACAGTGAAAATAGCTTTTGGGTGCTAGACCGTGTAAGGACATGTCAACATTACATTTCTGCCTATCCTATTGTTAAATACCATGAACCCTGCATTGTGGGCAATGAGGTCTACATTAGGGTACATGCAGTGACATTATTAATTAAAAGGGAGGTTTTGGCCTGTCAAAAGGGTTTAGGAGGGGTTGGCCTGTCAAAAGGGTTTGTTTTGGCAGACCTATTTGCAGTTCTTATGCTACTACAGCCAGGCTAAAATGGCAAGTTTGAAGCCATGTTTGTACTGCCAGTACACTGGTCGCTGCCGTCCACTAGTGACATTTAACTTCCAGGCCCTTAGTTCACTCTGTACTGTACACTAGGGGCTAATAGGCAAGTTAATTATGCCAATTAGGATTATGCCAGTTCCACCATGTGTAAAGGGGTAGCATAGACAATGTACAACTAGTTAGCAGGGGTAAAGTGCACGGAGTCCTAAAGCCAGCAACAAAAATAGGGTCCAGCAAAAGCGAACAAATCCAGCGTGACCATGGATGTGGAATTCCTTTAGCCCGACGCCCAGGACATATTGTTTGGGGTCAAGGGTAACACGTTTTAATGTGTATTTTGTCCTTGGGATAAGTAGGCCCAACCCCTTGCAGTACAAACTCTTTGGCTGCCAGTTTGCAGTACCACATTAAAGATCAGCAAAGGGTACTGCCTGTAGTTTAGTTAATATTTGTGTGCATGCGGTAATGCTGTTAAAAATTGTATTTATGGTTCATTAATTGAAAGCCTTTATTATTAGGGAGAGCGTTCTAAGTAAATGTACGTTCTGACTGCACTACTGACAGTGGTTCTAGTATGAAAATGTGTACACACGGTTTCAAAGTTTAGAAAACATGAGGCTATGCATGATGCTCACAGAATGCTCTCAGAATGCTCTCTGATTAGATGCAAATATTTGCAGAAGCTTGAAAGCAAGAATGTTTCTTTGCTTTTAATGTAAAATGTTCCTAAAAAATGAAAGTAGGGAAATAGCATTTTGCTAAACTACTGTAAAATTTAAGGTATCATTTCTTTGCAGCATCATTTAGTAAAATGCGTTGATGCATGCTAGTATTTTCCAAAAATATTTATATTGGAAATTTTGTGTAACCAGTTTCAATAAGATTATGGAAAACAAAAGTAAACTAGCCTTGGCAAAGCCAGTAGGTCTGACATTGGTGGTCAGCTTTTTAGTTTTGGCAATGCGTGACTTGTTTTGGTATGGCTTTTGTAAAACCTTATTGATGTGAGGGCTGCCGGGCCCTCACCATTGTAACAAACATTGGCAAACGCTAAAAATGTTTTGGTCTCAAAAAAGCACACACTGCCACATTAGTTACTGGCACTGAACAAAACTACTTTGTGTACCGATATGCTTCTTGTGAAAGAGCAGAATGCTGTCACAGTGAAGCCAGCCGATTCAGAAAGAGAGAATTTTAATAAACACAAAAGGTCATGGTTAACGCCAGACCAAATTAGGGGCCCAATTATTAAAGAAAGTCTCTAAAGTGCACCTTTGGTATATGGCTTTAGTGAATTCACAAGAATTTACATTAGTAGGGCAAGAAATTGTACTTCTACAAAATATTTGTGAACTGCATTTTAGCATGAGCAAATATGCATGTGTAGATTTGCTCATGTGAAAACATGTATGTTTGAAAAATTATTTTCCCTCCAACTACTTTTTTCCCCAACTCTGAAAGAAGGTTTACGTATGCCACTCTCAGGAGTAAATTTCCAACATTTATCAGTATGGGAAATATTAGAAAAGATTTGTTGAAAACCCTAAAACATGCAAGTTAGTAGGTTTGCACAATAAGGCATTCCAAACCTGGAACTACTGCTTACCACCATCTTCAGTCCCAGTATGTGGAGCTGCGGATACGTGGCAACATAAAATGATTACTAGTATTCAAACACTACTATGGGATATGCCCTGGCATAATCCGAGAGGCTATATAAGAGCTCTTATATAATGAGATTGCTGCCATAATTTGTGGCAGCACTAGATGTTACCAAAGGGACAAGTGGATTTTGTTACAGGACAAGTAGATTTCTGAAGCAACCTGCCCCATGGACAAGGAGATATTTTAATAAATTCCACACCCCAGCAGTGACCATGCGGAAAAGGCAGATTTCCTATAGTGTTTCACCCAACATGATACTTGACTTATAATGAGGCTGAAGAAGGTACAAAGAATCATATTAATCAATCAACCTTTTCTTACTGAGGATTATACTACCTCTTTTGACAACGGCTATGGCTCTGGAGCTGACAGTTCTTCATCTTTGTTTCTGGTATATTATTCAGGAATGTTTCCTGATCTCTGGGGTCGTTCAACATGACCCTGTATATTGATGTACGCACAAATGCAGGCAACATCCTACTAGACATTCTAGGGGCAATGTGGTGCATATATTGCCTTCATCACATCCATCCATATGTTTAAATCATATACACAGAACCGTAAGATCTTCAGCCACTTATACATATTTGATTGTTTTAAACCAATTGAGGATGCGTGCGTAGTCTTTTCTCCCTGGCAATGCTGTGGTGACTTGCCTAGTTTGACAAGCATTGAGCGTTGGCCATTACACGGGCAGCGCGTTCACGTGGACGAGCCCCTGTTATTTAACAGCAGGCGTTTTAGTGCTCCGATTCCCGTGACAGAGACGGAGGCACTTTGAAGTTTGCAGGTAAGCAGGAGCATAGATCGCTCTTGGTTTGCTGAGCGAGTTTCCCTTTTTCATCCACGCCTCACGGACGTGATGGTTAATTTTACTAAGAGCAGCTTTCTCCCTCTGATTTATTTAGATTTATAAGCACCCGGTGGGCTTCACAGAAGTTGGGACTGCGCTCTGCATGTTTAGGTAAACATTATTCCATTTCTGCACAGTGGGCATTCAGTTCAGTGGAGGCAGTTTAAAGTGGTGGTTGACAAGTGGTCCTTTCTCTTTTTATTTCCTTTAGGTACACATACAGAGGGAATGAGATCTTGAAGTCCATTCGGGCCCACGTAAATTTATTTACAATTTTTATGGATGATCGTCAGGGACAGATGCCCTATTAACCATACTTAAGTAAGTCTTGTTGATCACTTCTTTCATCTGATTTGTCACCGCTCACTCCTATGGGATATTTTCTGATGGCCCTCACCTTGTCTTCCCGGTGCCATCAATCCGCTTTCCGCCATGTGGAGCCTACAGGCCCAACTACAACGCTCCCACCATCCAGTTGAGGGTGGTGCATGGTTAATTTAACTCTTAGATTTATTTCATCAGTTTCTTTAAGCGTTTAATACACTAGATACTAAGGACATCCTTTTTAGGTCTCGCCTAGCGCAGCGCGCATGCACTGCTCTAGGACATGACCTCTTGGAATCAGCTTTACAACAAACTTGTGCGTGTGGCTTTTTTTTTTTTGCACGCATTGTATTGGCCATTGTGTGTGGATTTCAAAAATGAAAGCACGCAATTGGCCAAAGGCGGGTACATGTCTCACATTTTCCAGTAAATGTTTCCTCCCACGGCCTACAGCTGTTCTGGGTCATATTACAAAGGTCGCTTTGGGCCGCGCTTGTTCTGTTTCTATTTCTACCTGTCCTCGACGCCGTGGCACGTGCTGCTTCTCTGTGCGCGCAGCAGTCGTATTCTTCCCCCTTGGGCTGTTTCCCTGCTCACAGTTACCCGCGTTCACTGGGGCTCACGAGGGTTTGGCTGTGCCTGTAATGGCGGTCTTCACCGTGTGTCGAAAATCTCAATGCAATCACAGACTCACTGGCCGGTTTCCTCACTTACCTTAACCCTGACCTGAAATGCAGCGGTCAGTTTATAGGAGGCATGCAGCCACTCTGCCTCGGAGAAAGCTGCAATTGGTTTGAAAGAAAAAGCGGTGTCCATGAAGTGCAACACAGTCGCCGAGGAATTACCCTTCGTTGAACCGGCAGCTGGCAATTATTCCCTGTTCTAATTTTAATGCTCAGTCTCAGAAAGTAACACAGAGTTTATTTGCGTGCGGCAGGTACATCGCTTCCGGTTTGGCTTGGGTTGTTATTTCCAAAACTGCTGGGGTGGCTGAACTTTGCGGCTTCAGTTTTCAGGAAGAGACTAGTCTCATCGCCGCCTTGCTGCTGTTTGCGAAGGGAGTGATCTGACAGCGCACCCCCGGGGAGATCCAGTTTTCTTCTGTACCATTCGGTGTGGGGAATTAGCCTCTAGCTATGTTGCGTTAGACAGCGCACAGTAGGGGCTTCTGGCGTAAGAGATGACGCAATATCAGGGTGAGGTCAGTGTGAACTGCTTTTGAAGGGAGCGGACGCGCAAGGAGTGTGGAAGAAGCCTTCACCAGGGTAGTTTGAACATGCCTATGGTGTGTCAGTAAGGAAAGAGGAGCCTCGTGTGAGCCGATGCATTTGTTTCTGTGTTCCACACCATATACATTGGAGTCCGATCCAGGAAGTGATTGGTAAAATCTGGAAGTTGTTTTGATTTTGGTGGGCGTGTGTGTGGCGCCCCTATGTGGAGCAAGGATTTGGCTTGTTGATAAGTCATATAATTAGGCTGCTTGCTGTACATAACCTGCTTCTGCACGATATATGATGCAAAGTGCTGTCCTGTTAACAAAAAAATAAAACACAGAAGAATAGCAAGAATACCATACGATATAGATCTAATGTCAATCATAGTTTTTTTTTTCTTTCTAATTAGATAATTACCATGTTTTCCCAAGAGTCACAAGTCTTAGCTGTAACAGGACGTGCTCATCTCTCGTTGGTTCAAAAAAACTTGACTTGCGGCAAATCATAGCTTGATATAATGTAATGTTTATTTTGTTTTGGCAGGCAGTGGTACCGGTTCCACCAGAATTGTTTCAATACATGAGGAAATAAAGCTCTTACTTTGATGTCGGCAAGGCAGATATTTTACTATTGGTGGTAATATTACAATGCAAGTGGTTTACAGTTAGCTGTATAAAGCTGTGGGAATGGCCAGAAAACGGATCTAGAAACAAAATAACAATGAATATAACTTTATTTTTTGCCTAAATGTGATCTTTGCACTGTCCCAAAATGCTTTGAAACTATTGTTTGCGAAGCATATAGTGTAAACCGTTTGATACTGGTAAAAATGAAAAGGTTCCTCTCCCTCCACTCCCACCCTCCACCTTTATCCCCTCCACTCCACTCCCCTTTCCCTTCACCTCCACTCTCCCCTCTCAACCTCTGCTTCCACCACCACCTCCACTTCCCCGTCCCTCCCTGCACCTTTACTCCGACCTCCACTCCCTCCTCCCTCCCTGCACCACCTCTCCCCCAACCTCCACTCCCACCTCCACTCCCACCTCCACTCCCTCCTCCCTCTCTCCACTCCCCTTTCCCTTCCCTCCACCTCCGCTCCCACTCTCCACCTCCACTCACACCACCAACTCCCCTCACACCACCAACTCCCCTCACACCCCCTCGCTGCACCTCTACTCCCACCTCCACTCCCTCCTCCCTCCCTGCACCTCCTCTCCCCCCCTGCACCTCCTCTCCCCCTCCCTCCACTTCCACCTCCCTCCCTGCACCTCCTCACCCCCTCCCTCTACTTCCACCTCCCTTCACCTCCACTCCACCCTCCCCCCCCCACTAAATTTATCTGCATTCCTGCGGGATGTTTTCTAGGTTATAAATAAGGTAACAAAGTTATAACACATTTTTATTATAACTTGTAACTTATAAACATGCTGCCAATGCTTGTTTTAAATTCCCAGGTGCCCCATTTCTCAGTCCTGGGGAAGACCCTGGTGTAAGGGTTCAAGCAACCTACCCAGTTCTTTGGGAGTCGAAACTTCGACTGCATTATTGTCTATGCCAATTTTGATCAACGGTGCTTTCTCACTGTGATAGTTTACCCTTAAAAAAGGGGCACTGTTCCAGTTTGAGGGGTGCAAATCGTCGCCCACTTAATGCAACAAGGGGATGCAGAGAAAAAAGAGAGAGGGGAGAAATAGTCCTAGGTTTTATTGAGACCCACTAGTTAGAGGGAAGAGCAAGTCTTGTCTCTTGATGCCCTCACACACCCCGAAGGATGTCATGCTTGATCATCGGGCGTTTTGCTCCTAGTCGGGCCGGCGCTGCAATGCCCCCTCGGTCTCCCGAAGAGTCGCTTTAGCAGAGATCTTTTGAGACAAAATGCCTTAAGGTGCATGCAGGTGTGTGGAGGGTGGTGCATGCAACGTGAGTTAAGACAATCTATGGGTTTCCCAAATTTTGTTTTTTAATGAAAGGGTACCCTTGATAGAGTAAAAAACCCGAAGGTTAGGGGTTACCTCGTAGGCTTAATGAGCCCCTGGTAACTACAATGTAGAAGAGGTCGACATGTTTCGCGCCTATCTGGTCTCAAAGATCTGCGGCGTTTCTTCAGCACCGAAAACAAAACAAAAAACTGGTGAAGTGCTGTGTACGTGAAGTGTATATCAAGGTTAATACCCTGAGGAGGTGTCGTAGTATTAACTTATTCAGTTATGGCTGCTCCTGTACGTCAACTCTAAATATCGGGAGAGTTGCTCCATAGTCTAGGAAAGTAGGACGCCCGCACCTTACCAGGCAGGAGTACAGATTGGGTAGGTGCGAGAGAGTCAGCACCCGAGCAAAACTCCCGGTAAGGTGCGGGCGTCCTACTTTCCTAGCGTATGGAGCAACTCTCCCGATATTTGAGGTAACATACAGGAGCACCCATAACTGAATACGTTTTTTTGCAGTTAGACTGCAGGGTACATTATCCCCTGGCCCGCCCTGACACCTCCTCAGGGTATTAACCTTGATACACTTCACGTGCACAGCACTTCACCCTGTTTTTTTTTCCGGTCCTGAAGAAGCGCCACGGATCTTTGAGACCAGATAGGCGCAAAACATGTCGACCTCTTCTACATTGTAGTTACCTGGGGCTCATTAAGCCGACCGAGGTAACCCCTAACCTTCGGGTTTTTTACTCTGTCAAGGGTACCCTTTTTAAAAACCAAAATTTGGTAACCCTTAGATAGTCTTAACTCACATTGCATGCACCACACCGCCCTCTAAGAGGACCCACTCCACACACCCGCATGCACCTAACAGCGTTTTGTCTCAAAAGACCTATGCTAAAACGACCCTTTGGGGTACCCACCGACGATTAGCAAAATGCCCGATGATGAAGCATGACATCCTTCTGGGTTTTTGAGGGCATCAAGCGACAAGACTTGCTCTTCCCTCTCACTAGTGGGTCTCAATAAAACCTAGGACTACTTACTGCTCCCTCTCTTTTTTTTCTCTGCTCCCCTTGTTGCATTGAGTGGGAGACGATTTGCACCCCTCAAACTGGAACAGTGCCTTCTTTTTTTTATTCAAACGGTTAACGTTAGGAGCACAGGCACTGGACCTATCAACTGCTTCTGCCCCCCACCTCTTTTTGCATTCATACAATAATGTACTCTTAACCATGGCTATATATTATTTTTCATTCAATTGTGCAGCCAAAGAAAGCCGCCTACATTGTAAATAATTGAGGTGATGAATATGATGTCACTTCCTTTCCTTTACACTTTTTCAACCCTCACTTCATGCACACAACTTTTCCCCCTTTCTCCTTTCCCCCGTACGCGGGGCACTTGCTGGTACAGCCTTTTGAGTCGTTTGCTGATTAATAAGCATTTACAAATGTTAAATGTGATTAAACAACATTAAACATGATACTTACTGTGTAATGGTGTATTTAATTGTGTGTTTTTATGAAATTGTTCCACTGGGACCACATCTTTACTGTACTGTCTCTTACCCAGGTCCCAGTGACTCGTTTGGGTCTACACTTTTCGTGTAATTACCCACAAATGAGATCTTTGTCAGTTGTTTCCATAGTACTAGAAAAACTTTTCTGAGTTTTACTCTATGCTGTGCTGTGCTATGATATGCTGTGCTAGGGGATTTATAGAGCGCAGGGTGAACCATAGGCATCCAAACGCTAACAGGAGAAGAGAAACGCTCAACAGAGAACAGAGAAGTCTCCTAAAAAATGTGTTCTTAAAAAGCAAACCAGCCAACCCAGAGTCCAATAGGTAGGGGGATTATTTCCAATGATCAGAAGTTCTGTTTTGGCTCTGTGCAACTTGAGACAGGAGTTATTCATCCAGCTGGCTACTTGCTCCAGACATGGACCCAAGGTAGATACTTGGGATCCATGTCAGGGGCAAGTGAGAAACCAGCTGGGTGTCGTGTGCATAGGAGACTATGGAAATCCCAAACTGAAGGCTTGCATGTTTATATTAAACAACCTTGGACTAAGCGATGACCCCTCTGGCACGCCACAGGTGATTGGGAGAATAGTAGAGGAGCAGGCTTTGTCAAAAACCTGAAAGGATCTGTCTATCAGAAAGGAACTAAGCCAATCCAGGGATTTCCGTATGACACTGGCCTTACGAATCCTATCTAGAAGAGTAAGGTGATTAATGGTGTCAAAGGCTGAGCAAAGGTCAACAAGTATAACAGCAACTGTGGCCCATTGATCCAATCTCCTTTTCTCATCCTCCACCACTGTTAAAAGAGCAGTTTTGGTATTGTGCTTCGGCCGAAAACCTGTTTGCGTGTGGTGCAGGAGGAAGTTGGCCCCAAGGAAATTTGAAAGATATACGTTGACATTTTTTCTACTAAGTTACTTCTGCATGGAAGCAGGGAAATTGTACTAAAATGGCCTGGGCTTTTTGGATCGGAATTACGCTTTTTTAGGATGGCTGTAACCATGGTGTGTTTCCATGGCTAAGGCACCAGACCCTTCTCTAGGGAAAGGTTGACTATCTTAAGCAGTGTGCGGAAGATTATGTCTGCTCCAATAGCAAGGATTCTTGGCGGTGTTGGGTCCGGTGGGGATCCAGATTACATTTTCCTGAAAAGGGCAGCAAAAGTATCGAGGTTGAGTGGGGGGGAATTACGACAGAAGGGTTGTGGTAGTCTCTTTAGAGACGATAGGGAGGGTGGGGTTATAACTTCCCTCCAGCCTTTGAAAGAAGAGGTCGATCTGAAATTTATTTTTTTAGGAAGGTGACCATTGCATTACACCTCTCATTTGAGGGTTCAGAGGGAGACTCATTGGAATTAGGTTCCAGCAAAGTTTTAGTAATATAAACATCTCTCAGGGGGAGTTGACAGCTTCATTAATTCTTGCTTCTTAAAAGGAGGCTTGGGTTAATCTTATTGCTATATGGTAGGTTCTAACAGCTTCCCGATATGTTATTTTTTTGTGTTCCATATAGTCCTTTTTCTATTCCCTTTCTGCAATCTTATTGTTTTTAAGAGTACTAAGATGAGGGGAGTACTACGGGCCGACTTACTGAATGATTTTCTTCTTTGGGGCGGGGTGGGGGGAGGATTGGACTTTATCTTTTGGCGATGTCTGATGAGATTCTAATTTTTGACCTTGACAATCTACTTACTGAGTTATCGACATCTGCTGCTCTGCTTTACTGCATACTAAGGGGCCGATTATGATGGCGGACGGACCTGAGTCCGTCCGCCACCATAGAGAAGAAGGGACCGTCTGCAGGGGCAGCGGCGGTCCCTCCGTGCAAATTAGGATGTGACCGCCACCCTGGCGGTCACATCCTGTATTTTTGTCATTGCGGCGGGTGCTGCTTGAAGCAGCACCCGCCGCAATGATACAAATGTAAGTTGTGCATTTGCATGCACAAAGCGGCAGGCACCTCGCGGTGCCTGCTGCTTTGTGCAGGCAAATGCAGGGGGGTACCATAGGTACCCCCATGTGCACCCCCCACCCCCCTTCACCCCTGGGGCCCGCAACGGGCCCCCACACACAAATCCGTATGCCTTTACACGGCGGAAATCCCGCCGTGTAAAGGCATCTTTCTGCAGACATCCTAATATGGCTGGCGGTGTCTGATAGACACCGCCAGCCATGTTAATGCTTTTCCGCCGCGGGCGGATTCCGCCCGCGGCGGAAAAGCGGAGTACAGATAGTAAGACCAGCCATCCTAATATGGCGGTGGGTCTTTCAAGGCTCTGCGGCGGATTTCCCGCATCCTCCGGGCCGGCGGTGGCTTCTGCCGGCCCGGTGGGTGCGGGAAATCCGCAATCGTAATAGGCCCCTTAATGCCACCATTAAATTAGGATCTTCCTCATGCATGCTCAGACTTTGATAAATAAACATTTTCTTAAAACACAGCACCGAGACAACTAAGACCCTCCCAACATTTGGCCAATTCAAAACTGACGTTCCTGTGAAAAATCCTTTTGAAAGCTGTTTATATGAAAGTCACAAAACATGCTTCTGAGATTTAATTTCACGATTGCTACTAGAATGCATTCTTAAGAGGGTGATCCTTCAGGTCTTGGGTAAGGCCTTCAACATAGTTGGTGAGTTTGTTTCCTATTTATTAGTTCTTTGTACCTCTCCGCAACTTTTGGCATGAACGACCTTGAAATCCTTCTGCCGGTCCTTCCTATTACCACGGGGTGCACAGGAAAGGTGTTGAGGTGGTTCGCTTTCTTTCTTTCTTTCAAAACGATCCCAGTTAACCCAAGTTGAATCCTTAATCCTGCTCTGCATCTTTGCCATCAGTGGAGGTCCACGATGTTAAGTTACTACGTGGAGCCATTATGGGAGCTAGTTTTAGAACTGGGAGTACCCTCCTATCGTAAAGAAACTCCGTGGATCTGTCCCATTGATTGCCTCTGTCCGAAAATATGCTTAAAAAAAACCAGAAAGCAAATGTCTTCTTTACTAAAATGAAATCTCTATCAAATCAAATGTATTTTTCAGGTTAAAGAACATAACGTTCTTTTTATTGCACCTTCTCAACTTTTTACCAACTCTGGCCTCCCAAGCTAAAACTCGGACTTCCTTTGATCTACCCCTACATCATCACATATACGACTTTGACATAGTAATTTTAACCTTAATGGTGGTTATGGAAAAGCGGTTATGGCAAGAGCGTTAGGACACTGATTTAACGCTGGAATGATCACTAGTGTTACCACATAGAAATGGAGAAAATAGTTTTTCGTTTAACTTCCATTGTGGTTCATTAGACCAACTAAAAGCCATTCTTCACTCATCAGCCGCAGTACTCCATCAAGCAGAAAAAGGCCATCTCACACTTTTGCTTAATTTCTTCCCCTGGCTACCTCTTCGTGCTCATTACCTAAAACATACTGTATGACGTAGGAAAGCAATCTTTTTCTAACAGCCTTCATACTTTTCTGCCAAACTGAAAGGAGGGGCAACATGCGCAAGTCAGTCAAGACGTAAAGTCTGTTGCTACATCAGCTTTCTAAAGGTGGAGATATCCATTCCTTTAAACAAAGCCTTGCCACATGTCTGAAAAACTTGAAATTATTTTCCTTCAAGTGTCTGCCTAGCTCCAATCCTCCTTACTTTTAGGAAAAAGTTTAACACATTCCTGTTGCCCTCCTACAATAAGAACTAAAATGCTCTCATCATTCAGAATTCCCATTTATGGACACCGTTTTAAGCTGCAAGCAGAGATGTCTAGTTTCTCTCTCTGGAAAATTCTTTTTTCATAGCATTGGAACCCCCTGCCTGGTCATTCTCTGCCCCCCTGTATTCCAGTAATGGAATAATTTGGAAGAAAAAAGGCTGCAGTGTATTGGCAGCTTTCACTTACAAAGCGAGCCATCATAATTTCATTTTGTGCTCTATATTCAAAGTGCCCTATGAACGGTCACCACTATCTGCTTCAGTTAATCAAGCATACTGGTTGATCGTCCACTTCCAGTAGCCATGCCTCAATCAGTCAGGCCCACTGCATTTCGATGTCTGTTCTTCCAAAAGTTGCGATCATAAAGCAGCCATGTTTAATTCACTTTTAATCAAGCATAGCGGGTGGCTGCCCATTTCCATTAGCCATGATTAAGTCAGGCACTCTGGTTGGACCTCCAATTCCAGTGGCTATTCTTCACACACCTTCACTATGACCCGCCCTACCATATGACTGTCCCACTCCTTATCCATACACGTCCTTCCAACTGAACATTAACTGCTGTAATTGATCCCTCCATCCATCATTTTCAGGTTTTTCCCATGGCTGTGTTGTTGTGACCTATTACATGGTCGTGTTTCCCTGGGAGACTATACCACCTGCGCTGTCGGTATAGCAGCCTTAAAACACCTGGGGAAGAATCTGTGTATCATGCTGGTACCTTTTGTGGCAGCTTGTCTCCCTTCATGGATGCAGCTAAAATCCTGACCCTTTGATGTCCCCTTCGGGGACGAGCCAGGAGCATTGCACTGGTTCACTCTGTAATAGGTTCCCATCACATGTGATAACCTATTTTAATGTTATTAAATCTATGGTACGGGATGAGTGCTGAGTGATGATAGCTTTTAAAGGAACACCTGCAGGTAGCTCTATTGGTGTTGATATACATGTGCTAATAGTATTAAGGTTGATGCTAGAGTTGTTTTGATAGCTAAATTTTGATCACAGGAAGTAGCTTTTGTTTGCTTTGTGTTTTAAATAAGATTGGCTCACATTCCAGTTAGATTTTGTGTGAACTCTCTCTTTAGTATCACAAAGATTGTTCATATTCTAGTGAGTAATGTTATTAAAAAGTGTGATTGTTTAGTTGTAATAGCACTATGGTGCTCTCGTTTGTCGAGGGATGACTTTCCAAATTGTTGTGAGGTTTCTATTGCAGGCCAGTGTCGGATTCAGCTTTTCCACCTCTGCTGTCGGCGATGAGTAGGAATGTACGTCTGTTAGGTGAATATGTCAACTTTCAGTACTTGGTCTGCATGGCTTAGACCAAGTGACTGTATCAAATGGTTGACAGCATCATCTCTGTTAGTGCGCATGCACCTGATGGTAACCAGTACTGTCGTGCTCATGTAATTCCATATTTAAGCCTTGTTGCATGTTTAGTGAAATTTTTATCTTACTGTGTTGTGTTGCAGGGTAAGTGTGGTGTGTCTTTGTGCAAAGTGATGTAAGCGCAGTGGTACCTAAATATCGGACACTTTCTGACTCCCACGGGAATCCCAAAGTGGGCACCAAGACAAGTTTGCATTTGAATTGAGTTGCAAGATTTGCAACCTACCGCACCTTAGACAAGCTTTTGCAATGCGCATTTTACAAGGAAGAATCATTTTAAATTTGTTAGGAAAAAAGGTTAGTAAAAGTTAAAACATCATACAGGTGTGCAAAGCCTGATACCACGTGTTAGACTTCATTCCAACTACCCCAACTTGTAATGAATTGGTAATAGCGGGCCCTTTAATATTGGTAGTTCATTATGCCGCACTGAGGTATCACTTTTACTGTGGAACTCGAATGAAAGACTGTATGTGTTATATTCTTTAACTTTGCCATATGTTCTGTCGTTCTTTTATCTTGCGTTTAACTGCAGCACTGCTATGCTCTTAGGAAGCCATGTGCCCCGCCCGCTCATGTTAGGAGAATGGTAGGTTCCTTGGAACGTTGGGATAGGCGGGAGGACGGTTGGGCGAAGGGACGAGCATTCGATGCATGGCACAGAGGATATATTCTGAATAAAGCTGTGCTTTTACCTCCATCTATTGCACAATTACACTACGAAATCCGGCGAAAAGGACGGAATATGACTACATCTTCCATCAGTCAGCTGATACCAGTCCGATATGTTGTTTGAAACGCACTTCCATGACATGCTTGTTTAAGGCCCCACTTTCAAAAGAGCGTACATGACTTCACCACCCAATGTTGCATTAGTGAGTCGTCCTGGGGAAGAGTTCTTGCAAGACTCTGCCTTTTCCCAAAATGCCACCTCACCTCATCGGCTCTCCTGAGCTGTTCCCGGCTATGAGGTCTGTGCTGTGTCGGGCTATTCTCTTGCCTCCCTAAGCCACACCTCATGGGGAGGTGCTTGCCAGCTATTACCCTTCAGTGTATCTCACACTGATCCTGGGTGGGACTCACCACTATCGCTGAGGAACTCAGCATGTTACATTTTCCTGTGGGTTGAGTTTCAAGTTTGTTAATCCTTCAGACTACATTTTTGATTAAGTGGGTAGTTTCAAGACGTGCCCTCAATCTCTGGTGTAAAAACATTCATTCAGATCAGGATCCCACTCTTAGTGCAGACTGTCAAATGTACCATTTACACCTACATACTATTATATTGAGCTTTTTTGTTACAAATATGCAGCTTGATCTGCCACAGAAATTCCTCTAAAATAAAGGGATCCCACAATTGCTTGGAAACGGTGGAAGGAGGAATTTCAGACATATCTTGTAGGAATTGATGCCAACAAAGTGAGAATGGAACACAGGAAGGGCATTTTTCTACTCTGCCGCGGATCTGAGGAATGATAGATTGTCAGGACTCTACCTAAGGTTGAACAGCAGACAAAGAGGATGAATATGATGAATTTGAAGGTACGTTGTTCAAATTAGCGAATTAAGCCTAATGTTAGTATTATTGAAGAACTACACTATTTTTACACCAGAAAATAAATGGAAGAAGAATCTTTTGGTGAGTTCATAACGGCACTACAAGGATTGTCTACCACATGTGAGTTTGGTTTATTTACAGACGAAATGATTAGGGACCAATTGATGGTGAATACAAACAGCATGTGTATCCAGCAGAAACTAGGGGTCATAAGACACCCTATATTTGATAAGGTCATCAAATCAGAAAAGGCGATTGAACAGCATGTCTCATGAATGGATGCAGTGTCATCCCCAAGCAAGGAAAGTCCAAGGTGAACAAGCCTACGAAGGTTAAAATGTAAATGTCCTGATACAGATGCTGCAGTTTGTCTCATATTTCTTCTTTTGAGAACTGCCCAGCCTTAAGCTAGGATTGCAACATCTGCGGGTGCACTAGGTATTTTAGTCCAGTGTGCAAAGAGGGTCAGTGTAGTCCGAGACCAAGGATAGCACAGACTGTGGAAGACGTTGGCCACAAGGAACAAAATAATTGTGCATTTTACATGTACTGGACACAGATTTGGTGGTTATGATGGACTCTGGATCACTATATACCTTAATCGCAATGGAAATATTCACAATGAAATTTGTACATACCAGTGGGACATTGGCATGGCCGGACATAGAGCTGTAGCCTTTGATGGGAAGTTAATTGAATTCAATGGCTACTTTTATGCCAGTGTCCAATTTGAGGGCAGGTATGCTCAAATAAAAATCTATTCAACTGTCAAGTATGTTTGTGTTCTTGGAGGGAAGGACCAAAGATTGCTCCAAATTGTATTGATCCCAAATTCACCAGGTCCGGCCTTAGCTATCCAGGAGTATGATAGCGCTGTATCTTTACTCCGAAGTTCCCAAAAACATTCAGTGAAAAGTTCAGAAAATTGACTGGTTTCAGACACCGCATTAAGTTAAAGGAGGGACATGTTCCCATTAGGCATAAGTTAGGAGGAGTGCCTTTGTGCATAAGAAAGGAATTGCAAGATTTTTGTGTGATCATCTTGCTCAAGAAATAATGGAGACTACTAAATCAATTGAGTGGGTGTCCCTGGTCGTCCTGACATAAAACAAATGTGAGCCTTAGATTGTGTGCTGACTTAAGAGCTCTCCATGCTAACGTCATCATTGACAGACATCTCTTGCCACAGGTGAGCAAGCTCATTTGAATTATTAATGGAGCCACAGTATTTTTATAATTGGACCTGCGACAAGCATGCCATCAGGTTGAGTTGACAGAGGATTCAAAAACACGAACTGTATTCATCACTCCGTTTAAGCTATTCCAGTGCAAGCGTATGCCTTTTGGTCTAGCCTCTGCCTCATCTATCTTCCAGGAAGCCATGTATCCCATTTTTAAAGTCTTGGAAGACGAGGTGAGGTGCTTCCAGAATTACATTCAAGTTTCCTTGAAGGCTACACAGGAACATCTGGAGATTTTACATGTTGTTTGCTGAAGATTAGAAGCACATGGCTTGACACCTTCACCTGACAAATGCAAGGTATTTAAAAAGAAAATGGAGTATCTGGGACACAAGTTAACAGCAGATGGTGCAGTGCCCAAGGAGTCCCTAGTGTCTGCCATCAATGAGGCTCCACACCGTATGACTAAGGAACAATTGTTTTCCTTTTGTGGTCTGTGCGACTACTATTCAAGGTTGATTACGAAATTCGCTATGGTCATGTAACCTCTGAGACTATTACTATGGAAAGATCAGGAATACGTGCAGGGAAAAACCCCAAGGACAGGCTTTCAACATGATAAAACAATATATAACCAATGCACCCACATTATGACTGTTCACCATAGGGAAGGAATATGCAATATTTGTAGATGCCAATGCTTATGGTTTGAGAGAGATCACCAAGCATTGGTCTGGACAACCAAATGCACTGCTCTAATCACTCAAATGAGTGTAAGTCAAAAAGTCTTTTTTGATAATCGATAGAGTTGAACAATTCAATCAAATGGTTAAACGCGATGTAAAGGTAACATCAAGTTCTTGCGTTTTCCTAGTGTTTCTTTTTATGAAAACTAAGGTATATCCAGGGAAAATGTTCAAAGTTCACATAATCCAAGCGTAAAGCGTTTAAACGTTTCTTCAATAACAGTTCAGTTTAAAAATCCCAATGCATTTCAGGCTAAAGGGACAGCCCTTCATCAGGGGAATCTAGGGATACAATACCAGGTATTAATGAGGAGTATCTTAAATGCAGACGTTTACTGTACACTAGAGAATATGAGGAAGGCGGTTCAAAGAATAGAAAGCACAAACTAAGTGAAAGAAGATGCGTGGGTTTTAGTAAAAATAGGTAAGGAAAAAAAGAAATGAACGCGACATGGTAGTGCTCGGTAGTGCATAGACGCGAACGATGTGAAAATGAGGTGCGGAAAGCGAGTGAACAAGCAAAGTGAGTTTAGTCAACGAAAGGACCAAAGAAAGATGTGCTCTCTAGGGGACTATTGCAGATAGGTTGTGTATGATGATAAACCTTCAAGTGATAGAAACCCAATGAGAAAACAAAATGACAGAGAACTCAGTGAAATCATGCACGTATATAGTGACTATAAAAATAGACTTACTGGACTGAACAAGAAGCTAAGTGAATCAATGCCAACGGGTCAATTTCGCGCTGGGCGGAAATACGTGCTCTATTAAGGGAAAGTGAAAACTAGTGAAAAGACACATAGCCTAGGCGTGGAGTAAACACAGGTAACAAACCGAGGCTTACCATGGGCAGTCTTCATGGGAGCGCGGGAGAAAATGTACTCAAGGAATCGAGGTGATAGCACTAAAAGGAAACGTGCAAGTAAACGTGCAAGTTATCAGTAACGAGTGGGGATATATAAATTGTAAGCAAGCGGGATAGCAGTCTAACCACTCTCCGGTAGGTGATGGAAAAGCAACATGCCTGGAACCCAGTGACTGCGAGTAAACACAGGAGCAGGTTCTGCGGTCGGCTGTTCGTGCAAACGATTGCGTAGAAATAAGTGAGGGAAACAGAAAGGGGACTAGAGGTGCTTGGGTAAAGAAACGGCCATCTTTCAGTGAGAACACTGAAAGTCAAAGATTAAGTTACACAACACGGGAACCAAGGGTAGACAGAAAAAGGAAGGCAGAAAAAGGAATATAAAGTGAATAAAAAGAAAAACTAAAAAGAAAAAAGTAAAAGGTCCAGAAGACAACAGGTTGAATACATTTACGAATTGCGCTAAACACAATTTAAGCATAAATTTACAGACTAGTACTTATGTCAGACAGATATTGTGCATTTCAGTAAACAGGACTAAACTTGCGAATTAAGCAAATTGCAAGCATAGGTTTACAAGACTAGTATTACAATTCTGGCATAAATTAACAAGACTAGTATGTATGTCAGACAGACGTTATAGATATCAACAACATTGAAAGCAGATCAGAGATATCAGTTTAAAGAAAACATGCTAATTCAAATTTGTCATTCAATCCTAGCGGGGTAAGTGTTTGCATATACCAAATCCAATAGGTTTCTCGCTGAGACAGGAATTTATTGGTTTCGCGATCTGAACGTAGTTCAGTGGTCTCAAGAACCCCACATTTAAGTTGCGCGATATTATGTCTCTTGTTACGCCAATGTTCGGCTATGGGCGAACTTGTGGTGTTCGTTCTAATGCGGCTTTTATGCTCTGTAATCCGGATTCGTAGTGCTCTTTAAATTTTGCCTACATAAAATAAATCACATGGGCATTTAATAAAAATAGACCAAATGGTGACTATTGCAGGTCGCATTGAACTTGAGGTGAATAGGTTTACCAGATCTGGGATGGTTGATAGTGTTACCTTTGATCATGTTACCGTAGTTGGAGCAATTCATACATGTGAGCATTCCTTTATATGCCACTTTGGGGCTTGGTGGTTTTTTCAGTATTTCTTTCAGGTTACTGGATCGTTTATAGGCAAACAAGGGGGGAATCATCAAACATGCCTTTAAAATCTGGTTCTGATTGTAACAGAGACCATCTGTCTAGAATGATGGTTTTAAGCATTTTCGATTGGGTAGAGTATGTGGATACAAAGACTTCTCTTCTAGAAGATTGAACTTTGGTTGTCTTGGTGAGGAGTTGTTCTCTTTTGAGAATCATAGCTCTGTCGGCTGCTTGTTGAATTACTTTGGGAGGGTAACCTCTTGTCAAAAATTTGTCTTTGAATTTCTCGATTGTCTACATGCCAGTGCGCTCATCTGAATGAATACGTTTGATGCGTAGAAATTGGCTGTAGGGTAGGTGGCGTTTGAGCGACCATGGGTGGAAGCTCTGGTAGGACAGAGCGTTGTTTCGGTCAGTCTTTTTGGTGAACAACGTAGTCTTGATTTGATGTTCGTGAAGAGTGATAAGTACATCGAGAAACGGAATACTCTCCGTTTCAATTTGAAAAGTGAACTGAATACGAGGATGGATGTTGTTCATTGCCAAAATGTTGTTTTCAAGTGTGGTTCGTGAGCCTCGCCATATGATAAGTATATCGTCGATATACTGCTTGAATAGAAGTAGGTTTTCAGACCATTCGGGTTGCGACAAAATGTTCTCGGCTTCAAATTTCATCATAAAGTTGTTTGCGTAGCTGGGGGCTCCCGAGAATCCCATTGAGGTACAGTTGGATTGTAAGAAGAAGCGATCTTTCCATTGAAAATAGCTATGGAATAGACAGAATTGTAGAATTTCAATCAGGAATACTCGATTGGCTCTCAGTTCTTAGTAGTGCCCATTCAATGGCTTCAATGCCTTCTAGATGAGGAATAGAAGTATAGAGTGAAATGACATCCACTGTGCATAACAATATATCTTCATTAGGTGGAATGCTGATGCGATCTAGAATGTTCAATAAATGTGTGGTATCTTGCACATATGTTTCGCAGGCTTTGACAATGGGTTGTAGAAAAGTATCGAGATATCGTCCTGGGGCATCATGTATGGAACCACAACCTGAGACTATAGGTCTCAGGGGGGGATCCACAAGTGATTTGTGGATCTTTGGCAGCATGTACAGACGGGGTCTGCGTGGAAATTTTGTGAATAGAAATTCTCTAGTTTTTTGAGTTATCCATTTCATTTCAAGGGCTTTATTTAGAATAGCGTCCAAAACTTTCATGAATTCATTGGTTGGGTCGTAAGTCAATGAGAGATATGTGGTGGTATCTTTTAACATGGCCTCTATTTTGTGGTCATATTGTTCTTGTCCATGACCACTAAAGCGCCACCTTTGTCGTCGCGGGTGAAATGAAGTTCAGTGTCATTTTGCAGTGATCTCAATGAGTCTTTTTCTTTTTTAGATAGGTTTCGATTGGAGTGAGAAGTAGAGGGTAACTTAGCAATTTCTTGCTTGACAAGAGTCTCAAAGAGATCAATAGCCTTATGAGATGTAGGTGAAATAAAAGTACTCTTAGGTTTAAATTCTTGGATGTCAGTGGGTGCTGAAGTGTACTCGGAAGAATCGATGGTTGAAAAAAAGTGTTGTAGCCTCAATTTTCTGGTAAATCTAAATAGCTCGACTTGGGCGTCTAGATTTCTCGCCTGGTTGGTAGGAACAAAGAAGCATCCTTTATTTAGTACGGTCATTTGAGTAGGAGTGAGCTGTTTAGAGGAGATGTTGACAACTAATGTTTCTTCCTTCTGCTCGGTTTTCATGAATCTATGACCTATGATCACTAGTGGAGATTGTCGAGACTGGTGGTCGAGACATTTGGGTGTCAGTTACGGACACTACACTTTCGTCGGATGCTGCTGTGTCAGATTTCTTCTGCCATGTTCTTTTTTGCGTGTAAACCTCTGCCTCTACAATGCTTATGGTTTAACAGCTGTTCTATCTCAACAACCAGATCATGATGAATGGGTGGTTGGGTGTGCTTCTAGAACTCGAAGTACAACAGAGAGACGCTATGCTGGTATTGAGCAGGAACTGTTGACCTGTGTTTGGGCTGTAAACCATTTCAGACACTTTATTTGCGGTACAAAATTTTAATTGCAAACAGACCACAAACCTTTTGTACACACATTCTTTCTGCAGGGAGGTGTGAATTCCATCACACACGTTGCGAGACTTAAGTTTGAAGTTGCAATAGTATTGTGTTACATGTTCCGGGCAGAAGTAACAAATGTACTGATTTTTTTTTTTTTGTCCCAATCACCTAGCCCAGATTCTGATTGTGGTGCGAGTGAGGAAGATTAACTTGATGTGGTGTCAAGTTTCAATGAAATTTGTACAGTGCAAAATCTACCATTGACTGAAGAGATGTGGTTTTGTGAAGATGTTAAGGATGAGACTTTGATATTTATAAGTAACAAGGACCCCCTGAATGTACGAATACAATAATTCCTAGATCAGGGAAACACAGCATAAAAAATATGTAACAACCTAGGCAATTTCAATGTTAGAAACTCATGGGAAGGAGACTAGGAGAAAAGAATGCTAAAATTAATCAAAAAATTATCAGTCATAAATTTTATTAAAACACAAAGGGACAATATAGACAATTCATATATTTTAAAACTAATTACACAAAATAGAACTGACAGAATTAAATTAAAATCACAGTGCATACAAAAAATTACAGTTCATATAGAAAAAACAATATACTGGAAAAACATAAAAGTGGCAAACAGATTGTCTTGACGCGCGTTTCGGCGACCAGCGCCTTCTTCTGGAGTAGCCACAGATTATCTAATAATAATAGAGAAAGTTTTTAATTAAACTAATATTACATTTTTCTATTTATATTAACAATTATAACATTTGCTAATCATATAGCAATTACAAATTATTCTAGACATCTCCAGTCATCATAAATGGACCCATGTAGTATATAATCCTATACCATAAACTGATGATATCCAACATGTTTATTTCCATTGCTCATTATGTAGCTAGTATTGCCTTAAGGGGGCGATAACGCAAGGCATATGTCGCTAACATTTAGTGACTCTTGGGGATTAGTGATATGTGAAAGAAATCTTTCACAGAAAATATCATATACTATTATTAAGATGGTAACACATATACTTACTGCTTTTGTAATATTTCGCTGTTCACTAATGATAATTTGTTGATAATGGATAAAACACGATTTAACTAGGGAAAAGAGAGCATATAGAGAAAAAGACATAATATAACATATCATTAGTTCTCTTCGCTTGTCAGAGAATAGTGTCAAGAATTAGTAAATGAAGCAGGCAATTTACAATCTAGGATATATTTCGTATCTAAACGATGCCATGCCTTGATTTAGCTTCTTATACATGGATCTGTTTTGATGAAAAAAGTCCTTCTTCCAAGATGAATCTATAATTTCGAATTTAGTTCAGTTGTATTATTATTTAATACTACACCTTCGTCGGATGATGCTGTGTCAGATTTCTTCTGCCATGTTCTTTTTTGCGCGTAAACCTCTGCCTCTACAATGCTTATGGTTTAACAGCTGTTCTATCTCAACAACCAGATCATGATGAATGGGTGGTTGGGTGTGCTTCTAGAACTCGAAGTACAACAGAGAGACGCTATGCTGGTATTGAGCAGGAACTGTTGACCTGTGTTTGGGCTGTAAACCATTTCAGACACTTTATTTGCGGTACAAAATTTTAATTGCAAACAGACCACAAACCTTTTGTACACACATTCTTTCTGCAGGGAGGTGTGAATTCCATCACACACGTTGCGAGACTTAAGTTTGAAGTTGCAATAGTATTGTGTTACATGTTCCGGGCAGAAGTAACAAATGTACTGATTTTTTTTTTGTCCCAATCACCTAGCCCAGATTCTGATTGTGGTGCGAGTGAGGAAGATTTACTTGATGTGGTGTCAAGTTTCAATGAAATGTGTACAGTGCAAAATCTACCATTGACTGAAGAGATGTGGTTTTGTGAAATGTTAAGGATGAGACTTTGCACAGAGTGAAGGAACACACGCTGTCAGGTTGGCCATCTATTAAACATCTTTGAGAAGAGCTACAATATTTTGCTCAAATTGCTGATGAATTAAGTATAATCAATAACATGCTATTAAGGTGTGACAAATATGTTCCACCAGAAAGTGTGAGAGGAACCATATTGAAAGCCTGCCACCAAGGTCACAGGGGTATCTCAGCCTTGAAGAAAACATTGAAAGCACTATTCTGGAGGTCTGGTATGGACAAGAAGCTGGGTGTTATCTAAGGAATTGTGTAGAACGTTTCATTTGTGACAAGAATATGAAGTGTGTGACTCCCTCCCATGCACATTGCACCCTGGGCAAAATACCTGCGCCAAAGATTAGCTTTTGACAGTGCAGGTTTGTATGCTTAAGTACCAAACCGTATGCAGTATGCCATTGTAATAGTGGACTATTTTTCCAAATAGCCTGAGATCATGTTTGTAGAAAAGCTGTCTATTGAATTAGTTGTGAATTTCATGAAAGAAATTTTCAGTACGAAAGGTTTCCCAGAAATCATTGTTACCGACAATGACATACAGTTTACTTCCTGGGATATGACAAATTCCCTTATTTTGCATAATATCAAAAACACCTTTATTACAGTATATAACCTTCAAACGAATGAATTGGATGAAAGGTGTAACTGTTATCTTAAAGATAGCATACAAACAGCCTTGCAAAACAAGGCACCCATCCAGAGTCTCACCAAAGAGAGATTGTAGGCTTATCGCATCAACCTGCATTTCAGTATTAAAAGTAGTCCTTTCCGGTTGTTAAGAGAGACTTCCTTCATCTGATGTATGTCCGTGGTGGTTTGCTTAAGAATTGTTTCACCAAGCAAGGCCTGAGTAGTAGTCTGAAGTACGAAAATTACAGAGAAAATTTAGCGAGAAGACCATCTTCAGCGAAACAATGTTGCAGATAGGGTCAAACCAGATAACTTTTCTTTGCGTTTTGTGGTGCTCATCAAGCTGCCTATGCGAGTGGAGAAAGGTAAATCAATCTTTTCTAAACCTATGAAAGTAGTGAAGTTCAACAAAAGAAGTGTAATTAAACTTGACTGAAGGTGTTGGAGTGTCAGGAGAATTGCCAAACATGTAAATGAATGTGATCTTCCCATTGGAGGGCATGATAATGAAAGTGATGATGGGGATTCCTTCCATGATTTTGATTTACCTGTGCCATCCACGCATGTTACCAAGCTGTCTGATAACACTGACCTAGTCATCCATTCACAGCCCCTAAGAACGGAGGATGACATTGGTCTTCCTATTCCAACACAAACTGGAAAGGAAGAAGGAATTATTGCTGATAGGGAAAACGTGTACACATGGTTCATAACTCCTCCTTGGAGGATTCTACAGGAATGATCTTTCGTTTTTAGGTTTCGGCTACCGTCGCACTGCGTAAGCAGTGGGCGGAGCCGAAATCTTATGTGTGTAGTATGGGGGCCTGTACACGCCCCTCTTCTCCATTGGCTGGCCTCGTAAATGCTGGCCAGCCATTGGAGGAGAGGAGCGTCACTCAGTTCAGGGCCCGCCTTGACGCGATTCGGGGGCATTTCTGTGTGTTTTTTTAAGTCCCGCCCCTTTTCTCGTCATGCCTTTCTCGTTTTCGTTTCTTTCTACATTCTTCAAACACACCCCCTAGTCTAAAGGACGGGGTTTACAGACAAAAGGCACGGAGTGTCTTGCTCACGCTGTCTGCTCTGATTGGTTAGTAAAAACCAAATAAGCTTTCTGATTGGTGGACCTCTCAACCAATCATAGAGCCTACTGGTGCGTGGGGGCTGCGTGAGCAAGACATGCTGTAGACTGGCTGTCCCAATCGCAGCAACTGCGCCTATTCCTTCCATCTGGTCACAAAGGTACAGGGCTGAAGCAAATACTTCTAAAGAGGACCCCCTGGAGGCCGGCGGAACTGGTAGAGGCTGTAAACAGTTGCTAAAGTTTCAGTGCGATGACTGTGAAAGCGGGGGATTTCTGTCTTTAATAGTTTTTCAGCGCCTTACTCGTGAGAGAGTTGCCCGACATGTTCCACGCTCCTTTCGTTTTCCCCTATGTTAGTAGAAACATCCAGGGCTTGGGGCCTCAATTGCATGAAATCATGGCTGCCTTTTTGGATTCTGGTCTCTCTGTTTAACGAGGTCCTGGAAGGACGCAGGCGGACAGGGCAGTCTTCATCTCGGGATCCCAGGTGTGAGGGGCCACCCCCCTCACCGGAGCCGGCTCGGCCCCCGCACCCTCAATCCCGCCTGCCCGGGAGCCATTTCACGCGGGAGCTCCGGCTGCAGGCTGCCCCCGGATCCTTCCAGTCCCCTTCATTTTACCCAGGGAATGCTTCTCCTGCCCGCTTCCGCCTCCCCCACCCCCGGTGTCCGCACCAGCGTGGCTTTGACAAAGCCGTTAATAAGTTAAATATTTTAACGTCTCTTTCCGTCATGCTATTTTAGCGATACAAAAGCGTGAAAGAAGTCTTTTTTGATGGTCTTTTTACTGCCTGATCATTAGATCTGTAAACATAAAAAACGGTCTTGGTTTAAAATAAACAAAAGCGTTGTGGTAACAGAAAATGTAGCTAGTATATATGAGCCCGGGAAATTGGGAAAAACCGGACTCCGTTGCCTCTCTGTGGATGCGCGCCATTTGGCTCGCTGGACAGTTACCTTCATGCTCAATCGAGAGCCGCCATTTGAACACCTGGTAAAGTGTGCAGAAGCAGCGGCGACTCCTTCCTGGGTTCATAAATGTAAATAGCTTACTGCAGGGTGTGCTGTAATCTAGATGAATGCATTACACCTAGTTTCCTCTTCTCTGACTTCAGAGGACCAGCGCAATCCCACACGTGTTTCTAGTTGGCCTTACTTTGCTCGCTATGTGCTTTTTTCTAACGACGGTGTTGTCAGATGTATTTGTTGTAAAAGCACTGTGAATAAGTACTTCGAATAATACAGTATTGTATATTTTGTGATGTTGCCGAAGTTTTAAGGTGTACATGATCGATCCTCTCCTCACTAGTTTACAAGAACGGAGTTCGAAACACATTTTCCAAATTGATAATCTCATACGAAATGGCGATGAATGTGGTCTCTGAAAGATTTTCTCTGTAACCTAAAAAATCGATTGAGGATGGTGCAGTCATTAAAGAATTGTTGATGAAGCCAAAGTGTCATAGGGAGTTTTGAGGGCAGCTTGCTGTTTGAGAAGATATTTTCTGGTTCATAAAGGTGTGTACGTTGGAATTTACTGTAAGACTATTTTTGGTGACTGAGCAGCTAAGGATATTGTCTCATTCCTGCTCTGCATTCCCTCAACGTTAGTGATTGAAAATGCTGAGGTTTTGTCAGTGGTGAGATAGACTGTTTGACACACATAAATGTGTTTTCTCAATATATCACAGGCTTGGAACAGTTACAAGTGTTGAAGAGTCTGTCTCCTAGGATTTTGTGGGCAGAGACAGTAGCTTTGTCTTAGTCCACAGGAACCTCGAATCTAGACCAGATTTGCCCTTGCCACCTTTCATACCTGCTGATAGGGGTCAGGTGACGTTTGCTGTTTGTGTCTAGTGTGTTTTAGTATTCACTTAGACAGTTTCTGTAGGAAACAACGTAATGTTTTAAAAGCAAGTGCGGACAGTGAGGATTATTTTGTCTCCGGCTACATGACTTAAAGTGGAAGCAAACTTGGCTTATGTTATAAGATACACGCTTAGCTCATTTACACTTAATGTTTTAGTGGCACTGGAAGTGACCTACAACTGACGGTAAGTGAGGGGGCAGAAAGGAGAGGACAGAGCTCAGGAGACCGACACCAGTGCACCGCTCCTGACTGAAACTCACAGAGCGGACGGACTGACGGACACGAGAACACCAGCAGACACCAGTAAAGTGTGGGACAGACGCTGATGCGTAGGGCCACAGAGGGACAGAGGCTGTTAAGTGCAATAAACTCCAGAACACTCCGGCACGGAAGGTTACACACCAGGAGGACACAGGGGATACACTGGAATCCAGACCACGGAGTAAACGCTAGAATCCATAATCCGGGAACATACACCAGAGCACACTATATATATACACACCTGAACAGAGAGGTGCAGACTCAGGAAGAAACTAAGCACAGAGTTTTTTTATTTAGTGCATTTTTATATAGTGCGGACATTACCCAAAGGTGTCAGAGCGCTGTACTATAGGACCAGTTACTTTACATGAGAAACGTGTTACTCAATAGAACGTTAAAAAAAAAATAGGAGACTAAAAAAGGTAGGGTACTCGCAGTGTGTGTGGGGGGCTCGCAGTGTGTGGGGGGGGCTCGCAGTGTGTGTGGGGGGGCTCACAGTGTGTGGGGGGGCTCGCAGTGTGTGGGGGGCTCTGTGTGGGTGTGTTGGGGGGCTCTGTGTGGGTGTGTTGGGGGCTCTGTGGGTGTGTGGGGGGCTCTGTGTGGGTGTGTGTGTGGGAGGCTCTGTTTTTGTGGGGGGGGCTCTGTGTGGGGGGCTCTCTGTGGGTGTGTGGCATTTGCGAGAGATTAAGCTATTGACATTGTAAATGACAATGCCATTTATTTATCTGTTTTTTAAAACCAACACATAATAAAAAGGTTGTCATTTACAATAGCTCTAACGTTTTCAAAGGCGAAACCGTTGCATTGTAAATGCTTGTTTTGTGTTGTTTTTGAGAGGACGGATGTGTTGTATTCTTTAACTTTGCGATATTTTTTGTCGATCCTTTATTTTGTTTAACCGCAATGCTGTTGTGCTCCTATGACGTCATGTACCCTGGTGCTCATGTTGAGAGAATGGTAGGTTCCTTGAAACGCTGGGAGAGGCAGGTAGGCGGCTGGACTGATGGACTGGCATTTGCGGTATGGCGCAGAGGATACAGTGGGAATAAAGTTGTTGTGCTCCTACCTCAGTCTATCACGTTATTACATTATGGTGTATGTACCGCCAAGCATGCACCCCCGTTAGGCTAAAAGGGCTTCAGTCCCCTGTAGTGTGTCTCAGCCCGGGCTGCTGCACCTTCCAGGACTGATACAGGTTTTCATCTTCAGTGTGCTGGACTGCACTCGCAATGGGACCTCAATGAAAGCCTGATAGAAAGTACTTCACATGTCATCAAGAAGGTGAAGTGCATAAATGAAGAAAGGCAACTGCTATACTGAGTACAGTGGGGCCGAGAACTAAGAGGTGACTGAAAAAGAACAGCATATTCTGCAACTCAAAGAGGTCGCCTACAATCGGAGCTGATGGGTTTAGAAATATAATTGATGGCCTTTCGTTCAGATAAATACATATTAAATATAATCCATGTAAAGCAATCAGTAGGGAATGAATTATTTAATGTTAAGGCATCTCAGTTGGTTAATAAGCTTACTGAGGATGCCTCTTTAGGTAAGTGGACAGTCGCAGAACGCCATTCTAGTTCCTGCATTGGGGAATAGTGTCATGTATTTATTGTGCTCTAAGGTCTTAGCCTGTGACCGAAAGCACTGTGAACATGCAAGTCATTATTTTAGAATTGTATTGCACACAGAATAAGAAAGGCTGCCGCAACATCTGCGAAGAGATTTAAAGGTAGATTTTAAGTTTTCATGGAAAACAGAAACCATAGTTGCTGTTCTGCATTGCATGAAAGGGAGAGAGCAGGCAAGCACCATATCTACAAAGTTATGGCACTCTGGCTCTCTTCCTGAGCATTCGTGCACAAACTGGCTGCATAGCACCACAAACACATCTCTGTGCCATAGTGTAAACGTGGGTGTGTGCTATCAAGCAAAGGTTACCCTTCTAGTACGAAATACTATGTTGAGGTGTTCTTTAAAACTTTTCTCATATGTGTACTGCACAGTGCAGCACACGTTTGGAGAATTTCTTTTCCTCCTTTTTAATGCCTGCCTCGAGATGGCGTAATTTTTTGGGCACGCGGCCCTGACTACCATTGTTCGTAGATAGAGAATTGCATCAAAAACCATGGGTGTTTGTGTGGCAAAGTCCATTTACCATTCATGGGATGGCACCTTGACGCAGAGCAGCACAAACACTACTCTGCATAACTCTAGGGCTACTTCCCAGGGGATATAAAGCTTTGTGCTGGAAAGTAAATCCAGCGCAAAGCTTTATCTAAACTTTGCACTGCACAATGTTATAGTAAATCTGCTCCATTTAGCCTTTAGATGAAACAAGTGTGTTCAAAATATAAATATCTATATTTTTTTATCTGCAGTCAGACTCTAGCTAGAACAAACCTTTATTTTATGCTTCTAATAGAAGGGCAACTTACAAAACTCCATTGAGAACACCCTTGGATTACGTTTCAAAAGGAATGAATCTTTGTCACCATAAAGCCTCATATTACCCCATCAAGTAAGTAAGTAATGTTTATTGTTTAGTTAGTTAAAACCATAACAATTTAAAACAAGTAGCAAAAGCACAATATTACGATAAGCAGTTAAAAGTAGAAATTTAAGTATAAAATCATTTTGTTTCTTAAAAGTTCAATGCAGAAAGTTAGACCTCGTTTGCCCAGCTTCCGACCCTTTTAACAAAGCTTTTTAAAGGCTTTAAGAAATTTGATCAGTCTGCCTATGCTGCTTATGTGCTTTCTTCCAACTCTAAGCCATCCCTTCATTTTGTCTCTTCCCTCCTATCAGTCCCCCGAGTGGAGTGGGGATGTTGACTTTGAACTTTTTGTTCTATTGTTGCTTAATATATTTGGAACAGACTGCATTGTGGCCCTGAGCAAAATAGAGAAACTGGAAAACCCTATACTTTATTAATTATTTTCATTTTTTTTATGATCTACTTAGTTCAGCAACAAGATTCTTTGGGAATGGTTTTTAACTTGGAGAAATGTGGCTCAATGGTTAGAGCGGCAGACCGTGATGCAGAGGTCTAGCCCGGGACCAGGGTTCAATTCCCCGCCTCGGCGGGTCTTGGGCTCAAAAATTCCACGGACCTGATAATTCTCGCCTCGGTGCCTATTCCAATCATGGAGTCCCACTCTGCAACTCTGGGCAATAGCTTGCTTAATCTCCACAACGGCCCCCACAACGCTACGGATGCCTGGCCTCCACCTTGGGGGTGCCCTGGAGTGAACACCTCACAGGGAAAGCCAGGATGGGTTCCACAGCGGTATTCGTACAAGCGCCTTGAGACCCTTGCGGGTGAGTAGTGCGCTATACAAGTATCAATTTACATTACATTTACATTACAACTTTATAAGTGACAACTCAATTTACATCCTAGATGTATAGGTTTTCAGTCGTTTTAATGGCTGCACCCAGACATGCAGAGCCTGGGTAAACTTTAGAACAAATTGAGCAGATATATAAGATTGTGGCTCTTTTCCTTTGGTAATGGAGCATTGTCACCTGAGGGATAGGTCAGTTGTTTGTAGCCTTACCCCATTGGTAGACTGAGAGATAGCTCAGCTGTCTGAAGCCTGAACATATCATTTGTCAAACCAGAGGCATACTTCTGCCTCCTAAAACAAATGCCTCTGTGATCAATTTCTCCACTGTAAGACACATGTAGAATTTGCTTTAAGGTATATGCCTTGTGTAGTTTTCCTCCAGGATGGCGTCTGTGCAAAGGCAGTACACCTGCACTTCCCTTAGGACGCATTGCACCGCTGTGTTGCTCAATAATGTAGTTTGACAAAAAAAGGCTTGTGAAATCATATTCTCCTGTCAAACTAAGCCTCGAGTGATAAAAGCAGCGTAACTCTGATATTGTGTATTATAGGTTACCAATGCGAAATCAATGCACAACGAAAGCACTATTTTGTACACTAGTTATTCCAGTGTTACTATGACAAACCATGTTGTCGGCGTGGTGCCTCTCTTGTGCCCCATTCTCTATCCAAGCCAGACTAATTTCTATAGTTAAGGAACAACCATTGTAGAGAATATGATCAATCTTCTCAAAGGAATTTTGAAGATATTCATAGGAAATGTTGGATTTTAGAATTTACATTGCGACTCCCGGTTTAAAAAATTCCTCTCGTATACAATGTCACTCGCACGGTTCGACTATCGAACCGCGTTCATCACACTCAGTAAACACACTGTTACCACGTACTTTTTGCCGCATCAGCCTGTTGATAAGAGCACTACACACAGGAAGCCACCCGGTCTAAAGAACTGACAAATAAGGTAGTTGCCTTGAAATAACCGTTGCGATGAACTGTGATCTAGCATGCAAAGGATACAAGTGTTCCTTCAAGATCCAGTACAGCAAGGTAATATCTTTCAAAGCCGTCACTAAACAGAAAGAAAAACAGTGCATCTTAATGGCATATCTGATTATAACAACAAGCGGGCTTTTGCAGAACGCACACAGCACATAAAGTATCAATCTGCTAAACTATCTGTTTTTCCATTTCAAGCACTGGATGTTATGCTTTACGCGTGTGCGTGCTCTTATGAACAGGCTGATGCGGCCAAAAGTACGCGATGACTGTGTTTAGTGACTGAGCTGCCTCTGATGAACGCGGTTCGATAGTAGAACCGTGCGAGTGACATGTTTGCAAGAGGAATGTTTACCGTACATTAAAAAAAAACTTGCATAACTCTTATAAGAGTAAACTGAAACATCCAGAACTTGGGAGAAAATTAATCCAATATATTGGACCATGTTGGGCCTTCGAACACATGTTCCTAGGAGAAGTGTTAGTCTTTTTGGTGATGACTCGGGGTGCCGGCTCTGCCTGTCGGACCACCACATGTTCTGAGCAGTAGTGTTTGTGTTGTAGCAGGGTGTCGGTTGTCTGCCGGACATGAGATGTCGGGCGCTCGCGTGTCTGCCCTGATCAGTCCGTGTGATACTCGACACACTGAGGAGGCCGCATCTGATTGTCTTTAGCAAGACGTGGGGCATCGGACACCCTGGCTCTGAGCCAAACGTGGGTAATATCAGACACCGAGGAGGCAGTGTCCCTCTGCTCTTTCCAGGATAAGAGATAGCGGGCACAAAGTTGCTCAGCCTGCCTGGCCCCAGTGGGTATTGGGGACACACTCGGGAAGCCGTGTCCGCATGGCTGTCCTTCGACGTGAGTGTCGTTAACATGCTGTGAGGATGCGGCCCTTTTTCTGGCCTCAGTAGGTAATTCCATAGGCACTGTCTCAGGAGGCCTCGGGATATCACGCAGTGGCTCCAAGAGGGGCTACCTGCCCTCATCAGGCGGTGAGAGACTGGATTCACACGGCGAGGATACTGAGCCCGTCTGTCAGTCCGACCTCCGTACACCATAGGCTGGCAAATCCCTCAATCTCTGCATTCCGGCCAGTGCTGACTCTGTTGATGGTTTTGTTTACCCCAGGTGTCAGTGCCCTCTTTCTCCCCCCCCCCCCCCATACCCTAATTCCTCCTCTCTGGTGCCAGGATGGACATTTTAGGTTCCAGCCTCCATACCAAGTGTTGCTCCGGAGGAGCTGGCGGTGAGGCTGCTGCCTAGCAACAAGGGAGGGGAGGGCGGGGGCATTGTCACCACGATAGGGACATTTCCCACAGCCCATCGCTTCGGCGTCCTCACATCTGCGTTTAGCTGTATATAATATGAGGCCTGGGCGGGATATGTCCGGCGCGAGGGCCTGTAGGCAGGATACCCTTCCTGTGGGGCACCGGGGCTGGAGGGCAGTGGAGCCTGGCTGCAGCCTGAGCCCCTCAGACTGAGGAGACTGATCCGCGCTGCGCTCTTGTACCGAGGTGTATTCACTGCCCGGTTCCTTGCAGGGAATACATAGGGTCGGGTAGGGGTTCTAGCATCGCTCTATAGGAGGCCAGTCGCTGCAGGAGGCGCACAGTGGGGATTACAGACGCCGCTAGATGTCCAGGTCTGTGGTTTTCTTGCAGGAGTGAACTCGGCCTACAAGCGAGCGCTGGGGTCACTGGGCTCCACCTGGCAAAGGTTAGGGGTTCAATATTGGAAGATGCTCACACCAATGCTTTCGTAGTACAAAGAGAGGGGACGTCCATTTTGGTTGGACGCCTGGCGTGCTGCTCTCCGTGCAGGGACTCGAGAGGTAGATGCACAACCCCTGGAGCATTGTAGGGGTTCTCAAGATGTACAGGGGCGTCCTGTGCCTCGCCCCGAGCAGGTTACCAGTGCCCCTCGGAGGTGTGGACGCCTTGAGTGGTAAACAGTCGCGCCCAACACACGCCCGGTGTCTCTCAGACACGTTGATCCTTTTCAGATGTCATCAGAGCCACAGGGGCGTAGGTGGATGCCCCACCGGCCCTGTTTCACAGGGGTGTTTAAGTGATGGGCATAACTGTGAGATGCATTAACTACAGCCCTGAAACCCTTCACAACTAAGTTCTTCGCGACACTTCGGAGCCTACTGATAAGATTGATCTGGGCCGACACGCAGCCCGTATAGGCTCATAGACCCTCACAATGCCCTTTGCACATGGGGGCTTTGGGGTACCAGATTGTAATTTATATCCTCTAATAGCACAAATCATTACACCTATTTATGGTACCACCCGGATGCACGGCTACAGTATTTAAAACCTGAATGGTCACAGGCTCGCCCCTGCCTCCTCTCTACCATTCTCCCTCTTGGACCTACTAGGTCACATACTGAGATACAAACGTTGCATACTACGTATTGGGCATGGAAAAGGCTCTGTCGCTATCTGTAGGTCGACCACGTTTATTCCCCACATTTACCTTTACTGAACAATCCCTGGCTATCCCGACTACTGAAATCTTGACAAATATCTGGCAACCTCTTTGCTCTTACCTGCTGCTCCACCCTGAGGTGACAGATTGAAGATATGATACCACCCTAATCCAGGCTGCACTAGTTTAAAAATACACCTCGCCTCTGTCCAGAACCTAGTTCATTAACCTCGCCCGTGCTACCCACCCACGCCGACACGACCTGCAAATGCTTCACATGCACCAATACAATTGCGATCAATGATGTACTTGCCAGCTGACCATGATGTATATTTCACTATCTTCTTGCTTTGTTTAATGCGATTACTGTCATACCGTCTGTTATTATTTCTTGCCCCGCCTGATGCTGACTGTGGATATGATGGCGGTTGTTTATGAAAAATATATTAAAAACCATAACAAATAGATCCCCCCAAAAAACTACAGCTTTGAAAAAATGACGTCACCCCACCCCCCGGAAATTTGCAAATTGCACTCGTTGGTAAGCAGAAATTATTGGGTGGCTGTGCATAGCTCCAGGTAGTTATAGTTTATTAGACTGGACAACTACTACACACTTTTGCAATTATACGTTGGACTTACCCTAAATATTATGTCATGCACATTAACCTTGTCTTTCCTGTGAATTGGTTCCACCTTGCCCTCCCGTCCCCCGCAAACAAGTGTTTTGTCCACCCGAGAGTTTTTCGTACCATTGAAGCGCTACAAGAGTGAGTAAGCCATTTGCTTTATTACTGTTTTTTGCAGTTGAAACGCGTGCAATATATAACTGTGTCAGAACTGCCGGCTCAGCCGTGGATTACAATATTTGTATTGGGAGCTGCGATTCCATGTATTTAAACATTTAAACTGTATTGTTTTTGGCACTAGCTGTTTGAAGTAATAATAAAAGCAGAGACACTGAGCACATATTCTGTGATTCAGTGATGAAGTTAAATCCTTGTGTTCCAAGTGCTCACGTGCAGCAATTACTCACCATTGGATGGCCTTACAGTCACTCTTATTCATAGCACAAATCCTAAGAAAAGTGTAGGAGGACTAATTAGTACATGACAATTACAATGTCACAGAAAGTGACATCATAATAAGTAATGTCATGCCCGTATAATATTCCTCACAGATAATGTGGAATGGGCCTATGTTACAAAAATACAAAAATACAATCCTGCAACATTGTGAAAATAATATGTTTTGGTTTGTTTTATTTCTTATAAATAAAACGTTTGTTTTCCACATTTCAGTGTATAATTTATCTCAGAAAGGGCTAAAACGGACACTTTTCAAACAAACATGTGGAACTCGAGGATTACATTTTAAACTGTTTGCAGAGATTAACAAAACGTTCTTGTTGTATGTTTTTTAAACTGATAAATGGAGGATCCCTGTGGAAAGAAGGACTTAAAATCACCCCACGGCCAGGGTTCACACATACAGTGTTTGTAAATCCCAACAGGTTTCAGTACTGGGGTACAGGTTGACACCTCTCAGCCCCCTTCAGCCTTAGTAAGTGGAACGGAGTCCCCTCTCCCCAAAAAGTAAGGGGACTCCATCCATCCCAACTTGCGCCCTGCCTGCTCCTATTTGCTTGCTTTTTAGGTTTCGCCTGCCGAAGGCTGTGCTCTGCGCAGCTTTTCGGCGCAGGCGAAATCTATTGTTTACAATATGGGCTTCAGGAACGTCCCCCGGCTCCCATTGGCTAGCTCCATAAATGGAGGCTAGCCATTGGGAGCCGGATCTGTCCGTCAAGGCCAGACCAGATTCGGGGGCGTTCCCGCGATTTTTTCGCTCTCCGCCTCTGCGATGTCGTCATCGCGGCGGTGGGCGGAGTTTCGTTTTAAAAAAAAAAATTGTTTGTATTCGTCATTTCATGCCGACCACGGCCGCCGGAGGAAGTCCAGGTCCAGGTGAGTGCTGGCCGTTACCGCCGCCCCCCCTCCCGCTGTCCTGTGCCCGTTCCCGCCCCCCCTCCCGCTGTCCGTGTAAAGCGCTCTGACATCTAGATACAATCAAAAATCCGATATGGTTTCCCCTTCTCATGCCGTCCCGCTGCTCGTGTTCCCGCCCCCCTCCCGCTGTCCGTTCCCCGCCCGCAGCTCTCCTTCCCCAGTTCCAAAGCCCAGAGCTCTGCCCGTAATCACATCTCCTTACAGGCCGGTAAAAAATGCAAATACCTGGTAAAGTCAATCAACCGCTTTTTATTACAGTCATATTGCGAGATACAAACACTGCCACTTACAATAATTTCAGATCAATGATAACAATCCAAAACACGGCACAGCTACGTTCACACTAAATTGTAAAAGAAGGATGTTGTCTTCTCATGCCGTCCCGCTGCTCGTGTTCCCGCCCCTCGTGTTCCCGTCCCCCTCCCCCTCCCGCTGTCCGTTCCCCGCCCGCAGCTCTCCTTCCCCAGTTCCAAAGCCCAGAGCTCTGCCCGTAATCACATCTCCTTGCTTCATCCTCAGAGTAAAAAACCCTCGGACAGTTTTACAGCAAGCAACAAATGTTTTATGTCCTCTTTGAAGCCAAATCAACCGCTTTTTATTACAGTCATATTGCGAGATACAAACACTGCCACTTACAATAATTTCAGATCAATGATAACAATCCAAAACACGGCACAGCTACGTTCACACTAAATTGTAAAAGAAGGATGTTGTCTTCTCATGCCGTCCCGCTGCTCGTGTTCCCGCCCCCCTCCCGCTGTCCGTTCTCCGCCCGCAGCTCTCCTTCCCCAGTTCCAAAGCCCAGAGCTCTGCCCGTAATCACATCTCCTTACAGGCCGGTAAAAAATGCAAATACCTGGTAAAGTCAATCAACCGTTTTTTATTACAGTCATATTGCGAGATACAAACACTGCCCCTTACAATAATTTCAGATCAATGATGATCATCCAAAACACGGCACAGCTACGTTCACACTAAATTGTAAAAGAAGGATGTTGTCTTCTCATGCCGTCCCGCTGCTCGTGTTCCCGTCCCCCTCCCGCTGTCCGTTCCCCGCCCGCAGCTCTCCTTCCCCAGTTCCAAAGCCCAGAGCTCTGCCCGTAATCACATCTCCTTGCTTCATCCTCAGAGTAAAAAACCCTCAGACAGTTTTACAGCAAGCAACAAATGTTTTATGTCCTCTTTGAAGCCAAATCAACCGCTTTTTATTACAGTCATATTGTGAGATACAAACACTGCCACTTACAATAATTTCAGATCAATTATAACAATCCAAAACACGGCACAGCTACGTTCACACTAAATTGTAAAAGAAGGATGTTGTCTTCTCATGCCGTCCCGCTGCTCGTGTTCCCGCCCCCCTCCCGCTGTCCGTTCCCCGCCCGCAGCTCTCCTTCCACAGTTCCAAAGCCCAGAGCTCTGCCCGTAATCACATCTCCTTGCTTCATCCTCAGAGTAAAAAAACATCGGACAGTTTTACAGCAAGCAACAAATGTTTTATGTCCTCTTTGAAGCCAAATCAACCGCTTTTTATTACAGTCATATTGCGAGATACAAACACTGCCAGAGCAAAACCTGCAAACTATTCATGGTAGAAATATTATATTTAGGAATGGGTGTCTGGCTCTGTGTGTGTGTGTCTGGCTGTGTGTGTGTGTGTTTGGCTCTGTGTGTGTGTGTCTGGCTCTGTGTGTGTGTGTCTGGCTCTGTGTGTGTGTGTGTCTGGCTCTGTGTGTGTGTGTGTGTGTGTCTGGCTCTGTGTGTGTGTGTGTGTGTGTGTCTGGCTCTGTGTGTGTGTCTGGCTCTGTGTGTGTGTCTGGCTCTGTGTGTGTGTCTGGCTCTGTGTGTGTGTCTGGCTCTGTCTGTGTGTCTGGTTCTGTCTGTGTGTCTGGTTCTGTCTGTGTGTCTGGTTCTGTCTGTGTGTCTGGTTCTGTCTGTGTGTCTGGTTCTGTCTGTGTGTGTGTCTGGCTCTGTGTGTGTGTGTCTGGCTCTGTGTGTGTGTGTGTGTCTGGCTCTGTGTGTGTGTGTGTCTGGCTCTGTGTGTGTGTGTGTCTGGCTCTGTGTGTGTCTGGCTCTGTGTGTGTGTCTGGCTCTGTGTGTGTCTGGCTCTGTGTGTGTGTCTGGCTCTGTGTGTGTGTCTGGCTCTGTGTGTGTGTCTGGCTCTGTGTGTCTGGCTGTGTGTGTGTGTGTCCGGCTCTGTGTGTGTGTGTGTGTGTATTTGTGTGTGGGGCTCTGTGTGTGAGCAATGCCAATAGCTCTAACTTTTCCAAAGGCGAAACCATTGCATTGTAAATGCTTGTTATTCTATGGCTTTCCTTGTTTAGGCTGTCCATCTTATTTATTTATTTATTTATTTATAAAGTTTTGTTTCTCCCTTCCATGGATCGTAGCCTGTTTACCATCACTTTGATTGTCTGGCTTCTATGCTTCCTCTCCTTGCTTTTAGGAAACAACTTTTATCTTTTTGTTTAAGGACTCCAAGAGGGTGCTTATGTTTGCTAAGCAAACACAAGGAGATTATGGCCAGAGCGCTGAAACTTTTCAGACACTCGCCCCCAGTCACAGATCTGGGTTGAATCCATCATAGTTCTTTAGCTCACTTCATCACCCCATGTCATACCCAGCTATATGCAAATTAGTCTTGACCCCGTGCCTCATGGGAACAGTCCAGCCTGAACTGCCAAGCCGGGTTTTCCCTGGACCAAAAACAAGCATCCTGAGACCGGTTTTGGGGTAACACCCCATATCAGCCAGGCAAGCTTGAAACCAGTGGCAAAGTGAGCAAGGGACCCACGTCTGGTCATACCCTGCCTATCTGAAAAGTTTCAGCGCTCTGTCCATCATCTCCTTGTGTTTGCTTTGTTTGCCCAAAGTTGGCGGGGAATGCCCAGACGTGGGTCCCTTGCTCACTTTGCCACTGGATTCAAGCTAGCCTGGCTGCTGAGAGGTTTTAACCCGAAACCGGTCTCTGGATGCTTGTTTCTGGTCCAGGGAAGATCTGGCTTGGCAGTTTGGGCTGGACTGTCCCATGAGGAACAGGGTCAAGACTGTATAGCTGGGTCTGAACTGGAGTGGCGATGTGAGCTAGAGAACGATGATGGATTCAACCCAGATTTGTGACTGGGGGTGAGTGTCTGAAAAGTTTCAGTGCTCTGGCCATTATCTCCTTGTGTTTGTTTTGCATATTCTCCTCCACTCTCCCAAATTGCTCTCTCTCGCCCATAGGCTTCTCTCCCCCACACTGCACATTGCTTTTACCTGTATGTTTCTCCCTTTGTCCGATGTTCTCTCCCTCGTGTTGTTTCTCCCCCCCCTCTGTTGTGCTGTTCCCACTGCCTTCCCAACCCTCTCATCCGTTTAAAACAAAAATGTTCAAAGCACTTTTGTGCTAGATTTAAAAAAGGGGGCTTTAGAGCTACTTTTGAATTCTTTTCTTTTTAATTTTAATTTACAGATTCTTGTGTGATAGATAAATAAAAAGAAAAAAGCCTGTTTCTTCTGTAGGAGTTTGCATGTGTGTTGGATGCATGTGTGCGTCTACAGAATGACATGACAGTGACATCATTGTGCTCTTTTTTTTTTTTAAAGCCATGATACAGAGCAGCAGTGCATGCTGTACACCTTGACTAAAACATTGGTAATGTCAGTAGGTCTCAAGGGCTAGACTTCTGCCCTTAAACATGTACTGTTCAGCACTGCTGTACATGGTTGACATATTCAGTTTCAATGTGTTAGAGCTGTCATGTGGTTCTTGTGGAGATTCACCAAACTATCCAAAAGTTTCAGACTGATGAGTTTGGAACACTTAGGTATTTTCTGGGATTCTTTTTTAATTCTAGTAGGTGTTTTATTGTTCTTGGTCCATGTAGATGTTCTCTGAACTTTCCCTAGGTATTCACAAATAGATGTACTTGAACTCATTTGCTGTCTTTATTAGACCGAAGAATGGAATTATTTATTTGTGGAGTTCTCCCAGCGCTGCTCTGAAAAACCTTTAGCAATGTTTTAAAGTTATTAAACCAAAGCCTTGCCTCACTTGAATTAAATCTCCACACCCCGGAGGGGATTGACTTTATTGTCTTCAGGGTGTCTTCGGTGGTGAGGGCTGTCCAGTTGTCGATCGCTGGCTTCAGGGTGTCCGGGGTGATTGGTGAGGGTTCAGTGTGTTGGTTGTCTAAGTCGAAGTTGTCGTAGATGCTCTTGATTTTGTGGTGGAAAAAGGTGCTGAGTTTGTCGCAGAGGTTTTGTGAGGGAGGGATGTCGGTCGACTCGCTGGTAGGTTGGGTGAACTCCTTGATGATGTTGAAGAGTTCTTTGCTGTTGTGGGCATGAGTGGAGATTCTGTCTTCAATTGCTTTTTTTCCTCATTTTTCTGATGAGTTGGTGGTGGGCGTTCGAGGCGGCTTTGAAGTTGCTGTGGGGTTCTGTGGATTTGGTGTTCCTCCAGACCTTTTCGAGTAGGTGGCAAGTGCTTCTGGAATCTCTAAGTTCGGTGGTGAACCATCTAGTTTTCTTGGCGTGGGTGTTGTTGTTTTTTAGGTCTCGCCTGTCGATGCGCATGCGCATCGAGCTTGCGAGTCTATGGTGGCTTATCCACTCTTTATCCCCAACTTGCAAGGAATCGTGGCGATTCCTTGCAGTGCACGAGAAATTTAAGCTCAATGCGCATGCGCATTGAGCTTAAATGCGCGTGCACATGCCCCCAGCCGCCTGCCTTGCCTACTCTCTCACACAGCCTCCCCCAGCTCCACCCCCTCACTTCTTGATTGCACGGCCGCTAGGCCGTGCCTCCTCTACTCTCCTCCTCCTACTCTCCTGCCTCCCCCAGCTCCACCCCCTCACTTCTTGATTGCACGGCCGCTAGGCCGTGCCTCCTCTACTCTCCTCCTCCTACTCTCCTCCCCGTCTGTTCCCGCACTCCTCCCACACCCCCGCTCCGCCCCCTCCCCTGCCTGCCATGTCGCGTTCAAAACTTTTACTCCATGCATAATCACGTAATAGTGTAAGAATTACAGAAACAGCTGGCCTGTCACAAGCAGAAAATCTATTTGCGTTTCAGGACTTTGAGCACACGTTTTGCTGGGCGATTTCTTTGAATTTGCATTTTTGTATAGTCTCTTATTGCCGTCCTTCGGGGTACATTATCAGATCTTACTACCTGCTACAAAAGTAAAGAAGCAAACAAAACATGCACTGGAGAGGCTAGAAAAACAAGTACCGACTCAATGACCTCTCCACTTAATAACGTAACCCGAAATGCAATAAAGTGTTTTATATCTTCACCAGACTTGCTTAGAAAGGACCTCAAGCTCACGCACAAGCAGGCTTTCTAATTGGAAGGGAGACTCCCTCCATTTAGACCAATAAAGTGTTCTGTCTCAATTTGTGTTTACTTTCTCCATCAAACGGCAAATCTTCAGGGTATGGTGGCCATCCGAGAAGCTGCCATTCCTCTCGACCGGAAACGCTCTCTTCTGAAATGGCCGCCCCGTTACCCTACCCTGGGGAAGCGTTAGTCCTCTGTCTACTTCTTACGCATCTGCAAAAACTACGAGGCAAGGTACGTCAGAACGCTCTTCGACTCTTGCGTTACAGTGGGTGTTTTGTACAATTAGCGAGGATTAAGGGGTTAAAGGCTGTATTTAAGATCCTTCAGCGCGCCATATTTTAAACTATTGTTTGCATTGTTTTATTTAGCAATGGCAGCGGCTTCTGTTGCCCCGAGGGTGCCGCTCAGGACAACAACGATACTGGATATAAATGAAGCGAAATCTGCCTGCCTTCGATTTGGTTGCTACTCATCTCAAGCGCATTTTTTCTAAAACTTCCTTTAGGAGTTCGGCATCAGTTTTGTCAGCCTTGAGCTCCTGACACATAGAACGGAACAGCCAATCCGCGTTCGTCCAAGGGCATGAAGTGTAGACCGAGCTGTCACGCTATAGACCCCACGCCTCAGGATGGAGATGTCAGTAATGTTTAGATCATACTTTCGCCTGTCAATTTGAGGCGGCGCTCTGGATCGTTTCATACGAAAAAATGAAGCAGGGTTTTCCGCCAAGGCTATTCAACTAACCCTTGTATGGTCCTGACTACACTTATAGAAACATATACATTGGTCTGGCCCAGGCCTACCAAACTGTGACTTTGGACATATATTAGGGCGTTATCAGGGTCAATAGTACTTACTATCGACAGTGGTTGTAATTTAAACAGTCTATAAGCAGTCCTCTGAAGTCATTAGATGTAGCTCACTCACCCTCACCCTCACTCACCCTCACTCACCCTCAACCCCTCACCCTCACTCACCCTCCCTCACCCTCACCCTCACTCACCCTCACTCACGCTCAACCCCTCACCCTCACTCACCCTCAACCCCTCACCCTCAATCCCTCACCCTCACTCACCCACACTCTCCCACACTCACCCTCACTCACCCTCACTCACCTTCACCCACCCTCACTCACCTTCACCCACCCTCACTCACCTTCACCCACCCTCACTCACCCTCACCCTCACTCACCCTCAACCCCTCACCCTCACTCACCCTCAACCCCTCACCCTCACTCACCCTCAACCCCTCACCCTCACTCACCCTCAACCCCTCACCCTCACTCACCCCCACTCACCCTCAACCCCTCACCCTCAACCCCTCACCCTCAACTCCTCACCCTCACTCACCCTCACTCACCCTCAACCCCTCACCCTCACTCACCCTCAACCCCTCACCCTCACTCACCCTCAACCCCTCACCCTCACTCACCCTCAACCCCTCACCCTCAATCCCTCACCCTCAATCCCTCACCCTCAATCCCTCACCCTCACTCACCCACACTCACCCTCACTCACCCACACTCACCCACACTCACCCACACTCACCCACACTCACTCACCCTCACTCACCCTCACCCACCCTCACCCACCTTCACCCTCACTCACCCTCACCCACCCTCACTCACCCTCACCCTCCCTCACCCTCAACCCCTCACCCTCACTCACCCTCAACCCCTCACTCACCCTCAACCCCTCACCCACCCTCAACCCCTCACCCTCAACCCCTCACTCACCCTCACTCTCACTCAACCCCTCACCCCCTCACCCTCACCCTCACTCACCCTCAACCCCTCACCCCCTCACCCCCTCACCCCCTCACCCTCCCTCACTCACTCACCCTCACTCACTCACTCACCCTCACTCACTCACCCTCACTCACTCACCCTCACTCACTCACCCTCACTCACCCTCACTCACCCTCACTCACTCACCCTCACTCACTCACCCTCACTCACTCACCCTCACTCACCCTCACTCACCCTCACTCACCCTCACTCACCCTCACTCACCCTCACTCACCCTCACTCACCCTCACCCACCCTCACCCTCACCCTCACTCACCCTCACCCTCACTCACCCTCACTCAGCGCAACCACAGCATCTTCACTAAATATATTTAATAAACTTTAAGCTATTGGCAATATAAAATAAAATCCATTTTATTTACGTATTAATTATTAATTGTTTTTTAAAGCCATTGATTTTTTTAATATCAATACATATAAGTCACATATAAGTCCCGTTAATACAAAACATGTTGCTTTACAAATGCTAGAGGTGTCACATTTACAAAAATTATAACTATTGGCTTTGTAAAGAAGAAAGCTATTAATTTAGCTATTTAGAAAAAACAACACATAAATAAAAAACAAAAAAATAAATAACACCTATAGCTCAAACTTTCCTACTGCGAGACCTATTGCATTTCCAATGCAATAGGTCTCGGAGAATTTGAGTTAGAGCTTTTAGAAATGTTTATGGCTTTTTTTTTTTAATTCTTTAACATTGGCTACAGGAAACAAAAATGCTAAAGATTTACAAAAAACCCATAAACAATTCTAAAAGCACTAACTCTAATGCTGCGAGACCTATTGCATTTCTAATGCTTGTCTTGAGGGGGGCTATGGTATTGGCGCTGTCGGAGATCCATCTATGCAGGGTTCGGGCTGCGGTGTTTACGTTGTTTTTTGCGATGGTTGGGGTGGAGTTGCTGAGTGATGAGGTTAGCTGGTTGTCGGTAATTCTGATCCAGTTTCTTCTTGGGAGCAGGTGCTGGTTTCTTTGGATGAAGGGTGTTCTGAAGGTGTAGTGGACGCAATGGTTGTCAGTCCATGGGAGTCCGGTGGTGTGGCTGAAGGTGATGGAGTTTCCTGTTGTGAAGAGGGGGTCGAGGATGTGTCCTACTGAGTGTGCGAGTTCGGTCACGATCTGGCGGAGTCCAAAGTTGGGGCGGTTGTCCAGGAGGAATGTGGTGATGGGGTCCAGTTGCTTGTTGAGGTGGAAGTTGAGGTCTCCCAGTAGGGTGTAGTTGGTGGACGCGATGGCATGTGGGGACATGATGTCCTTGATGGAGGTGGTGAAAAAGTCCGCAGGGTCCAGGGGGGTCAGTAGATGAGGGTTCCACGGAGGGTGGAGGTAGGGCTGGCCAATATCTTGAAGTGAAGGTGTTCCATCAGGTCTGTGGGCTCGTCGGGGAGTGTGCTTAGGCGCAGTGTGGATTTGTGGACTATGGCGATTCCTCCTCCAGGGCGGGTGGGGCAGTCCTTCCTGGAGAGCTTGTATCCTTGGGGAATGGCGATGGCGATGTCCGGTCCCGAGGTGGTGTTGGTCCAGGTTTCGGTAAAGAATGCCACGTCCGGGGTAGTGCTGTTGAGGAGGTCCCAGATTTCGGTGGCATGTTTGTGGAGGGATCGGACGTTGAGGATGCATTGCAGGGTCTTCGGTTCGGGCGGATTGCGCTGGGTAAGTGGTTTTGACGGTGCTGCAGGTATGCCGGCAGCGGTGACAGCTGAAGGGTCAGTGGGTGTCAGCTGGTGATGCTAGCTTGCAGTTGTTGCGGACTGGTTTGAGAGCGTGGAGTGCCGCTGGGTCGTAGCGTTGGCGATGCAGAGATCCAGGGTTCCTGGCGCTGGTCGTAGTCGGGTCGCAGACGGGCTTGCCTTTGGCGCCCCGGCGGCGTGGCCGCCATTAAGGAGGAGTCGGGGAGGGTTGGACAGCTGGGAGGCGGGAGGGGGCAGGGGAACTGGATTGGGGAGCTGGATTGGGCTGGTTGTGCTTGGGGGAGGGGCCGCGGGGGCAGCAGCGGCAGGGAAAACTGGGCAAAAAAAGGCAAAAGGAAAAAGGCAAAAAGAGAGAGAAAAGTGCAAATAAGGCAGCAAAAGTGCAAGAAATAGTGGAGGAAAGACACAGAGGACACAAGAGAGTGAAAGGGGGAGATTGAGATGAGGGTAAAAAAACGAGTGAAAAACGAAGGAAAGACACAGCAGACAGAGTGAAGAGGGAGCTTGAAATGAGGGGAAAACTACAGAAAATGGAGGTTAAGACGCAGAAGGAGAGTGAATAGGGGAGATAAAAGTGAGGGGAAAACGAGTAAAAAAGGAGAGAAAAGCAGAGCAAGAGAATGGAGACAGAGGTCCACTGAACCACCAGGGATGAGGCGCAGGTGAAACCTGCGGGTGAAGGAGGGCCTAGAAAACCAACACTCGAAAGTGCAGGGGCTGGGGGGGGGGGGAGGGAGACCTCACTTAATGGTGGAGCTGCGAGGGAGGGAGAGCAATTTCAGTGACAATGAGTCAGTGGTATTGTTCAACTCCTCATGCTCCTCATGCTGCCCATCCTGCCAAAGTAAAAGCTATAACAAATCTGGTAATGAATTTGGTGTTTCACCGATGACTGGGGGAATTTAAGTTGTTGTAGGGTCGCAGTACTGAGTTTGTGCAGTAGTCCAGTGGTGCTTGGGATTGGGGGATGACTGACTTATAGTGCAGGTGAGCGAAATTAAGTGCTATAGGATATCCATTTCTATGCCTGATTCTGTGCTGGTGAAAGTCAATATGTGTAGAGAAGAGAATATTGAGTGTCTGGCGAATTGATGTAGACGGATGCTTCAATAGAGTGTGGCAGCATACTTTGTGAGAATTTGGCTAGTGGAGGAATGTTGGTGAAATATATGTTGTAGACTGGTAATCCTGAATGGAAGTAAGTGGGCTAGTATATGGTGGAAGTCTGGCAGTATGCCTGATGTGTTTTACATAGTAGGTAAGTTTGTGGGTGGCTGTTTGCTGGTAGATTGCCATAGTAAGTCAATATCTCCTCTGAAAGAAAATGCCCGACTACACTGTGCTGGTGTGTGATGAGAGAGGGGCGTCCACGTATAGTAGAATTGTGGTGCTTAGAGGTCTACACACCAACAAAGTAAGCTCAACTGACCAGAGGGGATGTGAAATACAGAGGGGACTGCAAATTACTAACAGAATCCAACATCATGTACTAATCCTTACACAACAGAACTTTGAGTAAAAAGACGCTGAGCTCTCGTTCATACAAGACAACAAGCTTCATCATCCTGTCTGATCCTCACCTCGAGCTCCTTGCTTTTGGTGGGACTGCGATAAATGGTGGAGCTCTTTTCTGAAGGGTGGTGGGGAGGAGAGAATAACCCTTTTGATAAGCCACCTGGTTTGTGTCTTGTACACTAAATGTGCCATTCCATTTAAAATGTTATGCTGCAATGTGCCCCGAATGTTAAAATTGGCTATGTTAGACTGTAGGTGTTTTTTATATTGCTACAAACGGGGGTTAGAGAAGAGGTGTACAACAAAGGGACCCATTCTCCTACAAATGGATATGCAAAAATGTAAATCGAAGGCCCGTCCGTTCTGAGTGACATAACCCTTCACAGACTCGTGAGAAAAAACCTCCGGTTCTCTTATAAAACCCTCACCCACCAGGGTTGCAGAGTTTGTGCTTTTTTTTTGCTTAAGCACTACTTTTGCACTGGAATCGGGGAGTTCGATCCTTGGTCCTGACGAAAAGCCATTGGGATTGGCTTCAAACATGTAGACCATTAGAAAGGCAGGTAAGTTATCATCTATTTCTACTTTCTTTCTGTTTTTAATCACACTGCCGGGAGTACAGGTTAATTTACTCATCTACCAGTTATGTATTTTTGACCTTTTTATATATTTACCTCCTTCATTATAGTACACCACTCAGTATTCCAGCGTATCTCGCAGTTTGCAGCATGGCCCGTTCCGCAGTGGAACGGGAAAAACCCAGTGATGAAGCATGCCACCAAGGAGCAACCCTGGTGGGTGAGGTTTTTATAAAAAAAAACAAAGCTTTTCTCCCTAGTCAGTGTAGGGTTATTTCACTCAGAACGGACGGGCCTTCTTTGTGGTTTTTTTTTTAAATAAAGGAGTTTATTGTCTCAAGAGTTGGCACGAGGAGACAATAAAATCTTTCCTTTGTAAATATCATTTAGGTTGGCAGCTTACAGCAGACTGTGTGAAACTAGTAAACCTCCTCTTACTCCTCATACTTGTGAATAGATGGTGGTTATAGGTCTCCTGGCAGAAAGAGATGCTTATCTGCTGTTTGGCAAAATATTGTCTAGTATATGTGGGAAGAGGTCAGTAGTTTTATTGGGTGGATACTTTGTGAAAGAATACGAAGCTTAGCTATGGTCAGAGTGGTAGTGGATTATGGTGGGTGTCTGTTTTTTGAGTGAAGAACTTATCTTGACAGCTCTAAGGAGGGGAGTTCAGTTTTTGTCAGATTTGTAAATTCATGAAGATTAGTGGTAATGATTGGTAGCTTTTTGATATAGGAGTGTGATAACTGCAATGCTGGTGTGTGTTTGTCTGTCTGTCTGGAGTTACATGATTGATGTGGGGGTCAGGTTTTTGGAGATGCTGCTCTACAATTAGTTTTGTTTTTAAGACCGAGGCCAGTGTGTGGAAAAAAATTTGAGGCTCAGTGGCTGTGGTTGAAGATCTCAACATAGTAGTGTATGTTTAGCAGCAGCTGTTTTCATTGTATGAGTTTAGGTTGGGGGTAATTCTGTGATTCATTGATTCTGGTGGGTGGGAGGTATTGTAATAGGACAAGCATCTTGGTTACAAGCAAGCATATGAATTTGATTGGGTCATGCAATTGGATATCAATTGGAAGCAGAAATTAGGTTGCAAAATAGGGGTGTTCTGATGTGTTTAGTAGAAAAATTAACCCAGTCCAGAATTTGTGTTTGAACCTGCAGTCTAAGTTTTATAATCTGATGGGTCCACTCAGTCTTAATTCCTGCCAAAGTTAATAAAATGAGTACCTTTGAGATTAGTGACAAACATTTTGTATCTGTCAACAGTGCTATGAGACCTCCATGAGGCTGCATGCTCCCGGTACAAACACACCTATTCTGTTCTGTTACTTATATAAAGTTGGGTGGGTATTTGGTGATGGGTAAGGATAGATTCTGGATGTATTATGTGGTCATTAGAGATGGGTCCTTTTGTGGAATGACATTCTGGACAGCTGCTAGTAGATGTACTGATATGTTTGTGGGTGGGTGTACGACCCGGAATGGTGGCTATTGGGCTTCAGTGCTTGTGTTACTTTTTAAAACAAGGACATTCCTCCCAATAAAAAGAGTAATGATTCCTCCAGTAAAACGCCATATAAAACCGGTCAAGAGTATAGGTATGCTGATTGACGCCCCATGGTTTGTCCTACATAACTTACCACAAGGAGTAGATGAGCATCCTAGTGTACGTACCAAAAATGTGTTGTTTAGTTTATGTGACAGCTACATGCCTAAACTGTATCACCTCTAGCTTGTGAAGGAAGCGTTTTCTAAAAGTCACTCACAGACGTTTGAAAAAGAGGTCAGTCCCTCACTTCCAGAGAGTCTGCACACGACTCTACAAACGAGTGGCCCACATAGAATGTAGTTACTCAGAGCATCTTTCACAGTGTAAAATAAGCCCTCTACTTGGTGACTACAATTCAGATTTGAGGTGGCTTTACTGGATAGTGCTGCAAGGGGGTTGGCTCAATTAAACAAGCATTTGCAATACAATAGGTCTCGCATTTACGAGAGTTTTAGCTATTGGCATTGCAAATGAAAATGCCTTTTATTTATGATTTGTTTTTAAAACAGATAAATAAAAGGTATTGTGATTTACAATGCCAATAGCTTTAACTCTCGCAAATGCGAGACCTATTGCTTTGCAAGTGCGTTCAGTGCCCGTGCTATAAATGTTTTGAAAAAGCGTTTGGACAGAGCGTGTCCTGCCAGCAACAGGCAGCAGAACAAAGCTATTTGAGACAGTAGTGCTGGAAGGCTGTAATTAAAGCCTACCGAGTAACCACACTCATAACAGGGGGTGTCGCCATGGAGGCACTGAAAATGGACTACTAAGCCTTTTGACCAATGAACAGCCACAGTTTACAGTGGACAATGACACAAGCCAATGAAAAATATGGATGGAGAGTGGGCAGAGCTTTGATTCCCTACCTGAATACAGCATGCCTCACAGAGCAGCGCATGCGCTGCCCAGGCTCGACCTAAAAAACATGTGTTTCCTTCCATTCGCTGGATTTTATAGTCCAGAGTTATTGCTGATGTGCAAAAAAAAAAATTGTTCCAGTATTGATCCCGTGTTGTCTACAATTTTTGTATTTTCACGTAGATTTCAAGTGTATTTTTTGCATCTGTTTATTGTAATGTAATGTGAGAATTATTTAAGGGTAAAATATGCATGGTCGCTATACTATATAGCTGCCATATAATACAAACACTACTAGCTACATGAACAGTAAGGACTTCGGGAAAAATACCTACTTTGAAATTAATGTATGGCTTTACTCGCCTAATAACCTCATCAGGAGTAAGAATATGTTGTCATCTAAAAAAAGTTTTTTACACCGAAAATTCAGAAATATATGTCGTAAAATATTCTCAATTCAAAATATAACCTAAATTCCAAATTTAGTGCTATTTGGGTGTCTAAAGTTAAGAGCGGTGGATCAACTGTCCTCTGGTTGAATGAGACCCACGTCTGCAGTGAGGTAGTGTCTGTATATGGGAGACTTGGCTGATGATGGCATCCTTGTGGTCCTGGCAGTTTCTAGCAAGAAAATAAAAAATCCCACTCGTTGAAATCCAAACCTCCGAAATCACTTTACATTCGGCAACCCTTACAAAGCTAGTTTCACTAGTGTTTCTTTCACAATTTTCAAATTTTAAGCACAAGATTCTACTTTCGCAATTAACTTTTATGTTTTTCCCCCTGTCAGCTGACCGGGCCCTAGCCTCGCCCTTAAATCCTCAGCACTCTGTCAAATAACTTACGCACTCTGCAACCCATCTCCACCCTCTTTTCGTCTCACCGCCTCTGATTTCACTCTCGCCATCTTTTGTGTTAATTGTATATTTTTACATTCTGCTGCTATTGTTTTTTTTACTTCTCTCTGTCTTTCTCTCTTTACATCTCCTCAACCCCTCGCCTAGCCATTCCACCTAATGTTGTTCACATAGGCATTCTCCTCCTTTGTTCCTCCCTGCGAATATGAGTATGGCAGACATTTTAGAAAAATCTCCTGTAACCCTCTTATCTTTTGAATTACCATATTTTTGTAACCTAAACTCCAAGTCCTTTCATTTTAATAATTGTGCGAACTTTTTAAAACTTTGTTTTTCATCCAGACCTCAGTTTATTAACATTTTTCGCAGATTGCATGTTTGGCGGTCTGATTTCTTCAGAATGTGTTTCTTCAATAAGGTTCTTTGAGAAGGGGTCAGTAGTGATGTGCAGCGTGTTATTTTTTTTAAAGCCATTATTACTACTTATGTACATCATGTATCTTAGAAGGGTTACACATCTGATGCAAATACAAACAGTGCACACATTAGTTAGGTTGAATGCTTTAAGTGATGCATTCAATTACTACAACAAACTGTAAATCATTGAAATGTAACCGGTTAATATGGTATCAGTCTGTGTACATAGGCCTATTTAGAGTGTTAGCTGTGGCAGCAACGCTTGCTTCGTTAGAATGAAATGGGGGGTCGTGGGGGTTGCAATTTGTATTGTATCTGTGTTGGTGGTGGGCGAGGTGGTAGTATTACGCATGGTAGTCTGTTTGGTGGTAGGGCTCGGTTCTCCAAACTAGAAGCCCTTTTGTGGAAGCAGTAGCTACGCTGCAGTGTGGTGGCTTGTTCGTATTTAAATTAAATGTTGACAGGTTGGATGCTTAGTCGGTATTTGGTGAAAGGTCGGTGCCTGTTGCCAAAAGTTGGGGAACTTCCTAATGGTCACATACACTGTGACTGTCCACAAAACCTGTTTTTAAAGTTTGGTGCTTGTATGTAGAAAAATATCAATTCAATTTTTTGAAAATAAAAATGCTTATGTGGAACTTGATGTAACCAACTGTGGATTAGAATGTATGGTAACCCTGCGATGGATCCCTCCTTTTGCGTGATGATTTCAAGTTGTGCCATAAATCAACATGCAGACATATAAGTCTCCTCATTGGATAATGAAAGTTAATATCTGGGGGTTGTCTGGTTGTGAAAGACCTCTTGTGGACCACACTAAACTTTAGTGGGCTTATAGCCAGACCATTGCTTACCATTTGTTCTCTTCATTTTCTCTCCAACTAGCGTAATTGTTATTCAGTGGTTTGCCTGCCTCTTCTTGTGTTTGTGACACCCTCGGAGCGTAGCCTCTTTACTATCCTTTTGATTGGCTGACTTGTATTCTTCCACTGCTCACTTTAATTGAAATACTTTTTCATTAAAAACTCCATAAAAGTGCATTTGTTTTCTTGATCTCGTTTGCTGCTTACCCCTTTCAAATGTCCACCCATGTTGTGTTCAGTTCACTTGCCCCCCCTGCTTCTCTGTTGCTCTCCTACCCATTGCGGTCCTTAAGTTTTTACTTTTTTGGAAGGCTATGATGCTGCCCTTTGCTGCTGGTCCTCTCCATAAAGCACTTTAGCATCGATTGCTCCTTTGCAAACTGCCCATTCCCTGTTGAGTTGACCTATCCACTCCTCTGTTGCTCCGCCACCGCGAGCAGTTATTTAAAAAATATATATATGTTTGATAAGCAGCCAGGCAGTTGCCGTTTGCTGACAAGGCCTCTCCACTGCCCAAAATGCACCTTTGCACAATTAAAATGTAATTTTATTTACTGATAGAAGTGGCATCCATCATCATGGATCGATTATTAAAACAAAAATGGTGCCTGCCACATTCTGTTTTGCACATGTCATCATGCATGCACGCGCCTGTAGTTCGTACTAAATAGTATTTTAAGGCAGCAGTCATTGATATGGCATCTGCGCCCTTTTCTATAGAATGTATTTACGGCAAGTGTTGTTTGGTTTGTCCACGTCAGTTAATTTTATAGTCTGGCTGAGTTGGGGGGGGGGGGGGGTATATTTGGAGTTGTAATTCGATGAGCAATTTTGTTACTTGTTGTGTATTATGTCTTGGTAAGATAGGTAGTGCTGTTGAGAGCACGTCGATACCCACTCAGGTGGCACGTGTGCTGTTTTTGATGGTAAAGCCAGAATGTGTGGATTTTTAACTTTTAGTTTAGATAGGTGCTTGGCTGACGTGCCACACAAAGGGCAGTGCAACTTGGCGAGCAGAAGGGTGTCGTGGGTTTGTGATACTGACACCTGTGTTATGCGGTAGTGTTACATTACATCCTTTGTATCTAAGCAGCAGGGAATGGAATTCATTTCAGCTTGTTAATTAGTTCCTGGTAAACAATGTATTACATTTGTGTCTCGTTTACAATCCAGGATCACTCAAGTTGACTGCATTTTCTGAAAAGCTTGTCTTGTACTCACTCATTCCAGCATTACTTAGGCTAGAGACTATGCACGTAGCTTGTCCCCAATGTCCCCGCCAACCCTGGCCATTTTCCGTTCTATATTGATCTTTGGATCTGACCTTCGCTGATTTCCTTAGAACCAATTCCCAAAAGCTGGAGGTTGGGCTTGCCTTTTAAGTGCTTGTCTGCTTTAAATGGAATTGTTGACCATGTCTCTGTCCTCCAAGAGAACTTCTCCGCAATAACTTTATCCACACCATATTTCATATTCTGGCTACCCCCATATCCTTACTTGACTTTCGTTTCTCCTTTTTCAGTTCCAGAGCTTGAAGACTGAGCGGAATATGCATTTATCAGTAAACTACAGCTTGGCCAGGCAAAATCTGGCACTGCGGCCACGTCTGGAGAATGGCAAAGCCAACCTAGCTATCAAGTACCAGCAGCTAGCTGAGGTGGTGAACACGTGCCGGGACAGACAACGAAAGCTTGGTGAGTCCCTTGGAGAAGGACACTTTGGATGATGCTTTGACGCCATACCATCCTGCAGCCATAGATTGACCATGGCTGTGTGCTTTATCTATCAAAAATCCTAAATTCATTTGCTTTGTGGAATTGCTTGGCACAGAGCTCTAACTTTGCCTTTTGGTGGGTGGATATTTTCCTAGATAGTGCCTATGGTTATTGCTCCATCCAACTTTATTATTTTTACAGCATGCAGTAAAATCTTTAACAGAACAATAATATACTCCCCTATCCATGTATCAATGAGTATGAAGCATTGTATACATGAAAATACAATATAATGCAATCTCAGCTCTCCAGTTTAATAAAGATGTGGGACACTTGCTGTACCATTACCCCTTTACTGCACAATGTTGTCTTGATCTTTCCATAATCCACTACGTTAAGGAGCCTCTAACAAACCAATCAAGGTCCATGGGTCATGCAACACGTAGATGCACTCATAGGTAAGAGTTTTAAAATATAATGGCTGTCGTGATCAACTGATCTCCAGATGCAGACATGTGTTCAGTATTTCTATTGGTGAGTCACCGCGAAATTAAAATCCACCTTTTGATTAAATCCTTCCTGCGCTTGTCTAATTGTATTCCAGAAAAGTGCTACAAATCCTACTTCCTGTGCCAAAAGAGCAAGATTAAAATTATCTAGCATACGCCATCTCTATATGTTACTGGAAAAACTACATATCTGCACATCAGCATGCCTTTGTAGAATCGCATATAACCAGCATTTTAACTGCCCCCAGAAAGGCTTTTTTACAGTTCTCTGCTACCCCTTATTGTATGAATTGCCCAAAAATGAATGTACCTGTGGTTTGGCAAGGTCCATGCGCAGTGAAACACATCTTTATTCATACTTTCTATGCCCCATTTGATGAAGAATATCACACATAAACTTTCAAAGCAAAACATTCAAACCAGTAGAATTCACAGAACGACAATTAAAAAGCATGTCCCCAAACCATTTAGATCTAGTAAACGTAGAGGTAATTCTTCGTCTAAAGCACTGCTGTCCTATTATTAACCTCTTTCAGGAAGTAAAAACCCCTTGAAAACTGATCTCGCCCAAAACACGTCGAACATCATAATAGTTTTTTTTAAAATGTAGTTTGACATTCAATGAAGATTTCTGACTTCACTTAATCTCCGCTGAAAGAGACATACATGTTCTTTATGCACAATATGAGAAAAGTAATCAAAGCTACCACCCAAACTTGGTATCATAACGATAGGCCTAAAAGCTTATTATTAAACAAAATGTTACTACGCCACCAATTTACCTTGACAGTCTTTCTCCACTTCCAAAGAGATCTTCCTGTTTTTAAAGGTACAAGTTATGCGATTAGAATCAACTGAGCACTCTGCTTATACTCAGTCTTACGAACTGGTTCTCGGTGTCAATGGAGCAGGGAGGAAGAACCGTATTTTGTTATGCACATTTGTAGAGTGCGCTGTAATCTTGGAGGGTACAGGCGTGAGTTGGTGCTGAACAGGCGTGAGTCTAGGCAAACCTACAGCCTAGTGGGACTACTCCAAACGTCAGGTCTTCAGCTATGTTTGTAATTCAAGAAGCAAGAGGGAGACTCTTATGTGTACTGGCATGTCGTTCCATGCTTTAGGAGCAATGTAGGAGAAGGCTCGACCGCCAGTTCTGGATTTCCATATGTGTGGTTTTTGCGCAAGTGGGAATCTGGAGGAGCGGAGGTGTGTGAGGGAAGATGCAACTGTTAAGGCATGCTGCACGAGTGTTATGTACTGCTTTGAAAGTGTGGGTGAGTAATCTGAATTGTGACAGTTTGTGAATGGGAGCCAGTGGAGCTACTCTAGATGTGGTGTAATGTGAGCGCAACATGGGAGGGTGAGAGTGATACTGGCCGCTGGGTTAGGAATGGTCTGCACACTTCTGGTAGGCTTTTTTGTTGATCCCGGCATAGAGGGTGTTCCCACACTCCAGCTTGCTTGTGACCAGGGCATGCGTGATGGTTTTCCAAGTGCTGAATGGATCCTATTTAAAAATCTTCCTCAGATCTTCAGGGTATGGACGCATGAAGCAGTGACGGCATTGACTTGGGTGGTCATGTTGAGTTTGCTGTTAATGATGATCTTGAGGTTCTTGGTGTGGGGGTGGGTGCCGGTACTACCTCTGTTGGCCGGCAAGAGAGTCCAACGATGATGTGCTCTTCCCGAAGATCACAATTTCGGTCTTGTCTGTGTTCAGCTTTAGAAAGTTGGCCTTTATCCAGTGGGTGATTTCAGTCAAGAGGGCATTGAACTTGATCTGGGTGTTTTGTCCATGACGGCAAGAGTGAGTTGCGCGTCATCGGCACAGGAGAGGACGTTGGTATTTTGAGATTGGATGGTGTTGGTTAGAGGTATCATGTATGGATTGAAGAACATTGGTCTCCGGGAGGATCCTTGCAAAACTCTGCAGACGAGGGTGTCTGAGGTGTGTGTTGCTTGGTTGAAAGACTGGGTCTTTCAAGTCAGGCAGGAGCAGATCCATCGGAGTGCTTGTCCTTGGATTCTGATTTCATATAGGCGTAGGATGAGGATGGTGTAGAGACTGTGTCAAATGCTGTGGAGAGGCCCAGGAGGATTAGGGTTGCTGTGTCCCCTCTGTCCATAGTCAAGCGGATGTCATCTGTGAGCAGACTGAGTGATGTCAAGTAGTTGAGGTATTCGGGGAGGTGTCTGTCGATTATTTTTTCTAAGACCTTTGCCGGGTATGGTAGAAAGGAGAGCGGTCTGTAGTTGATGAACATTGAAGGTCCACAGAAGATTTCTTCAACAATGGGAGAACAGTTGCATGTTTCCAAGCATCTGGGAAGCAGGTGGAAGAGGTGGAGGAATCAGAATGGGTGTAAGCTTGGCGCTGATGGGTTTCAGTCCTCTGGAGTAGGTGTGGGGAGGGCAGGGGTCCAATGAGGCCCCTGAATGGATGGACTTCATGGTGGCAGTGGTTTGTTCTGGGGTGATGATGGGCCAATTTGTCAGCATTGTTTTATTTTAATAAAATCAGGAGTGTGACGAAATCGGTCTGATTCAGTTGTGGGCTGAAGTTGATATAAACTATGATGATTTTGTTGCTGAAGAATTGAGAGAGATTGTTGCAGAGGTCCTGTGAGGGGGTGATCGAGTTAAAGGTGGCCGAGGGTGATTTGAATTCTTTCCCAATGGCAAAAAGATATTTTCTTCTGTAGGTGCTGGAATCAATGTGGTCGGCCATAGCGACTCGTTTGGTGGTCCGGAACATTTGGTGGTAGCGTCTTAAGGTGGATAACAACGTGCCCCTGTCTGCATTGTTCTGGCTCATTCTTCATTTGAGCTCTAGTTGTTTGCAGTCGCATTTCATCATTCTGATTTCTTCCATGTACCAACTGGTTTGGGGTCTGGATCTTGTTGTATTCCTATGTTTGAGGGGCCTAGGAGGTCTGCGCAGTTCGTGATCTAATAGTTAAAATTCTTGATTCCGTTTTGGGAGGCTGTTGCTGTGTTTGGCTTGGTGAGAGCAGTGTTCCAGTCTTTGTCAGTGATGCTGTTTGAGTTTCAGTGGACTGGTTTGGCTAGGATGTGTGTGCTTTGGACCAGCACTTGAATGCTGAACTTGACATGGGTGTGTTCTGTCCAAAGAACTGGTGTGTGCTCATCAACTCATGTGGCTGAAGTTGGTAAAAATAGGGTCCTGGAGGTGCATCTCAGTCCTGGTATGGCTCCCTATTTAGAAGTGCTCCGTTTTTTTTTTTTTTTGATAATCAAATTTATTGAAGTTTTCAACACAAAGTTCATTAATAGTAGATCACACAGTCCAATCAAATACCCCTGCCCCTCCCACCTCACAGTACATATCATGGCAGACGGTTCAAAATAAGTAACTAGTACCCCCATCAGTATATTGAAAGAATGAGTTAGGTCAAGAAGGTAACAAACCAAACCATTTACCCCATACTCTACCAAACATCCCCGGGCCTCAAAGAGGGCCTCCTCCTGCACCCCGCACCAGTCCACCCCCCTTCTCCACTTTCGTAGTGTTGGTGCCGCAGCCTGGGACCATTGAGCCGCAATGTCTCGTTTCGCTACTGCCAGTGCTGTCCGCAAGAAGCGCTTGTCAGCCCGGGAGCTGTCCAGGCCATCAAACACTCCCAACAACAAGTGTCTCGGGTCATGGGGGACCTCCCAGCCCAAAGCCCGCGTAAGCTCCGATTCCACCCCTCTCCAGAATGGAGATAAGGCCGGATAGAGCCACACCATGTGATCGAAGTCGGCTGGGGTATCAGCACACCGGGAACAGGCCGGGGAGGTTCCTCCCACCAGCACGAAAGAGGCAGGCAGGCGTGAGATACGCCGTGGGAGGAAATAGAGCTGCACCAGGCGTAATTTCGAAGATGTGGTTAAGGATTTGGGAGCCATAAGGGCATCCCGCTAATCTGCTTCTTCCAAAGGGCCCACCCAACCCTCCCATCGCTCCCTAAGGCGATCTAGGGAAGTGGGGCGGTTGTTAATCAGGGCTTGGTATATACGGGACCCCCCCCTCTCCCCAGGTTACCCAACATGACTTGAGCCTCCAGAAGACTAAACTCCGGAAGAGAGGTAGGTGTTGGGAGGCGTATGTGGAGGGCATGGTGGAGCTGCAGGTATTTATAGAACTGAGATCGCTGGAGGGCGAGTGTCTGCTGCAAGTCAGAGAAGGCACATATATGGTCCCCTACCCACACATCTCCCAGTGTGGATATCCCCACCAGATCCCAACGGCGGAAACCCTCTAGGGAGGAGGTCTCCCCCTACCAGGTGCCACACCATAGGGGCGTCTGTCTAGTCAGCTTCCGGTCCCAGTGCACCGCACGGAGGGCGGTGCACCAGGCCATAAGGACCTATCCGGTGATGGAGGGCATTGAATGTGGCACCGGGGAGCCGTACAAGAAGCCCTGGAGCTGCGCAAAGTCCAAGACTGTAAGCTCCACCCGGTAGGCTGGGTCGGACCAGCCGCCCGCAATCCAATCATGAATCACAATGAGTTTGGTGGCTAGATAGTAGAAGTAAAGGTTGGTGACTCCCATACCACCGTCAAAGGAAGGAACTCGGCAATGGGACAGGGACATTCGGGAACGCCCACTCCCTCACAGAAACCGGATAAGTGTGCTATCCAGTTCCTTGAACCAGCTATTCGAGAGGGGATTCGAAATATTCTGTAAAATATAAAGAAAGCGGGGAAGGATCATCATTTTGAAAAGGGCGCTTCGGCCTAATGGATTAAGGGGAAGGGATTGCCAATTCTTGAGATCGGTTTTCATCCGGGTGACTAGGGAGGCAACGTTGAGGGCCCACTCTAGCTCAGGCAGGAGGGTCACCCATACACCCAGGTACTTGAACGACTGCCTCCGGAGGGGATCACCGCCTGCCAGTCAAAGCATGTCCGCGAGGGGTGAAGGGGGACCAGTGTTGATTTCGCCGGGTTATGGCGGAGTCCCGAGACCTGCTCGAAAGCAGAAAGGGCTCTCAGAGACCTGGGGCCAGAGTGCTCCGGGTCGGCCAAATAAAGCAGAACATCGTCCGCATAAAGAGCAATTTTGTCCACCTGGCTCCGGTCCCATCGCCAGCCCTGGATGAGGGGGTCTTGCCGTATGAGCGCCGCCAGTGGCTCCATCGCCAACGCGAAAAGGAGTGGTGAGAGGGGGCAGCCCTGGCGGGTGCCTCTCCGAATCTGGAACGGGGCGGAGGACGCGCCATTGACGAGCACCCGGGCTCTGGGGCAGTTGTAAAGAACTTGGACCAGACGGCAGAAGGGAAGGCCGAAACACATCCTCTTCAGCACATCACTCAAATAACCCCAATCCACTGTATCGAAGGCCTTCTCAAAGTCCACAAGGAGAAGGGCCAGATATGGGGAGAGCCGATGCCGATGGGCCAGCGCGAGGTAAAGGCGATGGATACAGTGACGGGTACCCCTGGCCGGCATGAACCCGCAGGAGTGGCCGGAGTCTCTGAGCTAATGCAGTGGCGAAGATTTTAATCTCGGTGTTTATCAGGGAAATAGGGCGGTAATCGGAGCAGTCCAGGGAAGGCGGGTGTGTCTTCGGGATGACCACGATAGTCGCCACATCTGATTCAGAGGGTAAGGACCCATCTTTGACCACTTGACGGAAAAGCTCCGTCAGATGGGGGACCAGATCGTCGCGGAACGCAGAGTAATATTCCTGGGGGAAACAGTCAGGCCCTGGCATCTTGCCGGAATGTAGCAGGGAAATGGCCCCGTGAATTTCTTCCGGAATGAGGGCCATCTAGGGTATCTGCCGTTTCCCTGGGAAGGCATGTTCCGCAGTCCGTCAGCAAGGCAGCAAGGGAGGCTCCGGGAGGGTGCGCGGTGTAGAGGACCTCATAATATTGCGCAAAGGTTTGCGCATTGGCCAGAGATGTCACATGGCGTGTCCCCTGGGCCGTTCGGATCTCAGGAATGATGCTGTGGGCTCTAGGGTAGGATACCAGATTGTGGAGCAGTTTGTCGTTTTTGTCGCCCCAGCCGTAGATGCGCGCCACAGAGGAGCGCCAGAGCATTTTGGCCGATTCCATGGAGAGCCGTCGAATCTCGTCCCGAACCAGCGTCAGCATCGTCATCAGCCAGTTGAGCCTGTTCCAAGTGTAAAAGTACTCCATTTTTAAAGCACTTTATTACTCATTGTGCACTCTCCAATTCAGGTCTCATCTTCTTTAGGCACAAAATCACTGTTTATCACCCTGCTCGCTATCTTCATTTATTCACTACCAATCTCATTACCTTCCCTCCTGCAGCTGCTCTGTATGGATTCTAGCAGCTAAGCTCTGGAACTCGTCCTGTGAATGAGAACAACTTCTTGCCACCTTCAGTTTAGAAAGTCTTAAAACTTGGATTTCCTGAATACCTGATTTTTCCTCTTGATTGAGATCTCCGGGGTCGTGGCTGAGGGAGTCTCGTCGTCCTCTTCCTCTCTGGAACGGTTGGACCGGGAGGCGTTGCCTCTAGGTGGCTCTCTCTCCCACTCGACTTCCTGTCGCACAAGCTCTTCCCACTTGCCTTCTGTGGCTCCTCCAGTCGCCTGCAGGATGGACGTTCCTCCTCTCATCCTGACGGCTGTCAGACGGTCCACTTTGCTGCTTTCTGGGTGTCCGAGTCTGCATTTTCTTCTCTTTCTGATTCTCCGCCCTCTGCTTCGCTTTCTGATGCCTATTGATGTGACCGTGTTGTGCAGCATCTAGGCCGTCACTCTCGTTCTCTCTATGGCCGAGCATGGGGGCCATGTTGGAGAACCAGCCCGTAGTAGATGCTGGATTACACTGCTTTCCACAGAGTATGGATGTTCGGGCCATACTGACACAGGGCATTCAGATAGAAGGTCCACGTTTCCTTGGGAATGTACCAGTGCATAGAGGGACTCAAAAAAGAAAGGCTGTAAGGACAAAAACCAACAAAGTATCTTTGGGTTTGTTTCTTTATTGGTGGCGAGCCAGGTCAAGATGGCATGATTTGTTACAAGAAAGAAGGTATGTCCTAACAAATAGTACTGCAACGCCTCCATGGCCTACTTGATGGCTATACATTCTTTTTCCATGGTCACGTAGTGTACTTCTCGAGGGAATAACTTTCGACTGAGATATGACAGGTCGAAGGTCTCCTTGTGGGTCTGGCTGAGATGAGACGCTCCTAAACCCCGGTCGAATGCGTCAGTTTGTTGGACAAAGGGCTTTTCGAAGTCCAGATACATTAGTACTGGGTCCCAGCATAAAAGAGACTTCATTGTTTAAAAACTATCTTTCCTGAACTGTAGTCCACTCTATTCGGGTGTTTGGATGTTGATGTTTAAGTATGTCTGTGAGAAGACAGGCTATTTCGGAAAATTGGGGAATAAACCTCCAGTAATAGCCTACAAGATCGAGGAATGCTTGTACTTCCTTCTTGGTTGTTGGTCTAGGTATGTTTTGTATAGCCTTTAGCTTGTTGTGTTGAGGCTGTAGCGTGCCAGGATGTATGGAGTAATCTTAGTATTCTATGTGGTCAGTTGCAAGAGTGGTCTTTTTTGGGTTCAGTGTGAGTCCAGCTTGTTGAAGAGAGGAGAAAATATGTTTTGAGTGTTGTTTATGTTGTCTCCCATTCTGGACTATACACAATAATATCGTCAAGCTATGCTACGGCATACCTTTGTTGAGCCCTTAACAAGACGTCCATCAACCTCTGGAAAGTGGCCTGGGCACCATAAAGGCCAAAGGGCATGACTTTTAAATGGTACAAGTCCGAGGGTGTGGAAAATGCAGTTTTTAGGACTCGGCCTATGTCACCACTTCGTCAGAAGTGGGGCGGAGCTCCGAGCCGTATTGTTACGGGGCTCAGAATAGTGAAGTAAAAATTCCTCACTGCGCGAGATTTTTCCGTAGTTTATTTTGGCATCTGCATGCTAATTGGTCCTCGCAGTGCTGTGTTTCTAGTAGCCTTCACGCAATATGCCATATGGATTTTAGTTTGTGCACTTCCTGCATTTTCTGTGCGGTTACGCGCAGTGGAGTGCAATAAATTGTCAATTACGAGCTGTCAGGGTGCCGAGGTAATTGAACCCAGATGTTCGGGGCCGTTCACCAGTCTGCAGTGAGTTTGGTGGGCGCGCGTTCATCTGCATCCTTTCATGTGTAAGTGTTGGCCTTTGAAGAGCTGGCTTGGTCGTGCGCCGACAATGAGACACACAGTCTTCATTACCCCACAAAGTATGTAAGTGCGTTTGTATTGGAGATAGTAACGTCCAGGTACAAAACTGAATTCTTTTCACTGGCTTACGAACAGTCCCACATTTTGCCGCATTCTCCTCATCTCATCAAAGGGGCTCATGTCTTGTTCAGCAAAAAAACAAAAACCTCCGAGAACAGGAATGTGTTTCTGCATGGAGGGTCCGAGCAGCCGTGTTGCAACAGTTGTGCTTGTGTGTCTAACCTTGGGCCTCATAACAAGTAGGTTGATTTTAGGTGCAGGGATACACAGGCACTGCTCACACACACAAACACTGTTGACATCCACGGACACTGCTCACACACACAGGCACTTCTCACAGACACCGACACTGTGCGCACACATAGGCACTGTTCACACACACAGGCAGTACATACACACACAGGCTGCTCACACACACCGGCACTGCGCGCACACATAGGCACTGCGCGCACACATAGGCACTGTTGACACACACAGGCACTGCATACACACACCGGCACTACGCACACACACACAGGCGCACTGATCACACACAGGCGCACTGATCACACACAGGCGCACTGATCACACACAGGCGCACTGATCACACACAGGCGCACTGATCACACACAGGCGCACTGATCACACACAGGCGCACTGATCACACACAGGCGCACTGATCACACACAGGCGCACTGATCACACACAGGCACTGTCCACACACAGGCACTGTCCACACACAGGCACTGTCCACACACAGGCACTGTCCACACACAGGCACTGTCCACACACAGGCACTGTCCACACACAGGCACTGTCCACACACAGGCACTGTCCACACACAGGCACTGTCCACACACAGGCACTGTCCACACACAGGCACTGTCCACACACAGGCACTGTCCACACACAGGCACTGTTCACACACACAGGCTGCTCACACACACCGGCACTGCGCGCACACATAGGCACTGGTCACAGTGACTACAGTATGTGAGTGTGCAGGGTAAACAGTGTGAGTGTGCAGGGTGAACAGTGTGTAGTGAGTGCAGAGTGAGTGCGAGAGTGACAGTGAGTGCAGAGTGAGTGCGAGAGTGACAGTGAGTGCAGAGTGAGTGCAGAGTGACAGTGAGTGCAGTGTGTGAGTGTGCAGGGTAAACAGTGTGAGTGTGCAGGGTGAACAGTGTATAGTGAGCGCAGAGTGCGAGAGTGAGTGTGAGTGCGAGAGTGACAGTGAGTGCAGAGTGAATGCGAGAGTGACAGTGAGTGCAGAGTGAGTGCGAGAGTGACAGTGAGTGCAGAGTGAGTGCGAGAGTGACAGTGAAAGTGCAGAGTGACAGTGAGTGCAGAGTGAGTGCAGACTGACTGCAGAGTGAGTGTGACTGCAGAGTAACAGTGACTGCAGAGTGACCGTGACTGCAGTGTGTGAGTGTGCAGGGTAAACAGTGTGAGTGTGCAGAGTGAACAGTGTGTAAGTGTGCAGGGTGACAGTGTGTGAGTGTGCAGGATGAACAGTGTGTGACTATGCAGGGTGAACAGTGTGAGTGTGCAGGGTGAGCAGTGTGTGAATGTGTAGGGGCAGTGTGTGAGTGTGCAGGAAACGAACACTCAAACTAAGTCCACCACACACATAAGACCACACACACCATACACACACCACACACACATACACCACAAACACACCACACACACACACCATACACACATCACACACACATACACAACACACACATAACACACACACACAAACCACACACACCTCACTCTCTCAACACCACACACTCGTCACCACTCACCACAACACACTCACCCCCCCTCAGGCTCACCTCTACAGACTCATCACCACACACTCACCACTACACACAAAACAACACACACAACAACACACCCCCAGCCGTCAATGAATGCTTTCACCAGGCACAAACACCAACAACCATCAATGTACGCTTTCACCAAAAACAAACACGACCATGCATCAGTGCCGCTAAACACCCACGCACACAACAAACAATGTCAGTGCAACTTTCACCAAACACACCCACACACACCAACAGCTGACAGTGCACCAGCCACTCTTTCAATTGGAACAATCATCAACAGCTGTCAGTGCACCCTTTCACCAACCACACGCATTACCATCCAGCTCTGTACGCTTGACAGCCACACTCAGTAACAGCTCTTACTGCACGCTACCACCAGTCATACACACCTCAAGCCACCACTACACGCTTCCACCAAACACACACACACACCAACAGCCATCACTGCACAATTCCTACAGGCACACACATCCACCACCCATCAATGCACACACCAATTAATAACGCATCCACCAATTAATATTGTACCTATCGCACTATGCTGCACTTTACCTTTTAAAGATAATGCATTAAAGTGCAGCATGCCACCATTGATAACATTCCAATCCAACACACATATCTCCAACACACACCACATGCTTCCACTCCAAAACACATGCCTAAAACACATTGCCATTTACAATGCCATTATCTCTAACTCAAACAAACCCGAGCCCTAATGCATTCCTAATGCTTGTTTCTCTAGCCGCTGGACTGAGGGGTATTTGCCAGTATCTTTTTGTCAGATCAATAATGGACATTATTCAAGCTCCTCCTAGGTTTTCTATTAGCTCGTCCACTCTCGGCATGGGATAGCTATCGAACTTCGAATGGGCATTTAATTGGCAAAAGTCAATACAGAATCGAACTCTTCCATCAAGTTTGGGGACTAATACGACAGGGGAACACCAGTTACTATGGGAGGGTTCGATAATATCGCGTGTAACATGGCTTCTACTTCCAGCTCTACGGCTTGTCGCCTGCTGCAGGAATGAGATATTGTCTCAATTTTATCACTGTTCCTGCTTCTGTCTTGATGTCATGTGTGACTAGGGTGTTTCACCCTGGTGTGTAGAACTCAGTCCTGGGAAGCAGTCTAGTAAGTCGTATAACTGTTGTTTTTGAGTCTGAGTGAGCTTTTCTCCGGTGTGGGGTCGTTCTATCGTGAGGTCGATAAAGGGCTCTATAGGTATCTCTGAGAGAAGCATGGTTTATTGGTATGATCGGTTTCTTACTCTGTGGGTTGGGTTCTTCCCGTTTCTTCAACAAATTGATGTGGTACACCTGTCCACTAGGTCCTGTTTGAGGTACAGCTACTCAGTAGGTAACAGATGTTGTCTTCTTTGTAACGGCTTAAGGCCCTTGACATGTCGCTACGAGCTTCTTCTTCAAGGAGGGTCGAAGAATCAGCACCTTGTCCCCCACTGTCAGTTCTCTTAGCCAAGTACACTGGTCATAATCTCATTTCTGCTTTTGTTGTGCCCTCTCCATTTTTGATGTACCTCTTCCTACAGGGTGAATAGGGTTTCCTTTAACAAAGTGGTATATCCTAATAACAGTCTCCCCTCGTCTTCTTCCTGAGTTTACTGTTCGGCTGCCATTTCTAGTATGAGGTTTTCTCCCAAACAACAATTCAAAAGGGCCAAACCCCATTGATTTTTGTTCAAGAGTTCTGATCGCAAATGAAACAAGAGGGAGTTTGCGATCCCAGTTTCATTGATACTTTATCTTAAAATCGATTTTATGGTACTGTTATACTGTTTAACCAGTCTGTCAGTTTGTGAGTGATACACAGCTGTCAGGATCTGGCAACTCCAAGGAGCTTACAGACTTCCTACATTAACCTGGACATAAAAGGAGTCCCCTGGTCAGTCAGTAGTTCAGTAGGGAACCCTACTTGTGAGAAAAATGATACCATAGCTTGAGCCACTGAAAGGGTAGTCATGCTGGTAAGAGGAATAGCCTCTGGATAGCGGGTGGCTTAGTCCACTAGTACTAATATGTACTGATGTCCTCTGGCTGAGGGTAGGAGGCGCCCTACCAAGTCCATTCCCACTCATTGTAAGGTTATATTGATTATAGGTAAGGGGTGCAAAGGAACCTTCTCATTCGAGAGGTTCACTAGTTGACACCTGGTACAAGAAGTACAGAATCTAGCGACTTTTTTGTACACTTCAGGCCAATCAAATTTCTCTAACAGATACTTAAGTGTGTGTTCCTGTCCATAATGTCCGCCCACAGCCTGACTATGAGCTATGTGCATAGCCTGTTCCTGGAAAGCCAGAGGTACAAGAAGTTCTATATGGTGTTCTGGGCCCCTCTAACCCTATAGAGGAGTCCTCTTTTAACACAAAAATACGGGCCTACCTTGTCGGGGTCTTCTTCTTGTGCCTGGTTCCAAGCATTCGTCAGGGTGCTGTCGTCCCTGTGCTCTGCTCTAAAGCTCTGAGATGGCATATGGCTGTGTTCTAGGGAGTTGAAGACCGGTAACATGGGAATATAGGGATTCTCTGTATGTTTCTCGTAATTTTCTCTTATCTTCTCTTCTCAGACCAAGATACCAAAGACTAGGTCAGTGTTCTTTGTATCGCAGCTGTATAAAACAGTACTTTTTGTAGACAATCAGACTCTGGTGGGTCAGGAGGGTTCTGGTATTCTTCGCTAGCTATTCATCGAAGTGGGGAAGATCCGTGACCAGGAGGACCTTCTCAGGAAGGGATGGTACCACTCCCACTTTTCATACATGTGGGTCTCTGTCTATTTCTAATAAAACCTCTGCTAGGGGGGTATAAGCTAGCCATGAACACCTGAGATGTGCATCTGTTCCTCATCATGAATATGGCTGAGCGGGACCAACTCTCTAGAGACAATGGTATTGTGGCACCCTGTATCTACCAGGGAACCTACCGGCCTACCATTGAGATGTATGGTCTTCTTACAGTGTCCCCGGGGTCCCCCTCTGGTAAGTACTCTACCGCGCGATAGTACAACTTCATTTGGTTCTACACCATCGCTCTTGAGGGGGCATTTCCTGGCAATATGACCCCACTCGGAACATTGGAAACACTGAGGTCCTGTCTGGGTATCGAAGGGGGTTACTGGAGATTTTACTGAATTTTTATTTGCTCCTGGGATCTTACTCTCCCCTGGTTTGGAATAGGTCTTGTGAGCGTTAGGAGGAATTTTTACAGATTGCACCCTAAACTCTGGCGACCTATGGTAGGCACAAGCGAGCTGTACAGCGGACTGTATCATTAGGTGGGGGTGTTGCTTGAACGAGGTCCGTGTATTAGCAGGTAGAGCCTCAAGAAATTGCTCCGGGTATTGTGTTGAATACTTTAGGTGAAAGATAATATTTTAAATTGGGTGAGGTGGTATTTTACATTACTAGTCACTAGTACCCCAAAATCCAGCTCCACTCTGCGCATGTAAATGACGTCCTGTTATCCTATTCCGGCCAGATTGTCAGTGGAGGTTCTGTGCAATCCTCAATGGGGGGGACGGGATGTAGATGTGTGTGTTTTTGTGTGTTTGTATGTTTGTTCGTGTGTGTGCGTGTGTTCGTGTTTGATGGCATGTATGGCTGTAGATACACATGCTCTACATACTCTGGCCATCTAGTGTTGGGTCCGGACTCCGGAGCTGTGCATGTTTAATTTGAATACGTCTTTTGAGTCACGAGACCGAGTGACTCCTCTTGGTGATACTGCGCTTGGGCATCAACTTCTCTGTTTCATTGTTTTTTTTTCTCTCCGTCGTCTGTTTCAAACGTGTGTGCCTCTGATGCCTGTTTCAACTCCGTTCGGTAGGATTCTTCAGTTCTTTTACTGTTTACAATGGTATTGTTTCGACCGTGATTTTCACTTCTGCGCTGCTCTCAAGTTTTGTCAGTTTATACTTCGACCTCTGGCCTTCAGGGTACTGCCTGTCTCGGGCCTACTCCAAAGTACACTCGTTTCCATCGAAGATGCCCTTATGATGGAATACACACTCTTCAGATTTTGCCCACGTTGCCACGCGAAATAGCCACACTTCGATGAACACCTTATGTGCAACTTGTGTCTTTCGCTGGACCATCGTGAAGCTGACTCTTTATTTATTTTATAACTCATAAAGCGCCCGAATCATCCCTGGAGGTGTATCTCCGTGCTGCGGAAGTGCAACAGTTAGGAAGGAGAAGAGATTTCAGAAGAGCTCAGTTTTAAGAGTATTTGAAGTAGTGGATAGTCTGGGCATTTCCGAATGTGGCTGGGAAGTTGATTCCAGTAGGAAGGGGCTAGGTAAAAGGATTCCCCACCTGTGCCTGATTTCTTAACACGAGGTTCCCGGAGTAGCGACTTAGAACCAGAGCGGAGTGTTCTGAAAGGAACAGGTAAACCTATCTGCTAAGTAGCTAGGTCCATTGCCATTTAGTGATTTATGCACAATACAGCAGTTTTTAAATCTGATCCGCTTGCGGATTGGCAACTTGTTTAATCCTTGAAGTAGGGGGTAGAAGCGGTCCTAGAAGTAGTCCTAGCAAGTCCTTTTGGTCCAAGAAAAACCCTTTATGATCAAAAGGAGTGTTGATTGGAAATGTCTTGCAGAAGCGAAGATGACACCCTGGCTTTTTCAGCGAGGAGCACGCCCAGGAACAACCAGCTTCAAAGGACAAACAAGGGGTTCTCTCCCCTGATGAAAGCTCTGGTTCTGACGTGAGATCGATATTGAAAGGCGTATCCTTCCATCCAATCAGCATGTGAGTACTATGGCCCCTGACCCTGCTACAATAACCAAGCAAGCCTCCAAAAATTCGCATACAGAGATCGCCTGACCACCACTGCCTTCTGGCCATGGTCAGACCCGAAAGACTGTTTCAGATGCCCTGCCCTCTGGTTGGGCACCGAAAACTGATACCAAGCCTTCTGCATCGACCTCTTCGGACAGGGAATATCCTTTGGGATCGAGCCGGCAACCAACCACATCTACTTTGGTACAGAGCAAAAAACTCTGTTTCACACCAAAAGCTTTGGTCCCGAAATTACGGAGCTGAAAGCCTTTAAGTCTTCATTGGCTTTCATGTCTCCGGTTGAACCCATTCTCAAGAAGATGAACATTTGATAATAGAAAATTCTGATCCAGGAAAGTACAGGATGGATACTTGCTTCACCACCACCGAAGAGGCACCCGTCCTTTCAAGAGGAACCAGACAGCACTGTCCCTCAAAAAGGAAGATGAAGGTCAAAGCCACCAAGCCTACACACCCGGGTCCTCCTCCACCACCCCCTCATCACGCCCTCCTTCCCCACCTACATCTCTACCACTGTTCCACTTGATACTTTCCCACCAAGGTCACTAGGTACAGATGATGGGGTAGTTACAAGGACCATTAGGGGATCCTAACCCATGGGATGCATACACCACTGATCCCTTTACCCCAAAGATCTGGGTCTATATCTCCCCTCCAGAAGATGGCACTTCTTTTCAACAAGTAGTTGCTAGGGCAGCTGGTTTCCACAATGTTGAGCTGGACAAAGAGTCCCTAGAACAGGACTTTTTTGTTTGAGACCCTCTCTTCCATGCATGGAGACACTCAGTATTTACCCATGCTTCCTGGCATGATGAGCCATGCTGAGATTTTTAGCTCGAGCCTAGCGCAGCGCGCAAGCGCTTCTCTAGGAGATGACCTTTAGAAATCGGTCTGTACTTTTGTTACAACCATGCTTGTGCTGGCATCCACCTTGCGGGAGCGAGCAGCGGCGCGCAGCGGCCATCTGTTTAAAATTAGCGTGGACAGCAGGAGGCGTGCGCAGCATGTTTTCTTTAATAAACACTAGCCTAGCGCTTGCGGGAGAGAACAAGGGCGTGCATGGTGCCATCTGTTCTTGATCATGTTTCTTTCTGGTAGCTTTAACTGTTCGTGCGTGTCCCATGGCCTCCAGCTTGCGGGAGCGAGCAGGGGCGCGCATGGTGCCATCTGTTCTTGATCCTATTTCTTCCCGATTGCTTTCACTTTCGAAGCCGAGTAAATTTAGCAATCCTATTTTTCTGGAATCTGTTCTCTAACAGGGATAGGCTGCAGTGGACAGAATCTCCTGTAATATGCTCGCTACAAGCTTATTGCTGCATGCAAAGCGGATTCGCATTCCCCGGTATTTATAACCCTGAAATAAATGGAAAAAACGAGCATGTGGTACTTCGTTGGTCGTGTGCAAAGGTTTGGTCCCCTGCTTGGCTCGGAACACATTCTAAAGATACCTCGCAAAACTATGCCCTTCCTTGCGAATTCCTCCTTCACGCATAAGTTACTCATAGCGCCCAGGGTAATGGCGAGCCACCGTCATGCACAGCCGAATCACATGCCTGCAACCAGTTATGACAGATTTTTTCCAGTTAAGCGTTTATAATTTTGGAGAGTGCAGGAGCTCTGTTAATGCCCACAATTGTATGCACTTAGAAATCAAGTTTCAAAAAAAATGCATTTCGTTTCCACCCCGTCTGAACACAAACACTTTTACACTGTCACAGCAACCAGCTCTGTAAGCGTTCCCTTTTGTACATTCTTCTTAGAAACACAAATCTGGCTCCCTGGCATCAGTTGCTGTAAACACGGTAACACATGCCCAAACTAGTCCTCACTCACAGCTTTAATTCACTGGCAGCGGCAGAAACGAGTTCAGTGTTTATCCAATCCTCTCTCGCTTCTCGGCTGCCTCGCTCTCTGCCTTCAAAATCTGGTGGAAATCCCTGTTTGGTGTAGACGTCTTCACACCTAGCCCATAACTTTCAATACTTCTCTCATAGACTAAAATACACCTTCTGCTTCATACTGTTACGGCACCGTAAGATCACTGCTGGCGCGAGCGCCAATTGGGATTAACTCACGTCTGTTTACCCCTCCCCCCACCAGAAATGCGCACATACTTCTTCAGCGTTTTACGCTTGTTTCACGGGAGTTAGTTTTAATTTATGAATAAAAAAAAAAAGGATTTCCTTTAGCAGATTAGCTATTTGTCTTACAATAACATGCTGCTGTGTAGTCAGGGCTCAATAGAAAACATATTGTTGTAGAAACCAACAGCGGTGAAAGCATCCTATGGATTTGTCAGATTTGGTAATCCAATGTCACTGGTAGTTGATATTTGTTTTATCGACCTCGGAGGGATGAAAAGCTGAACGGCCATGAGATTTCAAACCTGTGACCATAGGGTAAAACAAAGAGTCTGGCAAAGCCAATAGGTCTGGCAAAACACTTAAAAGGTCCCAAAGGCGAGACCTATTGGCTACGTCAATGCTTGTTTAAGAGCCCGTCCTCGCCTGAGTTATGACCCCACATGTAGACAAAAAAATGCAAGGCGGCTCCTTCTGACCCACTCTTTATCTGGGGTCAAGTTCCACCGGACTCTTAAGGTGCCCCCACACACGGAGCAAAACCTACTGCAAAGGAGTGACTACCCAGTCCTTCCCCCCCGATCATCCCACATCTGTCTGGATCAGACTACAATCTTTCCACCCAGTCTGGTAATCCATCACCACAGACCAATGGGTACTAGCCTAGCGATTATCCAACATGGCTATTTTCTGGAGCTCATTACCACACCACCTTATATCCCTCCTCGAACTCGCAGGTTATCACAAGATCATCTGACCCTTCTCAAACAAGAAGTCAAAGCCCTTCTTCTCAAAGGAGCTATAGAACTTGTCCCGCTTTAACAGCAGGGATCAGGTGTATATTCTCTATTTTTTCTCATTCCCAAAGAGTATGGGTCACTCAGACAATCTTAGATCTCCGACCCCTCAACCAATACATCCTATCAGAACATTTCCATATGATTACTCTACAAGCAGTTATTCCACTTCAAGGGCGACTCTGTGGCAACAGTGGACCTAAAGGAGACCTATTTCCATATACCAATACATCCTGCATGCTGCAAAAACCTCAGATTTGTCATAGCGGACAAACATTACCAATTCAAATTTTTTGGAGTGACCCCAGCATCTTGAGTTTCCACGAAAAGTTTAGCAGTAGCTGCAGCACATCTGTGAAATCTAAGCGTTCACACAATCCCCTACCTGGGCGATTGGTTTATCGAAGCCAGTACCCACCTACAGTGTCAACAGTACTCTCAATTGACAGTGGATCTACTTCATAGACTAGGGTTTACAATAAATGTCCCCCAGTCTCAACTTCATCTTCTCCAAATGCAGCCTTACTTAGGAGCAATTCTAACACCCTGTTATGGCTACCGTATCCCAATTCCGCTTGAGTTCCGAAATTTCAGGTAACTCTACCACAGTTCCAACCAAACAAATCTCACAGCTCAGACGGTGATGAGTCTGTTAGGAATGATGGCCTCTTGCAGTGCAAAAGTTCCCTATGCAAGGTTGCTCATGCATCCCCGCAGCAATGTCCAGCTCGCCAGTGGTCTTAATCACAGGGTCACCTCGGAGATGTAGTGTTGATAGACTGCCGCACTCACCGGTCTCTACAATGGTGGAACCCCAACAACCTGCTACAGGGGTGTCCTTTTCTAGACACTGTTTCTCTCCTAACACCCACTACAGACACATCTGAGACGGGTTAATTTAGCCAACACTTTCATTCGGTTACACCTAGATGCAATGGCTGCCTACCTCCAAAATAGACAGCATCTCTCACTGTTCAAAATACCAGTCATTAAGGCATTCATGGACTGTATGAAAAGAGTCATTCCTCCTCTGGTTCCTCCAGCACCCTCTTGGAGCCTTAACATTGTTTAACTAGCCTCATGGGTCCCCCTTTTGAGCCTCTTCACTCCTACACCTTCAATTTCTTTCTTGGAAAGTGGCATTCTTAGGTGCCATTAACTCACATTAACGGCATATTAGTGAGCTCCAGGCTTTAACCTTAGAAGAACCATTCTTCCAAATACATAGTCAAGCTGGTTCTTCATACTAATCCTAAATTCCTAGTCTCTCAGTTTCACCTCCATTGAGCTCTGTTTCTTTTTCCTAACCCGAATTATGTGGCAGAAAGAGCTCTTCATACTTTAGATGTAAAACAAGCACTCATGTTCTACATAGATAGATAGATAGATAGAACTAAAACTTTCAGGAAAACAAACCAACTATCGGTAGCCAGTTAACCTCATAAAGGCAACCCTATATCCAAATCAGGCATAGCCAGATGGATAGTCAAATGTATTCAGACTTGCTACATTAAGGCTAAAACACCTTTACCAGTTACTCCCAAAGCACATTCCACTCATAAACAGCGAGCTACTATTGCATTTTTAAGAAATATTCGTATAGCTGATATTTGTCAGGCAACTACATGGTCTACCCCACACACGTGCTAAACACTACTGTGTGCATGTTTTAGCACGCCAACAAGTCAATGTAGGTCAGGCTGTGCTGCGTACCCTTTTTCAAACAACTGTAAATTACATAGGCTAGCCACCGCTTCTAAGGAGGGACTGCTTTACAGTCTATGCAGAACATGTGCACCTACAGCCACACATGCCTTCGAACGAATTATGTTACTTACCCTGTTAGCATCTGTTTGTGGCATGTAGTGCTATAGATTCACATGCGTCCTCCCTGCACGCCTATGGCTGTTGTAGTTACATTATATATTTATGGGATACACTTAAATTTAGCATGGACATCTTGTTCTGACCCACTCTTCAAACTCCTTACACACCCTTTCACAACTTTCACTGCGGGAAAACAATCTAACAAAGGAGTTGGTGCCCATGCACAGTATCACTGAGAAGAGGAGTCACTCTGTCTCCTGACTCGAAAGACTTCTTCGAAGAAAAACAGCTTGCACAACTCAGACCCAAAACTAGATGGCAGGAATGCACAGCATGTGAATCTACAGCACAACAAGTACAACATGCCACGAAAATATACATATATTCTCTTGTGTAAGGTTAGTAATGGTAGTCGTGATGGATTTGGTGAGTCAGGCGTCCAGAGAACTCCGTGTAATCTTGCAGCCCTTGTAACTTGCACATATTAGGATCTGTCCCACACTGAGTGCAAATTTGTACCTAGCTTCTTCAAATGTGACAATATCTGCTTCATATTAATCTCTTAATGTTTGACATCCAACTACTATTCACCCTGCAGCCACCACCTCCTGTCTGAGTGTATAAAAGTGTGTATGATCCCGGATTTCTGCTTCCGATTTTAAGGGGACCCATTTCATATTTTTTTTTGACAGCTGCCTAAGGGTTTCTCTGCTAACCCATCTGTGGTCTGGGCATCAAATATGAGCTTTCATTCAATTACCGGGTAGCACCCTGCCAGAAGTTTTGGCTCTCAATTGGGTGCTTTTTCTAACCACTGGGGCAAATACTGCAGTTAAAGTGCCAGGAAATGGTCCATGAAATCTGGGAGTGCAACTCTGCCCTAGTCTTACACAAGTTTGAGAGGTGAATTTATTCCTAGGGCAGGCTCCAGCCCACACCTATGTGTTCAGCATACCATCTTTTGGAATATTGTTCTAGGTAGCAGACTGATTACCTCCTGAAACGCATATAGGTATCTAGGGAGCAGTGCCATTTTAGAAAACACTACACAGCCCATTAGGGACATTGGAACGGCTATCTAGAAGGAAAGGGATTTACCTATTCTTTGAAGGATCCTGTCAATGTTAAATTCGAAATAGTCCTCATGCAATTGTGTAATATATTTCACTTGAGATTCTTGCTAATATATGACATGTTCATATGCCAAGCAATGGTATTGGGGCTAGATTTGAGCTCCCTTTAGGGACAAGTGTCCGTACCAAAGCAGGAGCTCTGCTTGAAAATAAAAGCTACATAGATGGTTGAGCAAGAATTATGATGAGGGAGTTGGCTGAGATACTGCTACATGACCTGTGCAGGGGTCAGAGCGGATATAAAAACTGTACCTGGGTTCAGTGCTGATACACAAGGATAACTGAGGGGTGAGCTCACTTCTGGTAAAGGCATCATTGATTTCATTACTTATGGACGTGCTAAACTTGCATCCGTAGCTGATAAAATCTGTATTCTAAAAAAAAATGTTTATTATGGATAAAGGCGTGGCGGGTGATGTTACGGACACTAGAGCTTTGCTTTATGTCAATGCTGTAGGAGTTGTAGGTCAGTACTAAAGCAAGAGATGTGCTTCTAGAAAGGCTATAGATAGTGGCACGAGAGCTGTGCTGGTTTTTAATGACGATTTAAAAAAAAAAATTGAATGCTAATTTTTATTTTTTTAAAGCTCTAGGAAACCACTCTCTGCGCACTAAGGCACAACCTCTGAACAAAGTTATCCTTACTTGTGTTTTCTTCTCTTTTAGAAATGCATCTACAGACGTGGAATCTGCCCACTGCCCTCTGCAGTCTGCAAGATGAGCTGGATGTCGCCGAGTTTGAATCCGAGGTGAGTGCAGATGCCTGTCCATGTTCATACTGGTCGTGCTCAAGGCCCTCAATTTCTTTTTGAGATCTGGATTTGATAGACCTATAATAAGACTGGCAAATTTTACAGCTACTGTTTCTTATTTTAATTTTACATTTGTAGGTCTGGCCTAGAGACCACCTTAGCGGTCTCGCTTACCTCTTGCAATTTTTTTAATATGCATAAGTAAAAGACATGTACATTTGTTCACTGAATGGCTTAGGGTCAGCCCTCTTTATCTATTGATCTTTTCAGCAAACATTCATGTTTTGCTTCCACCCAACACCGGATACATTATTGGGTAATTCTTACCCCTGCCTCCATTGGCTCTCCGCCTAAAAAGAAGTGGGCTACAGTGGCAGGGCTGTAGACCAATACTTTACTTTGCTAATGTTTTTTTTCCATTCTTTATCCCTTTATCTATTTTTTTTATGTTGTAGCTACCCTCCTATGTTGAAACTGTTTATAGGTTATTGGTTGTTTAAGGGTATTGGGTTTTCCAATGCTTGTTATATTAGAAGTCACACCAGTAGTATCAGGTAAAACAAGAAAGTGATGGGTAGAGTGCCTGAATTCATCTTGGTGACTGGTATTTACTGTGGTACACATTCCATTCTGTTCTATTGCTCATTTTGCCACTACAGATTGTGACCAACCATATGCAAATCTGCCATGGGCCTACAACAGTACGAACAGCCCAGTTCTGTCTGCAGAGCCACTGCACCTAGCCCAGTTTCAGCCATGTTGGTCCTCGCCAGTTACATATTTATTATAACTCATCCAATATAGATATGGTCTTGTACCTAAATACTGAGGCAATTGACAGTCTGTGATAAAACTGATAAACTATTTGAATGCATAAAAGATTAGGGCACATGTTGGTGTATACAATATTGATATCATACATGTGGCTACCTTAGAGCTTGTGGTATCATACACTGCTTAATGTAACTTTCTTGCTCTCCCTCACTCTAACCTAGACTGGAATAGTTGCCCCCAAAGATGCCATCTTTTTATAAAGGAGGCCAGCTTGATCCACCCCTCTCTGCAAGGTCATCTTTACCCTTACTTATGCATCACTAACTATATCAGACTAACTCTTATATTTTCTGCTCTTTGCAAGACGCATGGAATAACTTCTCCTCCACTCCGTCATATTTACGCTTTGCTCTATTACTACTCTTGTAGTCATTGGATTAGTGTTTTTCTCGGTTTGGATCTATTTACTGATTCGGCCAAAATAATTGACAGCTAACCCTCAGTAGCCTCGTCTGCCTTGATTGGGGAACTTTCATCCAGTATATTCTTCTCCTTTCTGTGTGGGAATCCAGCTGAAGATGTTGAGGACAACCGTGGTACAGGAGGAGACCATCAACTTAGTGTCAGAAAAACTAATGTCATATCTAGGTAAGCGTGATTTGGGACTTGGCACAGTATCTATTTTGTCATCGCTTATTGGTACCGATGTATGGGTCCCTGTTCCTGTTCCAGAAGTGTCAACCACTGACTTAAAATGTAATCCCTCCAGGTGCACATACTTTGTGGGAATGCACCCAGTGACAAGATCTGAAGTCCTTTGTACTGTTAAATAGCTATCTAGAAGGGAAGGAATTTGCCTATTCTTTGAAGGATCCTGTCTATGTTAAATTCGAAATCGTCCTCTTGAAATTGTGTGATATATTTCACTTGAAATTCTTGCTAATATAGGACATGTTCATATGCCAAGCACTTGTATTGGGACTAGATTTGAGCTCATTTTAGGGACAATAGTCTGTACCAATGCAGGAGGTCTGCTTGGACTTAAAAGCTACATTGATGGTTGAGCAAGAATTGGGAATGCACCCAGTGACAAGACCTGAAGTCCTTTGTACTGGTGAACAGTTAAAACTTGGTAAACTTCTTACTATATCACAGTGGATTATTCAGCCCTCAGAGCGCCACAGAACAGGATCAAAGTTTTATGGTGTTGTGCTTACTGAGACAAATCTCCCACGGAAATCTATAAACCTAGTGCCGTTTGGAGTTGGAATTTCACTCCTGCTAGGGTCTCAGTACACCCTGTCAAGGTGTTACTTAGGTCCACTGTGGCTGCATCAGATGGCCTGGAAAAATTCATACCTTAAAACAAGTACCCAACAATAGCACCTTTCAATGAGATTTCCTCATTCTGTGAGGAAAAGAGCAGCAGTGGATTCTAATGGGAGAAGTAGCATTCTCCCATTTGCAGGTCTGGTAAACTGGTAGTTAGCCATTGTTGAGAGAGGTTGAGAGAGGTTGAGAGAGGTTGAGAGAGGTTGAGAGAGAGAGAGAGATGTGTGTGTGTGTGTGTGTGTGTGTGTGTGTGTGTGTTCAGTGCTGTGTTGGTTATGTGAGAGGTTGGGTACAAGAGGTTTGCAAAGGGTATTCAGAATGGGTGTGTAAAGGGAGTAGATACAGTTATATGTGGAGATGGGACAACAGATGCATATGTGTAGATGTTCATACATAGTAAGTCTTTTTGTTTGTTCCTTACACCTCTTTTGGTTTATTTATATCAGAACAGTCCTGTACCACCACAGTCAGCCTTGTAGTGAAATTGAACATATTTTTTAGTCCAACATGGATCAGTGCAGTGCCTTTTACAACACACAAATTGAGAGTACAGGCCAGAAGCCATGATACGGTCTACAGCTGTTCCTAAAAAGCAGATGTCAGTTGTAAAACCTTATTCTGAACAAAGAAGAGAGAAAGGGTATTTTGTACGGGAATACTCCTGGTACCCTTAAAATGGAAGAATCAAACCATAAGAGGAGTACACCCTAGAGACGGGTAATGTCTGTATAGTCAAAAAACGAGGTAACACAAAAAGACGAAGTTCTCCTTTTTTAAGAAGACCCCTCACTCACCAACCTAGTTGGTAACATGCTTCATCATTAGGGTCCCACCCAAACAGCTGAGTGCTGTTCGGGTGTGCTACGACACCTGATTACAGTGGAACAGGTGTTTTTTAAAGGCAAGTGAGTGAATTATAAATTGGCCAGATTTAACCCCTTTAGAAAAAACGTTTATTCTGGAGCAACTGGACAATGTTAAAAGGTTCTTAGCAATGCCGTGCTAGGGTTAATTGACCTTCGGTATCTAAATAGTGGAAAAGTGAAATTAAAAAGGTCTACATGTTTCAACCGCTAGGAGGAAGTTTGCAGGTTTTCGTCAGGACTAGTGAGTGTGGCCAGGGCGGTCTACACACGCTAAGGTGTGCCCTACCCTTGGTCACTGTGAAGCCCAACCGTGTACTCACAGTTAGGTGTTCCCTTTCTCAATTGTTGAAAGAGAAAATCTGAAAAGAAAAACAAACAATCGCAAAACATAATCAATTGCATAACAAGTGTCTAAGGAAAAATGTGCTCCTCTGTTCACAACCCGTGCTTATCAATGTGGAAATATACACGGTGTGTTCGATGACCTCCAAATGGAAATCACGCATATAATGCCACATATACTCTGCGGCACTGATGGGCATAATCAATAGGACATCCGTCCATGACCATGCATTACAACCCACTGAAAATAGTAGTAAAGTGAGTGTCGGCGCACTCGTACAGAATCAAAACTACACGGGGGAGTTCAGTTGTGCAGGTCGCATAGTAACTCCCAAACGATATTCAACCTGTGAATATCTTACTCATCCACACTGTTAATTTTCGGAAAGTGCCGGTGTCTACGCTCTCACACCACTCAGTGAGTGCGTTAGATGGGTAAAAGCATGCACGCTGGTAACGGCGTATACAAAAGAAATGCTGTTGACGGAGGGTGAGGAAAACAAAGGGCTTACTTAAAACGCAAAATCGCGTACCTCATGGAAGCCGGGGTCGAAGTACTGATGCAATGCACAATCTGGGAGTAAGTAGGGAAAAATGGGTTAGTGCTTAAGAGTAGGGCTAGGGGTGGAAAGGGTATTGAATCAGGCAAAGCGGTGCCCTCCCGCATCATGCCAGAGTACTCACTGCGTGGAGACCAGTCACCGGCTGTTACGCCAAGCCTAAGACCTGTGTCGGCGCCCCGAGGAACACCGAAGGGACCTCCGACTGCTGGATAAATATGCAGCGTTTCCTGGTACGCGGCTGGGGGCCAAAGAGAGGCACCAGCCTCAACCTCCGGGGCTACCTCTAAGCCCTGCGGTGCACCACTGCCTTCCTGCAATATTCGACAGTGACATTCCAAGCAGCACCAGACGTCTGAAGACGCATGCTCAGCCACCATCTGAACCCGGGTCAGAAGACTCATGCTCAGTCGCCATCTGAATTGAAGCTAGTGGGCCGGAAGCATTCAGAGCCGACACATCCTGACCCAAAGCATTCAGAGCCAAAATAGACCGTAGCGCATCTCCATGTCATACCTCTTTGGCTCCATCCAGACCGCCATCTGCAGCTGCATCCTCCACTGCTTCTGAGGATTTTGGACAACCAATCTTTCAGCTGCTGTAAGAACCTAAGCAGCAATGGATCCAATTCCAGCCTGGATCCTAGAAAGACCCAGTCCCTCAGAAGAGGAAATTGACTTTTGAGGAAGTCCTCAATCCTCCTGTGGCACCCACTCCCAAAATACCTGAGACACAACAGGGCTGCCTCTCCACTGCCTCCTGCTTGTCCTTCTCCTCCATTCCCACATCCTCTTTCTACACCTTATCCTTCCTCCCCTTTGCTTCCTGTGGGTTCTCCTCAACACTCACCAAAGTGTTCCTCACGCTCTGGATGGGGACAGTCCATTGCTACCCTGTGAACCTCAAGACCCTACTTCTCGCCCAAAGGGTCTAGACCACTGGGATAACTGACACAGAGCCTCCAGCAGGTACAGACCCAGACCTAACTCCCAAAAAGCCCTGTCCTCCAGATAATGTCACAAGGTCCTGCACAGGGCAGTCACCTTTCACAAGATAGATTTGGATTGCAGCTTGAGGAAGATGATTTCCTCATGGAGACCCTCTCCTCCACTCAACGCTCCTTACAGTACCTCCCTATGGTGGTCAAGGGAGTTGTTAGTTACTCCTTAGCACACGTTTTAGTATTAAATGATAATGTTAGATACACGTGTTTCCACAATACAGTTCATCCATCAGCAAATAAAATGTCTTAATCCTTTTGTTCAGGGTTTGTCGCTGTTTATTGAAGAAGACGTCACAGCCAACACGTGTTTCGTCGTACTGGGGAATGTAACCCCCGACTTTTTCAAGGCTGTTTAAAGAAAATGGTAATGTTGTAGCACATTACTTTAGATCATAACATTTGATCAGTTTTTATACATAGCATTTAGGTGGTTTTTTAAATTTAGGTGGTAGTGCAATATTCCATTTGCATTCATAATAAGCATGCTCGTATTGTGACATTATCCGTTCCCACTTTTGGTACAAGCTTATTGGTATTAATAAAGATTCATTTGCAGTGTGATTGTTCTTAACAACCTAGAGATTATGAGCCCATTATAAGGTATGGAGAGACCGGTGATGGTGTCATTATCATTATTCTGGGGGTGACATGCAAAGTTCTTCTAATTGTGATTGTTTTTGTGAAGTATAACGTGGGTTCATGCTTAACTAGGAACCATGCATTTTTGTACCTATTCTCCGTTGCTGTTTCACGTTCTGTGTGAGGAAATATGGAAGCATGATGTAACTCCTGTTTGGAACTTATAGTACCACACAAGTGCTATTTATGAAAGGATTTTGAACTTTTACTCACGTTAGTTGAGGTGATACTTCCAACCCTCAAGGGGTTCTGGTGTGGATATCGTGGGTGCTATTCAAGCTTTTGGTGATATGAAGACCAAAATAATGGTTCTCTATCTGTAAGTTATAATTCATGTATCAGATTTTATGCCATTCTGACTTCAATTGACTTATTTTTAAACTCGCGCTGTCTTTTAGTAACATTATCATCTCGCCCTCTATGTATTAGGTGGGCTCACTGTTTAACAAAAGGTGTTCCCAGGTTGTTTTTTAAGTCTACCGCGTATATAAGTTACATATGCCGTATAATGCTCCCCATTAAGAGGTATTTTGTTGACAGTGCCATGTTATTTTAAGAGTGCGAGATGCTTTGCCAATCATGGATGTGCTCCCCGTCTCGTACCCCGATCTGCTTATCGCTGCATAACTTTCGTATTTTCCATTTTCTCCATGGTGCTCCCCACATATCCTTCCCCATGTCCATAACTTAAACCCCAAGTTTGTATATTCGTATCGGCTTCCCTTTAAATTTATTGTAGTTCTGACCTGCCCCCGCGTCTCACCCGGGTCTCACACACTAGCGTGGGGACCCGCCCTTCGGGTGGTTAGTTCAAACCTTCGCGCTCTCCACTCTTACCTTCTCGTTGTTTTCTACCGGGAGTAAATCCGTCCCGCCTGCCTCGCGTAAGATGCAGCGTCTGTTTTGAAAGACTGGCGCCACGTATTTAACTCGGAAGCGCTGCCCCATTACTGGCAGGCGTCACTTCCTGGTTGCTTCAATCTGAAGCCTATTACCGGCATTGCCATTCTTGACTGCAACTACGGCAGCCATTTTAGAATTCCCTTTGCGTTATTGGAGTCAGTACATGTTGTGGTTTTCCCACGGTATCCCGCTATTTAGGGACTAAACTTATATATTAGATATTGTCACGTTTTATTTCCTAGACATGGGATATATTAATTAAATGATTTCCGCTCAATATATATGTCGCAATCTTTTAGTCAATTCTATTTTTTTAAAACGCTGTCCTTATTTTACTTTTATTAGAGAAATATCTCCCTTCAAACAAATAATAGTTTACATGCTTTAAGTGTTACCGGTAATAATTTCAATTTCAATTGTGCCCCCTTCTACTTTATCCTGTGTTTCACACGTGAGGGCATCAAATCGGTGGTGGCTAAAGCCCCCCTCCCGTGATTTCAATCGTGCTTTGGTGTTGTGTTATTTTTACTATACCGTGGGAAAAACCACAACATGTACTGACTCCAATAACGCAAAGGGAATTCTAAAATGGCTGCCGTAGTTGCAGTCAAGAATGGCAATGCCGGTAATAGGCTTCAGATTGAAGCAACCAGGAAGTGACGCCTGCCAGTAATGGGGCAGCGCTTCCGAGTTAAATACGTGGCGCCAGTCTTTCAAAACAGACGCTGCATCTTACGCGAGGCAGGCGGGACGGATTTACTCCCGGTAGAAAACAACGAGAAGGTAAGAGTGGAGAGCGCGAAGGTTTGAACTAACCACCCGAAGGGCGGGTCCCCACGCTAGTGTGTGAGACCCGGGTGAGACGCGGGGGCAGGTCAGAACTACAATAAATTTAAAGGGAAGCCGATACGAATATACAAACTTGGGGTTTAAGTTATGGACATGGGGAAGGATATGTGGGGAGCACCATGGAGAAAATGGAAAATACGAAAGTTATGCAGCGATAAGCAGATCGGGGTACGAGACGGGGAGCACATCCATGATTGGCAAAGCATCTCGCACTCTTAAAATAACATGGCACTGTCAACAAAATACCTCTTAATGGGGAGCATTATACGGCATATGTAACTTATATACGCGGTAGACTTAAAAAACAACCTGGGAACACCTTTTGTTAAACAGTGAGCCCACCTAATACATAGAGGGCGAGATGATAATGTTACTAAAAGACAGCGCGAGTTTAAAAATAAGTCAATTGAAGTCAGAATGGCATAAAATCTGATACATGAATTATAACTTACAGATAGAGAACCATTATTTTGGTCTTCATATCACCAAAAGCTTGAATAGCACCCACGATATCCACACCAGAACCCCTTGAGGGTTGGAAGTATCACCTCAACTAACGTGAGTAAAAGTTCAAAATCCTTTCATAAATAGCACTTGTGTGGTACTAGAAGTTCCAAACAGGAGTTACATCATGCTTCCATATTTCCTCACACAGAACGTGAAACAGCAACGGAGAATAGGTACAAAAATGCATGGTTCCTAGTTAAGCATGAACCCACGTTATACTTCACAAAAACAATCACAATTAGAAGAACTTTGCATGTCACCCCCAGAATAATGATAATGACACCATCACCGGTCTCTCCATACCTTATAATGGGCTCATAATCTCTAGGTTGTTAAGAACAATCACACTGCAAATGAATCTTTATTAATACCAATAAGCTTGTACCAAAAGTGGGAACGGATAATGTCACAATACGAGCATGCTTATTATGAATGCAAATGGAATATTGCACTACCACCTAAATTTAAAAAACCACCTAAATGCTATGTATAAAAACTGATCAAATGTTATGATCTAAAGTAATGTGCTACAACATTACCATTTTCTTTAAACAGCCTTGAAAAAGTCGGGGGTTACATTCCCCAGTACGACGAAACACGTGTTGGCTGTGACGTCTTCTTCAATAAACAGCGACAAACCCTGAACAAAAGGATTAAGACATTTTATTTGCTGATGGATGAACTGTATTGTGGAAACACGTGTATCTAACATTATCATTTAATACTAAAACGTGTGCTAAGGAGTAACAAACATTTTGTGGCATTGCCTAAACAGAAGAGGGAAGTGGTTCTCTTCTCCTTTTAGCACCGTGAGGAAATTGTAATCTATTTACTTGTATACAAGAAAAGTGCACATCTCCCTGTGGCGCCACCAACCTAGTATAATACCACTATTCCAGTAGCAAGGGAGTTGTTAGATCGACCACTTAAATATTAACGAGACAGTTAAAGTGAGGGTTGTTACATTGAGGGTTGATAAGAAATTCAAGGCTTCTCCCACCAACCTACCATACATCCGGTGGCAGTTACCCCCTGACTATTTGTTTATGCAGCTCAAACTAGCTAACACATAGGGGACGCACCCCTCCGGACAGGGAGAATAAGAAAATCGATGCTGTTTGCAAAAGGGTAGAGGCACAGTCTGCTACGCATTGGTGCATCGCTAAGTCTATAGGTCTACTCTCCTGGTATGAGCACGCCTACTGGAATCCGAGCATGAACCTTGTCCAGCATCTCCGAGAACAGTATCTCAAAAAGGGACAAGAGTTGATGGCGAAGGAAATATCATCTCGAACACCATAATCTCCTGCGCACTGGATGCCGCAGACACAGCTGCTCTCGGTATAAACAGCAGCAACCTTTTGCACTGCCATTTGTGGCTGCAAGTCTCTGAAGTTAAGCCAGAGGTCCCCCAACACCTTCTACATGTACCATTTGAAGACTAGAACCTCTTCGGCCCTCCGGTCAGCAAGACGCTAAAAAACCTAAAAAAGATACTGACACCGCCAAAGCTATGGGCATCCTACAAACACCTGTTTCTCGCGGCTCCTTTCCCAATACCATGGTGCATCCAAAACTCCCACCTCGGAAACCTCTTCCACCTTTTCAAGGCTCATGCAGCAGTCACCTTCATGAGGCTACTACAGGGGTGGATACTGGGGTAACAATGATGAAGGCAAAGGAAAGGGCTACTCCTTCAAAACACTGACAGTCTTTTCCTCCTCCCCCGTCCACAAAACACTTGTCTGGGGAAGGCTGCATGGATTTTTGCCCCTTTGGACAGTAATCACCTGTGACTGAGTCCTTGACTTCATAAAGAAGGGGTATTATCTAAACTCATTAATACACCACCAAACATCCACCACCACCACCACCACAAACTATCCCTGGAACATTTGTGTCCCCTTCAGGAGCAGATACAGGCCCTTCTTACCAAGGGGGCCAAATAACTTTTTCTGCCACAACACTACGGAAAAGGGGTGTACTCCCTTTACTTACTTATCCCCCTTTACTTACTTATCCCCAAAAAGGCCAGCTCCCTTAGACTCCTCCTCTATCTCAGATCTCTCAACAAATACACTCTGTCTGAACAATTTTATATGGTGACTCTAGAAGACGATCTGGCACTACTGCAACTAGGTGACTTCATGACCGCCCTCGATCTATCTGAAGGATGCCTACTTTCACATACCCATCCACCCAGCGCGTCCAAGATACCTGAAGTTGGTGGTGAGTGGACAACACTACCAAACCAAAGTACCTCTGTTTGGGGTTACCACAGCCCCATGGGTCTTTACAAAATGTCTGGCCATGGTGGCAGCTCATTTCAGGAGGAGCAGCATCCACATGTTTCCTTACCTGGGCAACTAGCTGATCACAAGCGCCACACAGCAAATGTGCCCAGCGCGCACTTAGACCGTGCCCAGTCTAGACTTAATGATCAGTTTGACCAAATCCTACCTTCAGCCCCTTGAAGTACAGCCCTTTCTCTGGACCATCATAGACTCGTAGGTGGGGAAAGGTTACCCCAGTCCAGCAACAGTGTAAGCATTTCAAAACCTGCTACATCTGTTTGGTCAGATCGCAAATAACAATCAGAACTATGACGCATTTTCTAGGAATGATTGCATCTTGCATAGCAATACTTCCTCATGCCAGACTGCACATTCACCTGTTGCAGGAGTGCCTAGTGGCACAATGATCTGAAGCGGAGCATCATCTGGAGGATCTAGAGTTGGTTTGGGGCAGCACACATTGCTCTCTACAGTGTTTGAATACAAACAACTTGTTGCAGGAGCAGCCCTTCCTAGACCCGGTCCCACAAGAGACCATCACACCGGACGCCTTGCTCACAGGCTGGGGTGTGCATTTGAGTCACCTTACCGTTCAAGGGAAGTGGACATCTGCCCAGCTCTCCCCCCCCACATCAATCACCCGGAGTTGCTGGCTATCCAGCTCGCTTTCCAGGCCTTCCATCCTCGCACAGGACAAAACAGTCTTAGTCCGAACGGACAACGCAACTGCCATGTTTTACTTACAAAAACGAAGGGGCACATACTTGCCGCAGTTGTCTGTAGCCCAGAGCATTTGATAGTGGGCGATACATCAGAGAGTACATCTGCTAATCCAACACATTTCTGGAATGACCAACGATATGACATATGTGCTCAGCAGGATGCAGTAACAAGTTCATGAACGGAAACTCATCCCCAAAGGCCTACTATGTACTTTCAGCGTGAGGGGTTTCCACAAATAGATTGGAGAAAATGCTAAATATCTAAACTTTGGTGCCAGACTACCACACCAACAGTCCATGGGCCATGAACTATAGATGGACTGGTCAGGAATATTTGCTTGTGGTATTCCGCCGCTCCCACTCTTACCGTTTGTGGTCCAGAGGCTGACGTAGACAACCCTCACGCTCCTCTTTGTGGGACCAATCTGGGCTCGTCAACCATGGTACACCACCTTGCTCAAGCTCTCTCTATTTACACACAAGATGGTCTCTAACAGACCGGACCTTCTCACTCCAAACCGTGGCACTCTCAGGCACCTCAACCCTCAGCAACTCCACCAAGTAGAAACAGTTTGTATATTACTGTCTCCCTAAACATATCAATCCTCTCACAGCATCTGTACAGGACACCATCGGTTACCTCCTTCATCTGCAAATGTCAGGCGTCACCCACACTTCCATTCAGTTCCATGTGGCTCCTGTAGCTGCCTACGTACAGAAATGGACCACATACTTTATTGATCAGAATACCAGTCAGCAAGGTTTTTATGGATGGCCTCAAACGGATTATCCCACCCCAGACGCCTCCTTATCCTATGTGGAATCTTAATTTTGTTCTCTTGAGACTCATGGCCCCTCCTACATAACCGCTACACTCTTGTTCAATCCAATTCCTTTCTTTGAAGGGGGCCTTCCTTATAGCCATTACTTCCCTCAGGCGAGTCAGTGTGATACACGCTCTTACCTAGGAAGAGCCTTTCTTCCGAGCCCATCATGATAGGGTGGTTCTCAGAATAAAATAAATAAATCCCAAATTCCTCCCTAAGATAGTCTCCCGTTTTCACCTTAATTAAACAGTCGAGCTCCCAGTCTTCTTTAATCCAGAGACAGTAGCACAATGTGCTATGCACACTTTAAAAGTCAAATAGAGTGCTAATGTACTATATTAACAAGACAAACCCCTTCTGTAAAACATAAAAGCTATTTGTGTCACATTCCAAGCCACACAAGGGTTGTGACATTTCCAAGGCATGTGTTTATTGGCTGGTCAAGTGCATACAGACATATTACACTAAAGCTAAAAGAACCCTGCCTGTCGCCCCAGACTGTATTCCTCTAGAAATAAAGGGGCATCTATGGCTCTCTCAGGTAAAATATTACTAGCAGACATCTGTAAAGCAGCTACTGGTCCACCCCTCCCATTTTTACCAAACACTACTGTGTGGAGATCCTGGCCAGACAGCAAGCAGAGGTTAGCCAGGCTGTCATATGTACACTTTTCCAGTCTTCTACAACATGATCAAGCTAGGCCACCGCTTTTAGAAGGACTGCTTTTCAGTCTGTGCACAGCATGTATATCTACAGCTACACATGCCACAAATAGAAAATGTTGCTGACCCTTTTAGCATCAGTTTGTGGCAAGTAGTTCTGAAGAGTCACATGCGCCTGCCCTCCTCCCTGGTAGTCTGTGGTTTTTACAGATATTCTTTCCTTCGTTATCTTTAATACTTTCCTTTGCATGGTCATCTTTACGGTGTCTCTATGCTCCATCTCCAGTCTCTACCTTCATGCTTGAAAAAATAACCTAACAATGGAGCCAACGCCCATGTGCATTACCACTAATAAGTGGCGTCACTAGATCCTGTGACTTGTAAAGATGTCCTTTGAAGAAAAACAAGTTGTACACGTGTGAGTCAGCACCAGAATGCGGAAGTATGCACAGCATGTTAGTTTACACCCCTGCATGCCTCAAACAAATGCTTCCAGGGTAAGTAACATTTTCCTTTCCTCTCGTAATTGTGTGATGTTATTCCTGCTCAGTACTTGCTTTCCAGTTACCCTGTCTCATTGTCGTTTTTTGTCTCAATCTTCCTCTAGGAAAACTTGCAGAGTTTCATGGAAGGATCTCTTCCTCTTGACACTTTTCTGGAGGCATTTCAGAACAGTAGGCAGCTATCTCACCTCCGCAGGACACAGCTAGAGAAGCTACAGGAGGTCCTAGAGAAAGAACCCGAGTCTCCAAGCCCAGAGCAAGCAGAACTGCAAGGACCGGAGACTCGGAACACAACTGAACATAAGCCTCCTCGGGACCAAGGCCCAACGGCACCAAGGATGTGCCAGCTCCGCTACGGACTGACGCCTGCCTTCCTTATCCCTGCTGGCGCTGTGGCACCTTTTCCTGTGCCTTCTGCCCCCCCTAACAGCAACCTTCCGCCCCTGGTTTCGCTCCCGGGCCCACCCCCGGCTCCAGGGCATGGCCCTCCTTATTCAGGACACCACTTGCGTGTGATTGGACACATTCCACTTCTCAGCCCGCGGCCTTTCAGGATCCAGCAGCTTCATCACACTCAACAACAGCGACAGCAACCACCGAAGCGATAGCACGCAATACTAGGGCGAGGCTGAAGAGAGGATGAGGTCTGAGTGGGAGACAGACAACGCCGGAAACAGGAGGAGGTCTGGGAGTGAGAGGCAGTCTAGGCCAGAAAAAGAGGTCTGAGAAGCTGGCTAGGCCTGAGAGAGAAACTGAAGCTAGGCCTAAGATTGCTCCAAACAAGAGAGAAAGACTGGTGGTCTGGGAGAAAAAACTAGACTAGAGAAGGTCAGAGAGCTAGAGCTAAACTGGAGCTAGAAGTAGGTCTAAGTGGCACACGGGAGCAAGGTAGACGTTTCAGAGGTAGACATGAACTATACTGAAACAAGGCGAAGCCTAAGATGGAGAAACAAGAATGGAATGGAATAGAAACCAGAGATGGAGATGCAGACAACACCAAAGACGAGGAGATCAGAAAAGCAAAAGGATCCAGTAAGGAAGCTTAATAAAATTGAGGGGTTCAAGGGGGATGATCGTAGGTCTGCGAGAGAGTGAGAGAGAGAGACTACATACATCAGGGTTAGGTCACAGTGGGTGTGAAATAAGAGCAGGCATCGCAGAACAGAAGATCGGGGATGGTAAAAAGAGTCCGTGTCAGTGGTAGGCGATGGGCAAAAAGATATGGAACATAGTGAGGGTGTCCGTGAAATTCGGTGAGTGAGATTGCGGTAATAGGAGAAATGGGTGGCCAGTGCACGAAAGTGTGCATAAGTGAGCGCTGCGAACTGACATGATGGTCATGGTCACGGACAGTTTGTGCTTTTATATTTTTTTTACACTAAGTTAAGTTTTGTAACGTCATTGATCAGATTTATGTGTAGCATGTTTTACAAATAAAACCTGTTTTTTCCTTATGTTTACTTTCACTAGCGTGACCCATGGCACAGTGGTAGTAACTCTAATCTTGATCTGTAGGGACTTTGGACGTTGATACCTGCCTTTCCTCTATGGGTAGACCATGCATTGAGGTATTTACACTACTATTTGACACTTGAATTGGTTCTACTCAGCTGACAAGAGCCTTGGCCCCAAGTTCTGACCTGTATTTGATCTCCGACGCGTAGAGCTGGTGCGCCAGTCTATAACATGCTGGTGACCTCCTGTATTGAATGATAACTTTATTGGCTAGCCCAATGGCTAACCTGGAACTGTGGAGTGAAACAATTGTATGTGACTGGTGGTTGTGTTTCTGTGCTGATCTGTTCCCTGTTCTGTGGCATTAGCATCTCTGGCCCTCCAGGTAACTAGCAAAGGGGATTGGCACTAACTGACCCAACAGTGACCTCTAGCATTGTTTTATTATTCCCTATTTCAGCGTCCCAGGTCATCCCATCATCAGCGTAATTAGCTGGTAATGTCAGGCACAAAGCACGCGTCTGGTGTTCTTGTTTCTCGTAATTGCAGCTGCTGACAGCAGACAGCTAAGATGTGCTTGTGGTGGCCATGCACAGGGCAGGATTCATATATCCTTACTTTAGCAGATGGGCCTTTCATCCCCATCACTCTGCAGCCTGTTATAGACCCAGATGCGCGACACGCCCTACCTGCTGCAGTGAAAGAGAGAGAGAGAGAGAGAGAGAGGGCTCTCTGCATAATGAATGTAATGAATGGCCCATCATACATGGAATTTTGGAGATCGCTGGATTGATTCCTCATTAACAGCAGCTGATTAATAACCAACACTATACTAAGTGAACTAGGGACAGAGGCTCTGGCCAAACAGGGGACAAAATCAGGGTATGTGAAGGAAGAATGTCAGTCATTTGTACCTCCTATTCATCCAAGCAGCCCTATGCATCAAGCCTCTGCAAGAGATCCCATCACCAAACTTGCCAATTCCTAAATCCGTAAGCAGACTTCATTTTATGTTGCAACCCGATATGTCTGTTAAGTCCCATAAACCCCCCATCGCCAACTAGCTAATGCTGGTGTGTCCTGTCCCCCTTCCTCCAGACTTGTAAGCTAGCCTGCTCTTAGTTGATTGGGGACTGGAGCATCTGTTGCTCAGTTTAGAGGAAAAGATGGCAGGAAGTCAAAGGTTGGTGACCGCTCACGGTCCAACCCTTGCAGGCCCGCTGGCTGCTTATTCTTGAACCCTTTTTCCTGTGCTGCAGGTGACCTGACCTCTTTGCAGTAGCCCATTGTTCTTCTGTGCTCAGTTTTCTGTTCCGTGCTACTTGTTTTGTAACAAGGAATGATATCTAGTTCTTGGCTAAGTTCCTCTGCCCCCCTGGGATACTTGATGATCATGCTCAGCCTCGTGCAACCTTCTACTCCCCTTCCTCCTAAGTAGACCATATTGTAAATGACTCTTCACCTTGGAGCCGAATGCAATCTGTGTGCTGAGCTTCTAGCCGCATGGTACTAAAGGTTTCCAAAAACACCTTTGGCACATCCAGCCAGGATGAGCATGTTAGGTGGTAAGGTTGGCATTTAAAGGATGGTGGGCAGCCTCCTGGTTTGGCAGAGACCTGCCTGTCCTACTGAGAGAGCTGGGATTTTTTGGGGTGACGATGCTTCCTCTGGTAGTTACCGTTCTGTCTGGGCGCCACCACCTCATACATGTGCTCAGACTTCTGTATTTTCATTCTTCCTGCTTGCAAAGCATGAAAATACACTTGCTGAAATATTTCATGACTGCAATTAGACTAGTCAGTTATACAGTCCTCAGTAATGAATTACACAAGGCATGGACATATGGGAGAGCTTCAATGGTTAGAAAAGTGAACAGGCCACCATGTTGTGGCTGCCCGCTTGAATTATGTTTTTGTTTTGCAAAAATAGTCTTTAAATATGGTGTTTTTTTCCTGTGGTTGTGTGCCATTGCGTGGCAGACCCAGAGAAGGAAAATCTGCCTTGGGGAGGCCACCCTTAACTGGTCGCATAGAATGCTTTGGTTCTTTGGCATATGGGCAGCTGCCAAAGATAATGGAGCAGCGGAGATGGCTAAGACTGCATCAGCACTTTCATCCCTAAATAGAGTGAGGGAACCATGGGTTTGGTGGTGGAGAGTCCCAGTGCTTTACGGTGGGTCTCCTGCTACAGAGAGATAAACGGTTAAGGGGGGGTCCGAGGGGAAAAAATTATTATAGACCTACTGATACCTAGTCCCCCAACTAGACACTAAAACACACGGAAGGTACAGAAGGTCTAAGAAATACACAGGGAGAGAAAAGAAAATAGCAAAACTCTCTATTGGGACCAAATAGTGTCCTCTTTACATGCCCAGAATACACAGTTAATCTGGAAACAACCAAGAAAACTGAAACAAGAGAAAGATACACAAGGAGAGGAAAAAGATACCCATCAGCCCACTCATAAGTGGAATCTCGTCATCTGGGTATATGTTGGTAAATGGTGTCCTCTAGGATCTGCCTTGGAAACAATCCATAGGACTGCCTAGTGATGGACCCAGAACATTTCACCAACAGATGACAGTATATGAGCGGGAGGGGTTAAGGTTGCAGTGCTCAAAGAAAAAGAAGAAGAAAAGGAAAATAATCCGAGTGATTCTAAAAATACCTACGATGATGTCATGAAATACTTTATTAGGGCTGACCATCAAAGTGGTATGGTTAAAAACAGTATGCTGATAGCATGTAAGGAATTGCTACCCACCAGTGTTGTTATTCGGTCAACATGTTTCAGCCTCAAGGGCTTTCGTCAGGACCTATGGTGCTACTGCAACACTTACTTAAGTGATGTGAAAGTGGGATCTACATCTGCTTTCCAAACTGAAAAGAGTGTATCTTCTCCTGCATAGACACAATACAAAAGACAGAAACAGAGACATGGACAAATAATGTCAACAAAAAGAAATGCACAGACTGCAAACTCTCGTTTCTAAGGTCTTTATAATATGGCTATGAACACTTGAAAGACACTCACCCTTATTGTGGGGAGAGAAAACCTCACCTCACCTGGCCACTGCTCAGGAAGAAAGGGAGGCCACGCACTGGAAATAAACAGAACACTTTGAAAGTTAAAACCAGTGGTAGTAGAAACAAAATATACAAACAAGAAAAACTGGATTCAAAACACATAAATCAGAGACACACATGGTGACACAATGGCCAGACTGGTTTCCTCTTGCATCAGGAAAGTATACCACAAAACCTCACTGACTGCACTGCTTGCACAAACCTGTAAACCTATAAAGTATAAAGGCCCAGGTAGCCAGCCGCAGTCACTGGGAATAGAGGCGCCTACTCCTGTGCTTTCCACCTAGTACTCATAGACCAAAGACCAAAGCAATAATGCTATTGACTGTCCCACCACCACTGACCTCTCCGTCGTTGCCTCGGAGTGAAAACTGAGCCGAGGGGGAGGCAACGACTGATGGTCACACGCGATGTTAAATACACTGCAGTGGACCTGAAAGGAAACTCCTATGTTTCATAATTTGATTGGCTCATGTGTAGGCCAATGGGAAACGGCTCACAGGCAGCCAACCGTGACCTACACTGATAAGCCTCAGCCGCATTAACAGGCCGACCGTGAGACATACCTCACGCGCATATGTGCAACAGTCAAACCGTAAGGCAGTAAGATGGTGTGTTGTATTCTATCCAAACAGGAGCCATAATGCCCAGCGGCATTGCCAGAGCGCTGTTTACCCTGCGCTATTGCCGCTAGCAGCCCGCGATGGACTCTTAACTTAGACACCGCTGCCGGCCCGCTCATTGGTTGAGACGAAGCCAATCAACGGTGCCCCTGTGTATAGCCACTCAAGAAGCGGTGTTAAGTCCCACACCAGTAACTTCCAAAACTGGTGTCAATTGAAAAACCGCTAGCGGACCTTGCAGAGACTGATAAACAAAACGCCACAGCAGGACCGCTCATTGGTTGCATGCGCAGCCAACCAGCGGTGTTGAAACGTAAACACGCTAGTGTTGTAAACACAGCCCAGCCTCACATCGTGTTTGGACTGTGAAGTACACCAACAATTGCGGACCTCAGAGGAAACCCTTGAAGTGGACAGCGCTGCAGGCCCGCGCATTAGATGAAGGCGGAGCCAAACAGCGGTGTCCCAGGGAAAGCACTCTATCGTTTGTAACGCAACCCTGCTTCGCATCATGTCGGATAGCGACATTATCGAAGTGAATTAGCCCGTCTGCTTAAGCCCATGTACTCCAAGACGTCATAAAAACAGTTCAGCTGGCAGGCACACACCAAAATGATGGCATTAACTTAGTGTGTTTATACTGCTAGAGAGCAATGTTCAGAGGTCGCACGCTAGTTTAGCCGTTTCCCAACTTCCAGTCGGGTAGTATCGAGGGCTTAAACTGATATAGACACTGGCTACATATATTCAACATGAGAAGGAGAGCCCCACCCAGTGAAGATGTTAGAACTCCATGGAGGTAACCCGTTTGTCACAGGCTGCTAGCACAAGGACTCTAGTGAAAGGAGATGTTCCTTTATAAATCTTACTTGTGTGCTGTCATTGTGAAAATATAAGATGATCGAAGAGAGTCAGCCCGTCTACCTAGGCCCATGTGCTCAAAGACGTCATTAAAACAGTTCAGCTGACAGAAACACACCAGAATGATGGCATTAACTTGGTGTGTTTATTTATACTGCTAGAGGGCAATGTTCAGAGGTCGCGTGCTAATTTAGCCGTTTGCCACTTCCAGTCGGATAGTATCGGGGGCTTAAACTGATATAGACACTGGCTACATATATTCAACATATATACAACCTTACATACCTAGTCACGTCACGGATGTTTCACTTTTCCTATTGAGGAAAGAACAGAAGTGGGTTTTCAAACTTCATAGTGATACAGAAGGATTGAATGATGACATTCCTTGGATGCAGCTGTGATTGCGCAGATTGTTTTTTCCGAATACAGAGTCCTTGTGCTAACAGCCTTTGGCATAAGGGTTACCTCCATTGAGCTCTAACACCTTCACTGGGTAGGGTCCCCTTCTCATGTTGTATATATGTTGAATATATGTAGCCAGTGTCTATATCAGTTTAAGCCCCCGATACTATCCGACTGGAAGTGGCAAACGGCTAAATTAGCACGCGACCTCTGAACATTGCCCTCTAGCAGTATAAATAAACACACCAAGTTAATGCCATCATTCTGGTGTGTTTCTGTCAGCTGAACTGTTTTAATGACGTCTTTGAGCACATGGGCCTAGGTAGACGGGCTGACTCTCTTCGATCATCTTATATTTTCACAATGACAGCACACAAGTAAGATTTATAAAGGAACATCTCCTTTCACTAGAGTTCTTGTGCTAGCAGCCTGTGACAAACGGGTTACCTCCATGGAGTTCTAACATCTTCACTGGGTGGGGCTCTCCTTCTCATGTTGAATATATGTAGCCAGTGTCTATATCAGTTTAAGCCCTCGATACTACCCGACTGGAAGTTGGGAAACGGCTAAACTAGCGTGCGACCTCTGAACATTGCTCTCTAGCAGTATAAACACACTAAGTTAATGCCATCATTTTGGTGTGTGCCTGCCAGCTGAACGGTTTTTATGACGTCTTGGAGTACATGGGCTTAAGCAGACGGGCTAATTCACTTCGATAATGTCGATATCCGACATGATGCGAAGCAGGGTTGCGTTACAAACGATAGAGTGCTTTCCCTGGGACACCGCTGTTTGGCTCCGCCTTCATCTAATGCGCGGGCCTGCAGCGCTGTCCACTTCAAGGGTTTCCTCTGAGGTCCGCAATTGTTGGTGTACTTCACAGTCCAAACACGATGTGAGGCTGGGCTGTGTTTACAACACTAGCGTGTTTACGTTTCAACACCGCTGGTTGGCTGCGCATGCAACCAATGAGCGGTCCTGCTGTGGCGTTTTGTTTATCAGTCTCTGCAAGGTCCGCTAGCGGTTTTTCAATTGACACCAGTTTTGGAAGTTACTGGTGTGGGACTTAACACCGCTTCTTGAGTGGCTATACACAGGGGCACCGTTGATTGGCTTCGTCTCAACCAATGAGCGGGCCGGCAGCGGTGTCTAAGTTAAGAGTCCATCGCGGGCTGCTAGCGGCAATAGCGCAGGGTAAACAGCGCTCTGGCAATGCCGCTGGGCATTATGGCTCCTGTTTGGATAGAATACAACACACCATCTTACTGCCTTACGGTTTGACTGTTGCACATATGCGCGTGAGGTATGTCTCACGGTCGGCCTGTTAATGCGGCTGAGGCTTATCAGTGTAGGTCACGGTTGGCTGCCTGTGAGCCGTTTCCCATTGGCCTACACATGAGCCAATCAAATTATGAAACATAGGAGTTTCCTTTCAGGTCCACTGCAGTGTATTCAACATCGCGTGTGACCATCAGTCGTTGCCTCCCCCTCGGCTCAGTTTTCACTCCGAGGCAACGACGGAGAGGTCAGTGGTGGTGGGACAGTCAATAGCATTATTGCTTTGGTCTTTGGTCTTTGAGTACTAGGTGGAAAGCACAGGAGTAGGCGCCTCTATTCCCAGTGACTGCGGCTGGCTACCTGGGCCTTTATACTTTATAGGTTTACAGGTTTGTGCAAGCAGTGCAGGCAGTGAGGTTTTGTGGTATACTTTCCTGATGCAAGAGGAAACCAGTCTGGCCATTGTGTCACCATGTGTGTCTCTGATTTATGTGTTTTGAATCCAGTTTTTCTTGTTTGTATATTTTGTTTCTACTACCACTGGTTTTAACTTTCAAAGTGTTCTGTTTATTTCCAGTGCGTGGCCTCCCTTTCTTCCTGAGCAGTGGCCAGGTGAGGTGAGGTTTTCTCTCCCCACAATAAGGGTGAGTGTCTTTCAAGTGTTCATAGCCATATTATAAAGACCTTAGAAACGAGAGTTTGCAGTCTGTGCATTTCTTTTTGTTGACATTATTTGTCCATGTCTCTGTTTCTGTCTTTTGTATTGTGTCTATGCAGGAGAAGATACACTCTTTTCAGTTTGGAAAGCAGATGTAGATCCCACTTTCACATCACTTAAGTAAGTGTTGCAGTAGCACCATAGGTCCTGACGAAAGCCCTTGAGGCTGAAACATGTTGACCGAATAACAACACTGGTGGGTAGCAATTCCTTACATGCTATCAGCATACTGTTTTTAACCATACCACTTTGATGGTCAGCCCTAATAAAGTATTTCATGACATCATCGTAGGTATTTTTAGAATCACTCTGATTATTTTCCTTTTCTTCTTCTTTTTCTTTGAGCACTGCAACCTTAACCCCTCCCGCTCATATACTGTCATCTGTTGGTGAAATGTTCTGGGTCCATCACTAGGCAGTCCTATGGATTGTTTCCAAGGCAGATCCTAGAGGACACCATTTACCAACATATACCCAGATGACGAGATTCCACTTATGAGTGGGCTGATGGGTATCTTTTTCCTCTCCTTGTGTATCTTTCTCTTGTTTCAGTTTTCTTGGTTGTTTCCAGATTAACTGTGTATTCTGGGTCTCCTGCTACACCAATCCCCTACATTCTCATACAGATCTGTCCTGGCAGATCCGTGCTACACGCACAACTTTCCTGGAATGGACTCCCGCGCAACAACCACTTTGGTGGACATATTGTGTATCCTGGCACTGCCAGCATTTATGTTTATTTTATAGTTTTTACAAAGCAGGCACACCACCAGTGGCAGTCTCAGTACATAGGGGGTAGTGAGAGGGGAGAGAAAGATTAATAGCTGGAAAAAATGTCATCATCCGGAAAGTGGAAACGAGTGACCAGGTGTCAAAAATTATCTTTCTTCAAGAAAATCCAAATGTCGTCATGTGGTGTAAAAACCTTTCATTCTATAAATGTATATGCCAGTCTGAAGCAGTTAACTAACATAGTGCTCAGCTGCGTTTTGTGAAGGGCTTTATTCAATTATGAGAATTTGGCATGGATTCAATTGGGAAGGAGAAGACCAAATATTTTTGACATTGTGAATGGCATAATGGTCTTTATGGGCCCAAAGTTAGGACAATTCCCCCGCCAGTAGATCAGTCTTCGGGCAAGGTTTTTTTTTTTTTTTGCAGAGCCTCTGTGATGTGTGTTTCCCTTACTAGCATACACGTTTCAAGCGGCTGATGAGATGTGGCAGAAGCCATAATCGTAGTAAAGAAATGTATAGACATCAAACAGACCTTGCAAACCCACCAACGAGAGAAATCATCTGTTGCGGTTGCAGGTTTGAACAGGCGCAATCCAAATTCTGCCTCTTTAGCCAACTGTTCCTATAAAGAAGCAATTTTCCTCATTTTCAGTGGTAAGATATTCAAAAACTTGCCTCCTAATTTGTTGAATCAAATTACAAAGTTGAAAACTAAAATGTTTATGAATATTGCTTTACACAGTGTCAGTTTCTGTAGAGCTTTTTCTTTCATTCAATGACGCCTTGCCGGATCACCTATTAGCAATGAAAGAAACCAAACTCCACACCAGCACTCTGTAGACGATTGAACACCACCATCCGAGGCTAAACGTTTGTTACACCTGCCTCCGAAAATGTAGTACTCCTGATTTAGTCTGACATTCCAGGAGTACTACAAGAATAAGTCACACCTACTCGCAGGGTCGGATTGGGACCAAAATTAGGCCTGAGCACCAAATGAAAAAATCATTTGCATAAAATTTTGCCTAGTTAGCATGAGGGAAGTTATTATCGTCTTTCTTTTACTATTCTCTTCCCTTTATTTTGCCATTCTTCTTCACTCTGCACGTCTCACTTTTCTTTTTGTCTCCACACTGCGCACATTCCATTTTGTCCCTCCCATAGTCATTTTGTCCCAGGATGAATGTTTCACAGTAATGTTGTCAAAAAACAGTTGTTTTTAGTTGTCATAAAAGTTTTCTTTTTGCTCAATTTAATTGTTAGCCACATTATTTAATTTTCTTTCACTGGAAAACAGCCCCTCACAGTTTTGGAGATAAGAAGGTGGCAGCAAACACATGAGGCTCATCTGTCCCCATTTGTAATCTGTCTCCTTGCATGCACAACCCCCTTTCACTCCACCCCCATGTAGCATCCCATGTAGCATTAGTGCTAGCTGTGATGCTCAAAAAGAAATGTAACTTACCTGTAACTGCAGTTATCCAGTATTGTATGTTTCATAGATTCACATGCTTGATTCATTCCCTGTCGTCAAAGTGGGAGTCCCACGGTAAAATAAATAAAGCAGTAATTAAAAAACTTCCATGGCTATCATGGAGGCAACCATGCATTTAATAGCCTATCTACTTCCTTTTCTAAAAAAAGGTCCTAACCTAACTACAACCAATCTGTAACCAGCACCCTCTAGAACCTTTCCAAGAGAGGCTGAATCCCTTAGATTTTCCAGCACAAGTGTGGATAGTAATACTGGAGTGCAAAGGTAGCCTCTACGGGAAGGAGGGTGGGTTGCATGTGAAAGGGTAGCCTCTACGGGAAGGAGGGTGGGTGGCATGTGAATCTATGAAAGATACCAATACTGGATAACTGCATGTTACAGTCAGGTAACTTTATTTGTAATCCAGTATGCAGATCAATATTGACAACAGAAAAGAAGTGATCTTCTGTAGTAGGGGATCTCTGTGTATAGTCATAATCTAGTGAATAGTCCCGCCCATGTGCGTGGACCCCGGCAATCAAAAATAATCTCTTAAGTTGTCAGAAAATTGCAGAACTGCAAAGACACTTAAGAGAAAATTTAAAGACAAATAATGCAGCCTATATCCACAGACTACACTGTCCAGTACTCCAACTAGAAAATTCCACCAAAAATCCACAAACAGCAAAGCCTGTCCAGATTTCCCTTGCTTTAACAGCAAACACCCTCAGAAATGATAGAGAGGAAGGCATGGACAGACAAGCCCCATAGGCTGCCATTATGTGGCTTAAATAGGATACTGTGCCTTTAAGAGAACTTTCCAGAACTTCTCCCAGTATCCCAGAATGCATAGCAGGTCCCTCTCACTTTCAGTTCTTTTTTCCGGCTCCTGCTTACAGGACCCTGTGCATTGAGCTCTCCCTTTTTCAAGGGTTTATTGGACTTTTTTACACTTTTTGGATTTAAAAGTGTTCTCATTTGATTCTTGGTGTTTCCTTTTCACTTCTGTGTGTTTGTTCAGGCTTTTAGGGATCTAAAATGCCTGCTTTATTCGACAAGTGCCCAGCATGTGGAAGGAAGAAGGCCAAGACTGACTCACACGACGTCTGCATTCTTTGCCTCCCTGATGATCATGTCCCTGAAGATTGTGACATCTGCCAGACCTTTTCTACGAGGACCCTGAGGGAAAGGCAGAAGATTAGGCTCCAAGGCCTGGAAGAGAGGCGACTGCAGGCTGCAGGTGGGTCTGGGCAGGCTGGGAAGGCTCCCTCTGCCCCTGCTGAGGCCTCTGGGGGGCTCCCCAGAGACAGGAAGACCAGCAAAAGGTCCCGGTCTCCGTCGACGTCGATAGCATCGACGACGACGAGAGGGATGACGACGGTGTGTTCCCCTTCTCCCCGGGGCTCCGGGTCGAGACAGCGTGGAAGATCGACGTCGAGAGGCCTGGCTAGGCCGCCGTCGAAGTCACCGGCGTCGTCGAAGTCGAGGCATCGCCGTCGACGAAGACACCGGCGCTCGCCGTCGAAGCGACACCGCCGGTCGCCGTCGACAAGTTCGACGTCGAGGGGATCCTCGGCGTCGAGGACCGCGAGGAAGCGGTCGTCGAGGAGAAAGAGTCGACGCTCGCCGTCGAGGTCTGACCGCTCGTCGTCGAAGGGGCAACGTTCGTCGTCGAGGAAGAAACACTCGACGTCGAGGAGACGGCGTTCGACGCCAGAGTCGAGGGATCGCGGTTCCACGCCTGAAAAACGACGCTAGACGTCGAGCAGGAAGAGATCAGCGTCACCGAGGATCTCAACCTCCTCTAAGAGGCGCAGGAGGGATTCTGGCACCAAAAGTCACGCTGGATCTGGTGGAGGACGTCGGAGGCGGTGCTCACGCTCTGGAGGGTCTGGATCGCAGGCCCCTCCATCGAAGAAGTCATCGGGCACGGTGTACTCGGTGGTATATACGCCGCCAAGGCCTGTGACCCCTCCTCCTCTACCGAAGGAGGCTCCTCCAGGTAAGCCGCCTCTCCCCTCCCTGCCTCCCCCGTCTCCTGCGAGGCAGCCTCCACCGCCGGTCCCTCCTCATAGGCCGCTGAGGTCGGTGTCGCTGCCTCTGCTTCCGACACCTCCTAAGGGTACGCTTACCCCGAAGCCCCAGGACAGGCCACGGAAGACGCCTCCACGGAAACCGGTGGAGCACCCACGTGCTGGGAGGTCGCGCTCCCGCTCCAGGAGAAGGGAACGTTCGCGTCACAGGTCTTCTACACGGTCTAGACGGCGCCACAGGAGACACAGGTCTCGTTCACGGACCCGGTCGTCTGGGACCAGGGACTACTCCCCGACCTTGTCAGATTCGCCGGTCACGAGGGTTTCACCTTTCGACGATCTGGTGTCCTTCCAGGACGTGCTGTTACGGGGTGCGGCGAAATTGGGCATTACCTTGACGGTACCCACTCCAAAGACTTCGGTCATCTTCGAGACGCTCCATCAGAAGCATTTGTCTCGGCCGTTACTACCACTGGTGCCGGGCCTGGAAGAACTGGCCCTGGGTCTTTTCCTCACTCCAGCAGTGACGAAGGCGGCGCCTTCCAGACTGCAGAAGAAGTACCGGGCTCCGGACTCGGACCCGGCCTTTCTCAGGCTGGAGCCCCCTCCAGACTCGGTGATTGTGACGGCGGCGCGCAAACAGCATGCCACCACGCCTTCCTCCACAGTTCCGCCTGATAAGGAATCTAGGTGGTTGGATTCATCTGGGAGAAGAGTTTGTGGGACCTCGGCGACCTCAATGAAAGCAGCTAATGCCACTGCCTTGCTGGGTCGGTATGACAGAGCCCTCTGGGAATCTCTTCAACAATTTGCGGAGCTCCTTCCGCGGGACAAGCGTGAACTTCCAGGAGGTGCTTAATGAAGGAATGTTGGTGGCGAATCAAGTCATCAGCGCTGCAGCCGACTCTTCTCTTCTGGTGGCGCATGGTTTCTGCCACGGAATAAACCAGCGACGACATGCATGGCTCCGCCTTACGTCTCTGAAACCGGACGCTCAGCAGAGGGTTGCCAATCTGCCATTCTCTGGCGGAACCCTGTTCGGGAAACACGCTGATTACGAAATGGCCCGAATGAAGGCGGAAGCTGAAACGCTCACAGCGGTGGGTTTGGAGAAACCCAAGGAGACCAAGAAGACGTACCGTCCGTTCCAGCGCCGGTTCGGTGGTCAAGGCAGAGGGCGTGGCCAGTCTTCTGGACAACAGCAGCAACAACAACAGCAGCAGTTCAGAAGACCATTCCAGAAACGCCAGAGGGGCAGAGGCGGCCATCAGTCGGCACCAGCGACTAAGGGCCAGGCCGGGTCTAGGCCCTGAGCACTTACTTCCCCGACAACTGTTACCCGCTCCGGTGGGGGGAAGCATTCAATCTTTTCTGGCAGAGTGGAGAAAAATTACTCAGGACAAGTGGGTGCTGAATATTGTTTGCAATGGATACAGTCTTCGGTTCACCAGCCCTCCTCCATCGATCCCTCCGGTCGGCTCGCAGTATCAGCTGCGCGAGCTCCAGGCGGAGGCTGATATCCTGTTACGGAAAAGGGCGATCGAAGTCGTACCTCTGTCTCAAAGAGGAAGAGGCCTGTACTTCTGTTTTTTTCTGGTTCGAAAAAAGGACAAGAACGAGTTCAGGCCCATTCTGGATTTGCGACAAGCAAACAAGTGGATTCGCAGGGAAAAGTTTTGCATGCTGTCTTTGCATCAGATTTATCCTCAGCTGCAACGGGGGGGACTGGCTGTGTGCCATCGACCTCCAGGATGCTTACTTCCATGTGCCCATTGCACACAAACACAGGAAGTTCCTGCGGTTCCAAGTCGGCGCCAATCACTATCAATACACAGTGCTGCCATTCGGACTGAAGTCTGCGCAGAGAACATTCTCAAAGTGCATGGCGGTGGTAGCAGCACACCTGAGGAAGAACACGGTGTTTGTCTACCCGTACCTGGACGACTGGTTGATCAAGGCCTCCTCCTTCACGGAAGCGCAAGCACACTTCCAGAAGACGTGCGTTCTTTTGAACAAGCTGGGGTTGCACATCAACATGTCCAAGTCGGTTCCGACTCCAGTCCAGTGCATTCAGTACTTGGGAGCCTCCATCGATACGCTGTCAGCAAGCGTGTCTCCTTCGGAGGAGCGACGATTATCACTGCTTCGGAAGGCTCGGGCTCTCATGACCGCTCCATCCACGACAGTGAGGACGGTGTCTTCTCTACTGGGATCGATGGCCTCCTGTATCTTCCTGACGCCACATGCACGGCTGCACATGAGACCGTTGCAAGAGTGCTTGGAGGATCAGTGGGATCAGAGGAGAGGATCTTGGGACGACAAGATACGTCTATCTCTGCATGCTCTTCAGTCCCTGAAGTGTTGGTGTTCAGCGGAGAATCTCCTCAGAGGGGTTCCCTTCCACAAGGACATTCCTACTCAGGTTATCGTGACGGATGCTTCTCTCCAGGGCTGGGGAGCGCATTCCGGAGACCTACAGATTCAAGGGACGGGGTCCCCGATGGAGTCCACGTACCAAATCAATTTCCTGGAACTCAGAGCTGTTCACTTGGCGCTGAAGGCCTTTCGTCCGTCCTTCCAGACCGACTCTCTACTTGTGCAGACGGACAATACGACCACGATGTATTACCTCAACAAGCAGGGAGGATCGAGGTCACGCACCCTGTCGCAGGAGGCGCAGGCGATCTGGCGCTGGCTTCTGGCTCGAGGACTGACGATAACGGCTACCCATCTGCCAGGTGTGCAGAATGTTCAGGCAGACGCACTGAGCAGACTGATTCAGGAAAACCACGAATGGGTCATAAACGACGAAGTACTAGGAGAAGTCTTCGCAAGGTGGGGGACTCCAGACGTAGATCTGTTCGCCACCGCCGAAAACAGCAAATGCCGAGGCTTCGCCTCCAAGTACTACCAGCCGGGGACGCTGGGGAACGCGTTATGGATCGACTGGTCGAACAGCTTTCTGTACGCTTTTCCACCCATTCCCCTGATTCCGACGGTTCTCATCAAGCTGTCCCGGTCCAGGGCGCGGATGATACTGATTGCCCCGGAATGGCCCAGACAGTGGTGGTTCACGGACCTGCTTCACCGGTCTCTCCTTCCTCACATTCGGCTGCCGTGCAGGCCGGACCTTCTCATGAAGTTCGGGGGGCTGATGTTGCACCCCAACCTCTCGTCTTTGAGTTTGGCGGCATGGCTCCTGAGTTAGTGCAATATGGTCATCTGAATCTTCCTGCAGATTGTATGGACATACTGAAGGAGTCTAAGAGACCTTCCACTAGGACTTCCTATGCTTACAAGTGGTAGAGATTTTGTATCTGGTGCAAGTCTAAGAACTATGATCCCACGACTTGTAAGGAAGATGTCATCCTTCCTTATCTTCTACAGTTGGCGCAGTCTGGCCTTAATGTCCATTCTATTAAGGTTCATCTTGCTGCTTTGACTGCCTACAGGAAATGCCCTTCGCAGACTTTCTTCTTCCAGAATCCTGTGATCAAAGATTTCTTGGAAGGCTTGAAGAAAGTGTTCCCTCCTGTCAGGCTTCCTTCGCCTTCATGGGAATTGAATGTGGTGCTGTCCAGGTTGATGAAGGAGCCTTTTGAACCTATTCATAAGGCTTCGTTACAGCACCTGTCCTGGAAGGCGGCGTTCCTCGTGGCCATTACATCGGCCCGCAGGGTGAGTGAAATTCAGGCGTTGTGTTGCCAAGAACCTTATACTGTATTTCATGCTGCTACGGTTGTTATGCGTACTCACCCTAAATTTCTTCCCAAGGTTATTTCTGATTTTCATGTCAACCAGACCATAACTTTGCCTATGTTTTTTCAGAATCCTTCATCTCCAGCGGAAAGGTCGTTACATTCCCTGGATGTTAGGAGGGTCTTGAAATTTTATCTGGATAAGACCAAAGATATTCGTAGGTCTGACCAATTGTTTATCAATTATGGATCTGTCAGGACGGGTCTTGCGACCTCTAAGCAGTCTATCTCTAGGTGGATTGTGTCCTGCATACAGTTATGTTACCAAAAGGCTAATAAGACCTTAGGAGGTAAGCCTAAGGCTCATTCCACCAGGGGAAAAGCTGCCACGCCAGCTTTGCTCCGTAATGTTCCGATTGCAGAAATCTGCAAGGCGGCCACTTGGAAGTCGGTTCATACCTTTGCTAAGCATTACTGCCTGGACACTGATGCCAGGGCAGGCGCTCAGGTTGGGCAGGCTTCGCTGCGGAATTTGTTCGCACAATAGTGGCGTTAATTCTCTTTTCTCCACCGCCGCTTTGGAGTGGGGATGGGCTTGCCATTCTATTCACTAGATTATGACTATACACAGAGATCCCCTACTACAGAAGGAGTAGTTTCTGTCCTGTAACTCCAGTTCTGTAGTAGGGGTATCTCTGTTATAGTCATAAGCGCCCTCCCGCCTCCCCGGTGGACAGAGATGTTCATTTAAGGAATGCGACAGGTCTGGCGTGTTACGCCTTCAAAAAGAACTGAAAGTGAGAGGGACCTGCTATGCATTCTGGGATACTGGGAGAAGTTCTGGAAAGTTCTCTTAAAGGCACAGTATCCTATTTAAGCCACATAATGGCAGCCTATGGGGCTTGTCTGTCCATGCCTTCCTCTCTATCATTTCTGAGGGTGTTTGCTGTTAAAGCAAGGGAAATCTGGACAGGCTTTGCTGTTTGTGGATTTTTGGTGGAATTTTCTAGTTGAAGTACTGGACAGTGTAGCCTGTGGATATAGGCTGCATTATTTGTCTTTAAATTTTCTCTTAAGTGTCTTTGCAGTTCTGCAATTTTCTGACAACTTAAGAGATTATTTTTGATTGCCGGGGTCCACGCACATGGGCGGGACTATTCACTAGATTATGACTATAACAGAGATACCCCTACTACAGAACTGGAGTTACAGGACAGAAACTACTCCTACTTAAAGAGGCTCACCTTACTGAAATAAGACGTAGTACTACATGTCCCCCGGCTGCATCAGCACACTGTGTCGACTCCAGGCAGTGCTGCGTGACCGCATGCGTCGTCTTCCACTGTCTTTGACAACGGTTTGCCTGCCTTTTCGTGGCGGAATTGAATTGTGGCTGCTATCCATCTTGCGATGGTAGCTTTAGAAACCGCAGTGCCCTTACAACTTTGTCCATAGGCTACGAACAGTTGATCTGCCTTGCGGATAGACTTAGTCTTTTGCAGGTAGAATTTAAGACACTTTTTTTTCTCAATCAATAGCATATGTGCAAATATACATAAACATATCTGTTGGAATATCTTTATTCGGTAAAAATTCTCACCATAAAAGAATGCATTTTACACAGTAAAACATCAGTAAAATCTCTCGAGTTCCCTATTTAAAGGGTCAAGCCTAAGCATTATACAGAACAATGGGTAATTTTTATGGACCCCAAACAAACCTCCTCATCAGTACATTATTACATAATGGTTAAAATAACTTCAATCCGTCCAGTCATCATCATAGCAACCTGCCAATAGGGCCTGCTAGCAATTTGGTACGGTGGAATACAGCTTCATTCTCCTAGTACGGGTCAGCCATGCACTACTCAAATATTTAGCCACCCCGCATACCATGGCAGAGGATGTTGGGTCGGTAGTAAGAACTCGTAAGGCCATTCTGTGGCACCTCAGACCCAACCCCATGCATACTGGTTTTAACCAGACCTTCCTGGAAACTTTATAAGCGGGGCAGGCAAAAAGTAAATGCGCCACAGACTCCTTTGGAGCCGCGCACCCGGGGCAGGGGCGCGGAGGGACCACCAGCGTTAGACCACCCCGCGGTGAACTCATGCACCGGAAGGGTCCCATACCTGAGTTTTAAATAAAGGGCTCTGTCCAGAGGCTTGGCTATGAGGTCGAGGAAAGGTTCCATCTTTCTAGACCATTTAAACTCTAGAAACCGTTCAGTAAGTAAACCCCCAACCCCATTGCGTGTTGCCTCTGCCTGAACCCAGTCCCAGTATAACTTCTTGATCACCGGTTTAGGGGGTGGCATCTGACTCACCCACACATCTCTCAAGCCCAATTGCACCACCATCTGCCTCACGTTGCTCAACCACCCGATCTTATTACCAATGTCTAGTAGTATTAGTTCATCCAGCCCCTCAGCATATTTGGCAAGTTCCCTAGTCCTTCGCAGCCGAGCCCAAAAGAGTAAAGGGTGCAGCCGCACTAGATCTTTAAAGGATCGCCTGCCCAGATCTAGCCGCAAGGGGATTAGTGGGGTGGAAACGGGGAGAGCCACCACGTCCCTCAAAAACTTGTTTTCCGCTACTAGCTCAGAAACATTTTCAAACCCCCACAGCTCGGAGCCATAAAGCGCAGCCGGGAGGATCTGGCCATCATAGATTGCCATGACCGGTGCCACAGGTTTACTTGTTGACTCCCGATGCTCCCTCAGGGTCACCCCTGATACTCTTTTGTGGGCAAGTAACATTTTAGCCAAGTGGTCCTTCCAATTCATCCGACTATTTATCCGCACCCCCAAATAGTCGAAAGAATCAACCAACTCCAAGGGTGCCCCATTGAGCGTAAAATTATTTCTAAATCTTTTGGAGGGTGAGAGAGCCATGAGCTTGGTTTTCCAGGTGTTAATAGTGAGTCCTCTCTCTGTGCAAAAGGTGCTAAATCGGTGCAGAAGCTTTTGAAGTCCCACCGGGGATTTAGAGATCAGTATGGTGTCATCCGCGAAGAGTAGAGTGGGGATTCTTTCCCCCGCCAGGGTTGGGGCATCCGCCTCTTCCTCTCTCAGATGATCCACCACTCCATTCACAAACAAAGAGAAGAGGGTCGGGCCATAACACAACCCTGGCGTACTCCCCTCCTCACGGGCACCCTATCTGTCAGCTGGCCCTGGGTGCCCCATCTGATCCTCGCATAATTCCCTTCGTGGAGCCTCACAATAAAGCTCAGAAGTGAACCGGGGAAACCCATCCTCTCCAGTGTCTCCCACAACTTTACTCGAGGGACCAGGTCAAAAGCCGTCTTGAGATCTATGAAAGCCATGTAAAGGCTACCCCTTTTGATGGTAACTGACTTCCAATAGATAACAAAGAAGCGAAAGACCTGGTCCATCGTGCCCACCTTCTGGCGGAATCCTGCTTGGAGATGGGAGAGGATATGTTCCTCTTCCATCCATTCTCCAACCCTTGAGATGATGACCCTGCCAACCACTTTCTGGATTACATCTATCAAAGTGATAGGTCTGTAATTGGCAGGGTCCTCTCTAGCCCCCTTCTTGAACACAGTGACCACCTCTGACCCCTTCCAAGAATCAGGCACGGGATGACCCCTGGCAATCAAATTCATTATAATGGCAATTAAATCGGCCCAAGCCTTAGGTTCCTCGATCAGAAGGTCCCCTGGGGGGATCCCATCCGGGTCAGCCGCCTTCTTCGGGGTCAGATGTCTGATGGCCACTACTACTTCCGAGGGCGAGAATGGGTCCTCGGGCTCCACTGTAAGTTCCCCTCCACCTCTAGCTACCGTTGGACAGGAGGCGGCTTCAGGTCCACCATATAACGCAGAAAAATGGTCAAACAACTGCTGGCTTGTTATATGGACAGCTAATGGCTGAGTGCTTTGCTGCCTAGCTCTATTAATAAGGTCCCAGAATAACATTGAATTCCTCATGCTGACTGCACAGTTTAGGTCCAGCCAATGTTGTTCCTCCCACTCTCGTTTAGCCAGTGCCAATACTCTTGAGTAATCCTTCCTAGCCGCTCTAACTAGTGAAGGATCTTTTTTGAGTAGGGCGACTGTCAGCTCTTTCCTTTTTCCCTTGCACTGGGCCGAGTACCAGGGATTACTAGAGATGGGGGGGGTGTTATTAACTCTATGGCTTTTCCCTTTAGAAAGAAAGTATTGGCTCACTTGCTCTATTGTGGTTTTGTAGGCTGTATCAAGGGCAATGGGCGGCTCCAAGGCCCTTCCCATTCCCTGTTCCCTAACCTCCAAATCCAAGTACAGGTCTATCACAAGAGATTTTATACTCCTGAGTTGATCTTCCTGCAGTTGGGCCTTGTCCCATTTCAACCTACGGCTACTATTGTAAGGGACAACTTCTTTGGTTAACCTCAGGGGGCCACTCGTCCCCCTACCCTTGGGGTTACCCCACCTAAACTTACTGCATAGGGGGTTGTGGTCACTATCCTGAGTAGCCACCACCTCCATATCTATTAGGTCTTTCCACAATCTAACGTCCAATAAGATGTAATCAATTCTGGACGGAACATTGAGCCTGTTAAAGGTCATTGCACCAACACTGTCGGACAAGGTCCTACCGTTAAGTGCTCTTAGTTTGTGTTCCCTAGTGAGGGCGTTAATTTGTATTGCCCTTGCTGACCATTTTCGGATAGGGGGTAGTGACAAAGCTGGGATGGACCATTTAGAATCTTCCTCCTCGGTGCCTAAAGGATCGTCCCCAAAAAGGGGTTCATATGTGCAGTTAAAATCCCCGCCCACTATAATTTTAGCAGATGGGGGGCACTTGGCATTAGCCAAGTCTAAGCTCGTTAAAATTGCTGAAGAAGTATCCCCCGGTGCCCCTCTGGCATAAACATTGAATAATTCAAGCCTACTCCCCTCAATATATCCTCGCGAAGAAAGATGTAGTATATCACTACACTCTGAATCGTGGATGACAACATCCCAATCCAGATCAATTTTAATCCAAACCGTTAGTCCTCCCGCTGGCCTACCCTTCCCTCTGCTTACTGCTGGGGAAAAATATGTAGTGTAGCCAGATTTATGTAGTGGGAGCAGACTCCAGGTTTCCTGGAAGAGGCATACATCAAACTTCTCAATGAATATGTGCCATTCTGGTAGGGCCATCTTCCTTTTTAACCCTGCCACGTTCCAAGATAACAGGTTTATTACCCTGTGACCCATAGGAACTATAGCAGGGACCCCCATACTCCCACCCCTTCCATCCTCCTTGGGCATGGAGCTGGCATCCACACCGATAGATGACTTGGGGGATGCAATACTACCATCTATGATGTCTACACACAGTACATCCGTAGAAACTCTGGTAATACTGCTATCCGTACTTTGGGCTACTAAGGGGCCCCCCTGACTATTGTCTTTACGTCTTACCACCCTTAGTGCCTCAAAATCTGTGCTCCTTGGATTGGCCGCACTTGGTCTGAAACCCCTCTCCCCCTTAGACTGTAAACATCAGTCGCAGTCTTCCATACCGGATAGCAACGAAAACCTGTTGCCTGTCTCCAGAGGGGTAAAGGGTCTCAAGTGCTCCATTCTACTGTTGCTATCTCTGTTTTGTCTCTGGGGTGCCGTGATCCAGCCAAAAGGGTCAGCCGCCTGAACCAGAAGCTGGCCATAAGGAATATAGTTATTGCTACATAGTGGCGGGGGTTGGGTCTACGGGGATAGAGGCCACTTACATGAGTTGGGGGAAACACCACAGATCTAGGGTAGAAATATGTCAGAGCCCGAGGGATAATGCAATTGTCTCCACTTCCGGTGGGCCAGTTTAATATATAGTCCACTGCCCGCGGGTCTCTAAAATTAACCACCACCAGGTCCCCCTCAATGTCTTTACGTCTGCTGCCCAACCAATTGAGCCGCCTAACATGCACTATGTCCCCATCAATGTTATGTGTAATGGGCCTATAAGTGTTCAACCAGTGTATTATTTTATTTTTCAATTGAGCGTAACCCTCCCTCTTGTTCTCTACTAATGGCGGCACCCCCGTCAAGACGACCACAAAAGGCACTGCTTGTGGAGGTATCTCCACTTGTGGCCCCTTGGTCACTGGAGCTCTAGTGAATTTAATGCTTCCCTGTTCCTCCCGTTTATTTCCTGTGGGGAACATATCACAAACCTTTCTTCTAATAAGCAAGTTAACACCACAAGAAAAACAAAATAAGCCAACCTCTACATATTCATTTGCCGTGATCAAACAATTGGGTCATATGCTCTATCATTGAGGCCCATATCTGCATACCCAATTTTATCCGTTTAGGTGATTTCAGACAATAAAGACTATATTCCAAATTGAATATATTATAGAATTTGGCCCTCCACATCTCAAACGTAGTAGCTTCCCTCTCTAACCAACATGAAGCTAAGCATAACCTTGCAACCGCGGCTGCAATAAATGTCATGTACCTAAACTTGTATGCCGGTTGGCCACTCAGAAGATCTCCCCCAATAGCATGACTTCTTTTGTCATGTGGAATGGTATCCCCATATTTTCGGGCAAGAACAAATCTATTTGTATCTTTAATTGGGAAAGCGAGATGCAATCATAGAACACATGCACAATGCCAGCTCCTTCCATATTACATCTAATACACTTCCCATCATTAGCACCACCCCACTTCATCATCCTCTACGGACTATAATACAAATCAAATATAGTCTTGAAGTGTTGTGTTTTCAAATTTGCTGACATCAGTATTTTCCCTGCAGTATCAATTGATCGCTGCTTATACTCTCCTTCCTGCCCAAGTCTTTCACTCCATTTCCTATCTTGAGCAGCTAGATCATCTGATTGCACCTCAATTAACGTAGCATTTAAAACACCTATCCTTACCCGTCTTCTAATTGCCTCAACTATCGGAATCCTAATTATTCCCTCATGCATATGCTGTTTAAATAGAAAATCACGAATTAGCAAATATTCTCTTTGTTGAAGTCCATACCTGTCAGCTAGCCCTAAAAGTGAGGCTAATACTCCCCCCTCATATAGGTCTCCTAACTGTCTCATCCCCTTGGCCCTCCAGCACAACATCCTATAATCCCAAAATATAGTGGGGAATTTAGATGCTGAATTTAACAATGTATAGTAACTGATTTGTGGAATGTTTAACCTTTTGCGGATCAGTCTCCAAATCTTGTATACTGTGATCAATACCTTAATTCTTGTTTTTTTTTAAAGCAACTTGGTTCATAAAATTTAACTAAAGCATTTCTAGCTTCTGCCCCTAACAAAGGCTTGTATATAGATGGTATTTCTGTAGCTGGCACATCCTCCCCTGTTCGCAAAATCCGAATGTTTTGACGTATACAAACATAGTAATAAAAAGAGAAATTAGGGACCAACCACCCCCCCATCATGTGGTAGAATCATAAATTTAAAAGCGCACCTCGCTTTTCTTTGTCCCAATAGGAACCTATCACATATAGATTGTACCCTCTGCAGTTGGAATTTCGTTACCTCAAGCGGTGCCGTCCTGAAATAATAATACACAACTACAGGCCTGTCACCCAAAACACTCTTAATTTAATTTAAATGTAGCACTGGTAAGGTGATATGAAAAATTCTTATTTACCACCGGCCAAGTAATCTTTGGCTATTCACAACCATCCGAGTGTCAAAGATTAATATGATACTCACACAACAAACAATCAAACTATCGCTCTACCATCACCCATCAGCAAGTGTTTGTGGGAAAAAGTGTGGAAAAGAGAGTGAGCCCCTCACGGAAGAACCGCCAATCGGGTTTACCTGACTAGCAATTGTCAGTAATCCCAATTATCATCATTGGTGACTCACTCTCATAACAGTGGGAAAAGGAAACAAACACCAGAAAAAGACCAACAACATATAACAGTGCTTTTTCTCAACATCAGCCCCACAATCTGCTGACTGTTATTATCATCGCGGGTTGACGTTTTTACCCTTACTATGTTTGTGTGCACAAATAACACAAAAACACAAAAACCCCCAGTGAGAACAAAACGTGAATCTCACACAGTTAAAAATGGAAGGATTCACTGGCCACTCTGAATTTATTCTGGGCTGTGAATACTCCCAGATTAAAAATGACTCACACCATATGCAGTCTCAGGTGGGTCATGGGTGCCAACATGTTTTGTTGCTAATATTTTCCGCAACTTCTTCAGGGCAAACGGGGGTTACCCACTGTATTTGCCAATTTCTTTCAACACACACCTGGGGTTAGCGACTTTCACGCATACCTGCTACCCCTTTATCTGCCAGTATACTTGTGTCCGGCAGGATCACGTATTGATTCTGGAAACCCGCTATCGTCGGGTCTTCCGTATTCGGTCACCGGCACTGCGTGTCCTCAACCGCCCTGAAATAATACAAGACTTTAAGAAGGACAATCATCTTAAGCACGTTGCATCTCCCCACCAGCGTAAGATGCAAACACTCCAACCGGTCAAGCTGCTGTTTAATCCCAAAAACTATATTTCCCCAATTTACTGCTATCCGATCTTGCAGGGACATTCTAATTTTGATACCTAAATAACCAGCTTCGTCGGTTACCCGGGCGTTACCCATGCCTCTCCTGGAAAGGCCACATTGGTACACACTATTTGCGTTTTAGTAAGAGTTTAGTTTATATCCAGAGACGGCCCCAAGCTTTTCTGCAAGTCTTTCTATCTCCGTTATTGCGTGCGCTGGGTCTGATTAGGCTAGAATTTAAGACATCTCTTGTAGGAGGATCAGGGAAGAAAGTCCTGAGAATGACAGGTTTGTTTAAGTGGAACTGCGAAGGAACCTTAGTGATGAATTTGAGATTCTTCCTGAGGTTAACCATTTCATCTATAAAACGAAGGAAAGGATGTTTTATGGTGAAAGCTTATATTTCGCTAACCCTTCTAGTTGATGTTAGGGCAAGCAAGAGAGGTACTTTCCACGTCAGATACTTGATGTCCGCCCTATGGATAAGCTCAAAGGGTTGCTTCTTCAATTTCGATAGGACTACATATAAGTGCCACTCAGGGGGTGGGGCATGAACAGGTGGATAAGCACGAGATAGGCCTTTCATGTATTGGTGTACAACTCTGGTAGAGCAGAGAGATGGACGTTTTGTGGATCGTCTATATCGAAAGATAGCTGCGAGATGAACCTCAATTGAAGAGTATACCAGCCCAGATTTAGCCAAAGATGGTAAGTAAGGCAGGATTTGCTTTGGAGCAGAGATATACGGATGTACTTTGCTTTGCAGACACCAGGAGCAGAACCGCTTCCATTTCAGTCTGTATGTCTTGCGCAGTAGTCAAATCCTTAAATTCAAAGAATTTAGGAGCAAGGCATGCAATCAAAGAGATGCTGACCCCAGAGGACACCTCTGACCTTGGTCGCTGGTCAACAGAGTTGGTGTCTGTAGTAGAAAGATGCCCTGGGCTTCTGAGAGAAGGAGAAGCTCTGTGAACCAGTGCTGTCTGGGACATCTGTGGGCTATCAGAAGAAGGTGGCAGTGTTTAATTTTCGTAAAGACCTAGGGCATCAGTGGAATGGGAGGAAAGGTGTACACATATATTCCTGACCAACACATTGAAAGGGTATTCCCCTGAGAGTTTTGGAGAGGGACTCTTCTTGCAAAGAACCAGCCTTTGGAGTAGGTGTGGGTCGCAAACAGGTCCAGGGCTGGTTTCCCCCAATGTGAAAAAATCCTGTCCAGTTGGTCTTGTTCGTGCCCCCCCTCTCTGTTGGTACTACTGCTGCTCGTCATAATAGTCCTCATCCTCTCACTCACACTTGACATTGAGTTCAGAAGGACAATGAGCAGCCCCAAAGGGACCATCGTCATCCGTTTCTTCTCTGTCTAGAATCGTCTGCGAGTAAAAGCAAAATCTTGCCTGGCGACTGGAAATCAGGCCGCTGTGATGTTTTGGACAATCTGGATGGTGTGGACTGCATTTGCAGTGATTTCGTCGACAAGAGCATCGTCGACGGCTCCGTCGACCCTGATTTTCTTGTCTACAGCAAAACTGTTGTCGAAGCCGTCCGCGGTGGAGCCTTGGTCGATGGTGGAGCCTTTGTCAACCGTGGGCCGTTGTTGACGGTGATGGTGTCGTCGTCGCTGCAGTTGGCAACGGTGGCAAACTCGGCGCTGAGGTCTTCGTAGACGATAAGGATAGGGTTGATGGTATCGGTGCGTTGATGGCCGCCGTCAATGTTCTCGACAACGAGAGAGTAGTGGGCAGCGGCATTGTTGAAGAAGCAGGCGTCGACAGTGAAACAGATGCTGAGAGGGATCTGTGGCTGGAGTTATGCCTGGAAGGCCCTGGAGATTCCAGTTTAGCTTTAGAAGTCCCAGAATGATGTGGCAAGACTAGCACTGATGAGACTTTAGGTTCTTTCTCCTTTTTTCGAGCTTATTTGGTCAGATGAGCGGTTTTAAGGAGTTTCTTGACCTCCTCAGACTAACCCTCAGGTGATCTGGCCTTTGTTGGCATCTAGAGGAAGTGTCGCTCTCCTCATCAGAAGATGCTCCCTCTGTCTTACTCAGCCACAACAAAAGTCTGCCCTCTCTATCTCTAAGAGTCTTAGATGAACAGGTGCAGAAGATTTTACATTGTTTTGCCTCATGATGAGGTTAGAGGCAATAGATGCAACCTTTGTGGGCATCATCTATATGAACCCTCTTCTTCCCACAGGAATTACAAGGGCGAAATGGCGATTTCTTTTTAGACATTGTCCAGTAAGAAAAATGAAACTTATCTGAGTGAAATTTTGAAGAACTCAGCGGAGCTCAGGGAGACTCCCTTTACACACCACTAGCAGTGAATATTTGAGGGATTCAGCCTCTCTTGGGAAAGTTCTAGACAGACACCCCAGGATATTGCAGCATAGATTCTCATATTTAGAGGCACAAAAATTGAAATTTAGCGGCTCAAAAATTGAAATTTTGCGCCATTATTGTGGCACTTTACCCATTTATCATTCCATTTCAGCCTTAATTCAATGTAAACTGATTTAGCAGAGTATTTAACTTGGAAATCGTCATTATAAACTGTTTTTTTTTTGCTATATTCTCCTTTGTGGTAACATTCTGGACCCTAGCTTAAGCCAAGCTTAATAGCACAGGGAGACCCCTGAGACAACCCTGACTTGAAGATGTCAGAGACCCCACTGACCATGAAGACGTCAGAGACACCCCAGACCATGGAGATGTCGGAGACACCCATTACCATAGAGCAGAGGTCTTAAAACTTTTTGATGCCGACGCCCCCTGTAAAAAGAAATTAGGCTTAAGGACCCTCTCCTGACAAAGATTTGTAGAACTTGGTAATCCTTATTATTGACAACTATCAACAACCATAAATGCCCCCAATTCCCAATACAAATCATTTTTACAGTGGGGAAATAATCAGTGTTTATCAAGTCAAAAGTCAATGAGCGTGGGGGTGTGGTCAAAGGTGTGGCTAAAAACAAAGGCCTAATTTATGAGGAGTTGGCATAGGGCAGCCGCAAGTCTTCTTGCTGTGCTGTCCTACGCCAATGTGAAAGGGCAGAAAGGCACTGTATTTATGAAATACAGCGTTTTCCTGTCTTCTCCCACTGCATTGGCACACAAATTGCTGCCTAGCACCAGTGTAAGCAGGATTGTTTTTGTGCAACAGGGAGCAGCTATTACAGATGGCCGCACGTAATTACGTTTGCGTACAGCCAATAGGAACTCCCCATTCATTTTGCTATCTGCGGGAGGCCATTTTTGGCTGCTATAACGGGAAATATTGCTGCCATCTCGCTCCATAGCCGATTTTGTGAACCCCAAAATGCTGGAGGGTCTGTCTAGAGGGTGCTGGTTACTGTTTGGTTGCATTTAGGTGTGATCCTTCTTTAGAAAAGGAGGTAGATAGGTTATTAAATGCATGGTTGCCTCCATGATATCCTATGTAAGTTTTTTTTTTTACTACTGCTTTATATATATTACCGTGGGGCTCCCACTTAGACTACGGGAATGATTTAAGCATGTGAATCCATGAAAGCTACCCAAATATTGGATAACCGCATCGCCACTCCCTGAGGTCTCATTGTCACGCAAAGTGACTCTGGATGGGAGGAGACCCACCACCTGCTGAGCCGGCTCAGTTTGTTCCATTGTCTTACTGCACATGACAATGAGCACCCAGGGTCTGTACTTGGTCATGCTGAAGTCTGATTTCTTCTCTTCACCTGCAGCAGCCTTTCAGGTTGTGTGCCAACAACCAACGCAAATGTTGGGAGTATATTTGCAGCTAAAAACAGCCCACCAGCTGGCATTTGCCACATTTCCTTTGGGCAATGGCAGATTGCCCTTCCTGCCAATCTGACCCTGCCTACTCATAATAAAACCTTTGTGAATTTGACCCAGTGACTAGCATTAGCCATCCACCTTCTGATAATGGGTACTGCTGTGAGTTCAAAGATGAATAACCTACAGGGAGAAGTATTGGTCAGAAAATGTTAAGGGGGGGGGGGGGGAGTTCTTTTGTGTTTTTTTTACCTTGTATAAAGCCTTTTCGAGTGGATATAATCTTCATATATTCCTCACCTCCATCCCATTTCCCTTTTCTGGAGGAATAAGATACAATTTGTTTTGTGAATTTTGTATAATAATATGTATACTTTTTGGTCGTTCGCTCTACTCCATATCAGCTCTATGGAGCATGGAAAAGTTATAATTTCTGATAGTACTAAGCAGATCCACAGCTGCAGTGGTGCCAGCTAGGGCCAGAGACAATAATACCATCGACGCACCTATAGATACAGACCCAGACCTCTACCCCGCCAAGCTACCACCTCCTATCACAAGATTATAAGCAGAACCACAACCTTCCACAAGGTAGAACTTCATAATGATCAACAGTACAAGGACTTCCTCATGGAGACACTCTTCTCTATCCAATGGTCGGTGTAGTATCTCCCAGTGTCTAAAGGCATGCTAAGAACTGTGCTTGAAACCTTTAAACAACTTGTGAAAGCTAAGGTCTTAAACAAAGGGTTGATTTAAAAAAAACAGGCATCACCCGCTGACTCACCGTACATTAGGGACCAACTGACACCTGACTCCCTGCAGTGGAAAAGCGTGCTAATGTGCAGGGCACTACCGATGCTCCACTGGCAGATAAAGTAGAAAGATAGATGTGGCAGACAAATTAATGGAGAATTGCAGGCTCCATTGGGATACTCACGTTATGACTGTGCTCACTGGGATGAGCTGCTTTAGCACTTCCCAGATGAGTTAAAAAAAACAAGCACAAGCTTTTCTCGGAAGTGAAGCTCATTTCTAACACCACCATATGCTGTGACCTGGACCCGGCTGACATAGTAGTGCAGGACATTAACATAACAAAACGGGTATTTGTAAAGCACACGTTCACCCAAGAATATCTTGGCGCTGAATAACAGATATTTCATTGTTACCCAAATCAATGGCACTCATTTTATCAACCTCAGAAGGATGAAAGGCTGAGTGGACCCGCCGGGATTTGAACCTGTGACCATGAGGTCGAACACAGGCACCTACAGTCGATGCATTACCATTAAACCACCAGGCCCGGCATCCTCAACGGATGATTCGACGACCCACCTGACTGCGTGTCTCTGGTTTTAAACCAGAGTTACAACAGCATCTCCATAACCTGCCTTTCGACAGGGAGCACCTCTTTGAACTGCATGTTGATAAGCTGGAAAAAAATCAAAAAGGTAACAAGAAAGGTGATTGAAAGGAACCCAGTGAAGGTGTTTGCAGGGCTCAAAGGTCCAACTATAGAGTGGCTCTAAAACCACTTCCCCAGAAATCTGCCTCCTGTCAGAGGCAGCAGCACCAACAAACACCGTCACAGGTCTACTACAGGGGAGGTAAAAAATGCGATAATTCTAGAGGTAGAGGTGCCACCACCACCACTAAGCAGTTACTCCCTCTCCCTATCCTAATTGGGGGAAGACTGCAGGGGTTTCTCGGCCGTTGGCAGGGTATGACCTCTAATCAGTGGATTCTTTCCATCATCAGCAGAGATACTGCTTAGAGCTCATCTCAACCCCACCAAACATCCTTTCCTCAGACACATAGTTTCCCAGAAACACCAATGCCTCCTTCAGGAGGAAGTAGAGGCACCTGTTTGCCAAGCGTCCATAGATTCAGCCGCTCCAATACCATGGCAAGGGAGTGTACTCCTTGTACGTTCTCATCTGCAAAAGGAATGGGTCACTCCGACTCAACCTCAGGCCCCTCTATGAATACAACCTGTCAAGGCATTTCCACGTGGTGACATTTAACGATGTCATCCCTGTACTGCAGCAAGGTGACTTCATGACTGCCCTCGACCTGAAGCATGCCAACTTCCACATCCCGATCTACGCTGCACATCGCTAGTACCTATGTTTTGTGGTAAGTGGCATTACCAGTTCAAAATGCTGCCTTTTGGTGGTAACCACCCCCCGCAGGGTGCTTACAAAGTGTCCTGCCGTGGTCGCCACTCACCTCAGTAGAAATTACATCCACTTCTTACCTTACTTGGATGACTGGCTGATCAACAGCGCAACCCAACAGCAGTGTCTAGCATGCACTCCATTCACCATCAACCTGGCACACAAACTGGGTTTCATAATCAACACAAACAATTCCCGCCTCCAGCTGTTCCAGCCCTTCTTGGGAGCATTTCTCAATTCACTCACTGGAAAGCCTATCCTAGTCCATCATGTGTCAAAGCTTTCCAAACATTGCTCCCTCTTTTTCAGACAGATCACCAACTAACGGTAAGGACAGTCATGTGCCACCTTGGCATGATCACCTCCTGCATTGCCATAGTTCCCCATGGCAGTTTATACATGTGCCTGTTTCAAGAGTGCTTAGCTGCACACTGTTCACAAGTGGAGGGTCGCTGAGAGGATCTATTGATGATCTGGGGCCACACTCACTGGGGCCACTCTGGAATGGTGGAGCAGCAACAATCTGTTACAAGGCAGTCTCATTCTTAGCCCAGTCCAGCAGGTGACCATCACAACTGACATTTTACTCACCGGGTGGGAGGGACACTTAACCTGACTGTGCAAGGCATGTGGACACCCCATCAAAGCGGTTTCTGCATCAAGTACCTTTAACTACTGGCCATCCAGCTAGTACTTAAGTAGTTTCTCATTCATGTTCAGCACACATTGGTTCTCATTCCCACAGACACCAGGACTGCCATGTGCTTCCTACAGAAGCAGGGAGGAACTTACCACAGTTGTCTGCTTTGGCTCAGGGCAGTTGGCTGTGGGCAGACCCTCACAGAGTCAATCTGCTAGCAGAATATCTACCAGGAGTGAACAATAACCTTGCAGACCTGCTTAGCAGGATGCAGCAACAAGCCCATGAGTGGGAACTCAATCTGCAAGTCCCCTTCTCATTCATTGGTTGTTGGAGATTCCCTGACGTAGACCTCTTTGCCACCACTGAAAATTCTAAATGGCCAAGCTTCACCTCCAGGTATCCACACCCACAGTCAAGGCACTATGGATGATTGGTCAGGGATATTTGCCTATGCTTTTCTGCCTGTCCCACATTCTCCGTTCATGGTTCTGTGGCTTTGGCAAACATCGTTCTCTCTTATATCCATGGCAGATACTTGGACCAGACAGACCTAGTTTACTACACTACTCTACTCAACCTCTCCCTGGTGCCTCACAAGAAGTGTCCCTACCAACCAACTTTCTCATGCAGAGCCACAGCACACTGAGGCACCCAAATGAAATGAAATTAAATTAAATTAAATGAATTCGTACTTGTATAGCACACTTATACCCTGAGGCGTCTTGGCGCTGTACGCATACCGCTGTGGAACCCTTCCTGGCTTTTCCCAGTGAAATGCCCACTCCTGGGCACCCCCAAGGTGAAGCCAGGCATCCCAGCGCTGTTGGGGCCGTTGTGGAGATTAAGCAAGCTATTGCCCAGAGATGCAGAGTGGAACCCATGATTAGAATAGGCACCGAGGCGAGAATTATCAGGTCCAAGGAAATTGAGCCCAAGACCCGCCAAGGCGGGAATTGAACACTGGTCCCGGGCCAGAACTCTGCATCAGGGTCTGCCGCTCTAACCATTGAGCCACACTTCTCCACAAACAGCGAAATCTTGCGATTTGGCTCCTTAGGTCTTAAAATTTGACCCCTCAACTTAACTCAACAGTGTATATCATCCTCAAGGAAGCGCACAGGCCTAAAACAAGAACCTACTATGCATATAATAAATGTTAAAGGTTTGTACCCTACTGCACTCCCAGGATCATCAACCCTCTCAGGGCAGCAGTCCAAGATATTGTTTATTTGCTTTACCTACAAAAGGAAGGCCTTTCTAATACCTCTGTTACACTTCACTTGGCTGCCGTTGAATCTGGATCTGGTGGCTCGGTGGACTAATGCATCCACTGCAGGGGCCTGTGTCCGACCTTATGGTCACAGGTTCAAATCTCGGCGGGTCCACTCAGCCTTTCATCCATCGGAGGTCGATAAAATGAGTACCATTGAGTTGGGTAACAATAAACATCTGGTTCGAGGCATGTGGGCTGCTAAATTCATATCTTAGCATTAGATCGCCGCCTAGTGTTGGGTCCGGATGATCGCACATTGTTGTCCTGGAAGAGTCTTCGAAGTATCCTGAGATAGGTGGCTCCTCCCCTGGACTACAGTGCGCATGGGCATCGGCTCCATCCCCAGATTGTTTTTTTCCGCCATTGGGTTCGGATGTGGTCTCGACGTCTTTCTGTCGAAACCGAGAAAAACTAACTCTTAGCGGCCAAAAGGCCTCGCTTTTTTTGCGTCGGTATTGTCTGCGCACGGTCTCGAGTCTTCCGTCTCTTGGAGCCGGAATAGGCGGAGTTTTCTTTTGCTCTTCGGACTTTGAGGCCTTCTCATCGCGACACGACTGCAAAACTTTTCTGAACATGGAGCGGAGCCCGTTTAAGTACTGCCCGCTCTGTGGGTCCAAGTACCCACACATCGATCTACACCCCGTCTGTAACAAATGCCTTTCGCCTGACCACGACGACGGCAAGTGCAAGGCCTGTGCACAGTTCCGGTCTAAGAAGACTCTCAAGCTTCGGCGCGCGGTGCGCATGGAAGCTAGACAAGCTGCCCCGGATCCGGAAAACATCTTCGGCGACCAAGATGAAGAGGACCAGGGTCATCATCTTCAAATCTCCCCACCCGAGACGGAGGTCGAGGCGGATCCGGTAGACGACGACGGGGTCGTGGGTCAAGGCCTTGAATACGTCGACGAGGTAGGAGACGACGAAGAGATTTATGGGGCCGCGGCGGATAGCTCAGGGGACGAGCTCTGCCCCGAAGGTTTCGAGGATACCGACCGGGTCACGGGATCGCCTGTAGGCCTTACCCAAGACCCAATGCCGCAAGCCACAGCCCCGCCTTCTGGCCCGGCCACGGACTTACTTGCTGAGCAGACTGTATCGAAACCGAAAGCATCGGGATCGACTACATCTAAAATGGCCGACCCGAAAACGAAACCGAAACTTAAGGACTCGAGTGTCCCTAAGATGGCTGCCGTGCCGGCGAAGACGACTGTACCCGCTACTCCATCGACTCCGTCGACCTCCGGTCCGCAGAAGTCGAAGAAGTCCGTCGATTCCGCTGCTGCACATTCAAAATCGACGCCAGAGGAGGGGTCCTCTAAGAAAGATGGTCGGCACGGGTCAACAGCGGCGCCGCCGTCCAAGCACGCCAAAGCCGGCTCCACGGAGTCTACGCAGGCGCACGGATCGAAGACTGGCACGTCTGCGCACCGGTCCCAGGACTCGGGGTCGGTGACAGCGGGATCCGCGTCGAAAGCCCACAAGGCCCACAAAGACGTCGGATCCGAGGGAAAGGTCAAAACATCCTCGTCGGCGCCAAAACCAACTGAGAGTGAGACGTCCCTCATCGCCGCATCACTACAGAGAATCAGGGAGAAGGCCTCTGCTCCGTCGGCTCCGATATCATCGCCGCAGGCGCAGAAGGACAATCCAGCAAAGCCTTCTGGCAAACTTCTCTTTATTTTGCCGCCAAAGGAGGCGCCGAAAGCCTTTTCCACCAAATCGGCACCGAAGAAGACAGTTTCTTCAACGGCTGGCCCACTTCCACGTCGGGTACTCGAATCAGAGGATGATTCAGAGCATTTCATCGACGCTGACACAGGCAAATTGACCCTCTATAAGAGAAAAATATTTTCAGAGTCAGTGGACTCATATGTCATCCCACTGAAAAAGAAAAGGGTGCCCCTTGACGCTTCAGGCCTCATGGAACCAATCCAGCCTCCTCCGAGACGGAGCCCTACTCCCTCACCAGAACACTCTGCGGGTGAGGGGTATGATGAGGACGAGCAATACAATTTCCCTATCAATGAACCAGATGCACAACCGGATTCATATGATGACACTGGTGACCAGGGCACCCAGAGTGTGGGGCAAGACCCGCAGCTTTTTAATGCACGTGCATCCCCAACTGAGGATTCAGCAGGTTTTCATGCGCTCATTGAGAGGGCAGCGGCCAATCATGATGTGGACATGCATGCTGACCCGATAGAGGAAGACTTCCTTTTCGACACATTTTCAGTCTCTGAAAGGACAGTAAAGACGCTGCCTATGCTTAAAGGAGTCCTCAAGCATGCTGGGGATATATTTAAGGAGCCTACCAGAGCACGAGTGGTCAATCCACGCATTGAAAAGAAGTACAGACCTGCACCTGCGGACCCCGCATACATTCGGGGACAGTTGCCACTGGACTCTCTTGTGGTCGCCAATGCCAGGAAACGTGCCAACTCCCAGACGACGGGTGAAGCTCCTCCCCCGGATAAGGAGTCCAAAGTGCTAGAGGCAGGGGGCAAAAGAGTAGCTGCGCAGGCCGCAAACTTTTGGCGCATTGCCAATACACAAGCACTCTTAGCACGTTACGATAGGGCGCATTACGACACCCTAGAACAGGTTATACAACACCTGCCTCCAAAGTTCCAAGAAGGCACCAAACTGCTTATTGAGGAAGGGAAGCTAATCTCAAACGCAGCCATCAAGTGTGCACTTGACGCCGCAGACACAGCTGCTAGAGCTATCAACACTAGCGTTATGCTGAGACGACAGGCGTGGCTCCGCATCTCGGGGTTTAAACCAGATATTCAGACAACCATTCTTAATCAGCCAGTCAATCCTGATAGTCTGTTTGGTCCAGATGTTGACACCACCCTAGAAAAAATAATAAAAAGACACAGAAAATGCTAAGTCCATGGGGGCCCTACAGTCACAACAGTTTCGTGGCAGCAATTTTCGTCGCTCAGGTGTACGTGGAGTCACCAGAGGACAAATGGGTCAACAATCTCAGTTCTCAAAAGGTGGAGCACAATCCTCGTTCACAAAACAGAACAAGGGAGGTTACAGGAATAACAGCAACAGAGGTCGCGGCAGAGGAAACAACAGCTCCCGCTCCTCTACCCCGAGCAAACAGTGACTCTCTGTCGCTGCCCCCCGACCACTTAACACCTGTCGGGGGGAGACTGCAGCACTTCCTGCCCGTCTGGAGAAACATCACCACGGACAGGTGGGTGCAACAACTAGTCCAGTATGGTTATTGCCTAGAGTTGAAATCCACTCCACCCAACATCCCGCCAAGGCAAAGGCCTATGTCCGCAGAGCACTTGCTCTTATTGCAGCAGGAAGTAGTGGTGATGCTGCAAAAAGGCGCAATCGAGCTCGTGCCGGTGGGAGAGGAAGGCACAGGGGTGTATTCCCTGTACTTCCTTATTCCAAAGAAGGACAAATCTCTCAGACCCATTCTGGATCTACGTCCCCTCAACCTGTACATACTATCAGAACACTTCCATATGCTTACACTGCAACAAATTCTTCCCTTGTTAAACCAAGGGGACTTCTTAGCAACCTTAGATCTCAAGGATGCTTATTTCCACATTCCACTACACCCGTCCCACAGGAAATACCTCAGATTCACTATCCAAGGCAAGCATTATCAGTTCAAGGTCCTACCCTTCGGAGTGACCACAGCACCAAGAGTGTTTACCAAGTGTCTGGCGACAGTAGCAGCGCACCTCCGGAGGCAGAACATTCATGTCTACCCCTACCTAGACGACTGGCTCGTTCAGGCCAAGTCGGAACAGTGCGCCGCAGACATGTCAACTACCATTCACCTCCTTCACGATCTGGGCTTCTCGTTGAACTACCCGAAGTCGCATCTTCAGCCGGCACATGTCCGGCAGTTTCTAGGTGTGACGATCAATACCCTGACGGCCATGGCTCAGCCAAACCAAGTCAGGATAGACAGCATGCAGTCTCTGATCCAAAGGTTCAGACCACAACACTCACTCCCAGCGAGAGTGTTCATGCAGTTGATTGGCATGATGGCCTCCTGCATCTTCATAGTCCCGCACGCACGGTTGCATATGCGTCCGCTCCAGGAATGCTTAGCAAATCAGTGGACACAGGCTCAGGGACAATTGACAGACCTAGTGTTGGTTACCAGTCGGGCATACGACTCTCTGCATTGGTGGACTCCACACAACCTTTGCAAGGGCCGACTGTTCCAGGAGCCAGTGCCACAAATTATCCTGACAACGGACGCATCTCTCCAGGGATGGGGAGCTCATCTGCTCACTTACACAGTGCAGGGACTATGGACGACGCAGCAACAGAAGATGCACATCAACTATCTGGAACTGATGGCAATCTTCATGGCGCTCAAGTCCTTCATTGTACATCTGTGCAACAAGGTAGTGTTAGTCCGGACGGACAACATGACCGCGATGTACTACATTCAAAAACAGGGGGGCACCCACTCGCCACAGCTGTCTCATCTGGCTCAGGGCATGTGGAAGTGGGCCATTCAGAGGAACATTTTCCTCATGGCGGAACACCTCCCGGGCAAGGACAATCAGATGGCGGATCTGCTCAGCAGATACAGCCATCAAATGCACGAGTGGGAGTTACACCCATCTGTACTCCACCCGTACTTCCAGCAGTGGGGTCATCCAGAGATAGACCTGTTTGCCACAAAAGAAAACGCAAAATGCCAACACTTTGCCGCCAGGTTCCCTCACCCACAGTCGCAGGGCAATGCGATATGGATGAACTGGTCAGGCAAATTTGCGTACGCTTTTCCACCAGCCCCTCTGATACCGCTGGTCGCGAGAAAGCTAAGGCAGCACGCGATGACTCTCATCCTAGTTGCTCCAACGTGGGCGCGCCAAGCATGGTACACCACGTTCCTCGAACTCTCAGTGGTGCCGCATCAAAGACTACGCCTCACGCCCAGTCTTTTGACGCAGAACCATGGAGAAATTCAGCATCCAGATCCGCAACAGCTCAACCTGGCAATCTGGCTCCTGAAGTCCTAGAGTTTGGCTACCTTAACCTGCCTCCGGAATGCATGGACATCATCAAGGAGGCTAGGAAGCCGACTACCAGAGCATGCTATGCTGCGAAATGGAAGCGTTTTGTCATTTACTGTACAGCCAATGACATCAACCCGCTTGATGCATCTATCCCTAACATCATTTGCTATCTGTTGCATCTTTACAAGTGCAATCTAGCGTACACTTCCATTCGGATACATCTATCCGCCATAGCGGCTTATCTTCAGAACAGGCAGCATCTCTCTGTCTTCAGAGTGCCTGCCATTAAGGCTTTCCTTGAAGGTCTGAAGCGAGTCATTCCCCCAAGAACACCACCAGCTCCGGTGTGGAACCTCAATGTGGTCCTCACCAGACTAATGGGACCACCTTTTGAGCCACTGCACTCGTGTGAACTCCAGTTCCTAACGTGGAAAGTAGCTTTCCTAATCGCTATCACGTCGCTACGGCGTGTTAGTGAGCTGCAAGCGCTCACAATCCAAGAGCCATTCATTCAGATTCATCCAAATAGGGTAGTGCTACGTACTAACCCCAAATTCCTTCCGAAGGTGGTGTCACAGTTTCATCTCAACCAAACTATTGACTTACCGGCATTCTTCCAAAACCCACAAACGGTGGCGGAAAGAATGCTCCATACGTTAGACGTACGGAGGGCGTTGATGTACTACATGGACAGGACACAACCCTTTAGAAAGACAAAACAACTTTTTGTTGCCTTCGCACCACAACACAAAGGCAACCCTATTTCCAAAGCAGGAATAGCCAGGTGGATTGTTAAGTGCATCCAAATATGTTATCAAAAGGCCAAACGCACTTTAACGATACCCCCAAGGGCGCACTCCACACGCAAACTGGGGGCATCCATGGCTTTCCTGGGAAACATTCCTTTAGAGGATATTTGCAGAGCAGCCACGTGGGTTACACCACATACCTTTACAAAACACTACTGTGTTGACGTACATTCCAAGCAGCAAGCTGCTGTAGGACAGGCTGTTCTCAAGACACTCTTTCAGGTTTCTGCAGCTGGCACGGGCAACCGCCGCTAATGGAGGGACTGCTATGTATTCTATGCTAAGATATGAATTTAGCAGCCCACATGCCTCGAACTGAATATGCTACTTACCAGTATGCATCTGTTCTTGGCATGTAGGGCTGCTAACATTCATATCGCCCACCCTCCTCCCCGGTGCCTGTCGCAGCTGCAGATATACTATTGTATTCACTTATTAGCATGGACATCCTTTACACTTTTCACTCCATCTTCTGCCACAATGGCGAAAAACAATCTGGGGATGGAGCCGATGCCCATGCGCACTGTAGTCCAGGGGAGGAGCCACCTATCTCAGGATACTTCGAAGACTCTTCCAGGACAACAATGTGCGATCATCCGGACCCAATACTAGGCGGCGATCTAATGCTAAGATATGAATGTTAGCAGCCCTACATGCCAAGAACAGATGCATACTGGTAAGTAGCATATTCATTATTCACACCAAGATGCCTCCGGGTGAACGTGCGCTTTACAAAATACACCTACCTTCAGAACAGGAAACACACGTCTCTTAGAATTTCATATATTACGTTTTTCATGAAGGGACTGAAAAGAGTAATTCACCCTCAACCTAGTTCTCACCAGATTTATGGGCCCTCCTTTCGAACCATTTCACTCGAGCCCTTTGCAGTCTTTTTCCTGGAAGGTGGCCTTCTTCGTGGTCATCACCTCCCTCAGGCATGTCAGTGAACTTCAGACCCTAACCCTTCAAGAACCTTTCTTCCAAGTTCATGCAGATAGAGTTGTCCTCAGGACAACCCCCAAATGTCTCCCCAAAGTGGTCTCTCTTTTCCACCGCAATCAAACTATAGAACTCCTCGTGTTCTTACTGCATCAAGAGTCAGTGGTGGAGAGGGCTCTTCATATATTGGATGTCAAGAGGGCCCTCATGTATTACAGTGAACCAGCAAAATATGTCCATGAGGTACAACAACTCTTTGTCTTAATTCAATTCAATTTATTCAAATGTAATAATATCCATAAAAGAGTCATAAAAGGAAAATAATTCATTATAAAACATGTTTCTCTATTTCTCATTACATTTGTAGATGTCGGAAACTACATATATTGGCATTTCACTGCTTAATGTAGAGACTCCTCTAATTAAAAGGAGCGAAAGTGTGCTGCATTAATACTTATTGCATTTTATAATACAGGTAAAAGCTCGAACAAAGAAAGGACTATTAATAAAAACACCTAAAAATATAGTTATATACAATATTCTTCATTGCGCATGCTTCTATATCAAAGCTTCTAAATGTGAAATACTTTTCCTTCTAACAATGCAGATATAATGAATGAGGAGACTGAAACACAAATATCCACATTTTCTAGTGCGCACAGATACTTAAAATATTGTCTTCTCAGATCCTTATAGAAATTACAAAACCGGATAAAGTGCTTTGTGCTTTAATTGGATTTGCCATCGGATGGTCATTTAGGACAATCTGAGCCCAGGCCCCTACTTTCGAAAATGTAACCCTCAAAAAGTTGTCTCTTTTTGCAAGCCACATAAAGGCCGTGCTCTCTCTCTATAGCAGAAATAGCACATTGATTGGTGAACTGTATCCAGACCTGTTACACCAAAGACACAGCATTTGTTTCCCAGACCCCGCTCTACTTGCAAAAAGGGAGCCTCTATGACGTCCATATAGCTGAGAGCTACCTGGTCCACTCCACACACTTCCACCAAGCATTACTGTGTGGATGTCTTAGCATGCCAAAAAGCTAACATTGGCCAAGCTGGACTCCATACACTCTTTCAGTCCTCTGCAACATCCTCTGGCTAGCCAACACTTAGGGGATAACTGCTTTACAGTCTATGTACAGCATCTGTATTTACAGCAACTCATGTCAGAAACGGAAAATGTGACTTATCCTGTAAGCATCTGTCATGACTTATTGCTGTAGATTCGCATACCCCCCTCCTCCTTCCCGGAAGCCTTTGGTTGCTGCAGAGGCTCTTCTTTTTTCAGTTGTTGCATGGGCATCTTATTCTGTTTCTCTACGCTACATTCCTACCCTCACCTTTCAGGCAGAGAAACAATCTAATAATGGAGCAGATGCCCAGGCGCATTACCAGTAATAGGTGGAATCCTAATACCTTGTGACTCGAAGACGACTTTGAAGAAAAACCAGTTCCACACGTCCAAGCCAACACTACATGGTAGGAGTACGCAGAGCGTGTGAGTTTACAGCAGTACATACCACTAACAGATGCTTACAGGATAAGCAACATTTTCATGTTTTAGATACTGACTCACATCCAGGTAAGATGCAAAGGTTACTTGCGGACCCAATTTAGGCCAATTTCAATGCACCTCTATCGCCCATAGATTCCAGATCACAATCTTATAGCTTTTTTCAATGCCTGAAGCCTTGCCTTTAGCCACAGAATTGTCTTACCCAGCCTGAGGCTCTTCAGAAGGTGACAGATCTCAACTTTCAACCGTAAGGTATGAGTCCGATACCAGCCTGCCTTTGGCCCGATTTGGCCTTTAGTAGGAAGTAGGGAAATAATGTCTTTGGGCTGCACCTGTACACATCAGTAGGCTCAGGCATGCACTAGCAGTGTTCTCTCTCTGTCCGTGTGCTTCCTCATGAAGGGCATTAGAGTTAAACAATTACAGTGAGCGTGTCAGTGAGCACAACTGCACACTACAATACTATACTTAGCTGGGGTTGGGTAGCCTAACTTATTAGTGATGCTGGTGTTGGATCTGGTTGCGAAAGACATATTGAAGGCTTAACCAAAAATGTGCATGGCCTTGCAGCCCAGCCATTACTTACCATTGGTTGGTTTTAACTGCCACTCTCATTTGCCAGCTTCTAATTAGTCTCCCAGCTTATCAGTCTTGTGTTTGGTCTCCCAGCTTATCAGTCTTGTGTTTGTCCCTTCCATGGAGCATAGCCTCTTTACCATCTCGGTGATTGGCTGCCTTCTAACACTTTCATTGTTTGCTTTTAGGGAACTGCTTTTATATTTTTGTTTAAGCACTCCATGAGAGTGCATGTATTTTTTAGCCATCTCTCCTGCGGGCTTTTCTCCCTCCTTCTGTGTTCTACTCGCCCATGTGCTTCTCTACACCCACCTGCCTTTGTGCTGTGCTCTCTCACCTCTGTGCTTCTTTCACCCCCTTCCCCCGGTCCACATTGCTGTCACTTGTGTTGTTTTCCTGAGGCCATTGTGTTCCTCCATCCCCCCAGACCCACCATGTTGCTTTTATCCAAGGCCCTTGCTCAAACCGCTTCTGAAGCCCAGTTATCCTTTTTATTCTTTAAGCTCTTAGGTGCTGTATTTTGAAATAGTAGGAACAGGCTACAAGAGGGTACCCTTAAACCCAGTTGAGACCGGGTGATTATTATAGCAAAGAACAATGTCTGAACAGGCAGTTATAACAAAATGCACACGAATTGCAAAAACAAGACAGGGAGGCATAAATCGTAATGTCACTTATTGTAAGGAGAGATCTGCATTTAAAGCAACGTAAGAAAAAAACAATAATACTCTGTTACATTAAATGTATATGTAACCTGTACAGTCTTGTGCACAATAGTGCTCGTGCAGAACAACTTGAATGGCGCAAGTGCAAAAAATAGCGAAAAACGGGGCGTGGAGGACAAGGTTGTCAATTTATACAAAAATACTTTTTTGTGGTTCAAATTCATTAAGAAATTAAATGAGATACATGACTGTGGTGGACCACAAAAAGCTGCACCCAGAATTATGCTGTACTGCCAATGGTGTTTCGCCTGTATACATTTCAGGTAATCTTCAGGACCATGTTAAGAGATTTAAGAGAGTGGTAATGCTGGACAACTATTCCAGCAGGCGAGATGAGAAGCACCTTCGGTTAAGTGTGCTGAAGGGTTGGCTGGTCGTGACAGAGATCAAAGTGATCAGGAGTTAAGGGGGCCCAACTCATCAGGAGCTCGGTGCCCAGGTTCCTCGAGGGAATCTCCAGTTAATCGGAGGGGGTATGCGTCGTAGTAAAGGCGAGCGAAGCGAGGGGCGATGATTGTTGAAGGTCAAGTCAATCGATATGAAGCAGAGGTCTGGAGAAGTGTGGCTCACTGGTTAGAAGCGGCAGACCCTGAAGCTAAGATCGGCCCGGCACCAGGGTTCAATTCCCGACGCGGCAGGGTCTTGGGTCAATATCTGCGGACTCGATAATTCTCGCCGAGGTGCCTACGCTAACCATGGGTCCCACTCTGCAACTCTGGGCAATAGCTTGCTTAATCTCCACTACGGCCCCATTAGCGCCGGGGATGCCTGGCTTCACCTTGGAGATGCCCAGGAAGCACCCTCTCACAGGGAAAGCCAGGACGGGTTCCCCAGCGGTATACAGCGCCAGGACACTCCGAGTTGGAGTAACAGTGCGCTTTACAAGTATACTTACCTTACCTTACCTCTAGGTTCGGCAGCTATGGCGTAGTGCTTTAAAGCCTTTTATTTTTCTGATTACCGAGCCATCTCATATTGGTAAATAAAAAGGGCAAAAAATTGTCCACTTCTTTTTGTAGGTGCACCCATACTTTGGCACAGGTAGGTCTAAGAGGCAGGACCTATAGCTTGTTATGGTTTTACTTGACGTGGCATTCGGACTTTGTTTGATTGCCCCTTCTGGCAGCCATTCCCCCATTTTACCATGTTGAACAGAGTGTAAGGGTTTAGTCAGCTATACAGGCATGGCATTCTGCTGTGCTGCAGTCCAGGAGGAAGTACATTGCAGTGCTAATTATACCAATCAAGGCCAGTGCTGGAGTGGACATGCAGTATATTGTTACCAATAGGTGGTAATTGCAGAGTGATAGAAATGGACATTGATGCTTTCATGACCATATAACCTTTAGCATGTTGCAGAAGAAATAACCTTTCTGATTTAAGCCAAGGAGGTAATTAGTGTTAACAGTCTAACTGAAAACAAATCCCCTCTAGAGGGCAATTGATTAATTAATTCTATGAGCATGTGGTAGGAAAAAGATGGAATATTACTTTGGCTTTGCATGTATCGCTGCTTTCTATATGATTCTCAGTATAGTTTGGTCTAAGACTCTGAATAGGTCTCAGAAAATTATTCCCATATTCAACCCTTGGTAGTTTGGCTGCAAGCAGGCAGGCTTAACTACAGAGACAGGTATGTAAAGCATTTAAAAACACAAATTCAGTAACCAATTAAGACACAACACACAAAAGTCCAACACCAATTTTTTAAAATAGGAAATATTTGTATCTTTAAAATGACACCAAAACAAAAAAAAATTCAATTTGGGGAACCGGAGATGATTTTTTAAAGAATAAACACTTTCTAGCCCTTAGTCACCTTATGGAGTCCACCCCTCCCCCATCCCCCCCCCCCCCTGCCCAAGTTGCTCTAAACTTTTCCAAACTTCTGGAACTTCTCCCTGAAGTTCCTCTTGAAGGTCCAAAACACAATCCAGGGGTCTGGAAGCTCGAAGTTGGTTAGGGAAAGTTTGGGACCACAATGCACCTGATCAAAAACCCAAAAAGTCCACTGGATGCACTCGAGGCAGGGTACTCTTGGTGAAGTTGACGTAGGTGAGCTCTGTTAACCTGTAGCTTGCAGGGAGCCCACTATTTATTCCTCTTGAAACAAGGTACACCCAAAAGGCTATAGTTCCAGATAATGCAGCTGGCACAGTCAGTTAGAATGCAGGACCTGATGGCGAAATTCAAGTTTCCAGCTTGGCGTCCACTGTTTATTCCTCTTGAAGCAACGTGCATCCAAAGGGCTGTAGTTCCAGATAATGCAGCAGGCAGTCAGTAAGAATGCAGGGCCGGATGGTGCAAATCAAGCTTCCATCTTAGCAATTCTTCTTTTTCTGTTTCAAGCAGCAGAGGTGAGAGGCTCTGCCCCTCTCAGATACTTATTCAGTGTTATCGGGGTTGAGCAGGAGGGCACTCCTGTCCAAATAGGTGCAGGGCAACACCTAAGTCCATGACCATTTCCTCCAAAGTGTGGCACAATGGTCTCCCAGAAAACACTATTTCTCCAAAATTCAATATGGCTCAATTCTTAGCAGAGAGGCAAGAGTTGGCTAAACCAACCTCCAGGATGGCTCATCTCATAGTCTGGCATCTGCACATTCCATCCTTAAGCCTACCATACGGCTTGGTTCAGGGGTGGGCCTAGCTTTTTTTCTGTCTGTCCCCTTGTGCCTTTGAAGCTCGTGGTTTATGACCCCTTGCTCTGCCATTTCTAAGCAGCAGAGCCCTCTCCTCTCAGAAAGGCTCTTCTCCCCAGGTGCCACTTATCACTTCATCAAAGTAGCCTGGCTAATCCACTTAACTCTGACCAATCAAAGCAGACCATTAGAAGGCTGAATTTTGGCTTACAGACCAGAAAGTCTTACAACTTCTTTTCTGTACATTCAACAACCGCAGTCTTTGAATTATATTTTCTGCAAAGCCTAACGTTAGTTATTAATTAATAATTGAATGCCATGTTGCCATGCCATGTCATCCTGGGGGTCACCAATGGGGAAGTGGAATTTGGCAATTTCTCGAACACCAGGGCTTATAAAATATCTTTTATAAGGACCATGTCTATATCTACACCGCACCCCACCCTTGGAACACCTAGGGGAGACTTTAGGGTTTCCGAATATGTAAAAATATAGAAGATCCTCACTTCACAGTGCTCCTAGCACAAAAGCTGATATTGTGAACCACTTTACTACAATGAGGGGAAGTGAAATGCGCAATTTCACTATCCCCATGGCATATCAAACCTATTTTAGAAGGGTCTTCCTTATAAGTACATGGGACACCTTAGGGAGACCCTTGGGGTACCTAATATGCCATAATATTGTAGTTTATTCGTGTTTAAGTGCCCCAAACACCAAAGTCGAGTTTGAGCACAATTTGTATTTTAAAAGCAGTCTTACAACACAGGGCTGCTTTTAAACTGACCTCAGGCTTCAGCAGTGCACGTATGTAAGTGCAGAAAGGGCTGCTGGACTCTAAACTGCCATGTCCTATTATATACTAGAGACTTAAAGGAAGCTTAAATCTCCCTGCTCTATTATGTACTATTGCCTTATAGGAGAGGTCATTCCAATCATAGGGGTACCCTATGATCATTGACCACACTCCTGAGGCGGAAGCCGGGAGAGCTCACAGCGAATTTTTTAACATTTACAACTGTCACTTATTCTTGTGTGCTAGCTTTTTAAAACAAAACTCACCACGCTGCAGGGCACTCGAGCAGATTATTCAGCTCAGGTAGCGGATCTTAACGCTGCCGTGTTGCCTCAAACTGAGTAATCCTACAGACGCTAGCAGCGCGAGGACTCAGGCCACCGCCCCTTTTTAGCACACGCCCCCTTGCGACAAGTAAAAAAAGCTGATTACAAGCGCCAGATACTCCCATTGACCACACTCCTGAGGCGGAAGCCGGGAGAGCTCACAGCGAATTTTTTAATATTTACAACTGTCACTTATTCTTGTGTGCTAGCTTTTTAAAACAAAACTCACCACGCTGCAGGGCACTCGAGCAGATTATTCAGCTCAGGTAGCGGATCTTAACGCTGCCGTGTTGCCTCAAACTGGGTAATCCTACAGACGCTAGCAGCGCGAGGACTCAGGCCACGCCCCTTTTTAGGACACGCCCCCTGACTTCCTCCGCAGTATACCGCTTATATCATGTGCCACGGCCGGAAGCGCAGCGGACGAGCGCAGCGGGAGCGCCGTTTGCGCGCCGAAGGCGCACCTAAGGCAAGCCCGTCTGCGCCCGTCCGCGCCAGACTGAGCCCAGAGCCCACAACCCCTGCTTCATCCACTCAACTACACCTCAAATATTCCCAGGAAACCCTGCATAGACTAAATGGCCTCCCAGCCACCCTATGTAACGGTACTATTGCCCTGGAGGAAGGACACTCAAGATGTCCCAACTGCTCCTACAGGTTCAGTCCTTACCCCCCCCTTAAACCAAGCTGTCTCGGCATGGCCCTGCTCAATTGCAGATCCCTCCCAAAGCACCAGACAGAAATCAATTTACTCCTGAAGGATTCGGATATCGAGGTCCTCTTTCTTACCGAAACCTTGCTCTCATCAGGCTCGGAGCCAGATATTATCCAGACACTTCCACCTGGATACCTTATAAAATTTCACAACAGACCCGCAGGTATTGGAGGGGGAATAGCGATCATATATCGAGACTACCTGTCCTGCCAGATCAAAGAAAACCCTATCTTAGACTGCGAAAATGTTCATTTTTCCATCCAACAGCCACCTTCGACTACCCTATCAGGGATACTAGTATATCGTCCACCTGGACCGGTACGGCGCTTTAGTGACTCCCTAATTGAAGCCATCTCTTCCCTCGCCTGCGTATCCCCGAACTTCACGATCCTCGGAGACTTAAATCTCCACTTCGATGACCACTCTAGCAAGCCAGCTGCGGATCTTAAAGCAGACCTAGGCTCCATAAGTCTACAACTACTAAGCAACCTACCTACCCACATCAAAGGACATCTGTTGGACCCCATATTTTCCAACCTCTCGAGACTGTCAGTACAATCCCCCATCCCCCTCCCCTGGTCAGACCATTTCTTAGTTCCGTTTAAACTTAACTATCGGTTAAGGCTCTTGACATACCCCCCCCCCCAATCTCCCTCCCGCCCATGGAAAAATTTGGACATAAACTCCTGGGCACAAATACTTTCCTCCACCATACCAGTACTGGACCCAGATCCTTCCAGAGCCGATGTCCAACTGCACGAGTGGATTAACCAATCTCTAGACATCATCCTGCCACTCAAATCCCTTCCTAGTACCAGGAAATCCGCCAAATCACCATGGTTCACCCAGGAACTACGTAATCTAAAAAAAGAGGCAAAAAACTAGAGCGCCTATGGAGAAAAAACTGGTCGTCGGAAAGTAAAACAGAGTACAGAGCTGCCATCAAGCTCTATAAAAACAACACAGGCTATCTTTTTTGAGGAAAAGATTGCAGCAGCAGCCAATTCTGCAAAAGAAACTTACCGTATTGTACGTCTCCTCACTAAAATCCAAAACCCCTTACCCACTACGGACACAGAGGGCGCCAGATGCAACCAGATGGCCGAGTTCTTTTCTTCAAAAATCGACAAAATTCTGACCTCACTCCCGGCCCCCATTTCCCCACAAGCCCCCATTAACTCACTCCCCCTCCCAGAGGCTCCTTGCCTTCGAACCTTTCCCCAGATCACCACAGAGATGTTTCTGTCCATCTTACAAACTGTAAAAAGTGGCTCCCCGTCAGATCCAGCTCCCATCAGCAAGTTAAAATTGGTCGCCTCCACGGTGGCTCCTTCTCTCACCAATCTCATTAATGTCTCCTTTAAATTAGGCTCTGTACCGGCCAATTGGAAGAAAGCCACGGTCAGGGCTCTCCTAAAAAAACCTCACTTAGATCCCACGGACCCATCCAACTTCAGACCCATATCGCTTCTCCCTGCTATCAGCAAAGTAGCCGAACGTATTGCCAACCATCAACTCTCTAATTTCCTGGAAGCCAATCATTTGCTACGTCAATCCCAGACCGGGTTCAGACCTGGACAAGGTACAGACATACGCGTTGTTAGCCGTGGTCGAAGAGGCTAGAAACATCATGGACGCAGGAGGATCAGTGGCAGTGATCCTCCTCGACCTGAGTGCCGCCTTCGACACGGTGGACCACGCCATCCTTGTCCACCGGCTAAGTCTGATAGGAGTCGCTGACTCCGCCCTGGCTTGGATCAAATCCTTCCTGGAAGAAAGATCCTTTCAAGTGTCGGATGGCACCGCCACGTCCAAGGCCCTGCCACTTCAGTGTGGGGTCCCCCAGGGTTCCTCCCTGAGCCCCACGCTTTTTAATGTTTACATGTCCCCTCTAGAGGACATTGTCGCTCCTTTTGGCATCAAAACAGTAATGTATGCCGACGACACACAGCTGGTGGTCTCTATCAACCAATCGAGCAATAGCCTAGATAACCTGGCTATATGCCTAGACAGGGTGTATCAGTGGATGTGTGAATCTCGACTAAAACTGAACGGAGAGAAATCGGAGATACTTCTCCTTGGAAACCCACACAAGATCCCTACAACCCTCCCTTGGCCACCATGCATGGGAACGCCTCCAACCCCCAAGACCGAGGTCAAAAGTCTTGGCATTTGGCTGGACCAGGACCTCAATTTTAAAACTCAGGCCAGAAAAACTGCAGGTACCTGTTTTGGCCTCATCCGGATGTCCCGAAAGATCCTCCACCTGATCCCCTCTCAATCAAGAAAACTACTGATGCAGGGGCTGGTGAACTCCAGACTGGACTATGGCAACGTCCTGTATCTGGGGACTCCGGCATCAGTGGTCCACAGACTGCAGTGCGCCCAGAACGCAGCTGCCAGAATCCTAACTGGAACTAAAGCGAGATGCTCGGCTAAACCAGCTCTCAGAAGCCTTCACTGGCTCCCAGTGAAAGAACGAATTACCTTCAAGACCCTGTGTATCTCCCACAGAATAATGCACGACAAAGGCCCCCCTACTCTGAGACCCCTGATGAAACCTCATCAGTCCAACAAACAACTAAGATCCGACTCTCTCGCCCTTGCCAGCGTTCCAAGAATAAGAAAGGCCAGATCAGGCGGCCGCTTGTTCTCATACAACGCCCCAAAATTGTGGAACTCCCTCCCACTTGATCTGAGGAGAGAGCATAACCTCCTTACCTTTCGGAGACAATTAAAAACCTGGCTCTTCCCCTAAACCTTCAATCCCCCTTCCCTTCTTCCTCTCAGGATTTAAGGTCATGTCAGCGCTGGGATGCCCTAGGGTAGCTACGCGCTTTATAAATCCAAACTCAAACCCTAACGCATAGTGTAACCTAGTGTATGTAGGTGTTTTCACTGTATTCTAAGTGTGTTTCCAGCATAGCCCTGGGCCTGGTTAGTCAGAGCCCAGGAACAATCAGTCAGTCGCCACCAGTATCAGTCAGCAAAAAATGGAAGTGCCCAGGGAACAGGATGACTTTGCAACAGTCTTCCATTGGGTTTCTCCATCAGCTGAATTTACTCGGGCCATTTCCAGTATTAGAATCCGCAAACTCTTTTACTTTCCCGTGGAAACCCAACACTTTGATTTGGGTCTTGTGGATCAGTAGGACAGTGTACCCTCCCAGCGATCTGTGTTTGGCCCATTGGTCACAGCATTGAATACTGGTGGCCGTTCACTCTTCTGATGTTGATAAAATAAGTACTATTGATTCAATTAATATCTGACATCTTCAAATAGCTCCAAGACACTCCTTTGGGGTGAACGCTTCACTCTCCAAATACATATTTTACATTGCCCTCCATCTCACAACTTTGCTCCAATTTTATGGAGTGCCAAGAACTGAACTGACTGAAGAACTGTCCACATCCTATTTTCATCTGTCATTACACTATCACAGCCACAAATGTTGAAGCAAAAACTACTGGCTGAAGAAAGTCCGTCAGACTTATCAATTGGGAGAGGTTTGGTTGAGGCACCAGTACACCATCAGCTTCTCAGGTGCAGGCCTCCACTTGGCACCCCAAACAGCTAAGGGCTCACAGGACAGGTCAGTGGTAGGAGAAGGTCCCGTTGACTTAAGGGGTAGTCACACTTGTCAAGCTACTTCCATTGCTTCTCAGCTTTCTCCTGCACTGCCCAACTATATGTGTGGGTGCACTAACTTTGTGCTTGGAATCCAACGGGAGCCAATCACACTTCCATCTATCACTGCCTCTAACAATGACCTCATACAACGGAATACGAGGATGAGTGGTAGAAGTGGGAAAAGGAAAATGGTAAAGAGAAGATAAATAGCTATAGTGACTTACCATATATATGTTCTGTGTTTAACGGTTAAAGTGAATCATTCAACTCTGCCTGTACTTTGTGGAATTTGTAATTCCTGAAATCTAAACATACAAAGAATGGATACCTTAATTATAAGTTCACTAATGCTTCTCCATAACGACTTGAATAACTATCAAACACTTCATCAATTATTGGCAGCAGTGGCTGATATTATTAGTCCGTCGGTCAATTCAATTTTAAATACTTCAATGAGGACGGCCACATTTCCAAGTTGATGGAAGCAGGCAAAGATTCTCTTGCTGATTTAAAAACAAAAAAAAAGGCGGGAGCTGATCCGGCTCTCCCTGTCAACTATAGACTGCTATCTCTTCTGCCAGCCTTATCAAAAAGTTTGGCGAAACAGGGGAATAAGCAGCTGGCTTATATGTGGAAGTAAACAGTCTACTTCACCCCAGTCAGTCAGACTTTAGAGCTACACACAGTACAGAGACTCCTCTGATATAAGTGTCAGAACACATTAGAGGAATTTCGGATGTAGGAGGCGCAGCGGTTTTGATTATGTTGGATTTATCAGCAGCATGTGTGGAGAAGTGTGGCTCAAGTGGTTGGAGCGGCAGACCCTGATGCAGAGGTCTGGCCCGGACCAGGGTTCAATTCCCTGCCTCGGCGGGTCTTGGGCTCAAATTTCCCCGGACCTGACAATTCTCGCCTCGGTGCCTATTCCAATCATGGAGTCCCACTCTGCAACTCTGGGCAATAGCTTGCTTAATCTCCACGACGGCCCCTCGCAGCGGGATGCCTGGCTTTCACCTTGGGGATGCCCAGTAAAGGGGTTATCACACAGGGGAATACCAGGACGGGTTCCCTAAGCAAGCGCTTAGAAACCGGTAGGTGATACAGCGCTATATAAATGAATTACATTTACATTTACATTTACATTCAATACGGTCCCCCATTCGATGCTGCTGAATTGTCTCCAGGCTTTTGGAGTAACCGGACAGGCATTTGACTGGCTATTGTCTTTTCTAGCTTAGAGGAGCCAGCAAGTTTGGATACCTCCTTACACTGCCAACCCTCAGGACATGCTGGTGGGAGTTCCTCGGAGGTCTGCTCTGAGTCCCACACTCTTCACTATATTTCTTACCCCTCTGGCGCAATTTGCCCAAGCCCTGGGAGCTAAAGTGATCTCCTATGTGAATGAAACACAACTGCTCTTTACCTCGGACAAGGGTACTGAGTTAGAGGGTGACCAGATTAACATCTGCCTGACTGCCGTTTTGCAATGGCTAGCAACTGCTCAACTTAAATGTAATGAATAGAAAACTGAAATTCTCTTCTTTGGAAAGACTAGGTCTCTGGCAAAACCTTTGGCCAGATGAAGCATCCCCTCCAGGATCCCAAAGAGATGTAGTGAAAATCTGGGTATTACATTTGATGATAGATTGTCTTTAAGGCTTCAAGTAAAAGGATTAGTAGGGACCTTTTTCAGGATTTTGAGGGCGACGACATTTTTGCCTGTCCTGTACTTTTCAGAAAAGAAAATGGTCATTCAGGCGCTGATCACATCTAGGATTGAATATAGCAATGCCTTGTACCTTGATCTACCTGAATATTTGATGGACAGGCTCCAGGTAATCCAGAATGCAGCGGCACGACTTCTGGGAAATGTGCCTATGAGAACACACATCTCGCCACATATGGGGGCACTTCACTGGTTGCCCATTAGGAAAAGAGTCAAATTTAAGACTCTGGCACTAGTGCATGACGCCTTACATCAAGTTGGCCCCGCTTATCTTAGAGCCAGGTTTGGTTTTTATATCCTGCAAGACAGTTATGGTCTGCCAATAAATGTTTGGTGGCGGTCCCCAAGATAAGATGTACAAGAGCAGGTGGAAGGTCCCTGATGTTTCTAAGGTCAGCAGCCTGAAACGGGCTCCCTTTGGAACATTGTGCATTGAGGGGCCTGTGTTACTCAAGAAAAAACTTAAGACATGGCTATTTAGACAAGTTTAAGCCTCCTAAGTTCTGTATTTAGCTGGCATCATGCCAGGATACTCCGTGGAGTGAATGTGCGCGTTACACAATGCAATCATCATAACTTTGTACTTTCTGTGGAAGGTGAGTTTCAGCTTCTACTATACTTTTGTAGTGCTGCAATGTAATCAACAATGTTAACATCCTGCTGATCCCTAGTTTTAGCAGTATGTGTAAACATACTAAAACTGTAATACGTTTTACCTTAGCATTCACACATAGCATGAACAACGTTGTTCAGAATAAGAATCCTTCCTGTTCCTTCACAGGATAACCTTTAGTAAATTGAACAACTTCTAGCCTTGGAGTACATGTAAATGTTCAAAAACCTAATTCAGGGTTTGTTTCCAACAACCAGATTTTCTTAGATACTTCTCTGTGTTCTCCCATGTCCTTCTATACAAATGCATAGGAAAACACATGGGTCTCGGTAGGGAAAGCCAAGATCCACGTAGCCAGGTCGCTGAACCAAAATTTGATCATGATTGCCTGCCAAAGATGCTATGTGCCACAAGGGAAGTTCTTCTGAAATATCCAAGATGGCTGCCATCTCTCCAGATTATGTGAGAGTCTATGGCTGCTCGGAATTGTAGTTTGTCAGTGTGATGTTGAGTAGTGTGTTCTAAGTGCACATGAGCCCTCCGCAAACAGTGCAGTAGAGGCTATCATCCTTTCCTTCACTGAAAGAAACTTGGTGTGAGTGGGTTTGGAGTTTAGTTCCCTTGGATTCGCTCACTTCCCAGCCATGAGCAATACCTCAAGCCCCATTTCCTGACACTGCACCCCTCGAGCCCTGTGGGCTCATCTGTGCACCTGGTTGAGCCGCAGTCTGCCTGTCGGGCCCAGAAATCTCCCATTGGTCTGTGTGCCCTTTGAATAACTGGAGTGCTGCAAGGCCTGCAACCTTCAGCTTTGCACTTCACTTTTGTCTGACTCAAGTGAGCATGCACTGAAGGGGGTTTCTTGTCATGTGCTGCCGGCAAGAATCGCTCAATAGAACAAAGCATTCAAACAGCTTCCAAAGCCAGTCCGCTTCCCCTTAGTTGGTCTCCCAGTCCACCATGCTTCCTGGTCCCACATGGAGGAGAAAGGATGACGCTCTACCTAGGCCTGTGAACACGTGGCCATCTTTGGCTCGGTTGCCTCCGCACCCCAGTTTTTTTTCTTTGTTTTACCAATGCATCCATTACCCACCTCTTTCAGTTACACTGCTCCTATCCCATCCCTACCTTCCCCCATAGAAGAACATTATCTTCTAATTGGAATGCGGCAAAGCAGCCTAGTGTTCAATGGCCAGTTCACTCACCTTTGGAAGACAGAAAGCAATACCGATTTCAAAGCTTGCATCATGTGTATAAATATTGTGCATGCGTGGACTGTCAAAACTGTAGCACCCAAAAAAGTTCTAAGAGCTTTAAGAATGGTGTTCAATATTGTCCATTGGTCTGGCTTTCTGTTGTAGGTGTTTGAAAATCCAGGACATAACATCAAGGCTCAAACAAAGTCAGATCAGATGCGAGGATCGACTGGTCATAGTTTGAACCACCATAAACTGCTATTTGACTTCTGCAAGTGGCCATTATACTACCTCTGCCAAAACCTGGCATCTCCTAGTTGCTCAGAATGCTTCAGCTAGATTGTAGAAAGTGATATATTTTAGGAGATGCAGACCCCAATCTGAGGCCTTACGCTACTTCCACATAAATGTGCGCTATCTCTGCCGACCACAAAAATCCATCCATACAAAAAAAAAAACTAATTTCTTTCAATATTCCAATATATTCCCTGGTGCACCCTTTTCTCTTCTAACCAAACTGTATGCAACATCCATAGCTACCAGGTGTTCAGTATGCAAATGTGTGGCATTTGTCCGTTTTAAGTTTGCCCGTGTCCTATTTACCTGCAATGTGTGCAACACTTTGAGTGACGTTTTATAGCAAGCAGCCTAAAAAAGCAAAACTGGGGCAGTTGAGAAATCTCCAGTCTTGTTTTAGTCTTTCATCTGGTGCACTTGAACTTATATACTTAGAATGTGACTGGTAAAAAAAAACAGAGTTAGATTATCTCCTGCCACCGTGTGTGGGGAAACGTGTGGCCTCTGCGGTTTTACCATGGTAAGCCCCAACTTATTTTTTACTTTGCTTTTGGACTGCCCCCATCCAACCTCAAACCCGGGCCCTGAGAGCAGAGCTTTTTTTTAAATTTTATTTCTGGTGCCACTTGTGATGAGTTTCATCTTAGTCTGCTGATCACCAGGCCTCAAGTACAAAAGCACTGCGCCTCTACAGCAACAACATAAACCAGCAACTCTGATCTCCAGGCCTCGAAGGTCCACAGGACTTCAGGATAGAAGACGAGTCTGTCTCATGACTCATGTATGCCTATCCTGGTTTGGGGGTCCTGGTCCTCATGCTTCAGTCATCCCAGGTACACACCTGTAGGTCGCTTCGTGGTGCGGTCGGGCACACACTTGTGGCCAATCAGTGAGAGGAGGAGGCCAACCCAACCTCCGGGGAAACAGCAGAGACCTTCAATAATGTCATTAAACCTGGGTGCCCTATGATAAGCACAGTTCAGCTCAACTTAATTTGTTCGTCTGTGATTGTCTCACAGTCACATGCGGTGATGTGGGGACATTATCACACTGTGTTATTCTAACATGTGATGTCTGGCACTGTACACTGACTAATCCTGCAGGAGACTGCTGCTCCAGCTGTTTCACAATCATGGGACTTGGATTATGGAACTCACTCCTACCTAGACGTTCACTAAACGAATCAGCTGGCCTTCAAAAACACACGAAAACACATTCTTTCCTTACCCTCTGTTTAGGTTAGGAAGCGTCTAGGGGTGCTTCAGTTTGTGGTACTCTGTGAAACAAATGTCTGTTCATTGATACAACGCACTTTCCTTAATTGGCACAAACATAGTCACAAACCTTTCTGCCCTAACTGATGTTGACATGTGTGCCAAAGTTGGATGTACTTAGCCATTGTCTTGCACACATACTTCTGCTGTCATGGCTACTGTGTACCTCGACCTTTTGGCGTCCTTGGTTTTTCTTCCCAAAGTATTTTGCTACCATGGCACCTTACTGTATATAGAATAACTGTAGTTATTGTAGACTGGCAGGTAGAACCCGGAGTAAAGGTGAGGGCCTGGAGGCCATCTGATACCAGTGGGCAGGGATCACTTCCTGGGAGAAACAAAGTACGGATAAAGGGAAATCACTTCGAGGCAGGATAGTGATAGGTGTTGATGGTCCCCACCCGCAGAAGAAATAGTACCAGAGAGGAATTTGTCGTAAATGTAATAAAGATAAAGCATTGGTACCAGGTTCCCTAGATCTGTTCCGCTCTTGTTTGCATGCTGTGTTTATCTAACTGCACACACACCGAATCTGCCATCTTGGAAAAGAGGATCACTTACCCTTAATTTTGCAAGACATGCACTGGGCGCTGATATATTTGTAGAGATGGGGTGCCACACACATAAAAGAAGCAGCACCCATCTTAAGGGGGGGGGGGAGAGGGAGGAAGGAAGTAAGTGGGGAGATTGGACAGATTAACCGAATGTAGAAATATTATTCCTTATACACTAGGTACAGCTCAACCATAGAAATAGATGGAGACAAATGCAAATCTGCACAACTCTCAATTCAATTTAGAAAAAAATAGAGGAACCAGCAAGAGAAATTACATAAGGCTTTTGTCAATCGTGCAAATACCTAAACAACACTGATTATTGTGAAGAGTCACACAGCACAGTAAACTAAATGTAGAGAGATGGTGCCCTTCATTATAATGCAGTGGTTTTTCCAAATCCAGCTATACTATTTGAAACGACGAAAAGATATACGCAAGGTCCTTGGTGGACAGATTAGATTGAAATGTTTGATTTTATTGAAGCCTAAGGCAAAACTGCTGGCAAGAAAATCATAAAGTACATAAACAACCTTGAAGGGGTTGTAGCAGAGGCCACCAATAAGAAAAAAACCTGACCATGTTGAGTATGAGAGACAACTTTTTAATAAGGCCAACCAAATGAAAGGCGAAAGCATGAATGATTTTGCAGTTTGCCTAGAGAATTTGCTCGAGCACGCTAAATGAAGTCAACTAAATGATAATGGAGGCATACAGATGTGCATCTTAAATGGCTGTCTATTTAGATACTTTATCCAAGAATGCTTGAGAAGCACACTGGCAAGATCATATGCCAGTGACCACCGAGCAGAAGAAAAGGGAGATAAACAAGCAGCAGCGATGGAGATTGGGGAGATGACAACAATGGCATTATGGATATGAGAAGTACAAGACAAGGTGGGAAAATTCTAGCCCAATCGTGGGCCAAGAAAAATAATGGCCGGCAAACTTGCTACTTCTGTGGTGTGCTGTAACCTCATGCATGGTGTTGTGCAATCGGACGTATCTCCAAAAAATCTGGAAAAGAAAACCACTTCAAAACGGTGTGCCGGAGTCATGAATACTATCTGAAAACAAGCAATGACACTCGCACCAAAGCTGGTGGCACATTTCAGGCAAAAAGTATGTGCTCAAGACACTAAAAAGGAAGATCATCAGCCTCACCCTTTTAAAGATCATTGGTTTCTCACCCCTCAATGCAAAGCAAAGAAGACTGCGTATTTATGTTGCCAGACCGATGCACTTTAGCTAATTTATATGGGGGACTCCCTCAGGCAACACAAAACATTAAGGAGGTCTCAGGGAGTAATTTAAAGACCAGCAAGGTGTATATCCCCTACCATCTACATAAATAACACAATGTACCTTGGGTCTAAACAAAATAGTGTAAAAGTGAATAGCGGAATAGGATGGAGATATGTCAACAGGTAAAGGTACCAGCCACCTCAGTCAGAGAGGAGAATGTTTCTTATCAGTACCCATCATTCACATTTCGTGAGATTTCATCATTTGGAACTGACCACCTCTAGCTCAGACACCAGTCTCGAGTGATTGACTGGACAGGCTTGAGCAGATCGAAGACTCGAGGATGGATGTTAACTCAACAGAGTTTACCACAAAAACCCATGGGCACAAATTCATGCTATGTGAAGAGGGTCAAACGTGTGTGCAGCATTAAATGATACAAAAAAGGTGTGTTATAGGTAAAAACCTATAATATTGCTTAACATTTGATCATTTCGAATGTTAGTAGATTGCTTTTTAAGTATGACAAGTGATCTCTAAGAATAAAGTTTGGAAAGAGTTCCCTTAGTCATTTTTAACACACCTTTTTTGAAATCTCACGAAATGTGAATGATGGGTACTGATAAGAAACATTCTCCTCTCTGACTGAGGTGGCTGGTACCTTTACCTGTTGACATATCTCCATCCTATTCCGCTATTCACTTTTACACTATTTTGTTTAGACCCAAGGTGCATTGTGGACTCCCTCAGGCACCATTTGTGGTAGACACAGTGGTGTATTCATGAACATTATGGGAGTTGCTGAAGTGGGACAATTTGAATGCAAGCCAAAGCTAGAAGTCTCCAACATCAAGATACACGTGTGACCATCTTCAGATACACATGGCATGGCTTCAACTTTAAGGGAAAAATGGCGAAATGGAGATAGATGTGCAGGAAGAGGAAGTAACTGCCCCATATCTACTATGTTTCAAGACTGCCACCACACAGAGATTGTTGATTGTCAGCCCTTCTGCAACAGAAATATCCCTCATCTCCTCTTGTGAAGTGAAGTGCCCCACGATCATGCTAAAGGTGGATTTTTACACAGCTCAAGTGGTCCTGGACAGTGGACCTTCAATACACATACTGTTCACTCAAGAATCCCTCAAAATTAAACTACTACAAATGTTACGAAAAACTGTTGTATTGGTCTACAGCTGAACAACATCAAAACCACTCAATTGTCTGGAACTATTTGACACCACACTAAAATATGTGATAACCATCAAAATCATTTAAAAATGTAATGTTAATAATTTGTGGTTTTTATATTTTTTATGTTCTTTTATGATATTGTGTATATCGAAATAAAGCTTTGATGACAAAATCATTTATGTCCTGCAAGGAAGAATGCCCGCTTCATATCTACTGAGTTTCGCCTCTGCAGAAATGATGGACCTCATGTGAATAAACTACATGCTGCAAGGGAACCCATCAATACAAGCAGAATTTCAAAAACTGTTCACAGGACTGGGAAAGATGACGGGAGTACAGCTGTACATTGAAGATGTAGTGTGACCTTTCTACAGAATCACTAAAAAGTAGCTTTCAATCAACAAAAAAACAGTGGAGCCTTAAATCGAGAATTTTCATGCCCGACATCCCTAAAAAATCCAAAGGTCTAAAACCACGAATTTTCCATTGTAGCATTACCAGAAAAGGGCCAGAGACCATACAAAGACATTGAGAAAGAGTGGCACTAGAGTGCCACCAATGAAGAAATTACATGAACTGAATGTGCCTTCTCTAAAGTAGACCTAAACAAAGCAGATCGACAGCAAGAGCTGGAAGAAAACTGTAGCTACTTCACAGCCTTTTCCACACATCTTGGGTTATCATAAACTCAACTTTGAAGAACGGTCGACAGCGGAAATCTTACAGAACGTCATCAGTGGAGTGAATTGCCATATTGTCAATTCATTCAAATACCATGACAACATCTTATTGTTTGGAGTCTTCAAGACAAGAACAGGATACAGTGCTTAGACAAGTATATCAAGCTCCGATAGTATCAAGTCGCATGCTTAATGCTAAAAGTGTGAGTTCCACCAAATTAAGTTGGTGTTTTTCAGGCACATCGTCTCGGAAAAGGGTGTGGAGCTAGATCCAGGAAAGGAAAAGGCATTTGCTGAAACACCTTCCCCCGAAGAGATAAGTTATCTTATGTCATTTCTGAAAATGGCCATCCTGCTGCGCAAAGTGTCATATTTGAGCGTGTTCCGCAAAGATCTCATAAAACTGATAATAAAATATGCGTGGTCCACAAAGTGAGTAAAGCTTCGGGAATATGAAAGAAGTGACCACCTCAACTTTAATGGTTTACTTTGACTCGACTGCACATAGAAGTGACTGTTTGCAGGTCCTGTAACATTGGGGGCAATACTAGAACAAAATGAGGAAGAAAAAGCTCACCACCACCACAAGTGGTAGAGTATCCCAGCAGGAGCTTATAAGGCACTAGACGAGTCTGCTCTCAACCTGAGAAAGAGACCCTTCCAGTTGTAAAGTCTTACAGTTTTATGACGTCTTCTATGGCAAGAGATTCACAACTGCCGTTGATTACTAAGCACTGGTAACCATCTATGGAAATCCCAAAGTAAAGATGCCAGCCAGGACTGATAGGCAGAGAGTAGAACCGTAGGAATATGGCTACAAAATAGTTCAGAAACTGGGGAAAAGAGCAGAATCAGGCTGATTACTTCTCTCTGTACACACTCCAAGGAAGCTGTTCAACGTACCTACACTTTCTGGTACCAGTTAACATACCAGAGGCCCTGTTGCAACAACAAGTTATTGACTTAACCAAAGATGATGAAAAGTTAGTCAGTTTCACAGAAGAAGAAACAATTGAAGGATGAGAATGCAGGCTATCAGAGTACTGATGTAGAAATAATCACAGAATGTCGCCACCTCCACTAGGAGCTGTCTATTACAACAGGTCTCATCCTATATCGATAGTGATTCATTCTACCTAGTAGCTCGAGGAAACAGGTAGTGGGTCTTTACATAGAGGACACATAGGGAGGTTTCCAACAAAGCAAGTGATTTGGAAAGGTATTTGCAAATATCTGAACTGCTGACAAGATGTGGACCCTTGTAGAAATTGATTTCCTTGGCCATCAGGTAAATGCCTACTAGTGACACTGGACGAACAGTCTTGTGTTCCACTGGTAAAGATCATACGCATCCACCAGTGCATCCAAGGAAACAGTAGTGCAGAATTACATATTTGAAAGCCTCACGGGTCGATATTTGACTGTAACCCCCACTGGATCTCAGGCAAAAGGAATAGTTGAGCGGTTCCTAGGCACCCTGAAAAGGTGTTCAATAACCTGAGGCCAAAGGAGTGACACAAGGTAAGGGCATACAGAAACATTCCACACAAGAGACTTACAATGACACCTGACAACATTCCAAAGGAGTCCCCAAAGGCAAGGGTGACCGGATGCTGAACTGGCAGCTTCAGAAAAAGAAGTCGGAAACCCCTATGAAATCTCAGAACAGCTCCAAAAGAAAATAACCGCTGCTAAGCGCAGCACAGCCATCACTAGCAACGCCTTGTATTTCAAACTAGCCAACAGCAGAGACTTAGATTGTAAAAATGAACACTGCAGTCCTCAGGAGATGACGCATATCTATCCTCCAGCACTAAGCACAAGTGAAGTGCCTACTACCACCCCATGAAACCTGACTGCTGGGACACGTCACTGACTAACTGAAGACATGTAACACAAACGTCTACTTGAAGTAGTTGGAGGTAGAACCCAGGGACTGGTGTTCCTCTGATACCACTGTGGCCACTTCCTGGGAGAAGGAGAAGATAGGAAGTGGCTGTACAAAGGGAAATGACGTAGAGGAAAGCTAGGGGTGGGTGTGCTATGGCAGCGGCTAGCTCACCCATCTGTAGAAGAACGAGTACTAAGCAATGTTCTGAATATTCAGTAGACTAAGCATAATAATTACCTGGTTTCGTGTGATTTGTCCTACTCCGTTTTCCCGTGCTGACTGCAAACTCAACAGCGAAGAGTGTAAGAACATGGAGAGGGAAGTGGTTGGTGGGACAAACCTGACATCATCAATGTCTCGTTTAGCGATAGTAGCTTCAATAGGGTGGGGTTGCAGGTGGATGAGTTGTGTTAAGAAAGATGGGTTAAGTAGGTTCTTACTTTTTCTTTTGTTTGATTCGTTTTATTCGTTTTTCAAAGGTATAACAATAGCATTGATAGGCTTATCTTGTGGTGGTTGGTCACAGATGTATCTTCTTGTCATTTCGAATCTTCCCCTCCCAATCCGCCCGCCCTCCCTCAGGCTGACATGTACAGTGCAGGTTAATTGCATAACATTATTCATAAATTCCCACTTTGAAGCTTGACGACTACTAGCAAAACTTAGAAGTAAATCGAACTGATCAAGGGTCCCCTTCTTAAAATTCCCACAGTTCCGTTTGCTCCATGTGTCAGGGTGCCCTGCTAATCAAAGGGGTCAACTCATCGGGTGGGCTTAGCAGCTCCGAGAGCATCGCAGCCAAGCTTGCTGGTCGTCTTCCAATTTCTCATCCCTACGTGACTTGCTCATGTGGCTTCTCTCAGTAGTTGTCCATTCAGCCATATCTCTCAACCAATCTGCCGCCTGATTATTATTCTACGTTTTGCCAGCACCAGCCCTAAGCTCAGCTTCTTCTTTTTCCTAAACGGGACAGTAGGTTCTTACTTGAATGTAGGTGAGGTGGTGGATTCCCAGTAGGTTAGGTCCTTGCAATGCCCGTGCCTTAGGAACGTGTTTTAGTGATAGAGGGGCAAATTTACAAGCCGCTTATGCCAGATTTGTGTCACTTTTGTGACACAGCGGCGGCGCAAAACCAGCGCCATGCTGCGGGCTATTTACAACGTGATGCATCTGGGAGATGCGTCATGTTGCAAAGCCCTGCGCCACATGTGGGTGTTCCTGCGCAGGAGGGGGTCGTTCCGGCGCAGGAACGCCTCCTAAAAGTGGCTGAGTGAAATCCACAAGATTTCACTCAGTCACTTTTAAGGCCATGCTGCGTTGAAACCCTGTGCCTGCTTGAAGCCGGTGTAAGGTTTGACGCAGCATGTTCGGGATAGGGGCACCCCGGGCCAGATTTACTACTTCTGGCGCATCTCTGCTAATCAGCAGGGATGCGCCAGAAGAGTTGCAAAGCATCTGCCCACTCATGCGCCACCACTGATGCGCCGCATTTACAATGCGGCACACAGGTGGGCAGATGCCTGTCGCATACTCCAGGGAAAGGTGGCGCATTGCTGGAGTTACGTCGCAAGCGCGACGCAGCTCCAGCAAGGTTCAGGGTGCCCCTATCCCTATCATGCTGCGTCAATCCTTAGCAGGCGCAGGGTTTTGACTCAGCATGGCCTTAAATTGTGACTGAGTGAAATCTTGTAGATTTCACTCAGCCAATTTTAGGAGGCTTTCCTGTGCCGGAACGCCCCCCCCACCCCGCGCAGGAACACCCACAAGTGACGCAGGGCTTTACAACGTGACGCATCTCCCAAAGGCATCACGTTGTAAATAGCCCGCAGCATAGCTCTGGCTTTGCGCCGCCACTGCATCACAAAAGAGACGCAACGGTGGTGCAAATCTAGCATAAGGGGCTTGTAAATTTGCCCCTCTGAGCCTTGCTGGAGCTGCGTCGTGCTTGCGACGCAACTCCAGCAATGCGCCGCCTTTTCCCGGGGGATGCGACACGCATCCGCCCATCCGTGCACCACGGTGCGCCGCATTGTAAATGTGGCGCATCAATGGTGGCACACGGGTGGGCAGATGCGTCACAACTCTTCTGGCGCATCCCTGCTGATTAGCAGAGATGCGCCAGAAGTAGTAAATCCACCCCAGAGTATCTGAAGGGTGGGGAAGCAGGATGTGTAGTGAAGACTGCACTCCTGTCATTATCACCTTACACCTTTTATTGTCATTGGTTTGGTTACCATATGCCCTCTGTGCTTCAAGGGGTGTGTCGCCTCCCACCACTTCTTGATGTAGTATCCTATGATTTTACCCCACGGCCATCTTTCAACACCATCTACAGTCTGCATGGAGTGTTGGACTCAACTGTGTTGTCTCCAACAAATACTTTCCTCCATATGATTGTCTAATAGGAGGGTCCCCACCAAGGAAATGGAGCATACACAAGTATTATCGTTATATTGTGTCAGGCGGGACAAATTGCACACTTTGTGGTGGAATTTGCTTCAAAGCATTTTCTTTCACCTCTTTAATTATGAAGACTTTTATTTTTGCATCTGGCACCATCTGCAAAATCATCACAGTAAAAGAAAAAGCTTGATGTTACTTCTCTTTATTACAATATAGCTGAATAAATTCATATGATTATATTACATTATTTCATGGTCTCTAAACCATGAAAAAGATGCCGAACACATTTTTTTTGTGTTACACAAAAAAGGCGCATACAGTGCACTACCTTGGAGGTTACTGTGAGGGGTGAGAAGGAGATACTGGTGCAGGCTTCTCAAACGAAGCATGTCACAACAGTTTGCAAACTGGTGGGCTACGCTGTGGCTTTTCAGTGTCCCAACAGAACACCGCACCTGACTTTCACCAAAATATTAATGATAAACTAGAATGATTACAAATTGCCTGCGGGAAATTCCTGTGCAAGAGGCCTTCCCGGAACCCGTGCGTGACGTATGGTCCGTCCATGCAGCTTAAGGGATCGAATTCCAGGCGTGGCCTCCTCAGCCTTTCGTCAACTACAGAAGTACCGTTGAGTTGGAAAGTAATGTGACCTGTTTTTTACGAACCAAGAAGAATACAGAAAGGCATCAGAGACCATGAAGCACCCTCCGGAACGTCGCTGCCCGAGGACGCTCCAGACTGCTGACCCCAGGACTGACCTTTACTGTAACAGTTTAATCCCAGAGTGAATGCTCCAAGTAATCTTTAACCTGAGTCATATTCTTTCTGAGCACAGGCCTTCCAATATGGAGGTGGACTTGTGCCTGTAATTCGAAAAGTAATGCTAGCTCTTTAAATGTACCTAGTGCAGCAGAAAAGTCACATCCACAAATACAGGAGTCGGTGGACTCGCAAGACTGACGAGGAAGAGCAGCGTAAAGAAGATAAGCAGCCAGTAATCTTTGCAGTGACCCTAACTTCCTAATCTTCCTCACAGCAGCACTCAAAGCCGTGTCAAGCCTTTAACATTCTTCGTCAGATGTCATTGACCATCCATGATCAACTGAGGAGCAGCCATTCAGTATCCTGCTGTACAGAGAGTCAATGGTAATCGAAGGTCAGTGGCATAAGGCTCATGTGATATGACCACCTGCAGGCCAGCAGTGATGGCAAACGTGACAAAAATTGAAAAAAGCCAACATAAAGGAGAATACCACCCTGTACACACTCCAACTCATCCAGGCGGCCACTCTTCTTCACCTTCCCCATGGTAATTCAATCTGGCATTTGTATAGTTGTGTACCACACCATCCAGCCCATGCGAACACACACACACACACATATATATATATATATATATCCAAAGA